>NC_046220.1:24543659-25743659 GCF_011004875.1 Balearica regulorum gibbericeps
GTGTTCATATGATGTTTTGTACCATGCATCCTTTGTGTACACTGCATGCAGTGCATCAGTAGGCTGCTGCTGTGGTAAGACTGCAGAGGCATTGCAGGCTTGCTACTATCCTTGGTTGTCATGGCCACAAGTAATACACAATACGAGGCACAAAGATTCAGACAACTTTTAAAAATGATACCACTTTTTTCCTGATGTATTTTTTTTTTAAACAAGATTTATGCATGAATATACAAAGCACCCAGACACAATAACAATAGCTTTGCAACTTCCTGTGTTGCTTAAGGAATGCCAGTACTTGCATTTATATTTAACATCCAGGGAATATTTTTGCAAATACCTAAATTTCTTTTATCCATTTGCTATTGGCATGCATGTATTAGACTCTTAAATATCTCCTATGCATGCAAGGAGACTCAAGACACTTGCTAATTACATTATTTCTCAGTGCCAAACATAATTAATGACAAGAATGAAGCCGTGTTTTCAGTACCAGCATCTGTATATTACTGCTGAATGTGGAATTTTAAAGTTGTGTCAGAAATAAATAAAAAATAAGAGCTTTAGTTTATGAAATTTGAATTAATTAGCAACTAAGAGTTAACCACAATATATGCACCGATTAAATGACTGCCATGAAGGGAGAATTTTACATTGTGATTTGTTGTTAATTGAAAGTTTTATAGGCAACAGTTAGTCTTTAGTTAATAGAAATCTAGCCATCAAGGCAGATGGGCTGTATGTAGATTGCAGGTTGCAAAAACTGTGTTATCCATGGATCGTATGTGCAATATTTTATTATACCACAAGAGGTCACACGACATTTATAAATCTATGCAGTGGAAAAAATTGATAACGGTTCTATCTGCAAAACAGTAAAGTTAAATCTCATGCACTAAATAAAGAGCAAACAGAACAAATTATAAAACAACAGTAAGGTAATTTTTTTTTCCTGTTAAAGCACTCCCATTCTTTGTGGTCTGCTATAAGCTATATCCAAATATCCTCTCAGCTGTGCATTTCAAGCTGAAGACAGGGAAGCCATATGCTGTGCTGTGGTACCTTCTGAATCATTATCAGTATATGATGTAACCTTGGAAGAAGGACAAGATCAGATTCTCCTTGGCATGGTGGGTAATATAATCAGATGATACATGATACATCGGATGGGATTACAGTGATCAAATAAGCATGCTTGGCAGCTCATTGAAAAGTATTAAAGCTGAGTTTAGCTGGACAAATGGCTTCTAATTCAGCAAAATGATAGACACAAAAAAAGATTTTAATTTTGCTTAGATTACACCCTGAATTTGTGAAACAAGATCATGTCATAAAGTTACCATCCAGAATTTTTGATAGAAGTCTCAGTGTGATATAGTGATGCAATTCCTGATATCTTGTGTGACAGTAATACCCCTCTGTGATTCCTGTTTGCTCTCACTTACTCTGAAACAAGCAGAGGCCAGTGAGCCAAAGTATGGAAGAAATGTGGTGGGTGGAGGAAGCTGGGGAATGAATGCAGTTCCACACCATGGGAGGGCAGGACTGGAACGGTCTTGCTGCTGTGGGAAATACCTGTGATGAACGTAGTTTTGGGGAGAAGTATAAAGGAGCTGATTCTTTAGTGTGTGCCTTCAGGTATGCATGACCTCTTACAGGTAGGAATGTGAGCATACTGCTTGATGCCCATGTTTCTCAGCATTCTCCATTGCTAACCCTTCCTTCTGGAGGGATGATGCATCACATTGTGTGAAGATTATTTCTGAGTAATTTTTCTACTTTCCAAGCTTTATCTGTAACAGGGGAATGATAAGATCATAATTATTTGACACATTATGGCCTATCATTTATATCACTAAAACCTGCCTAATTATGTGTCTAGCTTACAGGCTGTTATAACTTCAATAGTGTCCCTTGGGTAAACAAGTCTTTGTTCACTCAGGTAAACATGTAATTAAAGAGGAAGAAATAACACCAGGCAAGAACTGACCAGTATCATTTTGGCTTTCTTCTCAGAGTTTAAATACAAATGCTGTTTACTGTATTAATAATTTTTAGTACTTGTATTTTTTCTCCTAGGAAGTCACAAAGCTTCTCAACAAAGGGCAAGTATATTTATTTCCATTTTATAGACAGGAAAACAGAACTAAAAGCTTAAACTGTCATGAGGAATAAACAGCCCCAAAAGACAAAGCCTTTTTCAAACATATAGCCTGAAATAGCTTACCGAGCTTCTTTTGTCAGTGTAGTCCTCTGTATTTTAAGGAAGGTCACACAGAGTCAACCTCTCTTTTATGTAGTTGGTTATGCTAGCTTTCACTGAAGTTTGTGCCTTTTGTAGAGGTACATAAGCTGTATACATTGGTCTGTTTTACTCTTCAAATGGCTATAAGAGAGGGACAATAATTAAATATGTTTTTCTGTTTTATTTTCTAAAGTATCTTCTCAGAACTGCAGACTCTTAGGCATGTATTTCTTACAGCAGAAGGATGATCTTTTCTGTAAATACCTGATATTCAGGAAACCTTATTTTGGTTGGATGAACTCTCTTTCTGACCTTGAACAAGTTATTTAATACCTTTACACCTCCATTTCCCACAGAGAAAAGACATGTAATACTCCTATGGTGGTTGGGAGAAGGAGGATAAATGGTAAATACATGAAAGATCAAACAGCCACAATGAGAAAATTAACACTCTTCTCCAAAGCCAATTTATTCCAAAATGTAAAAATGACAGAAGAGAGCATTAAATTCCTGAGGAGGAGGATTGTTTTTTAGAGAAAAGCAAAGGGTTGAAACAGATGGGAAGAGGGAGAATGTGGCACATCCTACAAACCTTATGTCAGGGCAAGGCTATAGATGGAGATTGTGAATATTCCTCACTGCAGAGAGCTTGCAAGACCAAACAGAGCAATTGAAACTTAATCCTCCACTTAATCTCAAATCTTCAATACAATGAGGAAAGGGCATCTGTAATACAATCACTATTACTTAAGCTTTCAGGCAAATGTTGTGCTTTGTTTTAAATATTAAGCAATGGAGATACTTTCATGGAATAACTGCGGTGTGTGGATAGGAGGCTGTGTGAAGTGTTTGTGGAAGGCTCTTATGTTGGGAAAACAGGTACAGCATAAACAAATTGCACAACGAGGAAAAGAGTTCACCATCTGCGTAGGAAACACAACGAAGTCTGTGGTTCCAGAATGGATGGGAGTAGAGAGGACTTAAGCAACTTTTTGTGGCTGTACTCTGCACTGCTTCAGGGGCTAAAGTAAACCAGAATAGTGTGACACGTGGGTGATGTTACTCTGAGCCAGCAGCACTGTATGGGGTTGGCCCAGCTGTGCCCTGCCTGCAGTGTGCCAGCTGCTGCGGGACTCCCCAGGCGTGCTGCGAGGAGCCGCACCTGACTCAGCAGACTCCAGTGGGCATTACGGCATGTCTCTGTTGCACCAGCAAAGGCCTGGAAGCAGACACCCTTCAACTCCTTTATGGCCAAATCTAACATATGAAAAGTTTGCAAGCAAAAGTGATAAAATCATACCTAATTAGACTAATTCATTCTGAATAATTTTCCCCAGCGAGTATGGAGACAAAAGAACAGCAAACGCTTTCATAACAGTGACTTCTATTCATTAATAAGCATGTCTTGAATACATGGCTCATTAGAGAAGGAAATCAAGGGAGAAATGAGTGGTCTAATACCAGCACCTTCCTGGCATCCTATGAAATCCTTCTTTCAGTCACTGAAAGTGCAGGGAATATCTATCACACCATTCCCAACCTTTTTTAAGAAACATAGCCATTTTTAAAAATAAAATTTCATCTGTACCTGGCACTTGAAGGAATCTCCTCTGAAATCCAGATATGTCTAGGGTTTTCAAATGCAACCAGTTCTCCACACACTGCTGCTAATAAATTATAGATGATACACACCTACACTTTTTAACAGCAGATTGCAGCATCTTCTTCTGTGCCTATTTTTATTTTCCTTATTTCAAGGTCTACTGTACTTTGTCATAGTTATGAATCCCTAAGAAAAAGTAACAAAGCTGAGTAGAATTTAGAATATTAGACATGTTCAGAACAAACAGATAAAGCATATCATAGAGGTGAATCAATTAACGAAGCTTATTTTTTATAATGTTTAGAAGCATGATGCATAATAAATTATCCCTTATGGTGTACCAGATTGAGGAGTAGGGTCTTTCGGCGTGCAAGAATGAGTGACCGTTAAATAGACCTGGGTATTTCCCCAACAAAGAGGAAGTCAAGCAAAAACACCAAGAGGCCCCCATGGATGAACAAGGAGTTCCTGGGCAAAGTCAAACAAAAAAAGGAAGCCTACAGAGGGTGAAAACAAGGGCAGGTAGCCTGGGAGGAATACCGAGAAACTGTCCGAGCAGCCAGGGAGCGAGTTAGGAAAGCTAAAGCCCTGATAGACATTAGTCTGGCTAGGGATGTTAAGGACAACAGGAAAAGCTTCTATAGGTACCTCAGTGATAAAAGGAGGATGAGGGAAAATGTGGGTCCCCTCCAGAATGAAATGGGTGACCTGGTTACCCAGGATATGGAGAAGGCTGAGGTACTCAACAACTTCTTTGCTTCAGTCTTCACTAGCAAATCCCTGAGCCACACTGCCCAGGTCACAGAAGGCAGGGACTGGGAGAATGCAGAACTGCCCACTGTAGGAGAAGATCAGGTTCAAGAATATCTAAGGAACCTGAAGGTGCACAAGTCCATGGGACCTGATGAGTTGCATCTGCGGGTCTTGAGGGAACTGGCGGATGAAGGGGCCAGGCCACTCGCCATCATATTTGAGAAGTCCTGGCAGTCCGGCGAAGTTCCCGCTGACTGGAAGAGGGGGAACTTTACCCCCATTTTTAAGAAGGGTAAAAAGGAAGACCCAGGGAACTACAGGCCGGTCAGTCTCACCTTCATGCCTGGCAAGATTATGGAGCAGACCCTCCTGGAGACTATGCTCAGGCACATGGAAAACAAGGAGGTGATTGGTGACAGCCAACATGGCTTCACTAGGGGCAAATCATGCCTGACAAACTTGGTGGCCTTCTATGATGGGGTTACAGTGTCTGTGGATAAGGGACAGGCAGCTGATGTCATCTACCTGGACTTGTGCAAGGCATTCAATACTGTCCCGCACGACATCTTTGTCTCTAAATTGGAGAGACATGGATTCGGTGGATGGACCACTCGGTGGATAAGGAATTGGCTGGATGGTTGCACTCGAAGAGTTGTGGTCAACAGCTCAATGTCCAAGTGGAGAACGGTGACGAGTGGTGTTCCTCAGGGGTTGGTACTGGGACCGGCACTGTTCAACATCTTTGTCGGTGACAGGGATAGTGGGATCGAGTGCACCCTCAGCAAGTTTGCCGACGACACCAAGCCGTGTGGTGTGGTCGACACACTGGAGGGAAGGGATGCCATCCAGAGGGACCTTGACAGGCTGGAGAGGTGGGCCTGTGCAAACTGCATGAAGTTCAACAAGGCCAAGGGCAAGGTCCTGCACGTGGGTCGGCACAATCCCAAGCACAGCTATAGGCTGGGCGAGGAATGGATTGAAAGCAGCCCCGAGGAGAACGACTTGGGGGTATTGATTGATGAGAAGCTCAACATGAGCCGGCAGTGTGTGCTTGCAGCCCAGAAAGCCAACCGTGTCCTGGACTGCATCAAAAGAGGTGTGACCAGCAGGTCAAGGAAGGTGATCCTGCCCCTCTACTCCGCTCTTGTGAGACCCCACCTGGAGTACTGCGTCCAGCTCTGGGGGCCCCAGTACAGGAGAGACATGGAGCTGTTGGAGCGGGTCCAGAGGAGGGCCACGAGGTTGATCAGAGGGCTGGAGCACCTCTCCTATGAGGACACACTGAGAGAGTTGGGGTTGTTCCGCCTGGAGAAAAGGCGACTCCGGGGAGATCTAATTGCGTCTTACCAGTACCTGAAGGGGCCTACAGGAAAGCTGGAGAGGGACTGTTCATCAGGGAGTGTAGTGACAGGACAAGGGGTAATGGGTTCAAGCTGAAGGAGGGTCGATTTAGATTAGATGTTAGGAAGAAATTCTTTCCTGTGAGGGTGGTGAGGCACTGGAATAGGTTGCCCAGAGAGGTTGTGGATGCCCCATCCCTGGAAGTGTTTAAGGCCAGGTTGGATGGGGCTTTGGGCAACGTGGTCTAGTGGAGGGTGTCCCTGCCCACAGCAGGGGGGTTGGAACTAGATGACCTTTAAGGTCCCTTCCAACCCAAACCTTTCTATGATTCTATGATTCTAATTAAAAAATGAGTTTCAATGCAAATTCAGTTCTCTGAACTTGCTGAGTCCCTGATTCACGGATACAGCCACCTGGGAGACTTAATACAACCTGTGAGCTGCGTGAACTTAAGTGCCTGCAAAGCGAGGAGCAGGAGAGTTCGTGGGGCTGTTTTGCCATTTATATGAACCGTTTGATCCCAAGATCTGCTGTGGAGTTATTTAGAGTGGGAAGTTCAATATGGTTGACTTTTCCTGTGAACAGACTCATCTGGCAGCATAGGAGCTCTTTAAGGACAAGATCCTAGAGATACTGTCGGTAAGTTGCCTTATTTGCCCATGCAGAGTGATTGCAAATGTGTAGCTGTTCTGAACTATTTTAGTTCTAAGCCATTTTCACAGTAAGAATGAATTGTACATTCTGAAGTTGTAATAATTAATGATACTTTTCTGTAGAAGAATATTCAGTCTCATGGTTCAGGGCTAGAACCAATTTTGCATTCTTTGAAGGAAGTATGAAACCAAAACCTGGTGGAAAATTTCCACACGTCTGCCATCAAAAGGCCCAGCTCACCCCAAGGACTAAATTATAAATATAGTCAGAAGCAAGACACTAGGCTAGCAGGACTTTTTGAGCTCAGTGTATTGATATCTAACAGATATCTAACAGATATCAATAACCTTACAGAGAGAGTAGTTACACAACACCACAGACGTACATTTAATTAATTTTTAAGTGCAGTTTTGCTCGCATTGGTAGAGCTAAACACTTCTGAAGGTGCTTGGAGCTTTGCATTTGCATGTGCAAATCCTCAGGCACTGGTGATTTTTGTTTGACATTGTTTATTTAGTTTATTTATCCTTCTCCACTTAAGTGCAGTCTCTGTGAAGTTAGCCTGCCTCTCTTGAGTTGCTGCAGATCCTTTGGAGAATAAGTGGTAAAAAATTCTGACACAAGAAATAATAATACTGGCACTTGAATTACATAACTGTATATAAAAGTGCTTTGGGCTGTATTGTGCAGTCTCATGAATGCAATCTCACAGGTACATGTTTACCATAAGGAGAGCTCTACCTGAGCACAGTGATGTGAGAATGGAAATCTGATTCCAGATACTGAGTCTCAAGTCATCTTGACAGGCGGCTGATCCACACTATTGATACTTAACTACACTACGTCATTGTGTGAAACAGCAGCAGCACTTGTATTGCTCTTAATAGTTAAGAATTGGTAACAGCTCTTAACCAACTCTGTCTTAAAACTTTATTTTCATAAAGTTCACATCTGGGTAAAGCAAGGTCCCCAAGTGGGTAGACTAGTAACACATACCCAATAACAAAAACTTGTCTGTAGGAAGATAAAACTTCTTGCTAGACAAAGCAAGAGAACAATCCTGAAGAAAAAGAGTGGGTAGGTTTTTTGAGACAGTGTGAAAGACATCACATTCATTTGCAATATTTTGTTCTAAACAAAACAATATGTACATTTAGAATACTACAGTGATTTAAATTCAAATATAAAGACTAAATAAAGAAAAAGATCTTACCAATGACTTTAATTTCCTTTTCTTTTTTTTGTTTTTGTTTTTGTTTCCTTTGAATCATAACCCAACAGTATCATCAGAGCTTCAACAAGAAAGATCTGAGACCGAACACTTTCTTTGGCATAGCCTCATTGTTTGGGTTTCTGTGTGCAACAAATCTCCTCAACTGCATGAAGCATCTTTTGCTCTATAAGGAAGAACTCCACCACACAAAGCACTAAGGATCGTCCACCAACTTGACATAATTCTTAAGGTAGCAACTTTTGTGTTTAAATATTAATCACAATTACATATTCTATGAGAAACTTTTATAATCTCAGCAACAAAAGCAGATATACTGTAAGTACTTTGTGTGCCTTCAATATATCAATAAATTGCTTGTTATCTTTTTACTTGAAGCACATGCAAGTCTTATCCCAGTTAGTTTTTATTAAATTAAATTTGTTATTGATAGGAACATTGTTCCTGCACTTTAAGTTCCATTTATTTTCTGAGTACTTACACAGCAGAAATAAAATGTACTGTTCTTCAGAGAAATTCATTAAGCTTCGATTTTTTTTGTATTCTGTACTTGTGAACTAAACCAAAAATTAATTGAGAGTGATTAAAATTAATTTTTCATTGAAATGTTTTCCTGTATACATTCTGTTAATTTAATCATCAAACATAATTTCAAGCTTTAAATCTGTGTTGTTCAGCAGAGTTACTGTATGAAAGAATTTTTAAAACAGACAAAAAACTCTGCAGAACAAATATTATGTACATATTCCTTTATAAGATGATCTGTTTACAGAAACATAGAAGACATTGACTTCACAACTAATTTCAGGCATCCCAATGACCAGCGATGTTGATTTCAACATTTTGGTTTACCTGTGAAAGCTCTAGCAAAACACATCACTGGAAATAAGAAATCTCACTCAAAAGTTGATTTTACTTAATTTTGCTTCCTTTATTTTGTCTGACAGCAATAACCCAGTCTGTAAGCAAAGGATATATTCAAAGGATATATCTTCTTAGACTGAGGCAAGGATTTTGGAAAATATGCTTATCTTTATCTTTTCTGTTCCCTTTTTCCTCCTTAAATATTGTAACTTGGATCCACATTATTCTTCTATTTTTGGTTTTTTATGGAAACAAAGCCAAATATGAAGTCTGGGCTTTCAGTGGTAGTGGATTTTCTAAACCATTGCTAGAAGAAGAAGACAGAGAGAAAGGGGATATGCCTTTTTCCAACAGAGGGAAACAGTCCACCTCAGCTTAGTGTTCTCAGGGGTAGGGACAGAAGGGTCAACAGTGATTCCAAAAGCTCTACACCAGGAAAAATTGTGGTGTTGTGAAGCTGTTAATCATGCTCCATATGTAGCATATGCCTCTTACAGCGTCAGCTGTGTTGATGCTCCGTTGATCTGAGATGTGATGACACAAAATGATGCCATCTTGAAGCCAAGCAGAAAAGTGAGAACATGGCTTTCTGATGGGAAGTTCTTACCACAAGGGCACCTGCATGTTAGTGGGATTGCTTGGCTACAGGGCTCTCACAGTCAGAAATTCAGAGACAGAGCATGACTGTCTGCCTGTATGAAGATGTGCCCAAACCTTCTCCAGCCAGATATATAAAGCACTTCAGCATCTCATACCACCACGTTTCCTACTCCATAGCAATAATTGTATTCTTTTCCTGTCACATGTATGAGTGGCATGCGTTACAATGTATGTAAAGTAATGCTTTGTTCTTACTTTGGAGTTGAGTTACTATATGATTTAATAACTATTTAAAATCTTCCCAAGTCCCAGTGGCCTCCAAACTTTAGTGCAACAGTACTGCTTAGGTCAGCTAACCTAAGTGTACAACTCCATTCTCAATGTGTGACTGCCTTTAGAGGCACTGACAACCTTGGCAAGATCCAGGGGAAAAAAACAAGCCAGGCCAAGGTTCAGACTTAGTTTCCCTCTTCTATTCTATCAGGTGTGGGCCACCAGCTGTCATCTGTGAGCAATTTCAGATTCAGAAGAAACTCTGTCCTACTTTGACCTATATCAGGGATGACCCAGCCTACACATCAACAGACAAAACTGCTATAAAAACCTTCACATGCTTTGGCTGTACAAACTCTCTGCTGTTAAGAACATCTGCTGCCTCCGTAGAATTCTTTGCATCGTTTTTTTGCTAGGTTTGGCAAACATAATGCATATAATGGATTAGGGCATCATGTTACATGCCAGAGAAGTGTGTAAGAATTGTCTAAAAATAGTGATATCCAAAGATGTATAGTGTCTGCCCCATTATTAGTTTTTAGCACTTCAGTACTGGATGACATTTGTATCTCAAGCTATAATTAATGACTCCTGTAAGGCTAATAATTAAAATAAGCCATATTCACTGCTTCTAAAATGGAGTGTGTTAGGTATTTAACCAGGTCTTGCACATGACCTCTGAAGGGTAAATTTATCCTCCCAAATCTTCCCTGCCACTTATATTATTTATTATTTGTATATGTTAGTGACAGTTGCATATAAAGCGTTGTCCCAGCTTTGAAAGAAAGATGCTCTGAGGAGTACATTTGGACTTCGTGGAGCTCAAAGTCCAAAAAGACACAAATTGCTAGGGCAAAATGGATAACCAGTGGGAATTTAAAACACACATATGTAGGGGTGTGTATATATATGAGTCAGCTAGTTCAGCGAAGGCTGCAGAACAATGTAATGGATTTTGTTTAAATAAGTGAAAAATGGTTCATATATATAATTATTCTACTCCTGAGTAAGGCTGTTTTTCATTTTTGGTGTTATTGCCTTTAGTATGCATTCCGTCCTTAGGGAAAATTGTTGTATCTGAGCTGCTGCATTTTTGTGTGTGTTAAGTAATGAACTAGCTTGAATTTGCTGCTGGAGTGAGATTTGTTTAATGTGTTAACAGGAACAGATCTCCAGTTCTAATTGTATTTTTCAAAGTTTTAAAAATTACAATATATTAATTCAGAATTGGAAGAAACACCAAGTAGGAAAATGTCATGGACTTTTGTCCATTAACTTCATATTAGAAGATACTTCTTATAAGAGTAATCCTGGAGAAGAGCACTTTTATTCCCTATGCATGGTCTCACATGGTCTCTGTGCACTTAGTAGCACTTAGTGAACTTCCATTTGTATCTAGTAGCATTAAGATCAAATAAGCTTCCATTTGCGAGCCATGTCTCTAATGACATGGGCTTTCTATATACAGTTAACAAATACACAAACTGAATTGCTTTTCTTTTTTCTCAGTTGCCTGTGCTTCTTTTCTCCGCTGACTGTGCCTGCTCCATATCTGCATAGGACTTTTCCTCCTGGTGCTGGTACTATTAGTAATGTTATTCTGAGCCCTAATGGTTGTGCCTTTTCTGACTACAGCTTTGACTACTCTTTATTCTCTCCTGGTTGCGACAAATCTTTGACAGCAGCTTGTTCCTGCCTTTTGGCTTGGACATGTAATAAGGAAGAAAAAAGAAAAAAAAAAAAGGTAAGATGATTAGAAAGTGCTCATTATGTTCTGGTTTGATTATCCACTGCTTTATATCATGCAGGCCAAATAGTAATCTCCAAAATCTCCTTTAAAATCTGTCTTGAATGATGCTTTTTAGAACACATGGCAAACCTGGTGCATGATAACTGTGTAGAAATCTCTGTCCTTGCTTAACTGTTATTTTAGTGTAAGATCTTAGTAAACCTTCTACTGACCTTCAGATAAATTTCAGTCCAGATCCACTGAAGGATATCAGTCATCTGGTTAAATACAAATCAGCCAAGCCAAGAGCCAGGCAGAGAGATGCTGAAAGCTAGCTGTTCATAAAGGCCAAAGATAGTATTTGACACCTCAACTAAATGCAGCCCTAAGTTGACTGCATATATGAGATAGAGGATCAGAGCCTGAAAGCCTCTCACGGACTTGGATTCCTAATGCAACTCTTTGTAATTACAACTTCAGAACTGAGAAGCAGAAGTTTAAAATTCTTTAAAAAACAAACAAACAAAAAACCCACAAAAGAGCAACCATGTTTTGGTTTTAAGCAAGATCAACAGATCTATAAAAACAATAGATTTTTACAATTGTGCATGCTTACAAGAAATTACCCAATCTGAAACCCAAAGATTCTGCCTTAGATCATGGACTATAAATGATCTGAGGGTCATTTTTCCTTCTCCCACCTACTCTTCTCCTTAAGCTTACTACTTTCATTGCTACTTCTGTATCCTAATATTCCTTTTTTTCTGCATAGGTGAAATTGTTTATGATTTCTATTTTTTCCCTTCATGAAAGCATTTTCTTTTCTGGAAAGTTCAATATGTAATTGATTCTGGACATAATGTTGCTGTGACAGGAGTGGTTTGTGTACAGCCATACAATATTTGGAGTAAGCCATTTATTCTTTTCATCAGTGAGCCTCAGGTTACATTAATTTCTGTAGGGAACTGAGACCACAGACAAATCATGGAATGCCTCCACCCAGTCCAGTTCTTAAGGCTGACAAAATGACATAGATCCTCTTCATTGCTCAGGGACTGATCTGATTTGTGATGACAAATAGCCTCATAACCGGTTAGTGATATATATGCTAAGTGGAAATAACCTAGAATTTGTGTAGAAAATGGTATGATGTTATAAAATTTAAACACTGATAGGAAAGTATTAAAACATATAATGGATAATAAAACTTGCCTCTGCTTTAAAATCAAACCTAGAATGATTCTCTGTGTTGTTTTCTGTATGCTGCTGAAGTATTTTTAACAGAACATTGTTACTATGGACCCTGTTGACCTTACCTTCTGCTGTTTAACCCCTTTAATTTTATCCCACATGAAATTTATATAGAGTTCTTCATAAAAACACATTTTAAGTTTGAATCTCAGAAATATCTGCTTGCATCATCTCTACAGACCTCAGCCATAACTACTAAAATCTATAGGTGGTCCTGTGGTCCTCAGTCAACTCTGACTTACATCCTAAGTCACAATGTAAATTTAAATTGCAATTTTTAACTTAAATAAATATAATTCAATTAAAATGATAAAACTTAATATATGTAAACCTATTAGACTTGTACTGTTAATTTAAGAAAAAATATGAGTGTTTATGTCATAGAACTGTAGAAGGTGCAAATATTAAGGAACATTAGACCATCTCTTTTGTGTCTACATTGATAAATTTTTTGTTCAACACAATAGGGCACTATCCAGTCTAACTTGCACTGTCTCAGCTGGTGAGACAGGCATGTACTTCTTTGAAGAAGATACTCTAAGATGTTGTGCTAGATAACACTGATAGATTTTTTATTATTATTATTTATTACTCTAACTCCTCCTGTGACACTACTTTGTATTCTTTTATCTACTCAAAACACAATTTAATAAACTTGTTGGTCTATATATAAACCTATATTCTTATATAGCTGACAAAGAAAATCCACACAAAACCTCCCTACCATAAACAATATAACATATTTAGCTATAAATTAATTTTTTTCTAATGCAAACTCAAAAGCACTTTCTTGTTATTATTAAAGCTTTAGGTGACATCAGTCCAATTCTTGTGGACTTGTGTTGCCTTACTCTCAGCTGTTATTCAGCCTTGATATTACATCAGTCCTCAAACACAGGGAGTAATTCCAAGCTCAGAACTCCTACTTTTACAAAGGCAAAAGTAGAGCTAATTAGCAATAGCTTCTTGGTGAACACCCTACCTAAGCCAGGAACTCAAAGGAATCTGGACATCAGGAGTTACTGCAGCTCACAGTGGCTTGCCACTTCCTCCAGCAGGAACCAACAATTTGGTGCTATCTTCCTCCCAGAAGTGGTGGTGAATTTTCAGCCAGCCTTATTTTGTAGGACTGATGGAATACAGTTCCCTACAAATACAAATGCTTCTGACTCTCCACTTGAGGAATTCTGCATGTGAGTGGAGATTTCCTAACTGGTTATAGACAAACCCATGTCAAACACTGCACTTTATGTGTTTCAGGCCTTTTAACCTTTCATAGAATCATAGAATCATTTAGGTTGGAAAAGACCTTTAGGATCATCAAGTCCAACCATTAACCTAGCACTGCCAAGCCAACTACAGAACCATGTCCCTAAGCACCACATCTACATGCGTTTTAAATACCTCCAGGAATGGTGACTCAACTACTTCCCTGGGCAGCCTGTTCCAGTGCTTGACAACCCCTTCCATGAAGAAATTTTTCCTAATATCCAATCTAAACCTCCCCTGGTGCACCTTCAGGCCATTTCCTCTTGTCCTATTGCTTGTTACTTGGGAGAAGAGACTGACCCCCACCTGGCTACAACCTCTTTTCAAGTAGTTGTAAAGAGTGATAAGGTCTCCCCTCAGACTCCTTTTCTCTAGGCTAAACAATCCCAGTTCCCTCAGCTGCTCCTCATAAGACTTGTGCTCTAGACCCTTCACCAGCTTCATTGCCCTTCTCTGGACACGCTCCAGCACCTCAATGTCTTTCTTGTAGTGAGGGGCCCAAAACTGAACACCGTACTCAAAGTGTGGCCTCACCGGTGCCAAGTACAAAGGTGCAATCACTTTCCTTGTCCTTTTTCCTTTCTGAAATCCAAGTTAGAAACATCATGTTCCCAACCATTTGATCACTCTTGTTGCTCATTGGTGAGTTCTGTTATGTTTGTCAGTTGGCATCTTTTGACAGTGTTTTCCAGAACTGAATACAATATTCCTCATGAAACTGTAACAGGAACATTGGCACTTTGCATTACCCTTCCCACCTGTAACAGGATGCAAGATACCTTTTAACTGGAACATGTTTAACTGCCACATGAAACCTGTTCATTAACTGTGCATTGATACTTTTGGGGTGCTTTCAACATTGTTCCTTTCCAGGTTTCTGCTGGATACAATATTTTGTTTGTATTATTTCACATTACAATCTCTTCAGTGTAACAGTCTGCATCTTACAAGGCGAATCATTTTGCTATTCTTCTAGCCATCTTCTAACCTTCCCAACGCCTCTATTTTATATGTCAGTCTTCAATGATGCTTGCTATAGTTCTGGGTCATTAATGAAGATGTAGTCTAAAACTTGACATAATATTGATTTTCTCAGTGATTTCCTTGAAATGTGTCCAACTTGATTCATTGACAATCCATGTTTTTCTTGTTTACTTGCCAACAAATGATGACAAATCATTTTTCTTCCTTTCTAGCCAGGTAAGTAACTTGTATGTTACCATAAGGCTGGTATGCTGGAGCCAGCAATGTCTAATTCATTTATCCCACCAGATGTTTATATTTAATAGCCATAAGAAAAGATATCTTCCATTAGAATAAAGTGGCATAAGCTGTAAGTTTTTCTGTCTGTGTGGTGTACAAACTACTTCAAAATGGGATACAAACCACCAGAATACTTGGACAATATCTGCCTACCTCCAGGTCCAAAGATATCTCCACCCCTGCCAACAGTCATGGAGCCCAAGTTAGGTTTGGAGGCTCTTGTTATAATGGCCTGATCTCCACCAACATAACAAAAGTGTCTGAATAACCTACGGCAGAATTCCTGAGCTGTAACAGTGAATTATTCATTATTGAAGCAAAACATAGTCAGTAGGACAGGTAACATATAACTTAACAGACACTCTCTTTTTAGCACTCTATGGTATGTTGTCTACTCCTGCAACATACCTAAAAAGAATTTTGATAAATTAGGACTTTTCCAGGGTATAGATTTTGTCAGACCTTCACAGTGAACCCAACAAATCTCCATAAAAACTTAGCACACTTTCACTTCCTCTGTAGACTTTGGTATCAAATGACTCCAACACCTGTCAGCATTTCCTGAATCTAATTGGTTTTGCAAACTAGGATACTAATTACGTCTTAATAACCAGTAGGTTTTATATTTTAAAAATAAATTATTATTTTATTTGGCATTAAAGTTCGCCTTTTTTTTTTCTTCTGTTCTGAAATATCTAGGTTGGATTCAGCTCCAGGTTTGTTGGTCCTTGGAGAGGTGACCAAAATAAACTTGAACTGCTTGAAGGTTTTAATGGACCTAGTGAGAGATTTTATTTCCACCTCAGTGTGTCTTCAGAAGCAGGTAAAATCAGTGCTAATTCAGATGTAGGAGGAGGTGTGTTTGTTAGAAATTCTAAATTGAAGAGAAGCAGAGCATTTCTTTTCTTTGCTATGTAAAATCAAAGGTCATGCTGACCTTAATACTTTGAGATGGAGGGTAATAACAGGCTAGTTATTACAATAGATTAAACATGGTTCTGTATTATAAAAAAAGAGAAATGACAGAATGGTTATTTCCTCTACTAAGATAGTTGCTCCAGTTACTTTGGGGACTTAACATGAATAAATGTGACATTAAATTTTATTATGGTACTCAGATACTATATAATGACAAAGAAGGCCAATGGTATCCTGGGCTGCATTAGGACAGGTGTTGCCAGTGGTTCAAGGGAGATCATCCTTCTCCTCCATTCAGTGCAGATGAGGTCACACCTGGAGTACTGTGTCCAGTGCCGTGCTCCTCAGTACAAGACAGACGTGGAGAAAGAGTTGGGCTGGAGAGTCCAATGAAAGGCACAAAGATGTTAAGGGATTGGAGAGTCTCTCCTATGAAGAAAGACCGAGGGAGCTGGGACTGTTCAGCCTGGACAATAGAAGGCTTGGGGGGGACCTTATCAATGTAAATCCCTGCAGGGAGTATACAAAGAGGGTAGAGCCTTTTCAGTGGTGCCCAGTGACAGGACCAGAGGCAATGGGCACAAACTGAAACACAGGAGGTTCCCTCTGAATATCAGGAAACACTTATCACTGTGAAGGTGACAGAGCACTGGCACAGGTTGCCCAGAGTAATGGTGGAATCTCCATCCTTGGAGATATTAAAAAAACATCTGAACGTGGTCCTCAGCTACTGGCTCTATATGGCCCTGCTGGAGCAGGGGCGTTGGATCACATGACATCCAGAGTTCTCTTTCAACCACAATCATTCTGTCATTCTGTGCTTCTGTCAACAATATAATTAGTGTTTTAGGTAGCTGAAAAATTCTTTTGTGGGAGTTTTAATAATGTGATAGATTTTCTAGATGTTTAATCAAAGCTGCATATTCCTTCTAACAGGAAGAGAAGTCCATGAAGTGTCTGTCATCCTGACCCTGGGAAATAGGCTGTGTGTACACATCTATACTCCAAGCTATTTGTTTAAGTGTTATTATCCCAGAGCTTGCAGGAAAGGGAGCAGCCAGAAATAGACCTATTCTTTGACTACTATAACCTCTTAGGGAGGGCTGTCTAGAATCCACCTGTCTAGAAGAGGCAAGGAAATCTTTGGCAGCAGGTTGGCCAGCTTGGTGAGACAAGCTTTAAACTGAAGGACTGGAGAGCTGGGATACAAAGTGCAAATGCTCATGCCATCTCATCCAACATGGGGAATAAGCCAGGCCAACCAGAGCAGCAACAAGTGCTCCTTAGCTGTGTCCCAAGATGAGAACCAGAAGGCCAACCACCTCAAGGGTGTGTATGGCTATGGTGGACCCTCTTGCACCCCTCCAGGGAAACGTCAATGCTCGATTACCTTTCTGAAATGTCTGTACACCAACACACACAGCATGGGGAATAAACAGGAAGAACTAGAGGTCTGCATGCAGTTTCAGAACCATGATCTCATTGCAGTTACAGAGACATGCTGGGATAGCTCGCATGACTGGAATGCTGTCATGGATGGCTACGTAATTTTGGAAAGACAGTCCAGCAAGGCAAGACGGTGAGAGAGCAACTGGAATGTATTGAGGTCTGCCTAGGGGCAGATGAAGAATGAGTCAGGAGCTTATAGTAAGAACTAAAGGTCAGGGTAATATGGGTGACACTGTTGTGGGTGTTTACAACAGGCCACCTGATCAGGAAGAGGAAGTCAATGAAGCCTTCTATAGACAGCTGGAAGTAGCCTCATGATCACAGGCCCTGGTCCTCATGGGGGACACCAACCACCCTGATATTTGCTGGAAAGGCAACACAGCCAGGCACGCACAGTCCAGGAAGTTCCTGCTAAGCATTGATGATAACTTTCTGACACAGGTGGTGGAGGAACCTACAAGGAGAAGGGTTCTGCTGGACCTTGTACTAACAAACAAAGATGGAACTGGTTGGGAATGTGAAGGCTGGGGGCAGCCTTGGCTTTAGTGACCATGAGATGGTAGAGTTTAAGAACCTGCATGGAAGAAACAGGGCAGTAAGTAGGATTACAACTCTGGACTTCAGGAGAGCTAACTTTGGCTCTTTAAAGACCTGCTTGGGAAAATTCCATGGGTTAGGGCACTAGAGGGTAGGGGGGGTCCAAGAGAACTGATCAATATTCAAGCACCACTTCCTCCAGTCTCAAGATCACTGCATCCCTATCAGAGCAAGAAATCAAGCAAAGGAGGCAGGAGACCTGCATGGATAAGCAAGGATGTTCTGGAAGAGCTCAAAGGGAAGAAGGAAGTTTACAGAATGTGGAAAAAGAGAGTTGCCACTTGAGTGGAATATAGGAATGTAGTCAGAGTATGTAGGGACACAGTGAGGAAGGCTAAGGCCCACTTGGAATTAAATCTGGGAAGGGATGTCAAGGACAACAAGAAGGGCTTTTTCAAGTACATCAGCAGCAAAAGGAAGACTAGGAAAATGTGGGGCTGCTGCTGAATGAGGTGGGTGCTGTGGTGATGGACGATACAGAGAAAGTGGAGTTCTTTGCCTTCTTTGCTTCAGTCTCTACTTGCCAAGGCTGGCCCTCAGGAATCCCAGACCCTGGAGGTACATAAGTCTGGAGAAAGCAAGACTTTCCCTTGGTTCAGGAGGATCAGGATGGAGATCATTTAGGCAAACCTGACACCCACAAATCTATGGGGATTGATAAGATGCACCCACGAGTGCTCAGGGAGCTGGCAGATGTTGCTGTGGCACTCTCCATCATGTCTGAAAGGTCATGGAGAACAGGAGAGGTGCCTGGAGACTGGAGGAAAGCCAATGTTACTCCAGTCTTCAAGAGGGCAAGAAGAGGGACCCAAGGAAACTACAAGTCAGTTAGCCTCATCTCCATTCCTGGAAGGGTGATGAAACAGCTTATTCTGGAGGTCATCTCTAAGCCTGTGGAGGAAAAGAAGGTTATTGGGAGTGATCAACACAGATTAACCACAGGAAAATCGTGCTTGACCAATCTGATAGCCTTCTATGATGGCATGACTGGCTGGGTGGATGAGGGGACTGCAGTGGATACTCTCTACGTTGACTTCAGGCTTTTGACACCCTCTCCCATAACTTCCTTATAGGTAAGCTGAGGAAGTGTGGGTTGGATGAGTGGACAGTGAAGTGGGTAGAGAAGTGTCTGAATGGCAGAGCCCAGAGAGTTGTGATAAGCAGTGCAGGGTCTAGTTGGCCTGTAGCTAGTGGTGTGCCCCAGGGGTCAGTGCTTGCTCTGGTCTTATTCAACAGGTTCATTACTGACATGGACAAGGGGACAGCATGTACCCTCAGCAAGTTTGCTGATGATACAAAACTGGGAGGAGCAGCTGATACACCAGGAGGCTGTGCTGCCATTCAGTGAGATCTTGGCAGACTAGAGAGTTGGGCAGAGAGGAACCATATGAAATTCAATAAGGGCAAGTGTAGGGTCCTGCATCTAGGGAAGAACAACCCCAAGCACCAATACAGGCTAGGAGTAGACCTGCTGGGAAGCAGCTCTGTGGAGAAGGACCTGTGAGTCCTGGTGGACAACAAGCTCTCCATGAGCCAGCACTGTGCCCTCATGGCCAAGAAGACCAATGGTATCCTGGGGTGCATTAAGAACAACATGGCCAGCAGATCAAGGGGGGTTATCCTCCTCCTCTACTCTGCCCTGGCGAGGCCACGTCTGGAGTACTGTGTCCAGTTCTGGGCTCCCCAGTTCAAGAAAGACAGAGAGCTACTGGAGAGAGTCCAGCAGAGGGCTACGAGGATGATTAGGGGACTGGAACATCTCTCGTATGAGGAAAGGCTGAGAGAGCTGGGTCTGTTTAGCCTGAAGAGAGGACTGAGAGGGGATCTCATCAATGCTTGTAAAGGGCGGGCGTCAACAGGATGGGGCCAAACTCTTAATGGTTCCCAGTGACAGGACAAGAGGCAACAAGCACAAACTGGAATTTCCATCTGAACATGAGGAAAAACTTCTTCACTCTGCAGGAGACTGAGCACTGGGACAGGCTGCCCAGAGAGGTTGTGAAGTCTCCTTCTCTGGAGATATTAAAAACCTGCCTGGGCACCATCCTGTGCAACCTGCTCCAGGTGATCCTGCTCTACCAGGGGGGTTGGACTAGATGATCTCCAGAGGTCCCTTCCAACCCCTACCGTTCTGTGATTCTGTAACAGGAAGCAGACTTTGGTGTCTAGCTTTCATTTTCCAGAGCAAAACAAAACAAAAATACTGGGGCTTCTATTTACTTTATTGTCACTAAAATGTCTGAACAATTTAATTTGCTTTTTAATGGTAATTCTATAGTCTAGTTTGTATTTTCAGACTTAATTCTGAATAAGAATACTTTCCAAGCCAGAGGTTGGATGATTTTTTTTTATTTATTTTTTTTTCCCAGCTTGTAATACAAGAAACTCTTTGACACACAGAGAAATGATGGAAATAATGGACTCAATTATTTTTTTCAAAATTGGGGAATAATTCTGATAATTTGAAGTTAGTTATTTTTCTCATTGTGAAGAGTGCCATTTTCCAGCAGTAGCAGGTTTTGATATAGCTAATAAAAAATAGTTAAGCAGTGTATTGATTTTTATTTTTTTTCAATTAAACATTTTAAGATTGAAGTTATCTGGCTGTTCTTTAAACTGTAATTTCAGCATGGCAGTCAAAGAAAGTGAAGCATCCTTGTAGAAAGCATAGGTCAGTTACATACAGATTGGTTTTCCATTACATAAAGATTGCTTTTTCATTTCCCAAGTAACAGTCATCTTATTCTAAAAGTAGTAGAAGTGGCTTTCAAGTACAGGTTGAGTTGCCTGAGAAGAAAGCTCTTTCTTTGTGTTACTACTTAGTTCATTTGCTAAAGGAACTTCAGAAGCAAGCATGGACACATAAGGGTCTTCTCCAACATCTAATGAAGCCAGTGAAAAGACTTCATCAATTCAATGGATTATAGAACCACATGGAAATGGTTCCTAAATGCTTAGTACCACCTCAGTATGCATCCAATTTACAATATTTGCTTTGTCTCAGTAAATGCAGAAACATTAAAATGCTTCAAAAACTAGGAAGAAAAGGGGAGCAGAATGTATAGAGAATCATGGATAAAATATTTATTACAAGGTACAGCAATTATACTGTAGTTACTCATTACTAAACCCAAAGATCAGCAACTCGATTACTACAACTTATTGGCATGCTTCTTACCTTTAATTTTAGTTACCATATTTTGAATCTAAATTTTATTAACCCTGGAATTATTCTCACTCATACAGTGTACAATGTACTCACATGAATAATGATAATTTACAGGTGTGGAAAAGTGAACTATAATTGTCCTGTGATGGTAACTTAAAGACAATCTAATTGCAGTAAGCTCACACACTGCAGGCCAGAATTAACTGAATAAAGAATGAAAATCAGAAAAATAAAAATCTCTTTCTGCAGAACTTATTTTGTACAAGTTAACCTCTTTCAAATTTTAACTGATCCGCATTGAAAGAATGACAAAAGGCCTGAAAATGAATTAATTCTTACTACAAGACTCTGTATTTTAAATATTTGTTAGTAGAAAGAGTATAGATATATAAACATTAAAGTATACAAGACCCTAAAACAAGCATAAAAATTTCTGTTTATTTTGCAAAGATTATGTGTACGGGTCAACTGAGACCTGTCAGGGTACAAGAAAAAACATTGTAAAGGGATATCACTTCCATACACATGGTTCAAGAACATTATGTGTGGTGCTAATATATATGATTTTAAGCCACTTACTCCAGATTCTTAATACACTGAGAAGGTTCTTGGTCTTGAATCTGTATCTCCCTTCTATTGTAAGCCTGCTTTTTTGTTTTAAATCTAGTAGTGCCTTGTTGTTTTGAATGTAGTACACGTTGAGAACAAAGAACTTCCCTCTTCCAGACTCAACAATGCCAATTCCTTCAGTCTCTCACAGAAGGCATCTGTTCTAGGTCTCCCATCATTTCTGTTTCTGAAAATGTACCATTGTTAAGTAGATTGACGAAATTATTTCCAATGTTGTTTATGTTTACTGGTTTGTACATGTCTCTTCATATGATATTTGACTGGTTTGCAGCAATATGATATTGTTGACTCAAGCACAACAGGTGACCATTAGTAACACCTAGTTATTTTCTGCAGAACTCATTGCTTGGCAGAGATTATTTCTACCTGCTCCACACAAACTGCTGCCTATTTCTCTTATCTGTCAAGGTCATTCTGTATTTGTAAAAGACATACATTCCTGTATTGGTATCACCTGAAAATGTAGCAAACTTCTTCTCCATCAGCCAAATCACTAATGGAAATATTGAGTAGCTTCGGATTCAGGACAGACTCTGTGAGACCTCACTTGAAACATGCCTCCTCTCTGACTTCGAATGAATCAACTCCAATTGCAACAGTACCTACTGCATGTTATATTGTAATTCTTGTTGCTCACCCATTTGTAACTTGGTGTTTTCCCAGCTATTCTATCTTCCCTTCCTAAGTGTGGTGGGTTGACCCTGGCTGGAGGCCAGGTGCCCCCCAAAGCTGCTCTACCACTGCCCTCCTCAGCTGGGCAGGGGAGAGAAAATATAATGAAAGGATTGTGGGCCGAGATCAGGACAGGGAGAGATCACTCACCAGTTACTGTCACGGGCAAAAGAGACTCAGCTCAGGAAAATTTATCTAATTTATTGCCAAGCAAAACAGAGTAGAGTAATGAGAAATAAACCAAATGTTAAAACACATCCCCCACCCCTCCCTTCTTCCTGGGCTCAACTTCACTCCCCATTTCTCTCCCTCCTCCCCCCCAGGGGCACAGGGGGACAGGGAATGGGGGTTGTGGTCAGTTCATCACATGGTGTCTCTGCTGCTCCTTCCTCCTCAGGGGGAGGACTCCTCACACTCTGCCCCTGCTCCAGCATGGGGTTCTTCCCATGGGAGACAGTCCTCCATCAACTGCTCCAATGTGAGTCCTTCCCACGGGCTGCAGTTCTTCACCAACTGCTCCTGCGTGGGTCCCTCCCACGGGGTGCAGACCTTCAGGAGCAAACTGCTCCAGCATGGGTCCCCCACGGGGTCACCAGTCCTGCCAGCAAACCTGCTCTGGCGTGGGCTCCTCTCTCCATGGGTCCACAGGTCCTGCCAGGAGCTTGCTCCAGCCTGGGCTTCCCACAGGCCACAGCCTCCTTCAGGTGCCTCCACCTGCTCCAGCGTGGGGTCCTCCACGGGCTGCAGGTGGAATCTCTACACCCCCTCATCCTTCCTCCATGGGCTGCAGGGGCACAGCCTGCTTCACCATGGTCTTCACCACGGGCTGCAGGGGGATCTCTGCTCCGGCGCCTGGAGCACCTCCTGCCCCTCCTTCTGTACTGACCTTGGTGTCTGCAGAGTTTCTTACATCTTCTCAACCCTCTCTCTGGCTGCTAAAACTGCTACTCCTTTCCTCTTTTCCTTCTTAACTCTTTTAACCCAGAGGTGCTACCAATGTGGCTGATGTGCTTGGCCTCAGCCAGCGGCAGGTCCATCTTGGAGCTGGCTGGCATTGGCTGTGTCAGACATGGGGGAAGCTTCTAGCAACTTCTTGCAGACAGCACCCCCGTAGTCCTCCCCCGCTACCAAAACCTTGCCACGCAAACTCAAAACACTAAGAATTGTCAGGTCTTTCATTATGTCATGTAAGTTGCCTTCCATCTTTGTATTCTTGACTGGCTACCATGGCTACCAATTAGATTCAAATACAGAAGATCTCCAATGATAATTTCCATCTTCTGTTTAAGTTGTGCTGTGTTTGTATACTGTCTGTCACACTAAGAAAGCCTCATTGGTCCTCTAAAATACCAATATTATGCTATTGACGCAAAGTTTTAAGTTATGCTCCTCCAACAGAAAATGATAGGCTGTTTTAAATCCTTTTCAATATTATCTGCATAGCTTCAGGTAGTATAGGTTAATCCAAAAGCTTAGGACACCTTATTTATTTCCTCTAAGACACTTTCTGTGAGGGGTTTCAAGAATCCTCCTCCTCTTTCATCTGTCAGATATTCTTTAGGGAAACAAAAGAAAAGCTATTATTAACCTTACTATTTCTCTAACGGTTCTATGTCTCCTAAGTTGATTCCCACACAGCAATGTCAGTGGCATCTGTCATAAAGGAACATAAGTGTTGTTCCTTTTGGAACCTTATTTCTAAAAAGATGCACTACCTCCGCTTGTCAGGCTTAAGGAAACACTATAAAAATCAACTTCATAAGAGCACATTTGACCTGGATGTGTAAATTTGCTTTTATTTCTTTTTAAGAAATAAAAATATGATTAAAATTTGAGGCTGCTAAAAGGGGAAGGTGAGAGAGACTTACTAAAATCTCTCTTTTTCCAATTGCATGGTATTATTTTGTGGTCTGTTGTCACAAGCTTTTCATTCTATTTTCCTGTGTGTTTTTTTCCAAACTGCATTGCATAGCTAAAATTGAGGAAATAGCCCAACTGAATGAGATTTGGAGTTTCAAACAACCACAGTAAAGGCACTGGAGATTACTTTGGCTGGTAAACAGTTCAACAAAAACAAAAGGGAGGATGGAGAGATATAAGTGTGTTTATTTTTTAGTTATAGCAAAATCCCAGCCAGCTCATGGATATTTCTGAAATATTTCTACTGAAATACAGAAAATGAAGGACATAGGTGCATACATTGTTATGAATCACAGGTTGAAGCATGACTAGAGAGAAGTTATCGAGCAGCTTAAACATGATTTGGGGCTTCACATTTCTGCACCCCCCCAAAAATTTAGTAAACCAAAACCAAAGGTAAAATATTTTTCTAAAACATTCTGAGAGGAGGTGATGAGAAGAGATTAAACTGTTTGAACTCTTTATGTCATTAAAGTACTTAAGGCTTCACACATATAGTTTTGCTATAGCAATTAAGTTGTCTCCCACTAGCTGAGCTGTAGTAAATGAGTGCGTGCATGCTCCTAGCCTGCACATTTGTGAGAAAATGTGCTGGAGTTTAAATGTGAATGAAAAGCACATGCAGTCAGTTCACGTCTGCCGTGATGAATTCCGACACAGTAAGACAATCCGAACAAGGAAGCCTACATACAATAAGAGATTTCAGAATTTTAAAAACAAAATCATGTCCCCTTCCCACCATTCAAGCGGCAAATGTTGCCCTTAACACTAATAAATGATGAATGAGGACAAATAAACTGTCCCAGACCACCTATCCTAAAACAGGCACATGATCTTATTCAAAAGTAACTTGTTCAAATGCAAAGAGAAGGATGTTTTTGTCATAGATCCATAGCGACTTTTATAAGGATAAAGATATCAAGGTTAGAAATGACATCACTGGACATTTTGAGCATTTTCCTTGAACTAGAATAGATTGAAAACACTTGCTTGTATACCACAGTGTAACAAGTTTGTAGACCATCTAACACACTATTGGTGCTGCTACTCATTCAGAAATTTGTCAGAAATATCTGTGAGGTTTTCCTGTAATTAACAAATAATGAAGCAAGCCAACTGGACCAGCCATACTTCAGGCTTCACCAAGCCTTGGCTCTCATGATGCTGAGGGCTCTCAAGGCAACCTTCTACACTGGGACCCATGGAAAAACCCCAGTTTCACAAGAGTTGCACAACTTCCCAGACAGGGAATGTGCACAGCCTTGGGTGCATATCAGGATGGGATGAAAACACAGTGTAAAGGTGTGTTGGTCAGTGGCCATGTGAGAAGGACCCTAGCTAGATCATGGAAGGGAAAGATAATGTGGGAAAGCCTGGCCTTTTGAAAGCATGAGTACTTCTGAGCAGAAGTTAACATCCTGATTTTAGAGAAAGAGCTTTCTCAGCCTTTGTTTGGTCAAGGTGCTTCAATGAATATATAAAAAGCAATTAATACCTGTACATTGTCAGATGATTTATTTTCCAAAAAGTTACATACATAAAGGCACCCTACTTTGGTGATCTTTTGGGCATTTTTCAGTATTGAGTCAGAGAATAGTGGCATGGGTTCCATCCCAATTACTTCTGTGTTTTTCATTTTCTTTCAAACTAACAACCACCTTTAGACTCCTCCTTAGGTAGTTGCATTGGATAGGAACACTCAGAAATGTTACACTTACTATACAATTCTTATACACCATATCTGTATGTATACACATACTGCACATACAGAATATATTTATTACATACCACAGGCTAAGACACTGGGCCTGTCAAACTCTCTAATATGGGATGCAGTGTTACAACCTTGCTGAAAAGCCTGGACCTAACTTTTTTTTTTTTAACTAATATGGAAGAACATAGTCTGCATTTTGACATCCTGTGGTAGCTCACAAAGTAGCTAAGGAGGACAGGTCTGCTATCCATCATCATCTTTTCATTAAGCATAGTAATTGCAGAACTCTGGTGGACTGGTTATTAAACCCTAGCTAAAGAAATCATTCTCTGAGTTTACACACGAATTACTGTAGAGGAATTCTTCAAAGGAAAATCTCACAATCAAAGGAAAGTGTCACACATTTGACAAAATGTCACATCAATTTCTGAAGGTTAAAAAAATCTGTGAATACAGCTTTTGGTATTACATATTATTCCATTCTTTTATCCTTCAAGAAAAGCTAACATTGAGTAACAATCATGATGAAAGCAAGGCTTTTGGTTTTAACCTTTGAAACACTACATGACATTACATTCAAAAATTCAACCATTTTGTTTTTTCTTGTTGCAGAACAGATTGCTATTCCTCCTAAATCCAATTTTGGTTTAGGATTTACAGCATAGATATTCCTTTTTTGAAACAAAACAAAGCTCAAACCAAGGTTTTATTTTAATTAGTGAATTTATAAAGCTGTGAAGTATGCAGCTATCAGAGAACATAGCTCCACAAGTGGTGATACAAAAAACCCCAAAACCAAACCCCAATTAATTTAATACTCTATTTAATCTCCACTGCAGTAAGAATAAAAATACAACAAAAACATATATACTGATGAGCACTAGTGAAAACTAGTATGACCAGCTATATATTTCAGGAACATATCAACATCATCAAACAACAGAGGTACATACCTCTCCTACCTGCAAGAATGGTAGCCCAAGGGAAGAGACTCAATAAAGTATTTGTATAAAGTCATAGTATCCTTGGTAGAAGTTAGGGCAAGATATACTGTTGGGGGAAAGAAGTTAAAAAATTCCTTTCCATCTCACAGTACAGACAAGAAGGTGTACAGATGGTAGAGGACCTACTTACATTGTGACTTAATCAAATTTGAAAAGCTTTAGAAATGCTGGGCTAATGCTAAATAAGCACACATGCAGATATTGTTTCTAATTGAAAAAACAAGTCTCAGTGATAATGAACCTACAGAATAGACAAACACAATCCAGTAAGGTCATTGCCAGCCAGTATAACTGTTTCTGTTTTCTGCACTCATATGTTACGGTCTGGGCCATAAAAACTTGCCTGGAGGTGAAGAATTTTGCTTGAAAAGCAACAGTTTCAGAAATATTTTTGTTTAAATATGAGTATTAACTTTATTTTCTTCATGAAATGCAGTGTTGGGATATTTTTATTGTACCCCTTGAGGTGAATTAAACATGTTTGTGCTTAAATAATAAAGAGATCTAATGAGCTGTGCATTGAGCAGAGTTCTACTGCCATGATTGATTCTGCCAGGAATTAGCAAGGATGCACAACGAGCTGATTCCTTACATACACTTGCACCGGCACCCATCACAAGACCATCAGCATGAGGTGCCTTAACCTGGGGTTTGGTTCATCCCCCAGCACCAGCCCTGTTTACCAAAAGGGGCCCCTGAGCACTCATATTCCACCACTGTTACAAGATATAGTTTTCAAACTTTTAATTTCTAATGCTATTTATACAACAGCACTTTCTCTCTTTCATACAATGCGCAATTGCTAGAACAGTGAGTTAGACCATGATATATTTGGTAAAGCATTAATACTATGTAGGATGCTATACAGGATATGGAAAACCAAAGCACTTTCACCAGAACTTTTATTGTGAAAGGAGAAAGGGATAACAAAGAAGTGTATTTCACTAATGAAGTACACAATACATTTGGTTAATTTCACTATTTATTGAAACTTTGCATGGTAGAATATAGATTACAAGGGTTCTGGTTATGCAAACTAGTTACATTTTTCAAACCTGAATACATAAAATTACACTTTCATTTGTGACAAGTTATTTTAAAGGCCTTGGTAGTGTTATTCTAGGAGCTTTTCTGTGGTTCATTTCATCATCAGCAATTTACATATGCTGACACAGTAAATTACTTGCTGAAGAGAGGCAAAAATTCATGTGCTTATTGACTGAGTAATGCCTTCCTTCTTCTACCATTCCATTCCTCTTACACCCCTCCAACACCTACTTCATTTTTTTCCCATGCTGTTTAAGTAAAAATGTAACTACAATACTTTGAGTGGGAGTAACATGCATAAAAGATAATTTCACCTGAAATTCATTCTGGGCACTGTTCATGAAGACAGAGAGAGTCAACCGTAATTTTTTTCCTGGGTTCCACCGTATATATACGGAGAAATCAGCATCTGCAGCACTACAGTCAAGATAGTTCTTTTCATTTTCAGAAAGGTCAATGTGCAGAAGAATGTTTCTCATTTAAAACTGGCTTGATTTAGGAATTGTTTTGGCTTTTGTACTTTAATGATACTGATACAAAGAAGTTATAAGCTGAAATTAGCCTTTTAATTCCTAAGTTTGGACCATATTAAATTAACGGTGATCTAATCACCCCAGAAAACTCAAAATATTGTTTCAAGTCTCTTGGATCTTGGATATCGAATGATTCTCCTGTCTTTTTTTTTTTCTTTTTTTTTTCTTTTTTTTCCTTTTTCCCCTAGTTAAGGACCTCTGATGCTAAGCTTTTTATATCTTTGCAGGGATATCACTTGCTGAGCTGTCAGGGGCATATTTACTTTCAATATATTTAGAACACTATTTTTGATAGCTGCCACTAGGTCACCAATAGGGCAACAAAAGAGTGCCATGTGATGCTGTAGGGAACCTGGATGAGTTGTCCTGGAAGAGTCACATTTCCAAGCAAATATCTAGATATGGTTATTGAATTGCAGTCCACTTTTTATGACAATCCAACATATTGCCATCTGTCTTTATAAACAGATGGGGGGGGGGATGAATTAGCTGTGTGACATTTGAGCGTGATAGGTTGTCTTCACAAATACTCTTCAAGAAGCCTGTGGCTGAGTTTAAATCAACAAGAGCAGAGCCATATGGCTCTCTTATTAAACCATCAATGACTTTTAAAAGGAATTGTGACTTGCTGGAACATAGTTGACTGAACGTTTTTATGATTTGTAATCACTCTAGCAGATTTTAAAGCAAATCACATTCAGATTTATGGCTTTTCTGTCATGATTCTAATATATTGCTGATCATAGAGAAAACATTTAGAGTCTGCAGAGAGAAACAGTTTGTGTGAAACAAATCTGTTTCTTTTTTTTAAGAAAAATAGTATACTGATAATCTTCAAAAAGATATTAAACTTTGTAAAGCCATTGAATTTAGTTATATTGTGTTAATACATACAGTGACACAAGCTCAATTTCACACAGCTTTCTTCTTAGCCATAGATACAATCAGCTGTATTTCTGTGTTGGGTTTGCGTGGCAAAGTTTTGGTAGCAGGGGGCTACAGGGGTGGCTTCTGTGAGAAGCTGCTAGAAGCTTCCCCTGTGTCTGACAGAGCCAATGCCAGCCGGCTCCAAGATGGACCCACCGCTGGCCAAGGCCAAGCCAATCAGCGCCTCTGTGATAACATATTTAAGACAAAAACAGTTAGAGAGCGCTTTTGCAGCCGGAGAGAGGAGTGAGAAGATGTAAGAAACTCTGCAGACACCAAGGTCAGTGCAGAAGGAGGGGCAGGAGGTGCTCCAGGCGCCGGAGCAGAGATCCCCCTGCAGCCCGTGGTGAAGACCATGGTGAAGCAGGCTGTCCCCCTGCAGCCCATGGAGGGAGGATGAGGGGGTGTAGAGATTCCACCTGCAGCCTGTGGAGGACCCCACGCTGGAGCAGGTGGAGACACCTGAAGGAGGCTGTGGCCCTGTGGGAAGCCCAGGCTGGAGCAGGCTCCTGGCAGGACCTATGGACCCGTGGAGAGAGGAGCCCATGCTGGAGCAGGTTTGCTGGCAGGACTTGTGACCCCGTGGGGGACCCATGCTGGAGCAGTCTGCTCCTGAAGGTCTGCACCCCATGGAAGAGACCCACACTGGAGTAGTTGGTGAAGGACTGTAGCCCGTGGGAAGGACTCACGTTGGAGAAGTTGGTGGAGGACTGTCTCCCGTGAGAGGGAATCCATGTTGGAGCAGGGGAACGATGAGAGGAGTCCTCCCCCTGAGGATGAAGAAGCGGCAGAAACACCGTGTGAGGAACTGACCATAACCCCCACTCCCCGTCCCCCTGTGCCGCTGAGGGGGGCGGAGGTTGAAGCTGGGAGTGAAGTTGAGCCCGGGAAGATGGGAGGGGTGGGGGGGAGGTGTTTTAAAATTTGGTTTTATTTCTCATTCTTCTACTCTGTTTTGCTTAGTAATAAATTAGATGAATTTCCTCTCTAAGTTCAGTCTGTTTTGCTCGTGATGATAATTAGTGAGTGATCTCTTCCTGTCCTTACCTTGACCCACAAGCTTTTTGTTCTACTTTTTCTCCCCGGTCTAGTGAATGAGGGCAGTGATAGAGCAGCTCTGGTGGGCACCTGGCCCCCAGCCAGGGTCAACCCACCACAATTTCCCATTCTCTCAAAGCAGTACAATCTTTCTAAGCCAAGAAAACAAACTTTTCTATGTTCATAATGGGACATAAACAAATTCCCAGAAAACAGAAGCTGCAGTTAGTAAAATAGTAAAAGAAAAAGCATCAATATTCAGTATTGTTATCCGGCTTTTAATGCTTGTCACTTTAGTAAGCCAATCTCTTCACCATCCTTCCTCCTCTGTCCGGCGTCCCTCCTTGCCCAACCTCCCAGTAGTAACTTTGAGAAATGCATTTTGTCCATTCTATTAAGTTTGGTTGAAACCTCCCTCATGAGTTTAAGAGAGCCACTAAGTAGGGCCATCAATTCTCATGCATTTTGAGATTCAGCATAATGTCTCCTCCCCGGAATTTAAAACCTTCACAGAGTTGATCCAAACTCTTAATAGACTGTGTATCTCCTAATCTTTGTTCAACTCCCTACTCAGATTCTGTACTCACATCTCCTGCCTGTTCCTTCATGAAGTATAACACTGTGGGCGGACAGGCTTCTTTGCAGTTCCTGCCATCTGGAACAAACTTCTCCTGCCTCTTTGGTGCATATCATCAGTGGTGCCTCCACTTAAAAAAAAAAAAACCCAACAAGCGTCCTTTTGCTAAATACATTTATTGTCCCCTCTGTTGCCAAAATGTCTTTATTTTTCTTAGCAGCTATTTTTGTCTATTACTTTTGATATGATAATAGCTTATTGAAGGCTATAACATATCTTGCAGCATATTTTCTATGTATAATTCACTAGGAACAGGACTGGATTGTGTACAAATCATGTCATACATTGCTTATTCTTATGCTTTGTGTGATATCTAGTTCTCAACTAATTAATCTTCCAATGATTGTTTTGTGATCCCTGCCTATGAATATCTGTCACTCTGTAATTCTTTTCTGTTTCTTCTGTTTGCCAGTCTGCTATCTGTGCATTTAGTTAAGAATTTTGTGACTGAAGGAACAAATTAACTGCAACTGTTTATCCTTCTATTATCTTTATCTTTAATATGCAAAATCTGTAGTCATGGATCTGGTTTTAAAGGTCTTCAGTAAAAACTAGTTAAGATCTTACTAGGCTTGATACTGTGTCTTTTACAATTTTTTAAATTAGATTAGTCATCTTCAATTCATTACATATTTCGCTTAAAAGTTCTGGGCCAAATTCTACTACTGTGACATTGGCAACATATAATGCTATCAAAATCTTGGTAATTACACTCATACTTCTGCGTGCTAGCTTTAAATTTTCTTAGGTTGTCCCTTGAGACCCAGATGCTCACAAACAGTTGGGTAACAGAGCTGTTTCTTGGAAATGGATAGCTTTCGGTTGGAACAAAGTACCGCCACCTTATTTAGAGCACTCTGAATAGAAATATATATACAATACTGCTCGATCCCAAAGTGATTAAGAAAACCAGAAACAGCATTTGTTGGAGCTAGTCAGAATGATTTAGTAATGTTGTGTACATACATAAGTATTTTTTCCTTATAATTTATTTTTTCTTTTGCATGGATAGACTATTTTGCTGGGCTGATGTTCAAAAGATTACATATGGAAATTTTATTTCCACTATGTATGTTTTATATTTAAATAGGGTATGTATGTTCCAAGTTCCTCTAAATTTGAACAAGAACCAGTAACTATCTCAGTTTATATCTGTAATTCTGAATATTTCACATGCAAACATCAAAAAATCCTCTAGGCCCTTTAAGTCAACCATGATTACACAGTGGCCTCCACTAATAACTGTCTAATCCAGTCATCCAGAAAGGTGCTGCGTTCTCTCTTATAAATCACTAAGTCAGCCATAGTCAGGGTGTTTTCAACAGCAGTTAACAATGCTGAGCATCTTTCAGAAGACATTTTAGCATGGTGCAGGCTCAAGCTGTTAGATGACTAATAGCTGCATGTTCATATGCAAAATATTTTCTACCAGTTTGAAGGGAGCCTTAAAAACACCTCACTAGTTACTGTTTTGTAATGAAACATGAGAACCTGTTTAAGGATGACTGCTCTACTTAAACTTTTTTAATGCTTGTGATATACAGAGTGCTTTTGCAATTCACCTGATTTCCCACTCTGTTTCGAACAAAAGAAGGGAATTGCTGTCGTGTATTTTTTTTTTCTGTAACAGCTGAAGAACAGTTAACAGAGATAATTTCAAAAGAAATCTGTTTGTGAGCTTAGAAACCGGAATGGAGACTGATTTCCATTAACAACAGGCATAAGCATCATCTAACCTCCCTCTGAGCCATTCCTCCTCTGTTCCACACATACATAACACAGTTTTCTTGGACAAACTCATTTTCAATAGTTTATGCCAACAAAATCCATGAGCTGAGAGATTTGATTCTTCTGTTTCAAAATGAAATATCCCCTGTAGGAGGTCTCAAATCACTAAGCCAAATTTTTTTTTTTTTGCAACTCTGCCCACAAAGATCTGCCAGCACATTTTGCTGCTATTGTAAAAAAATCTTTTAATGAAAGGTTTCAATTTCTTTGTTACTCCCTGAAACGTATTCAGCTGATGGCAAAATTGTTGCATGTTTCATGCAGCAAAATGTAATTATTTGCAGGTGAGGAGCTATTCTGGGTTATTCACTATGGACTAGTTTACAGTTTCGCTATGATCTGCAATGAACTCAGTGGGGATGTGAGTTGAGAAGAATTACAGCATGCAGTATGGAAAACCTTGTGGGGAGAAAAGCATGGGGAAAAGGACAAGAGAATCCTCTGTGCTGTAGTAGTGGCTGAGGGATGCTCACAGCTGAGGAGATCACGCCTTTGGTATGCTGATTTCCGTTCATCCACTGAATATTCTTGTTTAAAATGAAAAATGCAGATAGTTTCAATTAAAGGAATAGCCTCTGAGTTGTGACTAGCAAAGACACTGGTTAGTGGTATATATGCTGTTAGCCTATTTTGATTCTTGTTAAAACATAGAGATATTTTATTTAATGATTGGTGTAAAATGGTTACAGCTTAGGTGACCTATTTTAGATTTCCTTTGTAGGAGAGACTACTCTGGATTTTAAATCCCCAGAGAATTCAGTTGCATTTTTAACAGAGGACTGAGTTATTAAACAACACTAAATTAATGAAAAGTTTGTCTTACTTGCTTACTGCTAAGCAATTAACTGCTGATATCTTTACGTTCTGCTGATTTTCACAATGGCAGGTGGACAGAAAGGAGTAAAAAGACTGTTACGCAAATTGCTGCTCAGAAAGAAAATTCACACACACAAAGTGTTTCCTAAGGTCTGACCTAGCTGCCCTGGAAATCAATGTTGCACTGCCACTGGCCGCAGTACTGTGGGGTTGCACATCACCCTCCCTGCAGCGTTATTTGGAAAGACCATTCTAATCAGAGTACGTTTGTGCTGGCAAGAATACAGGCCCACAGGAAGAGAAATATGTGTATGTTATATGTGTATGTATATGGAACATGAGGTTTGTACGTGAAAAAGCTTTCTACAGCATTCCAATATGTACCAGCTCACTGGAAAGGGTTGTTGGGCTTCATAGCACATTAAATTCTTAAGGTTTAGCCAAGTATGGAATAAGTAATTAACAATTTATCTAGGAAGTGGGAACCATTCCGATCAGGCCCAGGAGTTATTAACATCTTTTAAGTTGCTGCGAAGAAGGGCTAAGGCTGTTCCTTCCTGGGTAAATGAATAATAAATGAAGACAGGGACAAATTTTCATCTAAATGATGCCAAATATTGGTTTGTATTACAAAGAAATTGCACATCCTCCTGGCTTGGTCTTCCTTCTGCAAGTACAGCCCAAAGCTGTAAGGTTTGGGGAAAATCAGCTACGAATCTCTGAAACACCTACCAGTTTCATATGAGGTAAAAGAAAACTCTGAGCCAAGCAAATTAGGTAATTTCCTTTTCTGCTCACACATTTTAGGAACATTGCAAACATAATGTCTATTTTGGGTATTTAAACTTATACTTTATACTAATAACATCTTGAGGACAACTAAAAACTGCATCATTCCTTTTCACAAGCTGGCCATCCCCTTTTCAGTGCTCTCTGGGGTATTTGCAGGCATGCCTTTATTTAGCTACATTACAGTTTAAGGGATACTAATGTATGAGTCAATGATGAAGAAACATTTTCCAGTAACCTGTACTAACCAGTAACACTATCTGGTGTGTGTCAAGTAAGTAAGATTATGGGAGGCCTGTAATACTATGTAATTCCAAACAGATGTTAACCTAGCAAGTTTTTTAAAAAAAACCTGAGCTCTACTAACTTCTTTGGGAAATTTCCCCAAGCCTTCACTATACTTATGTCCTTAATACCTAATACCTAACCTAATCATTATCACCTAACCTAAATCTTTCTGAAATTTAAAATAATTACTTCTTTTCATGTCCACCATAAGGTGGGGAGAACAATTTCTTTCCTGCTTCTCCTTAGGTTAAAGACTGCAATTTAACAAAGACTTTCTCATATAGTCTTTTTTTCACTATCTCTGATAATTCTTTCCAATTTTCATGAAGCATTTTCCAATTGTCCCAATTTTTCTTTAAGTATGGTTCCTTAAATCTGGACAAAGTGCTCTAACCAGGCTTTAAGGGCACTGAGTAAAATACAAGAATAATTTCATATGCCCTTTCACAACAGAAGTCAAGACAGAAAAAAGCCTCATACCCTACGCTACAGATGGGAAGCAGAGGCACACAGACATCAATGATGTGGCCCGGGCAAGGCACAAAGGAAAGTTTTGTGAAATTCAGGAGATGAACACAGCGTCTTCAGTCCCAATTAAATGCTTAAATCACAGATCATTCTTTTTCTCAAAGACTGAATAGTAAATGAAAACTGAAAAAAATTATAAAAGTACATGTTTAAAAAGGAAATTCTTGATATTAAAATTGAGTTGGCTGGAAGATGACTCCTATGTGTGTGGTAACTTTTGTCAAACCACAGTTGGCATTTATTCTTCAGTGGATTAAAAAACACTTTCTGAGTTTCTTTATGCAAATGAAATTGTACAGGGGAACACTGTACGTTTGTCACACTTTATAGTTTCATGGTTAGGGTACTGACCTAAGATGTCAAGCTTAACTCTCTGCCTCAAATTTTTTCATTCTGGAAAATTTCAAATTAAGCAGAGCAAGGATTTGACCTCAGGTCTACCATGTCACAGGCCAGCTATAAAGAAAATCCCCTCAAAAAACCTTTATCATGAACTGATATATTTCAGCTTAAGAAAACAGCATATTTCACCAAAATTTATGTCATAATCAGCTAAAATTTTGAACAGAAACTGTAACAGTATGTTAAAGGAAAAATGCTGAGGTCTGGATGGGCAGAGTCCATGGAGCTACATGGATCGATCTGAGAATAAGCATGGGATAAAAACTCCCAACTATTTACCTTTATGTGGAAATAAACACACCTTTATTGTTCATTTTCATTTCCTGTACTGGTGTCTGTATCACTTTACAGAGAAGTTAAGGGAATACTGCAACACTGGGTATCTGGGTACAACAGGTGTAATTTTAAGGTCCTGTTTTTTCAGGTATGGGAAGCAGCAAAACATGGACTGGCTGATACTAACAAGTCATCTGTCTCTCTTAAAAGATGACTTTGAATATCTCCAAAGAGGGACACTCCACTACCTGCCTGGGCAGCCTGTGCCAGCGTGTGGCCACCCTCACAGTGAAAAAGTGTTTGTTGATGTTCAGATGGAGCCTCTGTTTGTGCAGTCTATGCCCGTTTTGTTTGTCCTGTCAGTGGGCACCATATATATATATCTATACTATCCCTTCAGGTATTTTCACACCTTGATGAGGTCCCTCCTGAGCCTTCTCCAGGCTGAACAGTCCCAGCTTTCTCAGCCTTTCATCATAGGACAGATGCTCCGATCCCTTAATCGTCTTTGGACCCTCTAGTATGTCCAAGTCTCTTGTACTGGGGAGCCCAGAGCTGGACACAGTACTCATGTTATCATAAAGCAGATATTTCAAACATCTTTCTATGTTACAGAGACCTGGATTTAGCAAAGTATATGAAATGGAACAATGTTCAAAATTTCTGTATCATGAACATTCTCAGCCAAACAAATTTTCTCTTACATGTGGGGCAAAACCAGTATTATACAATTTACTGTTGGTCTTTGTCCACTTGAATTAACTGTTTTGATTCAATCAGGTAAGGAAATTGGGAATCTGATTAGGTGTAGAGGAGGCAAAAGCTTCCATAAATGCCTCTATGACAACAATGTGTTTAACTTAATGAGAACAGATCAAGACCAAAGGAGATATACTTGGATATCTATCACAGCATAATAAAAATAGTACAGAAAAAAACATATATAGTGATATCTGAAGGCTACAGGCAGATAACTTTATCCATCTTTCCACAAAAGAAAAAAAAAGAGGAGGATCACTAGACCTGAAATACTTTTGTGTGTGTGCGTGCACGCATGCTTTAAATGGCATGAATCTTTTGAATTAAATGAGTTGGTACACAGTTAAGAAAAATTAACCTGCTGAAAGCACTGCCAGTAGAGAAGATAGATTAAGTTTTAAATGCACAGCCCATTCCTTTTACCTTAGGAAATTGATAAGAACATCTGATCTATTTAACTAAGATGGAAATAGTACAGAGAGATTCAGCATTCAACTCATTGGTAGACTAGGAAAAAGAATAAACTTCTCTTCCATTTGCCAGCTGTTTGAAGATACTTGCCTTTGTCCATCAGAGCTACAAGATGCAACTTTCTTTGCCCTTGAAAAAGGAGTACACATAGTGATGGGGAGAACTGCAAACAAAAAGAACAAATCCTCGCCAGCTTACTCCTACCATCCAGCTCATTTCCTGGCAGCCTGTAAGAGGAGACTGAGAAACTTAGAACAAGGGAAGCACAGAGTAGTCTTTCTCCTCATGTATCCTTCTCTCTTATGGCAGTCATTGGCTTAAGGACCTCTTGAGCAGGCATCCAGATGATGGTGTTTAATGAAGCTTTCCTATATAAATTTGTCTAATCTATTTCTGAACCCATTTACACTACTGACCTCCACAACACTCTACAGCACTAAGTTCCATAATTTATGCATTAAGTGATAAAGTATTTCCACTGAGTGTTTTAAACTTCATGATTGATTGGGTGACCCTTAGCTCTTGTGTTATAAGAAATAATGAATAATCACTTCTTATTTACCTTCTCCAAACTATTCAAGATTTTATAGACCCCTGTCATATATCTTGTTGCCTTCTATTCAGGTTGAAGTCTCCTAGCCCAATGTATGCCCTCATACAAATGGTGTTCCCTGTATCTGCTGATCTGTTTTGGTTGTTTTTTGTTTGTTTGGTTGTTGGTTGGTTAGGGTTTTTTAATTATTATTATTTTTAGTTTTATCATAACTTTTTTACTCTGAAATGAGTGTTACCGGAGTGACACTAAGTATTCAGGATGTAGGCACATTGTATATTTTTTGTAGCATAGTGATGCTTTCCACTGTGTTCTTTTCCTACTAATTCCTATTTTATTTCCTGACTGCTGCCTGGCAATGAGCAGAACATTTCCAGAGAAATGTCCCCAGAGACATAAAATTCTTTTCCAGAATGGTAATAGCTAATTTAGAAGGAGCAAGAGCAGGCAGCAAATGCTGAGGCTAGGGCTCATTGAACACTGGTAGATGACAGTCTTCACTAGTAGCAACTGGAATGACAAGGAGGCTAATGACTGAGTTTGAGGCGTAATCAAGAACCTTTTCACATGCATTTCAGCACCCAGCAGATTGTACTTGAGGATGCAAAGTGCCACCATAGGCTGTAAGCATTGTGCAGCCTGTGCACCCTCCGCAATCCCCCAGAGACCCACAGCATCCTTCTTCTGTGGGGCCATTTCCTCTGAATCCAGTCCACAGTGCTGGGAGCAGCAACAAAAGCTGAAGAAGACCTCTTGCTCTTCCTGCAGATTATCAGGCTATAAACCAGTTGCTCGTCTCAGGTATATGCTAGGCTAAAGCTACAGACATGACTTTATCTTCTCCTAACAATGAATAATGAACACTTCTATGCACTTAATTCAGACCTGAAATAAGCAGCTGCTTCTCTGACTTCTTAATGTGTCTTCATACAGTAGGTTAAACTTGTCACTATGGAAAATCATTTCTCTTGGAATAATATTTTCAATTTGTGTGAGGAATTACAGTGAGGTTTTAGCTAAATTATTTGAAAGAAGAATTTTTTTCCCCTCAAAATTCCCACCTTCCTAGAGACAGAAGGTATCTTCTCAATTAAGTAGTTGATAAATATATTTTTCAGACTTGTTGCAAAATAATGAAAAATTCAACTACAAAACCAAGGGGCTTTCTGTTGGCAAATCAACAGTGCTGCTCAGAGCTGTGACAGGTCTGTGGACCTGTCAAACAGATTGTAGTAGGAGCTTTAAAGTTCCTGCCAGGATATGCAGTGGAGTTGCTTTTTAAATTGTGGCAGATATACCTTTGCCACACCGTGAAAATTGAAAAAAAAAAATACATAACATCATTGTTATTAAGATTGCCACCATAAGCTTCTCCAAACAGGTCCATCAGATGCATTACACAGATGTCCAAGAAGAGGAGAAAGATGACACAAATAGTGGATCAACTCACATTACAGAAAGACATCTCTACAGATATACAATAGTAATTTCTTACTCTCTTCCTAGAGGCCTCCAACATTTTCTAGGTTTCTAAAAATTTTATCCACAACTCTCATACTCTAGAAATACGCCATCAGAACAGTTTTTCTATGGAAAATGCATTTTCTGTATCTAAATCTAAATGATATGCAGGAATGTTTTGAACCTGCAAAAAATGTTCAATTTGCCATTTAGAAAATAAAGTTATTATTATGCTTTATTTCAAAGACAATCAGAATTATCCTTTTTTTTAAAAAAAAAAAAAAGAAACAGTTGGGGTTTTATTTCAATAAAGCAATACACAACATTTCCCTTGTCAAATTTCCTGATGGAAGCTGTAGCTCAGACTTTCTTTCGTTTTTCTTGTAAGTCGTGGCTTTATGTCCTATCACACAGCAAGGGTTGTATTTAATTCCTGTGATGTGTTGTAATGCTTAGTGAATTAGAAGACAGGGCCCAGCCAGGGAGATTAGCCTGTAAGAGAAGATGGGAATACCAGGCTTCCAAAATTACATGGTACCTTTGGCTAGATCTCTAAACTATGATGTGGAAATGATTTGCAATCCCAGCTCTACTTGCTTGCTGTGTGACATCTTGGAAAAGTCACATCACTCTGCTGTGCCTAAAAGGCAGTGCAAATACAGCAGTAAACTTAAAGAATCAAGTCAGAGGACGCACTGACTGCTGCTTTTAAAATTCTGACTTTTAATGTATTACAAAACATTAGCATATTACTATTAGCTCAAAATCGTAAACAACATTGAACTAGGAGACAGGTCATTTTGGGCTGTTATATACTATGAAAGAGAGAACTAGACTCTCCAACTTGCCTACAGATTTGTACAGGGAAACTGTGAGTATGTATTATTGCTGACGTCCAGGCTTACTGCTGCAGATTAGTGCCTGTTTCGCTTCATGTATATGTTATGTGTATATTTAGAAGAACCATTTTCCCCCCACATTTTATCTTGAATTTTGGTGTTTCTACATGTCCTTAAATACTAGTAAATTCCATTCTCATTAAAATGCAGGTAGATTCTGACACATAGACTGTTGCTGACATACTAGAGCTCAAAAAGGTTTTGCTACCAACATAGTAAAATGATTTGGAATTCAGAAAACTGCTCTGTATTCAGAGCAACAACATTAGACTTTCCTGAATGGTTTGTTTCAGTTTTGAAAGATGATGGAGCTTGTTCCCTCCCTGTATTATACAGGCCAAATGTAACAAGTGTACTATTTCTCTTTGTTTGAGAATACAATGAGAATATTTCTGAGAATAGGAGATTTTTCAAACCCCAGCCAAGAATGACTTATGTAATGTTTTTATACACACAGGGAAGAACTGGTTGTGTTTAGCATTACCTCTGCCTTCTTTTGGACCTGCAGAAAGTTCTCTGTATGGGAAAGAAATGTTTCAAATACATCAGCTGGAGGCAGGAGGAATGTCTATGCACATCTGTCCCCAGCAGAATCTTACATTGTCCTGCAACGTGTCATGGAAGAAGTCACACCTTCACACCCTAAATTACTAACTTGGTCAATAGAATGTAATGGAGAAGAAGCCTTTGCGCATTCTGGGGCATTGTATTAAGATGCTGATTCCTGAAATATCTTGGTTTTGTGATGTTTGCCAGCTATCTCAGCAGAAAGAAATTTGGATTAAATTCAGACCTTAAGATTTGATCCCACAATGCAAACCCTGAGAACATGATTATAAAGGCATTTGAGCCAGGCTTGTAGAGAAAAGAGAGACTCTGTTTCTACCTACCCCTACCCAAAAGATAGTGCCAAAAGATATTTCTTTCTGGGTGTTTTTCACAGGGCAAAATGCTTACTGAAAGCTGGGTACAGCCCCTACAGGGGCTTGGATTCTTCACATCTCTTTAACTTTACCTTCACTGAAAGTTGTTTTTTCTGATCTGGTTCATAGTTCATTCACTATAAAACTTCTTGATCCATTACATAGTTTTGATACTGCTCCCACTGTATTATTCTCTGTTCCCCTCCTAGTCCTGAACTCATTAGTGGTGTCAAAATGACTAGCTGGAGACAGCTTGTAGGCGGTAAACAGAAGATATAACAAGCATCCCAGTGCTTTCTGAAGTATAGAAAAACTACTTTTTGTGAGACAAGCATTTCTTTTGGCTTACAAGAGTAATTTTCAAACCTTAGCATGACAACCTTTTTTCATATCCTGAAATATACGTCGTGAAAACATTCAGGCATATAAATGGAATTAATGCATTCAGTTCATTATGAGATCTTGGCTGAAGCTTCTCCAAAGGATGACAAAGCACTTTGGAGTCATGTTGGGTTTGGCTCCCAAGGCTATCTTTGAAGGACAGTGTGACTGCTCTGGAGAGTCAATGGACCTGTAAATGCACCACCCTTTTGATAGCCTGTGGATTGCTGACAACCCAAACAGATCCCTTTTAGGCTATTGTCCGCACCATTTTCTATAAAGAGGAAAATGTTCAATAATGTAATTTCTTTATCCATGGGCTAATATAAGGCAGGAATCCCATGTCTGGGTCTCATGAAATTCCAAAGAAATAATGCAAGCCAACACTGAAGTATATTTTTGTTATCTTCATGTATACTGGTAAGAATTTTTATTTTTTTTATTTTAAATTTTCTTTTTCCCTTCTTGGAAATACTTGTTTGCTTACATGGGGAAAGCACTGAGGTTGGTCAGAGAAGCAAAGCAATATAGTGAGTTGACAGAAGGTGAAAGAGCTGAAATTACAGGTGCTTGACATAGTGCACTGCTTGCATTCCCTGAAGTGCCAAAACCTGCACTCAGCATGGGGGTTTAATGGCTCCTTTCCTCTCAGCATGTGGAAATGTGTTTGTGCATCAGGCAACTCAGAAAATTCCACTTTTTAGTAGTCAGCAAACTTCATCCCTGAGTAAAAGATGGTGTTTCTAGAGCTGGGAATGAGTAGGCACTGCAAAGGAGTTAATCTAATTAGTTAGATGAAGTAGATGTTAAGCTCTCATAACACAGAGTTGCAATTTTCTCCTGATTAATGAAAGCAGAGAATTCTTTTTCAAAGAAATCTCCAGGATTCCATCTTGTCCAGCTGTTTCCCTCTCCAGTCTTCCTTCCTGTTGTGCTTTGGTTTCTTTTTCAATTGAACTGTTGATGGAAATAACATTTTGGTGACACTAGGATCCTCCGCATGGCAAGGAAATGTGAAGGAGCAGAGAAATCTATAAAGGAAAGAAAAAAAATCATATCCCTCTCCCTGTGACCAACACCAACTTTTTTTTTCTTTCTTTCTTGCAAGACTGTGCAACTTCTGCTGCATTGGCAAGTTCTCGTTCTTCTGTAGGTCCTCAAAATAGTAGCTTTTGGAAAAATGACACACAAGAGCACGTATGCCTTCTACAGACTTGAAACAATATTTAGCTCTTTCAACACTGGTCAAAGTTCTTAATCCCATTGCTCAGTGCAGAAGTTGTGGTATCATCAATGTTCCATCAGCACCTTAGAGGAACTTTCAGAGTCGATAGCATCACTGAATGCAATGTTTCTCCCCTTAATGACTGATGTGCATTATATGAAACCATCCTCTCTCACACCTAGCTTTTCCTTGCAGAAAGCATTGCTAAGGGTTAAGAAATGTTACTTGCAAGATGTACCTCAGGAGGATGGACCACAGAGATCCAAGGCAGAAAAAAAAAATCATTGTGTCTATTACCATCCAGCGATTGCATTTCTCTGAGCATCACACTTGTTTTTTGTAGCAAACACAACTTACATGTAAACATATGACCAACATGCCACTTACCTAATAAATATTTTATTGGCACAAAATTTCAAACCACAATGGTAGTATGAGCTTTGTGTCGTTCAGATGCAGGGCGCAGATGCAATTTGTATGCTGAAGTATTAGGCTTGATGCAACACTTTACTGATTTTGTTTTTCACTACCTATTCTCTGATGAAGATAGCAGTGTAAGCAGAGTCCCAGAGAGGATGCACAGTGTACTGTTTGCATGTAGGGGAGACACAAAGGGACTACTGCTACCAATATTCAACTTTCAGGAAGGAAAGGAAACCAACCACCTTGCTATGGTAGTGTCCTATCCATTTCCTTACTGAAATAACAATCCTCTGCAGACATAAAACATGACTTTTATATATGCTTACCACAAAGTTTCATTATTTCAAGAAACACTTCTAGATTTTTTGCCCTTGTAACGTTGCTCTTGTAATGGTGCATATTCTGCTGGCTCATGAGAGTCTGCTATGACACTGCCACAAAGTTCATGGACCAGATGTCCCATGGATTCATTTCAATCTTTTGCACAGTTGCCTGGGACTATGGGAATTAGATGACCCCAGTTGTCCCTTCTATTCCTGTGCTTCTAAGAGGGCTGCTTCTACAGATCCTTATGTGCAGTTTCTGTTGTACTTTATACAAGCTGTCTCTAGCCTTCTGGGATACATTAATCGCCTTTGATCTGGATTATGCCTTTCCTAAGACACATGCCTTCTTGCAGGTGCAAGTCTCAAGGAAGCATGATTTACATGCCTGTAAATTGCTGATATAATGGTAGAAACTACTTGAAAGTCTGACCTGTACCAGAGTTCACTGAGCTATAATGCTGGGCTAGGCAGCTGCCTGCATTGCTTGTACTGTCTCTGACAAACTCAGATCATGCCAACAAAACTGCTACAGACAAGGATTTAGCAACAAGCCTCAAACATTTGGATAGCTATGAAATATAAAAAAAACCCAAAAACAATCCCCCCCCCAAAAAAATGAGAGAGAGGGAGAAAGAAGAGAGATAAGTATGCCTATTTAAAAATAAAAGGAAAAGAGCAGAACCCTAAGTGCTGAGACTTTCATCTGGCGTATCTGTCATCCAGACTAAATTGTGGCCCTAATGTATGAGAGAAAAGTAGAAAATTGCCACATACACACAGTCACATAATAAGCAAATGTTAATTGATGTGCTTTGTTTGTGATAGCTCCTGGGAGATTTGCAATGAGCAAGGCTTTTCTGTTCGGGCAATTCAGCAGCATATGCTAGCGCATCTAGGAAGAGTCATCATGTCTAAGTACTTCCCACCATCTGCTAGGAAAATTGAAATATTGAAAGATTTCTTTCTCTTTACCCCAGTGCATTTATGTATGTAACTGTAATTTCAGTCCTGTCATTTTTGACCCATGAGGCTAAATGCTATGTTCTTCATGCTTTGTGGAGTTCTCTACTGTGAGTCTTTTATAGAGAAAAATACATGAATGCATGCATTGTTACACACTAATACACAAGTATATGCACAAATACATAGAAAACGTGCTGCATAGTTTCCTGTGGGTAAACTACAGTAGTGAAAGAATACAGAAGTAATATAAAACAATATTTTTTTCTGACAAAGTTAACTTTCCAATTCTTTGGTTCGTGTTCACATTCACACTGTCTGGTTCAAGGACAGTAATTGTTCTTTACTGACATGCATTCATCAACCACCTTAGCTTTTAGGCTGCCTACCTCCCCTCCAACTCCTGAAGACAGGCACTTCAGTCCTCAGCTGTGCCTGTCCTATTGTTTTTTGGTCTAAAATGCATTCTTGACTCCAGGTATAGATTCAAGGGTCCCATAGCTGCTCCTTGCTACCCCTGGCGAGAATGGTTCATCCATTAACTGAGGATGATGGAAACCAATGGTATTCTAGGCATGCCATATTCTTCCAAAGATTTCTAGCACAACATGGGATGCTTGCTGGTGGATCTGCAGAATTACATACTGTCCTAAAGGTATTTCTCAGTTTTAGTGTGTAACAAAAAGGGACACACAAACACTCACATACTCAACCTCTTGTTTCTAAAGAGCAAATGAAAACTTAAATGCAAATTCTCAACACAGAAGGAATTTTTACAGCTGATATAAATGCTGGAAAAATAGGATTTATAACAGAAATGCTGACACTGCTGTAATGATACAGTGATGCTAGTAGAAAGCTTTTCTGAAAGAAACTAAAATGTGTAGAATGTGAAGAAAAATGTAGAAATAAGTTGTACATTTGCTAACTTTATTAAATGAGTTCATGTACCTGCAAAACAATATTAATAAACTCATCACAAAATTAAACAGATCTGAATGATGTTAAGAATGATTGACATACAAACACAAAAAAGCATGCTTTCTTTCATCTGCTTACCATTACAAAGATTGATAGGCCAATAAAATGAATTCTGACTTACTGGTAAAGGGCTGCATAAAGATTTATAATATTCACTAAATAGTTTGTCATTGGTATTTTAAAGTAAAATTGACAGGATACAGCATCCTATTTACTTCCAAGAAAGAGCAATTACGTTATGTACATAAAAAGTGGCTGATTATAACATTACATGACATTCTGAAGCAAACAGCTTCAATTACTATATCCGAATTATGGCCAAGAAAAATATGCCTTATGGGCATCTCACTTGATGTTTTAACTTAGGGGAGAAGAGTAATTAAAAAATAGGCAAGGACATCCTCACCAACGTGAGATGAACAAGAAGGGAAACATGACGCTAGAGGGCTTGTGTTTTTGTTATGGCAAAGTACACTTAAATAAATGGGAAGAGAAAAGATCCTCCTCTCTCTCTTTCTCTGAATACAGACACAGTTTGTAACTTGTCTCCTTTAGGAATTCAACATGCCCCTGAAATGAGGGATGATTTTGGTCTTTTGGAGATAGGTTATATTGCATGTGTTTATAAAAGGTACTATGGAGTTGTACATCATCCTTTTGAAATGAAAACAGTAAAATTTCCGGTCATTAAAACTAAGTATACACATTTTGCCTGTATAAAGCCAACATTAGCAGTTCTGTATGTGATCAGTTCACATGGGCCAACCATGTACTCAAAAGGTCTGTTTTACCCACTTGTGCACAAAACTGCCTGTTTTCATAGCCCCCTGGTTGGAGAAGCCAAACTGCCTACACACAGAGCTAACAACCAGTCCTTAGAGTCTTAAAATACCCTTTCAAAAGACTAGGTGCTTACAGTACCCCACAAGGAACTTTTAAGATTAGAGAAAGTTAGGATTTAGTACATTGGGTTGGAAGTAGTCTTCCTAAATATGAGACAATATCCAAAAGGACAACAACGTGAATTATTACATTATGCTTTTGATTTTGTGTTATTGATAAATGAGAATACATTTTTTTAAACTATATTGATAGAAGCAAAGGCATTGACAGAGAAGCAAGCTATGGAAAGCAGAATTAAACCCCACATGATTAATTTGTAGTTCTCTGTAGATAGATGGTGACCATGGTCTCATTCTAAGCAGCTTTCAATTATAGAATCATAGAATCTTTCAGGTTGGAAAAGACCTCTGAGATCATCAAGTCCAACCGTCCAGCTTATTATGATATGTCTGATTTCAGGGATTTTTTTTCCTTCTTTTTCTTTTCATTCAGCAGGTTAGGCAACTGGTCCAGCAAATCCTTGCCTAAATTCAAATTCAAAAGCTCCATCAGCTCCTGAGACCCAGTCCCACTACATGGGCTGGAGACTTGCCGGTATGCTCTCAGAGCTCTGTTTACCACCCATTGGTGCCAGCACGCCTGTACAGACACACTGTACAATGCAGCATCCACACCACAAGGGTGATGGAGGAGAAAAAGCTACACAACCCTGTCTGAAAAGGTACTTGTCCAATCCCTCCATGCACTCTGTTCTCCTCCTGTTTGCAAAGATATATAGAGATCATCTCATGGTGGTGACACATTTATTAACGCTACAGACTACCTTGATCCTGTGAATTCAATGCCTGAAAAGGTTCAGTAAAATATGTTCTGGGGAAAATTAATCTGTCTGCATCAGGTCTGATCTTTATGATGAAACACTTACATTCTTTGCATTTAGACAGCCTTCCCTATGTCTCGTCTCAGTCCAGTGCATTATCAAGTTAAAAGTAAGCTTTTAAATAAGGAAATATCTTGCTTGAGATTGAAGTGCATTGCGAATATAATTTGCATCAGGTGCTCTAGGAGTTTCGTTCCTAGGAGGGTAACCAGCAATCAAAATAAAACGAGATCATTCAGTACTGTACAAAGTGCTTAAATAAAGATTTTACAGGCCAATCATGTAGTCCTTCCACACACAAAGGTAACTTTAAGGATTTCAGCAATATTAGCAAACAGACATTTTATCCCAGGAGAACTGGTAATAATGCTGACATTTCAGCCACACAATGAAAAGGTTCTGTAGCCGAAGTATTAGCCATTTTATTTGTCTGGAGTGTATACAAGTGAGTTAAAATTTTCTGTATACAACTGAAATATCCAGGGTTATTTTGTTATGCAAAAACATTTTATAATTGTCCCTAAAAAAGTCAGAAAAACCCTTTGCATCCAAAAAGCTTTCTCCTTCTGAACACAATGAAAGCTCAGAAATAGTTACCCCACTCAGTCACATTTCTAGAGACAATATGTGCATATTCTACTTGTTATTAAAACTCTGTGAATAACATTGTATTTGAACAATCTTGACATGGTATATGCATAAAATGTATATGTATGATATGTGCATAAAACGTATCAAAGTTGATAATACATTTCAAACACATGGTGTTATATGACTGTTTTGTTTACCAAGGGAAGAAGATTGTACACAAAAGTCATGATGACCTTAGTGAAGATGAAATTTTCAGTCATAAGGATTAGCTACTGTCTATGTTTTACTTACTTTTCTGTGCTGCAATGATTTTCTTGTATCTTTCACTGTTCATGGTACACCAAGCTAGTTCACATTTCTAGTCTTTTGAAGATAAAAAGCACTGAGCAATGAATTATAATTATAATTAAGAAATCACTTTCATTTTGTAAATGTTTTCTTTCTCTCAGCATAAACAGAGACAAAGAGGCGCTCCCACTGTTCCTTCTCCATATGATTTTTGGGTGGTCAATACCAAATATGATTTCTTGACCTGAAACAATAACTATCCAAATGATTCCTCATCAGAGTAGCATTTCAAAGGAGATACTACAATCTGAACAGACAACGTTTTTTTTCCTTAGTTTTCCTTCAGTGCAACTAATCCTAAAATCTGAACCTTTTTTCAGGGATGGTAAAATACTGTGTGAAGAGATAGCAACATATAAAAGTACTAAAACTTTTGGCAATAGATAGAGCTGGTATTTTCCTTCATGTGCATCAAAACCACAATGCGTCACATTGGAGATGAAGCATGACTACAGTCTGCTGCATAAGGCAGAAACTCTCTGCAGTAGTTTGGAAAACTGTACGAAGCTGCTTTGAGATCCAAAAATGAATGGCTTCTAACAACAGGAACAACCTGTGCTCTGGAAGGAGTATGCAGGCTTGGCAGCTTGCTAACCTGGCAAGCAAGTGCTTTCATGAAGACAGGTTCGCAGATCCTCATAGCTGAGATTAGCATTATTCAATGAACAGATGTGAATTTCAAGTTCAGAAATATTCTGTATATAACCTAATCATGTGTAATTGAAATTAGGACTGCAAGCTACAGCTTTCACCATTCTCCCATTTCTCAATAACTTAATTTGACTGGAACTACCAGCCATCACCAGCTGAACTCCAGAATTTTAGCTGGGTCTGACAGCCACAGCCCTCTGGAAGTGTTTGCAGCATCTAAGGATCACTTCAGCATGTCAGCAATTGAAGTATGTCCCTTTCTCCTGACATACTCTGACACCAGCACCTGGAGGTGGAACAGGAGTACTGAGGCAGCCACATGGGGAGATTCCTTACACTGCCAGCCTTGTCAGAGCAGCGTGGAGAATCTGGAAGAGGTGAGGAAAGGGACATGAGCCAAGGAGGCTGTGATATTTTAAATGAGCTGAGCATCCAACCCAAACTCTGCATAAAATGCAGATCCAAATACGCCATCTCTTGCTGACCTTCCACTCTGAACCCCTGTCTTCCTTTTCTGTGATCAGGAAGTGAGACACTGGGGAGGAGGTGTGTATATGAAATTGAAATTAATTTTTTCAGTTGTCCTCTGGGAATTCCCTAGTCTGTTAAGGCTATTTGAACTGGATCCTGAGATACTGTTGCATCAACAGAGCAGGGAATCTGTCTCATTAATTGCACATAACAGATTGGTATAAACATGATGGCAATATTACTGGGTTCAACCTTGTAATGAATCAGAGTCCTATCACAGTTTCAGCATCATAGCTTGTGGCTTCCAGCCTGCATCCTCCTACATATGTCTATCCCAAAGAGTAAAATATAGTGCTTCCTCCTTGTTACAGTGCTATTCAAGGTTAGACATCTTGCTATACATAGTGCTTAGGACAATAATCATGGAGAACTTGAACTTAAGCTGAGGCACATATGTACAGCAAAAATTACAAATCTACTCAGTCAAGGTGGTTACGGGATCAGCCCTCAACTGTCTTTTTATACAACATATAAGGAACAGATTGTTGGTGAATCTGTCCAGTGATTGTGTGAAATCTAGTCATGGAGCAAGCTCTTGCTCAGTGCCTGACCTACCTCCTGACAGCTCAACAGAAATTGTGCCAGGCTGCGGGCACACTACATGTTATTTATTTGGGCAGACTTTTCATTGAATCTCATCATAAGATATATGGCTTGCTTGTTAATAAATAAGGACTCTGCTGTGTTCTGTTGATTTCTTATTGATTTTTCTTATTGATACATAGCACTAAGTTGCTTTAGAGACAGATGACACTATTAATTTCTAAACAAATAAATACTCTTAACAGTTGCTTTAAGACTAAATTTTAGTCAAAAGCAGTTTATTTAGTTCTCTTTTTAGGTTATAGTGCAACCTACTTTAGCTCTACAAAGGAGGAGATGTGTGGAGTCTGATATTCTCTTGGGCATTGCCCAACAACTGAGCAGCAGCTTCTTCTGCTCTCTTCCTACCCAGTTTTCCCCAGAGGCCTGTGACCTCTTCTGTCATTTGCGAGAAGGATTCTCATTTCTGGAGTACTTTTCCCTCTGTCTTTAAGCTCCCCTAATACCTGAGAGAGGAGACTTCCCCAGTGTCTACTGTTGATCCTGGAAGCACCTGGTGACTAATCACTGCATCTCTAGCAACAGCTGAGAAAAGCACTGAGCGATGCTGGCTCAGATGTACTCATTACTGTAAGGCATTTCATTCAGAATAAGGCAGTAGAGAACTGGAGTAAAAATAATAAATTAAAAAAAAAAAACAAACAAAAAAGACTCCTTTGGTCATATGATAAATACTATTTGCATTTTAAAAAAAACTTGAATAAATAAAATCTCAGAGTTAGATGGGTAGTGCATTTTCTTCTCCCACACGTACAGCTATTTCTGTACTGAATGATGTGCATAAGTATCTGGTGGAGGTTCTGCTGACACCATAATATGCAGAGATATGCCAACTTTTTCAGTTGTTTCTTTTCCCTCAAACAAACGGTGAAACTAAGACCAAAGACTATAGTAGTTTTGACAGAGCGCCTCAGTGTATTACTGAAAAAATAGCATGAAGAAAAATCAGGGGGAAAAGATAGTTTATTAAAATAATTTTCCATCCTAGCCAAACCAAAATCTGTTTGGCTTATTTTTTATTCTCTTCTGTAGTACATTGTTTTGGTTTTTAATATTATTCTCTAAGAATGAGAAAAACCAACCCCCCCCCACAACCCTTTGGCTTGATTGATTCTGATGACACAAGGAAGTAAAAACTGCCATTTTTTCGTCTTCAGCCACATGCTATGTACCTGCACAGGGCAGCTTAACTTGTACATCCAGGAGCTCCCTCAGAGAGACCCCGTTGCCCTGCAGTGTCTCCAACACACAAAGGAACAGAGGTGATGGTTTCTTTCCAGACTTTCAGCATCTCACTGGGTGACAACAGATTAAACCCAAGGCTGCATCTAGGTCAGAATGAAATCTAGAAATACTGACAAAAAGCTTATTTCCTACAATTACATTTGGGTCTGAAGAATTGAACAAGCAAGGGGAAAGGAGGAAGTGCAGCGATCCACTTCTTTAGGTGACATGTCTTTCTACGTGACATGTCTTTATTGAGCTTGCCTCAATTTCCTGACATCCAAGTGACTAATAGGTAATTTGTTTAATTAGATGATTGTGCTCAGAACATTTTTCTTTGACAGAGGTAATATGCACATTGTTCTACCTGGCAGAAACTACAACAGGGTCTGGAAAAGTAGTGGTATTTTATACCTAAGTGGGAAGGAATTATTTCCAATAAATTGTCTTTATCTTCTCTGACTTTTTGTAAAATGTTTATTAGATGCTGCCATATGAAGTAGTCTGTCAAAACCATTAGTCACCAAGGACTTCGTTTTGTTCTGTTGTTAGAGTGGGGAAAAAAAAAGTACAAATCTAAACCTTTCAAATCTAATCTTTGCCTGAATATCTTGGGCATGATCCTGCTCTCTTTGAATTCACTAGCAAAATTTCTATTTACTTCTGGGCAGGGGATCTGGTTCGATTGTACAGTAGAATTTCCATGAAGCTTATCTCACTCCATTTTACTTCAACAGCTTTTCCTCCTCACTTTTTGCCAGATTACCTTTTTTTCTTTTTTCTTCAAGCTGAGCTGCATAAAGCAACATAATACCTGCCTCTAAACTGTGATCTCACTCATATACAACCAGTGCCCTTGCTCAGTGGAATTGTGCTGTATTTTGCAATCCTTCTCATTTGCATCACTCAGAAATGGTACCTTCCCCTTCTTCAAAGTTCTTTCCTTATGCTTCTTCCAGCTCTCCTCCCCCTCACCTACAATACCTGTTTAAAAGCACAGAGCTGCTTCAAATGGAAACTATATAACTTTAATTAACTGCCATATTCATTTATCTTCAGAGTAGCTTTCTCTTTCCTCTCTAGCTGCACTACTGCAATTTAAAGATTAGTAATTGTTAAACATCCATCACATGCAAAGTGAACTGTCCTTAACTGTTAGCAAGAACATAGTGGCCAAAGCCTGTCATTTTCTCTCTTTTTTTCTTTTTGGACACAGAAGTTCAAGCAAAGGAGCAAAGCCATTATGCCAAGATAGACAAAGAGAAAGAGACATTTCTCTCCCTCATGGTTTCAGTAGCCTAGGTAGCAATATCCTGTTTATATTCCAATTTTCAGACTGGGGTGGGCAGGGCAGGACCTCACCAGACTCTCACCACCTCCTGCCCTGTCTGCCCTGGGGAGCCCCTACTTCTACAGGGCATCTGGCCCACACTGTGCCCTGACAATATCCAGCTGATGTTTTTGCTTGCTTTTTCTTCAGTTTCAAGTATAATGTTCCAAACTTACTCATCCAGTTAGATAAATTGTCCATCAGGCATTTTTACATCAAGGATACAAAAGCAGAGTCAGCAAAGACATGTCACAGGGCAAAGTATGTCACTGGAAGAATTGAATTGTTTCCCAGCATGTCTTCCTTCCTTTTGTCTCTCTTCTGTCTTTTCATTGGCTTTTGGTATTGAAAATAATCTTTATTCTAGGTAAATCACAGTGGAAACATTAATGTTGCCAGAGCAAAAAGGAAACTGCAATCCACTGTTTTCATTTTTTCAGATGCTATTAAGTCTTTTTTAGATATATAATTCCACTTATGTGAATAATACTCACACACAGAGTACCCAATTGAGACCACTATCCTGACTGCTGCTCAGCTGGTGATGGGGAACCAAGACACTTGACTGAAATGACTCAGCCAGCAAAATCTGGAGTCAAAAAAGCGTGAAGGGTAAATGCCATTTCAAGAACCATGATGAGTGCACCATTGCAGTAAGATACAATGAAGAAGCAGTCTTTCTGTGCAATAGCTCCACTGTTTAATCCATTACATAGGTTTTCTTATTTTTTAACCCTTAACTTGATAGTGGAAGCTTTACAACATTGCAGGTAATGGCTGTACTAGGCAGAAGTCAGGACAGCAGAGACTCAACATTGCCACTCAGGTAGAGAAGTTTCTCATTCAGCTTTCTGATTTTAAGCATGCAGGTGCAACCCTGCCTTGGCTTACATGCTTCCCTTCATAAGATGCCACTGAGTTCCCTTGTACAACTGAAACATAGCCATAAATAGTGCCTTCTCCACCTCCTAATTATTTTACTTAGTAATCTAGAAATTAGATTATGATATTGTTCCTCACCATGAGTCATACTGTACAACCGGTGTACAGCCCGTATTCATTAATTTTCAGTGGCTACTCTGCTTTATTGCAGGTCGCAAAGCCTGGACCTTTATGTGTTTGCCAGGTACCAAAGGCACATTTGTTTTGCAGTGTTGTGGAAGTGAGTGATGAGGAAGCCTTGCTAGAGCACAGGCAGTCAAGAAAGAGTTTAAGTACTGCCGTTGCTACTTTTACTTCAGACTCTGAAAGGTTATGCTTCCCTTTGGTCTGGCATTATAATGAATTATTCTAATCAGCAGACTATTCATTTTCTTTAAAGGAGTAATATTTTAACAGAGGCAGTTATTTTAATTAGTGAGGGAGAGCTATCTTAAAGCACATAATGTAAAAAGAGATGGCATTATAAATGTAGAGAGCAGTTAGAAAAAAGCAACAGAATGTGAGATATGGATGGAAAAACCTACCCCATACACAGAAAGAACAAATAATGTAAACTATGTCAAATTAGTTTCAAGCTTTGTCCTCGCTTTTGTAACTGTAATATGGTAGCTCAGTGTAAGATGCCTTTTATTGTTCCTGCTGCAGATCTTACAAAATTAGATCACAGTTTTCTGCTAGTGGTTGATAGTTGCAGTACAGAATAAAGTATCACAGTAAACTTCCTGGTTAAACTTCTTGGTTTGGTTTTGATACACTGTTGGAGAATGCATATATGTAATTATTATTTAGTTTGTTGTACCACAATTATGTCAGCAAGAGCTTAGCAACAGACATTTCTTTTTGTGTGCAGGCAGGTACACATCTGCTACATTCTTTAATGGTTTCTCTTCTGCTTATGTTCACCTTTTGTGTGGCAAAAAGAAGAGCATCAAGTAAAAAAAAGCCTTTTCTTCTCAGGGGAACTCTGTGAACATTCAGCTGCTAAACAAAAACATTGCCGAAGACATATTGTTCTATGCTACTTTTTTTTTTGTTTGGGGTTTTTTGGGGGTTTTTTGTTGTTGTTGTCAAGGTAATTTTGGGACTGCAGTTGATTGAAGTAAAGTGACAAAAAGTGTAGCACTGCTGAGTCAGTAAGGATCACTCTTCCTAAGAAGCTATTACTGAGCCATAGCAGTTTCAGGAATCAACATACCATCTTTTATATAGCATGTTTTCAGGACTTCTGGCTCACTGGAGTCATTAAGCTCCTGTAGCACATTTCATAGGAGACTGATCATCATCCCCACTGTCTTGAACTAAGTCCAGAATGCAATGAGAGAACTGAATAATGCTTTAGGTTACTTGCACCTGTGTGTGTTGGGGATCAACTTTTTTTCTCCTGCAGTTCACATTAACCACTTTTTTTTTCTCTCTATGAGAGAAAAGACCTGTTAGCTAGAGAGTAGCAGAGAAGTTGCCCTCTTCCATGTTAGATGCCTGGATAATGCATCAAGGAATGGGAAAAGAAGGTGCTGATTTCTTCTCCCTGGGATCCAGTGACAGGATATGTGGGAAAGACACAAAGATGCGCCAGGGGAGGTTCAGACTTGACATTAGGAAGCATTTCTTTACTGAGAGGGTGGTCAAAGACTGGAACAGGCTTCCTAGTGAGGTGGTCAATGCCCCAAGCCTGTCAGTATTTAGGCAGCATTTGGACAATGCTCTTAATAACATGCTTTAACTTTTGGTGAGCCCTGAATTGGTCAGGCAGTTGGACTAGATGATTGTTATAGGTCTCTTAGAACTGAAATAATGGAAAGATTCTATTCTATTCTATTCTATTCTATTCTATTCTATTCTATTCTATTCTATTCTATTCTATTCTATTCTAATGATATCAACATTTTATGTTATAGCTCTTAGGATTTCCATACATGTCTGTCCTGGTACAATGTTCAAGTGCTCCAACTTTCATTTCAGGCTCAGTTACTGGACTGGGTACAGATACTGGACTGCGTACAACTCATTACAAATCATTTCTTGTCTTACAGTGAGTGGTGGGAGACAAGTAAGAGGTGAGATCCATCTCAGCCTGAGACAGAAGATCTATCTCTCCATTTTGTCATTTGGTAAAGATAGATTGTCCTAGGCCTTCTCCACTCCCTCTGGAAAGGATCTCTTTTCTCTCTCCCTGGTTCAGTTCTCTAGACAAAAGCAAAAATTTAGATGAATTAGAGGTGATGGAGAATAGGTTGTTAAAAGAAAGGTTTCAGGAATCAGAGGATAAATTACTTTATTCTGTTCTTCTACTTAAATCTCAAAGTATTTTTCTTGCCTTCAACAAGGAATATCACTAAGTTCTATCTTGCAAAAAGCAGTGAATGATGGACAGAAAGAGCATGATCACGAGCATGATAGCTGTCTAGATCTTTTTACGGCTCTTGGCAGTAAAATTACAACTACATGCATGCCTAGATGTTTGGAGGGACTTTCCATATAAGCAGAGACATGAAGGAATGAGGGAAGAAACTACCCAGACTTGAAGACTTAACATAATGGAAACGTGAGAGAGAAGTAGACTGCAAAATTTCTTCCTGGTAGTGAGACCAGCTTAAATCAATTGCTCAGAGCTTTTGTTAATTTCTAGGGTTTCCATATTGACAGGAACAATTATGGATAAATTCTCACAGGTTTTCAATAGCTAGGTACTTCCTGAGCTACAGGGCAAGTAACATAGTTTGTGACACCAATCATAAAGGAGTCCACCAGGAACTGGTGTACTGCAGAGATTCTGGATTGCTTCAAGCTCTGTAACATCCATTGAGTGAAAAAACTGGCTTCTCTGTCTTTCAAGTTGAACATCTCTAAAAGAACCACAAAACAAAAAAACCCACTAGAAACCTCGGAAACTTTCAGCCTCACAGTGCTATCCATCTGGTCCACTTGCAGGCAGCAGAGCTGTTTCAAATCCCCTTCTACACCCACAATGTTTTTGTACTAGTGCATCTATTTTCCTTCTGATGGAAAGGTTAAAGCTACATGCCTCAGTAGCATTAGCTACCACATGGATTTCCAATCATAAACCTGACAGTGCTTGGGGGTTAGCAGGCTGTGCACACCAGCTGCTACCTGACTCTGTCTCCATCTGTCTTAATGATTCCCTTCCCTAGACCTCTCAGGACTCAACTGCACAGCATTTGTTGTGGGCTCCCAAAAAGGAGCAAGCTGAACCCTCTTCCAACTGGCCTTCATTCTTAAAGGACATCACCAGTTGTTCCTGTTATTTTTCCCCTTTCCTTCACGGCACTGATAGTTTCACATTTAATACAGAATAAAGCTTGTTTTTTATCACATGAGACTTTCACACAGTGATTGGCAGCGACAACCCATGTAACTCCTAGAAGACCTTACTCAGGGTCGGGCATGCAGCATGGGGTGCTTGTGGAGGATGCCTCCAATGGGGATGAAAGGACCAAGACCTTTGTTGCTAAAACTCTGCCCTCCACCTTGTACATGATTATGATGTCCTCTGCGAGCTCTCCTCCCAGGTGGAAAACTATGTTCCTCTTCCCCTCTAGGCTCATAAAACTGTCTCCAAACAACATGATGTTCATTTTCAGAAAGGACTGAACAGTAGTAAGTTGTTTTTCAAGGACTGTGAAGGCCAAAGCTAGGCTCTTTCTCTAGTCAGCTTTTTCCTCCACATGGCACATACCTACCATACATAATTCTATAGCATAGTTACTTATCTTAAAGGCTGGCAGCTACGATTATTTCTGAGCTGTGTGAGCAACCCCTCTAGCAAAATGAGCAGCAATTGTGAAGTCCCAGGTGAACAATCACACACATCTATCTTACTAAAAAAAATTTCTACTGCAAGAAGGGATTTGTTGATGTTTAAGGTTATAATATTTATATACACAAAGTCTAGCCCCCTTGTCTCTTCAGCATGCTGTTTTAAAGGAAAAAAATCAATATTGTACAAACACTTCCAAGATGTTATGGCTTGTTGGTGAAGCAGTGCCTACAGCCTCCTTGGTTGCTGTAAAACAGCAATTTCGCTTTACAGAGTAAATCTTGCTATTCTTACGTCTTTTATCATTTATGTAAAAGCAAAACTGGGAATAAATCTCTGGGACTGGATTATGCCACTCTCAAAGGCTATTGATACAGCACTTGGCAAATAAAAATTTTCTATTGGACTAAATTAATTTATAAGACAGCAGAAATCTATTGACAGCAGCAAGAGACTATGTGTGTCTAAGAACAGGTTTTGTTCCTGTGGTCTAGAATATAGAGGACTTGATTTTTTATAAACTTAGGCCTCCAGGAACATATGCCAAAAGGCAAATGCAGGTATTCCAAATTTGAACATGGAATTCCATCTGGTTTCTAAGATTTTTTAATATTTATACTAGACATTATGAAGAACTAGAAAACAGTCATGACAAAGAGAACATTTGGTTTATAGTAGATAAACACTAAAGTAAGGTAATCTAGAGAACACATGACAATATTGGGTATTTATGTAATTAATCATATGAGTCTACATTTGAATTTTAATCTAGGGTTTATTTCATTTTGGCTGAAGTATGTATATCTTCAGAGGATTTCAAACCTTTTAACCTTACCTAAAGAACCGGGTATTATTGTCAACAGCAAGCTCACTTTCTCCTTTCCTTTCAACAACCAAATTTGCACCACAAGATGGCAATCTAAAGCAATCTTCTGTAAAAATGACGTTGTGGATGATGTCTGTTGATACAAATTGCCTCAAAATACTTCTGTTAAACCCATACTGTGAATCTGTATCAATCACTTTTTTGAAATAATCATGCCAACATCTGAAAATCATGATATATATTTTGACTCACATCAAGGAATCAAAACTATGGCTATTTCTAAAATCCCCGACATAGTAGTCAAATTATTTCAATTGAGAAATACCATCAAAATTGGTACAGATTACATACAGATAAAAAATTTAATAAGGCAAACCTAAAAAAAAGATAGTATAGTAAAACATCTCTTTTTAAGTAGCAGTAATATTCATAATTGAAATATCCAGGGAGAAGTGTCTCAACATAAATATAAGGCTTGAATTCTCCAGGGAACATTTTCAGTTTCCTAGCAATTAACTTAGCAGCTATTGTTTTCTGGGATTCAGAACTAATGCAAATCCCCTAATAATGTAACAAATCTGACATTTTTCCCATGTGCAGTCTTTCAGAAATTTACACTTATTTTAATTTCCATAAAAGATTATAAATAACTATATCCACTTGTAGTTTTAATACATGGAGAACAGTGAAATGAAGTTAAGGTGTAACACACTGTTTCAGTATTTACATTTATTTTTATCTCAATAGGAGATTATGATTACTACATGATTACTGTAGTTCAAATGACTAGCTCATGGAGGGGAGCAGCCAGTTAAATGTCTAATAGCAAATAGATCCAGATTGTTCTCAAAATAGTGCATCTGAGAGCACCTGCATGTGTTATTTGATTCAGACCTTCAAATATACCTATAACTGAAGCAGCAAAACACCAAGAGCAATACTTAGCACTGGACATTCAGTGATTAAGAGAGGGTGAATATACTCATGAATATTAACTGAAAACTTGTTAGATTTACTATGCCTGTGATTGTACGCTTTGTGTCCATCCAAGCATATATTTACAAATAATCAGACCACAGAATTATACAGAGAAATAATGAACTGTATGGAAACATTAGGTAACAAATTACAGACGACCGATATCGATCCTGCAATAGCTATGAATATTTTCAGTAGATATTAGACAACAAGACCTATACTCAGTGAGGAAAGAAAATCAAAAGCTTTGCCATCTTTACAGTGGCTTTACGCACTAATAACGAAAATGCAGAATTTCAGAATACTGAATGCTCCCCAAAAACCTGCTAGTGTACAGCATGCATGCATCAAAGTTAATGACAAATTAAGCAAAATAATTTTGAACAAACAAACACATATATTAAAAAAAAGCCTACTGAATAGAGGGAGTAGGAAACAGAATAGAAAACAAAGCCCTTGTTTATTCAAACAAGTTATCCCCTACTAGCAATTTACGCAGAAAAATGAGTTCATTTTGTAATAGTTCTAAGTAAACATTTTGTAACTAAGAAAGCATATAGAGTCAAGCCGGTAGCAGACCAGAGATCAGAACTCGGAAAACTCCAGGCTCTGTCTACAATAGTATCATTATATATTTTATCTATCTGAATACTACTTCCATTTTTGTATGCAATATTCATTGATCATGAACCATTATATATTTTTACAAGATCAGAAATTACTTCAAGCATAAGATATTTTAAAGCCAAATTACCACTGTAAAATGAACCTACTTTGTGGCTTACTTTAAACAGAAGGATAGGTTTTAAAGAACTTCATTTCATTTGGCTTGTTACTTTTCTGCAGTTTTCCCTAAGGCATATTACAGCTGTGAGGAACAAAGTCGCCAAGGCTTCCTCAGCACTTAGTATTCTCCCACTGGACCGATTCAGAACTTTACACCTAATCAGCTACCTCCCTCTTCTGCCTATCTTAGTCAAAGCAATATAAGTTGATGAAATATTGAAGATCAGTACATGAGAATATATAAGGAAGATATTTTAAGGGAGTTATGCAAGTACCTGTGTCCTCAAAAGTCAGTAAAATGATACAAACCCAGGAGTCTCAAAAATCCACCATGCTTTGGAGTGAAATGCTAGTCACACAGCAAAGCTGCATTACCTGGGAAAGACATGGAAAATAGGATATTCTGCTATGCAGGAGGCAACAACAGCTTGTCTGAATGCTCTCACAGGGTGAAATTCCTGTTGGTGCGATCAGGGGGCATTTGGCCCTGAGACATAGGCCACTGGCCAAGACGACAGGTACGATTTGAGCCACCCTACAGCTGTAGGACCTGGGACAGGTTCTCTGCCTTCGTATGAATTTCAGAACAGAAGTACAAATGTGAGAGGAAAGGCAGGACAGCTAAGGCTGCCCCAGCATGCCCCGAAGAGGCATGTTGAAATAAGGAAAAAGAATGACCACTTCTCTCTCCTTTCCACAAACCAGCTAGCGCAACTGTGAAACTTATTACCACACCAGGTGTAAGAACTTGATAATGAACATCCCCTCCCCAGGCACTTGTCACTCACAGGCAGAGTGCCTCTAGCTGCCCTTCCAAAGTCACATCTCTCTTTCCCCTGGCAATGCAGATTAGAGCTCTGTAAGAAAGGAAACCCATGAATACATACAGAATTTTCAGGCTGCTTTTCTACATTTAGATGGAGGTGACTGCAAGACCTAGGAGCTGAGGATATGTATTAAAGTCCTGCCTGTAGTGTCTGATGTCCAGAATTAAAACAGCTCCTTATAAAATAATAAGGTATTAGTAATTGCAGGATAACAGATTGCAAAAGCATATTAAAGAGCTGCCTGAAAAGAAACCATTTGAGACTAGCCAAGTATAAAATATGTTAGAGTTGCCACAGATTTGGAATTTGTGGTAAAAGCAAATTGGTGAAAGGAATTCTAGTATTGTCCATTGTCTATAGGACACCATAAAAAGGACTATATATTTCTTTTTTTCATATCTTTCCCTTCCTTTTTTACGAACCCATGTCTCTGAAGTACAGAATGGCATCTGTCATGGTAGGTATGTATCTCTTTCTCCTCTCTCTATATATATGCATGTGTGTGTGCAATTACACATATCAAATTAAATACTTAAATATGCATCTAGAAAATATGTGCAGTTGTTTACATAAGCACCACAGCCTTCATATTTCAAAAGCAAGTTTAATTGGTTCAGGTTTGGGAACGTGAAATGTTAGTGCTATACAATTCAACACCCACAAAGGAGGCTGGTTTTCAAGCTGGAGACTTAAAAAATGTTATATAGAAATTCCCTAGTCACTGTTGAAAATACAGACCCTTTAAGTTCATTGTGAGTGCTACATGAGTAATTTGTCATAATACGAGTGCTTTAGCAAATATTTTTCACACAAAATTTCTGTGGTAATTTAGAGAAGAGAAGATAATTCATGACAAAAATAGAAACCCATAGCAGAAAAGATTTGGAGTCATAGTATCCCAGCAAAATCACAGGTTGCCTGCTCTACCAAACGACATCCTGCCTCTCGCATCCTTTTCCAGACACACGACATATATTTTAGTCTGTTGCAGACAAGCATACTGACTGGGACATGACAGGCCATGAGCCTATCTCCTTGTCTTACTTTGTAGGTGGTTTACTCTGGCATGTGAACAACTGTTTTCCACAGACTCTGGAGAAATGACTGTCAAGAACAAACATTGTGCTGAGTTCCTCCCCCAGCCTCGAACAAATATTCTACATGAGCCACAGGATAGCTTTTCATTTCTGTTGCCATTTTCATACATTGCCATTTTCTTTGGGGGGGAGGGGCAGGGAGAGAAGAGAGAAACTGTGGCACTAAGTGATGCTGCTGCACTGCAACAAAGAAATTGCATGACAGCAGAAGTAAAACACATATCAGTGAACCTACAATGGGATGGGCAGTCCTCTCCAAGATAACTATCGCGGTAGGCTTATACAGCACAGACTTCAGTTTCTCTCTTCTTGGTTCCTTGAGTTAGGAGGAGATTATCTGTATGCATCCATCAGCTTTTGAAGTCCAGATTTATCTGAAGAGGAAATACCCTTCCCTCTTCACCCAAAATCCTTAATACTTGAGCCACTCGATGACTCTAGCACTGAAATTCTACCATCCCAGAGACATGTTGAGCTCACAGACTGTAAGTTTTTCATTTTTCCCCAGGCTGAGTACGGTGCATGACCTCTTTATTCTCACATCACCTCCTGTAAAATATGGCAGATATGTACATTTTTGACTGTTGTTGAAATAATACATTCTTACCATGCTGAAAAGGGAATGCAAAATTTGACATTTTCTTTTGCTACCAAGACTTTTAAAAATATGCGAGTAAGGGAATTTTTGTTGAAGAGTGAGAGAAGGGATCTTGCACTCATATAGACTCTTCTAAAATATGGCTTGTGAATTTCACTTGACTAATGTAGAATAAGATACATGGCTGCATAAACTCATGTATGACACTCACATAGAAGTGAATGTGGTGCTGACCTTGATTGCCTGTACTGTTGTGTGTCTGTCCTCTGTAAGCTAATATGTTTCCATAAATAACTGCAAAGTAAACTTATCTTGCTCCTTCAAAAGATGTTTTTAAAATTCTCCTTTGTTGCAGTGCATACAAGAAGGTTGACAACAGTTGTTAGGATGCTGGTGATCTGTGACTACCAACTGTCAGGTTGACTGGTGTTGTCAAAGTGTTCCTCGTTCCATCAGTCTGTCTTTTTCCATCTGCTGCATCTCACTTCCTATAGTAAACTCTCCTAAGTAGGGATAGCTTCTATATTTTCTGATGTGCAGCATCAAGCACAATCACATCTACTAGAGAAACAAAGGGAAAGAAGGAAGAAAAGATATTGTCCATCAATAAAATCTGAGAAATCTTCACAGGATCTAAAAATATAAAAATCCACAAGATTTTAACAGCGAGAGAAGGACAGTGTCATTCTTCATATACCAAAAAAACACCCCAAAACCAAAAAACAACATCATTTGTGTGAAACATCTGGTTCATTTACGTAAAGAGTTTGTACACTAGTTTGTTTACATAAAGTGCCATCCAGAGGGACCTTGACAGGCTGGAGAGGTGGGCCCATGCGAACTACATGAAGTTCAACAAGGCCAAGTGCGAGGTCCTGCATGTGGGTTGGCACAATCCCAAGCACAGCTATAGGCTGGGCGAGGAATGGATTGAAAGCAGCCCCGAGGAGAAGACCTTGGGGGTTTTGAGTGAAGAGAAGCTCAACATGAGCCGGCAGTGTGCACTTGCAGCCCAGAAAGCCAACCGTGTGCTGGGCTGCATCAAAAGATGCGTGACCAGCAGGTCGAGGGAGGTGATCCTGCCCCTCTGCTCTTGTGAGACCCCACCTGGAGTACTGCATCCAGCTCTGGGGGCCCCAGTACAGGAGAGACATGGAGCTGTTGGAGCGAGTCCAGAGGAGGGCCACGAAGCTGATCAGAGGGATGGAGCACCTCTCCTGTGAGGTGAGGGACTGTTTATGAGGGAGTGTAGTGACAGGACAAGGGGTAATGGGTTCAAGCTGAAGGAGGGTCGATTTAGATGAGATGTGAGAAAGAAATTCTTTACTGTGAGGGTGGTGAGGCACTGGCACAGGTTGCCCAGAGAGGCTGTGGAGGCCCCCTACCTGGAAGTGTTTAAGACCAGGTTGGATGAGGCTTTGGGCAACGTGGAGGGTGTCCCTGCCCATGGCAGGGGGGTTGGAACTAGATGATCTTTGAGGTCACTTCCAATCCAAATGATTCTATGATCCCGTGATTCTGTGATAAATCTTTTTACATCACCTCTGGGTATTTGAGGCCCGTATGACCTCTGGCAACAGCTTCATTATCAGCAGAGAAGGACCACCAAGCCAGTTATTGGGACAAGTGACTATTAACCTGCCAGGAAGAAGACCTTAATGTGCAAAAAGCTGAAGTCTTTACTACCTTGTTTGCCATCTCTGGCATAGCAAGTGGAAGCTGAAGCTGACATCCCATTGCAGAAATGTTTGTCTTTGCAATGCAGAAGCTCACTTCATGTGATGCTGAAGGATCCGCCATTAATGCATCATTCTTCTTAGTGGGAGGAAATGGGTAAGTTATGTGTCACTGGATAACATTGCTTCTGCAAATAGCTGTGCAGCTGCCCTCAGTGAAAACAGTTTACCTCCTCCTATTCATGTGCACACTGCCAACAGCTCAGTTCAGATCCTGGCACTATTGAAGCCAAATTTTCAGTGATTTCAAAGGCAAAATGGCATCATGTGTGGAAATGTGGAATTCTTCCCACTGATCTTTCTGCAAAGCAAAATGCGTCTTAGCACTGCACCTTGAGTGCTAAATCAGGTGTGATCTTAAGCAGTTACTTATTAAACTCATCAAACAAAGCTGGAAATGAGGAACACATTTGCATAACACATCTTACTCCATTAATCTGAACACTATTTAAAATTAAGTCAATAATAATTTATTAAAGTTTTCGTTAACAGTTAACCACTACCTTCAAAGGTTTGATTTTTAAATTCTACTTACCTGAAACGATTTATTCATGGGAGTATGATATTGACTTTGCAGCTTATTTCAATGCTATTAGTATTGTAAGGACTCTTTTTGTGTTAGCAAGCCTTTTGATGCCAACTCATGTTTCTTTCTTGAAGCACAGTGCTTCTTTTTATTGCTAGCTATTTGACGTTGGTTTGTTTGTTGTTAGACAACTGGTGTAAAGTAATTACATTCTGGTTGGCTAATGAAGTGAGACTGGATATTTTGCCTATGAATCATTATGACAGAAGTAGAAGAATTTTGTTTAGCAGTAAAGCAACTTGTATTTGTGCTTTAATTTCCAGATGTGAGAAAAATTAGGAATGTAAAGTGCCTTGTAGACATTTGAAACAGGTAGTGTTAATTAATAAAAGGGGTAGTGGGGGTCTGACCCTCTGATTCTCAATCTGTACAAAGCCCTGGCTACTTTTTTCTACCATAATTCACAAGCAAGCTTCCTATCCAACTTTGTCATAACATGATATTTGGGCAAGAATATTATTCTAAACTCCTTGAGATAAGTGGAATCGTTATTCCCCACCCATTTCCCCAACAAATTAATATTTTCAAATATGTATATAAATATGGGGTTTGACTCTTGAATTTTCAAGAAAAAATAAGCTGACTAAAACCCAAAATAAAGATGTAATTTTATCCAAAAGCTATATAGCTAAATTTGCAAACCAAGTAAAATAAACTTCTATATGTTTGTTACTATGACAAAACATTACTTGATTTGATTTTGGGACAAAACACCATTTGATTTCCACAGTTCTCGGGATCAATTATTAAACTGTGTCTGTTTGCAAGATGATGTGCTTATATTAATTTTACTTACAAGTCAGGCAAGCAGGGCAGAAGATCAGCTTGACTGAACAGGGAACTAACCCCGCATGGAGCTAAAGAGGAAAAAGAAATTGTATGATCTTTGGAAGCAAGGTTAGGCTTCACAGAAAGATTATAGAACTGTGATTTGTATATGCAGGGAGAAGACACGAAAAGCCAAAGCTCAATTAGAGTTGAAACTGGCCAGTGTTGTGTCAAACAAGAAGGGCTTTTTTATGTACATTAATAGGAAGAGGATATCTAAAGATAACATTAGACTCATACTGGTTGAAGATGGTCACTTGACTAATATGAAGTCAATATGAAGTGACTTTTTCTAGTATGAAGAAAAAGCAGAGACATTCAATGCTTTTTTTGCTTCAGTCCTTAATAAAACTGACAGATCTTGGGCTGCCCAGTCCCCTGAGTCAGAGGATCATGAGTGGGAATAGTGACTTTCCACTTGTGGACACTGAAATTGTAAGGGATCAGCTGTATCAGCTGCATGTTCACAAGTCCATGGGGCCTGATGGGATTCACCCCAGAGTACTGAAGGAGCTACCTGAGGATATGGCAGGACCCCTCTCGAATATCTATCCAAGATCTTGGGGGTCTGGGGAGGTCCACGCTGACTGGAAGTTAGTCAGCATTATTCCAATTTATAAGGTTAGAAGGGAAGACCCAGCAATACTCGGGCATAGTCTACATGGGTTAACAAAGGGAAAGTTCTGTTTAACTAATTTCATATCCTTTTTTGATATTCTTCTATGATAATGTCACCTGCCTCGTGGATGAAGGGAAGGTGGTGGATGTAGTTTTTCTGGATTTTAGTAAGGCTTCTGATCCTGTCCCTCACAGCATCCTTGTGGATAAGTCCATCTGTGAGATAAGCAGGTTCATGGTGCACTGGGTGAAGAACTGGCTGAAGGGCAGAGGTCAGCGGGTCACAGTGAATGAGGCTACATGTGGCTGGTGACTGGTCACCAGCAGTGTTCCTCAGGGCTCAATTCTTGGGCCAGTTCGGTTCAAAATATTTGTCAATCATCTGGATGCAGGAATGGAATGTGTCATTAGCAAGTTCACTGATGACACCAAACTGGGAGGTGCTGTTGACTTTCTCAAGGGTGAGAGGTCTTGCAGAGGGATCTTGATAGATTGGAGCATTGGGCCATCATCAGTGGCATGAAGTTTAACAACTCCAAATGCCAGAATCAGCACCTAGGACAGAGTAATACCGGGCACAAGTATAAATGGGGAGAGGAGTGGCTGGAGAGCAGCCCTGCAGAAAGGGATCTGGGGGTGCAGGTCGACAGCAGCTCACTATCAGCCAGCAGTGTGCCCTGGCAGCCAAAAGGGCAAACCCCATCCTGGGGGGCATCAAACATGGCATAGCCAGCCAGTCAAAGGAGGGGATTGTCCCGCTGATTCAGCATTGGTGCAGCCTCACCTCGAGTGCTGTGTGCAGTTCTGGGCCCCACCATTTAAGAACGATGTGAAGGTCCTTCAATGCATCCAGATGACAACAGAGATGGTGGAAGGGCTGGACGGCATGTCCTGTGAGGAGCAGCTGAGGACTTTGGGTTTGTCTAGTTTGGAGGAGATGAGGCTGAGGGGTGACCTCATTGCTCTCTACAGCTTCCTGAGGAGGGAAGTGGAAAGGGAAGTGCTGAGCTCTTCTCCCTGGGATCCAGTGACAGGACAAGCAGCAATGGTTCCAAGCTGTGCGAGGGGAGGTTCAGACTTGACATTAGGAAACATTTCTTTACTGAGAGGGTGGTCAAAGACTGGAACAGGCTTCCTAGTGAGGTGGTCAATGCCCCAAACTTGTCAGTGTTTGAGAGGCATTTGGACAATGCCCTGAATAACATTCTTTAACTTTTGGTCAGCCCTGAATTGGTCAGGCAGTAGGACTAGATGATAGTTGTAAGAGCCTTCCAACTGAAATCTATTCTATCCTATCCTATCCTATCCTATCCTATCCTATCCTATCCTATCCTATCCTATCCTACCCTATTTATATAAATTTGAGAATTTCACTATCAGAAAGCTCAGGATTTTTATGAGACTGAATCTTGTTTGTGTTACCTTTAGATTATCACAGATGTTTTTACATTAGGAAACCATAAGAGTCTATTAAAAAGACACATGTAAATCAGTGCAATAATTGTCCTCTAATATTTCAGTATAACATTTTCAAACTCCTAGGTTCAGGCAAACATGCTAATAAAACCATTATTTCTATGCTTACTGTCTGCATGGGCGTCCATATATGCAATCTTAGCTAATTTTTTTCTAGAAAACTGAAAAATAATCAGAACATAAAACTGTTTCCCTTTTGGGCAATTTCCCAACATTCTTGCCATTCTCTGCCCCCCTCCTCCCTTCTCACAGTACATCAGGAGAGGACAGCGCCAAAGAGTTTTGCGCAAAGGAAATGCAAACCATGTGACAGAGAAGAATTAACAAACAAGTATCAACGTACTTTTGAATGTTCTAATGAAGATCCGTGAAGTTACAGTGAAAACACCAAACGGTTTCAGTGATGCATAGAAAACTCACTGATAGGAATATTTTTGCTAAACTACCTTAAGTTCTCTGGGATTGAGCTGCCTTGTGCCTACATAAAATGACCTCTCTATTGGTCAGATGTTTGGAAAAACGCAAGACAAGGGGCTCTAAAAACTTTTCACTTTGACATCAGATAAAAGGATAGATACTCTACATGATTTCACATTTGAAATCTCACATGAATTCCAGCTAGACCTTAGTTTAAAATGAATCTATATCCTTGGAGCAGAAGATTTCTTTTGGGAATTACAAAGCATCATCTGGAAGGTTAAGTTTATCAAACTATGACCTGAGGAATTCCTCTGTAAGGCCAGAAACCCAGCACTAAGTCCCACCAGTCTTACCCCTGTGAAACTTTTAATTCTTTTTTCTTATTCATTAGCTTTAGAGAATAAATGATCCAATAGCACAGAACAATGTGTCACATTATAAGGAGTCCTGTAAATTAAATACAATGAATTGAATCAATGTGCCACAGTGGAAAGAAGTGCTCAGACCATATGCAGACTCAATTCAGGCAAGACACCATCTCCTGGGAGGGATGTGCCTTGTGTCATCTGCAACCTCAGCTTGCTATCCTAAAGAAATCAGAAGAGTTTTAAAGAAGTTTGTGAGCACTGTGGTAGGGAGAAACCTGGCATAACAGTACATTGTAAGAGTACACTCAAGTCTGCAAAAGAGCACATATACAGTAAAATTTCACAGATTGAATTAATATAAGACTTAAAACCAAAAAAGAGATATTTAAACCTAGCAGTATTCACAGCTGACAATATGACCATATAAATGTATTTTAATATCTTCAGCATTCTTTTCTGATTTCCACAGTTTTAAAATTTTTATTATGTTAAAAAAATCTTAGTTATATATAGTTCCTATCAGTGCAAACTGGAAGATTTAGCTACAGAACGTAATTTTTGGTTCTGCCAGAAAATATTCTCACATGTAAATGTGAGTTGAATTAAAATAAATATTAGTAATAACTATCCAATAAGGAATCTATGTTGTTAGAAATGACAGCAGTTAGCAATCTCCATCCAACAGAAATGATTAAAACAGGTCATAGAAACCTTAGTCAGCACTTCCCTGGGAACCCCAATTTCCCTTATAAAACTACAGGATCTCACTTACAGAACCTACTAGGGAAGATGAAGCATCACGTTTAGTATATTACACTTCAACTTTTTCCTGTTGTAGTTTCACTTTTAGAGGTGACAGTCTGGGTATGGGTTACAGCCACATTATAAATCATGGGGTACAAAAGAAAGTCCTTTCAAATAAAGGCTTTTATGTTTACCCTTAAAACTTTCAGATGCGGGACAGCTGCTATGTGAGTAGACCAAAAAGTAGTTAACTGACTACAAGAAACTAGGTAAACCAGGTTATAGACTAGAGGCAAAGAATTATATTTTCAGGCATCCAAATGCCTCATAACAATAGTTCCTATTTAAGAACTATTTAAGAAACATGGCAATTTAATATAGTGTATTACACATAAAGTAAACTTGCCCAAGGAAGGCCCACAGTAATAACCGTGCACATTAGCAACTGAACTGATGATTACGGTTTGTGCAAATATGATTGCACGTCGGTGTCTGGTAGCTCTTCACAAACAGTATGGAAAAACTGTTGATCAGTATTGAAAACATTTCAGTGACTTATTGTATTTCCTAGGATTTGCTGGCAGTGCTCCCTGTCCTGCAGCTATTTCTGTGCTTCTGGACATTTTGAACAAATAATTAAAAAATAAGAGCCCTGCAGTGTACTTCTGAAGCATGCATCACTCCTCATTAGATTATGTCAGGTTTCATCATCCCATATCATTTGATGTATATTAGTCTAATACCATGCGTGGATGACATTCCATTATTAATTTAAGGAGCTACCAAAATACTACAGTCAGCAGAAGTCCTTTTTGAAATTAAGAAGTAATGGTTCAGCTCATCCATAGTTTAAAATCAAAAGTTTTCATGGATGGGATCCAGCTATAATAACTCAGTGATGAGAAGACTGAAGAAACAATAATTTATAAGGGAATACAGAGAAAATGAGGAAGCATCCAAAATAACCATTCATGAACAGAAAAGATATCTGGTCACAATTAAAAGCACCAATTCATGCAGAATACACCCATTATAATTCTATTATAGACATGACACTAGAAGAAAAACAAAACAAATGCTCTAAGAAAAAATAACTTAAAGGAAAGAAATCAAACAGCCAGCTGGAAATGCAACAACTACGTTATGTATACCACAGTAAAAAAGTTCTTCCCACTTACTCCATCAAAAATTATGAAATAGTTATCAAGATATTGATTAGGAATGTATGGAATATTTTACCTTCAAAAGATTCAAAACACTTCTGAATTCTAGGCCAGATTCTCCCTTGTATTACACCTTCTTTACAACACCTGGGTGGCTAAAAGTGGCCACAAAATCAACTTCTAGAAATCCTCTGAAATAGAAGGAGTATCTGCAATGGTATCGAAGCAGTCTATGGACTCCTTATTGTCTTGGTACACGGGACATAGCTTGAGAAGGGAGGACTACATGGTATATTGCTGCAATAGACAGCTTAGGACTGTAAGCTGCAAAAATTACCTTCTCTCACTACTGCTGGTGACTGAACATATTTTGCTATTGCCCCAAGAACACACAAACCATTACCACGCAGTTGTAGATTAAAAATATATGGGGATTCAGGTGAATGCCTTTGGCTGGAATCACAAATAGGAATAAAAACAACAAAAAAGAATTAAGAAAAGTCTTAACAACAGTATTTTTTTACATGATCAGAAGAAATGAGATCCCTGCCCATATGTGGAAATAGCACAGCATAGTTTATGAAGGGACATTACAAAGTACTGCTATAACACTTTGGCTTCCCTAGAACACCAGGAAGGCCATTGCCACACTTCTTTCCTCCCAGCCAAAATGTTTGATTCAAATCTTTTTGCACACTAAGCCCCTCTCCAAAAATCTTTCTTCTACTACCAGCTGCACTAGCATGAAGGCTGCTGCACCCTTTGGAATCAGAACAAGGTGACAGGACCACAGAGGTGGAAGACAACATTCAGATGGAAGATACTTATAATTACACTATACTATTCAGCATGATTTCATAATTTTGCTCTGCTCACTAGAGAGGTTTCTAAAACCAGACATGTAGCAAAGCTCTGTTTTCAAACTTCGATGCACCATAAGTATGAAAGTGTTTAGAAGAATTCCCCCCATTTACAGTAAAAGCCTGATTGAGAAGCAATAGATAGATAATTATCACAATTCATTAGATGAGTTGGAAGCCTAAGAAATCAGAACAGTATCACAGAGATTTATAAGTGAAATTAACAAGACAGGCTGGTAACACTTTCATTTTATAGAAGCTTTAAGATTTTATTATTATAATATCCATATATGATGTGTTAACAATGTCAAAACATTAAGGATGCTTCACTTTACCTGTACTTAAATATTACAATATTATTCACTATGATGGCAGCAGCTTGAACTTGGTAATAAATCAACATAATTTCAACAAGGCAGTTTAAGCTTGTTAGCTGAGTGAACATCAAATTCACTCAGCTTGGTGCTTTGGCCTCCTGTGTGAAGTTAGAGTGGTTTTACATTAGAGAATACTTGCTGTTTGTAGAGATGGTTCATACCATGGACATCTGTTGGACAGCTAGAGGATTCAGTATGCCAGTTGGCTCAAAATATTGTAGTTGCACCATGCACTCAGGTACTGTATCAAGCCCTTTTGAGGCTGTACACAGTGGCAGTAATTTCACTTCCCCTATATAAAGTGTATTACTGTGTTGCTGCAAAATAAGGTAAGAGTATCAGGTGGATTAGCATAATAGTGACTGCAAAAATCTCATTTCCAAATGTCAGCTTTTCAGTATTCCTCAGAGACCTCATTGCTGTGGTATTTTACTGTTAGAGGGCTACTGAATATTAGAAAGTGTTAAACTGGTGGAATTTCCTGAGAGCCATTTCATGAAGTGTAAGACACTATTGTTTTTTTCCCCTTAAAATATCACAGCCCCAAGGAAATGTTTAGGAATGATTGGATTCAGGTTATATTATCCATCTCAGGGAAACAGGAAAGAAGAATCTGATACATAAATCAACACCTACTTTCTGCTTCACTGTAATTTTTTAAGCCAGAATTTATATTACCCTTGTCAACAGTGGGTCACTATGCCCTGAATTGATCTATTCAGACCAGGTCCTTCTTAAATCAATTTTGGGTTACCTAGTGAGCACACTGAGCAAACTACCACTTCTACTTCGGATGCTACAAAATCAATCCCAGGAAAATACAAGCAATTTGGATGGTTTCTCTGAATGAAGTTGTGCTGTGTCGCACAGAACAAAATTCAGAAGGAGGTGATGTTGAGCTGAGGAGTGGGAAGTGTAACCGATCACCAGCTCAAAGGTGGTACCGACTGACAGCAATGCTGAACATATGACACAGTCATGCTACTGTTGTACATCTACTTTCAGATCAACTAATATAGCTGGCATATAGTCAAGGTTTTTTCCTTACATGGACAATTACTTCAAGCACATTGCAAGATAATAGAAGGGCACTCAAAGGCTTTAACATTCACCATCTTTATATGCACTGAGTGTGATGATATCAGTATAAAACCTGTTCACCAATCAGCAGGCACTTGCTTTTGCATCCAATTTTTGTGTGGAAATGTACCTGTTGAGGAACATAGAGAAAACATGATTTAAAAGCAAAGTAAATTCTGTACTGAAGAGAGTTACTGCCAGAACACATCCCTGTTTAACACCACTGTGCGTTTCAAATCTGTCACAAAGATCACTATCATGCTGAACTCACATGACTTTGTGAGAAGATCCAAAAATGAGGATTCAAAAGAAAACATCTCTTTCAGTGCCTGGAAAATTTCTGTCTGTCTAGATTGAAGTTTTTATGTCAACTGTGAAAGCCAAGTAAAGAGACTTTTTCATTTCAGGCACTTTTCTTTCAGCTGTCTTAAAGCAAAGGTTATGTTCATAGCTGATCTACCAGCGTTGACTGTCTGGATATACACATTCTGTGAGAGCTTGCAATCTCTTGAGGGTAATTTATACTGAAGGCTTGCCAGAAACCCTTATGACTATCTTCTTTGTATTTACATCATTATCAGTTAGAATTCTTCATATCTTTGCTCCCTCTAGCAGTCAAGCAATACACTATACAGATGTTTAAGCACCACCTGTCTTTCTAGGTTCAGTATTCATTATTTACTGCAGGCTTCCAAATTACAAAGTAATGGAGACATAATTATGGGAAAATACCTATTAAATGTCAAACTTCTTTGACAGATACAATAAAAAATAAGATAAAGGTGTTTAGGTTGTGAGAGAAAGAGAAGAAAGAGTTTTTACATTAACGAACATGTTGAAACAGTGGAAATAGTAGGGCCAACATTCATACTTGCCACCTTCCTTCTCCTTGTGTCTTTTTAACCTTTTTTTTTTTCCCTTGATTACTTACACAAATTTGTGCATCCATGCGTAATCCCACTATATACCTTCAAATGCTATTGTGACACACATTTGTCTGGGGGCAAACACAAAGGAATCATAATCCTGAGATTACAAGACAAAACCAGATGTATACAGATATAGTGTTTTATTCTCTCCATGTGAATACACTTCTTTATCTCATTGGGATACTGTGAAGGCTAAAATTGATCATCTGAAATCTCTGAGTGATTTGAAGACAGATCACCTTCAATGCGACATCATGTCATAGAATCATAGAATCGTAGAATGGTTTGGGTTGGAAGGGACCTTAAAGATTATCTAGTTCCAACCCCCCTGCTGCGGGCAGGGACACCCTCCACTAGACCACGTTGCCCAAAGCCTCATCCAACCTGGTCTTAAACACTTCCAGGGAGGGGGCATCCACAACCTCTCTGGGCAACCTGTGCCAGTGCCTCACCACTCTAACAGTAAAGAATTTCTTTCTCACATCTCGTCTAAATCGACCCTCCTTCAGCTTAAACCCATTACCCCTTGTCCTGTCACTACACTCCCTGACAAACAGTCCCTCACCATCTTTCCTGTAGGCCCCTTCAGGTACTGGTAAGACGCAATTAGATCTCCCTGGAGTCGCCTTTTCTCCAGGCTGAACAATCCCAACTCTCTCAGCCTGTCCTCATAGGAGAGGTGCTCCAGCCCTCTGATCAGCTTCATGGCCCTTCTCTGGACTCTCTCCAACAGCTCCATGTCTCTCCTGTACTGGGGCCCCCAGAGCTGGACGCAGTACTCCACGTGGAGTCTCACAAGAGCGGAGTAGAGGGGCAGGATCACCTCCCTCGACCTGCTGGTCACACCTCTTTTGATGCAGCCCAGCACACGGTTGGCTTTCTGGGCTGCAAGCACACACTGCTGGTTCATGTTGAGCTTCTCATCAATCAATACCAAGTCGTTCTCCTCGGGGCTGCTTTCAATCCATTCCTCGCCCAGCCTACAGCTGTGCTTGGGATTGTGCCGACCCACGTGCAGGACCTTGCACTTGGCCTTGTTGAACTTCATGCGGTTCCCACGGGCCCACCTCTCCAGCCTGTCAGGGTCCCTCTGGATGGCATCCCTTCCCTCCAGCGTGTCGACCACACCACATGGCTTGGTGTTGTCAGCAAACTTGCTGAGGGTGCACTCCATCCCACTATCCCTGTCACCTACAAAGATGTTGAACAGCGCCGGTCCCAGTACTGACCCCTGAGGAACACCACTCGTCACCGTTCTCCACTTGGACATTGAGCCGTTGGCCACAACTCTTTGAGTGCAACCATCCAACCAATTCATTATCCACTGAGTAGTCTATCCACCGAATCCATATCTCTCCAATTTAGAGACAAGGATGTCGTGCGGGACAGTGTCAAATGCCTTGCACAAGTCCAGGCAGATGATGTCAGCTGTCCTTCCCTTATCCATGGACGCTGTAACCCCATCATAGAAGGCCACCAAGTTTGTCAGGCATGATTTGCCCCTAGTGAAGCCGTGTTGGCTGTCACCAATCACCTCCTTGTTTTCCATGTGCCTGAGCATAGTCTCCAGGAGGGTCTGCTCCATAATCTTGCCAGGCACGGAGGTGAGACTGACCGGCCTGTAGTCCCCTGGGTCTTCCTTTTTACCCTTCTTAAAAATGGGCGTTATGTCCTCCCACCCCACCCTTCATGGCAGCAGAACTTTACCCTCATTTGGTTATTTAACTCTCTAAGAGTTTACCAAGATTGAACTCTGTTGCTGCAATCTGCTCCTAGTGTGGTTTCTAAGGGCAGAATAACTGTGCATAGCATAGACAAATATACAGTGTTTAAAAACTTTCATTCACAGAGGTAATATTGCCTACAGGATGCCTATGCTACAGCTGTCAATGTTGCTACCAGGAATGCCTGTACCCTGGCATTGAGTTATAGCACTGGAGGTTGCTAATGGTGAAAAAGTCTTCCATTTTTGAAAACTGTTATCTTGGTTCTGTGTGTTGTGGTAAGTGCCGAAGTTTAACTCAGTCAGCTGAGTTGTGTGGAAGCATGGCTTCTTCTCTGACCCTAGCTTTGGAAAGTACAAATGAAAGTAGCCAATGCTCTAGTAGGATATTGCTTTTTGAATCTAATATGCTGTTAGAAAGGGAGTGAAAACAATGAAAAAATATTGACAGTCCCATCTTCCCACTAGATCCACAAAGCACCTAATAACAACAGCACAAGAGATAACAGCTTCTTAGGACAGGAGATGAGGAAGCCCTTTTTGGCAAGGATGATAAAGAATGAATCATTCATACTCTGCTTCCTTCAGCAACAAATAAGATGGCAGAGAAGAGCTAATAATTTCTGCCCTAAGAAATTCTTCCTCCCATTTTCAAACTTAAAAAGTATAGCTGTCTTCAGATTCGAAGAATCAAAATTCCTTTGCTTCTTCATAAAGAAGAGTTACAGAATAATTGGTTCTCTGCAACAATGCATCCTTGTCATTGTCACAAGAAGGAAAACCCCTGTGGGACTACCTATGCATGCTTCCTTATTTTATTTCATACCAAAAGGTGCAGAGTACTAATTCTTTCTGGTGCAAGATTCAACAGGTTTTTTTTCCCCTGAACCTGAGATTTTCATTAGTTGTGGCACAAGTCACAATTCACTGAAGTCAAGAGTAATCTTGCATATGAAGGACCCCTGTTAACAACTTCTGAAGTAATTTTTCCTTATCTGTTCACTGTTTCATCCCCTTTGCTACACTTAAGTCCTTTTGTCTCTTATTATAGACACTGACTATGCATTCTGTATACAGTGGTTCGAATATTTCTATCATTCTAAGCAGGCACAGATGCCAGCATTTTATCTACAATTCTCATTTCAAGAGGTATCGATAATGCAAAACTTAGTATCTTCTTGTTTTAACTTGTTTACGTTATGCATGCTAGTCCTCGGATAAAAGAATTCAGAGATCAATACTCTCAGTAACATCAGTTCACATGCCAATCCATACAACTAATATTTACCTAATTGTGTAGTCTGGCAGCTGCAATATTTGAGTTACACTTCATAGAATCATAGAATCATAGAATGGTTTGGGTTGGAAGGGACCTTAAAGATCATCTAGTTCCAATCCCCCTGCTGCGGGCAGGGACACCCTCCACTAGACCACGTTGCCCAAAGCCTCATCCAGCCTGGTCTTAAACACTTCCAGGGAGGGGGCATCCACAACCTCTCTGGGCAACCTGTGCCAGTGCCTCACCACTCTAACAGTAAAGAATTTCTTTCTAACATCTCATCTAAATCGACCCTCCTTCAGCTTAAACCCATTACCCCTTGTCCTGTCACTACACTCCCTGATAAACAGTCCCTCACCATCTTTCCTGTAGGGCCCTTCAGGTGCTGGAAGGCTGCAATTAGATCTCCCCAGAGTCTTCTTTTCTCCAGGCTGAACAATCCCAACTCTCTCAGCCTGTCCTCACAGGAGAGGTGCTCCAGCCCTCTGATCAGCTTCATGGCCCTCCTCTGGACTCTCTCCAACAGCTCCATGTCTCTCTTGTACCTGGGTCCCCAGAGCTGGATGCAGTACTCCACGTGGGAGTAGCACACCTGTGCTATGGTGCTATGTAAGAACTACTAATTACACCATTACAAAGGCAGAGCAGATATAGATAATTCATTCAAAATACCTCCAAGCCCCTTCACACCAGCTCTGCCACTGTTAATCCTGCTAATATAGACAGACACTGGTCTCTGATTTCCCAAAAGAAAATCTGTCACAGATACCACTGTGGAATGCTTGCTGACTTTTAGGAATGTGGAATTAACTTTACTGAATCCCAAAAAGCCAACAATCTTTTCCACAGTTTGGGAAAAGGTGTGTATAATAAAATTTGTGTCTCTTTTTCCTCAACAGATAAAGTAGAAAGCCCACCATATCCATACCCAAGTAGCCTTGCCCAAATCAACATGAAGCTAGAACAGGTAATACAGAACCAGGTACAACCCTTATTTTTCAGTCTTGTTCTGTCTTTAGCAAACAATTTATTATTATTATTTATTATTATTACTATTATTATTACTATTATTATTTTGTAGTTCTATAGATCTTTGTTGGCTGCATTGAGCAAACCAGAAAAATGTACTTTCATATACATTTAAATACTGAATATGACAACATTAGCCATTTAAAAATTTTATACCTTTTCACTTTACTGCAACTGCACATATATTGCCTTTTTAAGTTAATCTGTATTTTTTTAAGCCATCCTGTATTAGCACTGTTTTCTTCTGTCACGAATTTGATTTCTGAGCACAGAGCCCTGATTTCTTCTAATGTGTACTCCTAACAGCTAAAGTTAAATCCTTTGGCGCAGTTTTCTGGTGACCATCCTTCACCCTTGACAAATCAGAAAGATTTTTAATCACTTTGTTCTTGGTAGAATTTAAATTAGCTGTAGAGGCAGAGGGCCAGTCTATTAAAGCAATGCATTAATCCACTACACTGCATTCAGGCAGCAATTTCTGTTTCTAAAAATATAACCATACATTCAGGTCTGGGTTTTGGTTTTGTTTTTTTTTTTGTTGTTGTTATTATTGTTGTTGTTTTGTTTTGTTGGTGGTTTTTTTGCTCAAGTTCAAACCTGGTTACTTGTAGGAGGATGACTTATGACTCCTAGACTCTGAAACATTAGGTTAAAAAGGATACTCTGTGCTGTCAGGTCCAGTCTTCTGCTACTGTAGGCACCATATCAAACCATTATTTTCCTAAATCACCCTTAATCTCAAAAGCAGTAGTTTTAGAGTGGGTTTTTGCTTCCATTACTGTGATTTGAGAGCCATCCTTAAACCTCACTTCAGTAATGCTTTGGGGCTCCTTTCTGTTTTGCAATGTACTTATTTTGAAAGGTAGTCCTACTTTCTAGTTCTTAAATTCTAGCTTAATTAACAGTTCTCCCTTTTTGCTCTTTCACACCTATATTTACATAATCTTGCTTAGTCTTCTGTTCACTAAACTAGCCAAGCTCTTCTATTCTTTCATCACAAGCTGTCCTATGCTCCAGTCTTTCCCATTGTTGCTTTTATTGTGTTCAGTAACTCTTTCTTGAACTTGCCTGCCAAGAATCATTCATAGATTGCACATAACTGGTGTCTTCAGCTAAGCTTTTTCTTTGATAGTTGAAAATACCTTTCCCGTGTATACCAGGAGCTTGTCACCCTGTTACGTGGAAGCACTGCAGAGATGTCATCCTCCTTACCTATTTCCAAGTGGTGAGCTTTAGTGCATACCAGATATTTTTATAAGTACATGACTCCACATTTTCTGTTATTTAATCTCATCCCATTTTTATTACTCAGTTTTCATCCTCCCTGTCAAAACATTTCTGCAGAGATGCAAACTTTATTGCTCTTGTGATGGTGATGTCTGAGGAACCCATTAGAGAAATCACCACAAGTTATTGAAAACTAGGCATTTCTTCTATGTCTTCCATAGTTAAGGTTATTTTATCATTAAAAAAAATCTGTGATTCTATTCTTATAAATTTGTCACTTGAATCTATTGCAGTCCCACAGTACACTGTACATTGCCAAATCAGGACAGCAGGCAAAGAAAGGTTTTTGTATGGAACTGTTAGGACTACCAGGACAGAAGACATAGTGTATGATAGTCCTAAGTCAGTTAAACCTTTGATAGGTGCAAACTGAGTCTTTACCTCAGAATTTAGTACTCTAAAAAGAACAGAAAAAAATTTTATAGTAATAGATCAGGTTTTATTTCAACAGACATTATAATAGGGTTTTTTTTAGACTACAGAAGATAGTGTAAAGATAAAAAAGTATTTAAAAATATCTCCCTCCTACCACTATGTCTTTGCAAGGTACCTCCTTTTTTCCAGGTCTGTTCTCAATCCCTGCTCACTCACTGTAGATCATAACTCAGGTTACTGCCAATCTTAAACAGTTTTGCCAGGACTCTAGCAAATATTTCTCTTTCATCAGTAGAGAACATTCATACTGGGTTATACCCAAAGCCCATCCTGTCTTTGACACTTGCCTAAAGCAGATAGGCTTAGAAAAAAAATACAAGAATAGGGGAAGCATGTGGTGATATTTACCTATATAAACCCCCAGGCTCCAATCACACATAACACTGGGACTTCCAGAAATAGCTTCTATATATTCAGCAACTCTCAATGGATTTTTCTGCTATGAACTTGAACTCTTGAACCCTATTGTAAACTACAAGCATTTACAGCTTCCTGTAATGAAGGAGTTCTTCAGGTTAACTGTAAGTGTGAAGATCTGTGTCCTTCATTTTGTTTCCTGTAAAGTGCAAGCTCTATTTAATGTCTTCGATGAAAATAGAATATTGGAAGAGACAGTAAGCAACTGATCTATGTCCTATTCTTCCTCTGTTGCCTCTTTCAAAGTTGATAGTCCTAGCATACTTTGTTGTTCCTCATAAAGATATTATTCCAAATCTTTGTTCACTCTTGCTAGTCTTTGCTGATTTTCTTCCAGTTCTGTTACACACTTTCTAAGAACACATAACATACAAGATAGAGTGAACCACAGATTTTCATTGCAAATTACATTCTGTTCTAGTCTCTATTTTTCTCAAGTAATTTCTGACATCATTATTTTTGCTTTTTACCTGCTGCTTAGCATTAAGCTGAGTTTATAATAGTTCCATGAAAATATTAAGTTCTCACCTGAGTGGTAATGGTTTGGTAGGATAATGTTATATATGAAATTCAGATTGGTTTTATCTGCATGCATCACTTCATAATTACCTATGCTAAATTTTATCTATTTTATTGCCTTCTAAACCTTATATACTATTCTTCTGTGTTGACCCTCATGTATCATTACAAAACTGTCAGTTTGTCATTCATTCCCTTTTCTAGGTCACTTGTGACTGAGCTAGACAACACAGAAACCTGTTGAACTCTGTTATAGACATTTAGTCACACCTTTTGATCTTTTATACATTCAAAGACCTCCTCTTTCTCCCAGGACTGCTTACAGGCCATGAGTATTCATTGCACTAACTTAGGAAAACCTTTCACATACCCAGGTTGACTGCATTAACCAGATATACTTTTTTCACTTCTTAATTGGACTCCAAAAGACAAGCAACCAAACCAGTCAAAATCCTCCCATGGATTTACATGACAGAATTTCTTCTTACAAAGACATGAGCTCTTTCCCTACATGTTTGACCCCGTGTACACTAGTTCTATACTTCACCAAGCATGGATTTCAGGTGGTCTGCAGCTCAGCTGTTCTGTACTTAACTTGTATCTCTCTTACATGGATCTCTCCCATGACTGTTCTATAAATTGCCAACACTTCAGCCTCCTTCCCTTCCTTTAGTACCAAAGCAATTTAGCACAAGAGATTGCACACTACAATCACCATTCACTTCTCCCCTCAACCCCCATTTCTGTGAGTACCTTTAGATCTATTGAGCAAATAACGTGTTGTCCAATTAATATTGTTAGCATTTACCTTGTCCATACCTTGCTGCAGATCAGTCAGGCAGCATCAGGTAGTCCACACAATATCCATTTTTCTCTGCCTGTTGGCACCACCTTGCCCTCTGGAAACTTCTCTTCCCGCTAGGCATGCTCAGGTGCTCATAGGGGATGAGCAATCACCTTCTTGGCCAGTGACATCCACCTGCTCTAATCATGCTCAACTTGGCCTTGTACACTGTTTACATAAAATAAATCATAAGCAAAAGGTTTGCTGCTCAGTTACAGATAGTGTTTGCTGTTCTTAATCATTCAAGACAACTGTTTGGGAAGGTATACAACAGAACAGGGAAGTCATGTGGGGCTCACCTCATTTTTTTTTATATCTGTCTTACAGTCTGAGCAAAGAGGCACAAGAAGAACAGTATCCAGCTCCTTCTAACTTGAGGCATTGTTCTTTTAGGTTTTTTAAGTTGTCTTGCCCACTCTTCCCATACTGCTCCAAAGTAGTGCAAGTCTCCCATTGGCTTTGTGTCTTGTCTTCTAGGCCCTTGGAAATACTTTCAGGTATCAAAATGGCACTAGCCATGTGTGTGTGCATACCTGGCTGAGTCACTTCCTAGGTGCATACACCTTGATCAGCAAGGCATTTATAGTCACATGTATTACTTTCCTGAGCAAGCACAGAAATGTGCGAAATGAAAGTACTATAACGTAAGTGAAAGACTGCTTGAGAAATGGCATGGACATTCACCGGTGGTACAATATCAAAATGACATAGGTATTAAGTGGAGATGTCTACTTTTGCTGCTATCCAAAACTAGCATTATTGGTTGGGACAATGAAACAGAAATATGTTTAGTAAATTTACAGATGATACCTATCCCTCCCCTTAGTGGAGGGATTAAGTGTTTGCTGGAGGACAGCCTAGAGTTCAGAATGGTACCTAAAGACAATAACTTCAATCTGAAGATGAAAGCAAGAAAAATTAGAACTTTCTCCCATAGGGAAAAGTGAAATCCTGCAGAAATATTTAATTGCACAAATACGGAATATGGAATTCTTTAGGCAGCTGCTCCAAAGCAAAGAATCTGAGGATGTAGTAGGTCATATGCTCAATACTGTAGCTATGTCTTCCTGATGCAAGAGATGCAAGTTGAATGCCGGGGTGCAGAAAAAAAAGCAGAGCTACTAAACAATCCCTTTGCTCTGCTGCAAATGATAGACCTTAGCTAAAACACTGTACTTTGTTTTGAGTGCCACACTTCCAGAAAGATTGTGGGCCAGCTGAAGACAGTCCAGGGGAAACAAGAGGCAGGATATCAGGTCTAGAAAATTTGCTCACGGGGGAAGATTGAGTGAATTAGGGTTGTCTAGCCTAGAAGGAAAGACTAGTAGGAAAGCAGTTGTAACAATCTTCAGATTCATAAAAGGCCATTGCAAAAAGGAAGGGAATAATTTGTTCTACTTCTCCATGTCAGTGCTGCATAAGACAAACATAATAAGTTTAAATCACAAGAAGACACATTCACATTAGACATTATGAAACATTTTTAGCAATAAGGATAGTGAAGGACTGGAACTGACTGCCTAGGGAGGTTCAGAAAGAAATTCAAGAAGCATCTGTCAGAGGGATAGAATAGATGATCTCTTAAGATCCCTTCAAGCTTTCAAGTCTCTCATTTGCATTCCTAAAGACAATGACTTCAGCCAGGAATGAACATAAGATACAGGTTGACTCATTTTACATAAAGCTTTACACAATATTTTCTCCTTACATACTGAATTTCTAGGTCAAGATTCCACCTTCAGTTCTCTCAAAGAACAATAGTAAATAAATGATCTTTCTTTCCAATGCCAATCAGAAGGTCTGTTTTATTTCTTTGGACTTGCTGGCTCTATTTTTTTTCTGTCTTCACTTCCTCTAGCAAATTATAAATCATTTGTCCATACGTTGTTCTATGTGATTCACTTTATCTGGTGACTTCATTATTGCTGATTTTTTAAAGGAAAATTGGACGATGAAAAAAAAAAAATTGGTGGTAGATTAAACATGTTTTTAGAGTTAATTTCCCATCAAGTTGTCACTACGTGGATAGAAAATATACCCAGTGAACTCAATTTTATGGTAATTCACAGCATTTGCCTTAGCTGAGAATTACTACAGTCCTGGAAAGCATGCCCACACACTACTGGTCTGGGGGTGGATTTCTCAGTAGAGGAGAGGTTTTTTGTTTAGAGTAGAGCACTAGTGGCCATAATGGTGTTCCAGCCAGCTACCTAAGCATGCTCAAACATGAAGTTCAGTCCAGAACTTACAGCACTTGCTCCTGTGCTTTGAGACTTTGGTGTATTTGCACAGGTGAGTGCAAAGACATCTGTTTCCCCTGTCTACAGACTGTCTGGCCTCTGTCTGGAGTCAGTGTAGCTCCGTTTTTTGTGATGGATCTGAACTATGTTGCTGGATTGAAGCAGCAGCAGAGCAAGGCTGGAAATGCCTTTAGCCGCTGGTGCTTACATCCATGTAGGCAGCTCTTCTTTATTTCTATCTAGAGATGTAACCTCTCCTCCATCCAGATTAAATGGTATCTCTACTACTGTATTACTCAGGCTTGGATTTTTCTGTGTGCAATAGTCTGTTCCTGCAGGATCTCCAATAATATAGTAATAACACTACTGAAGAAAAAGAGAAGAGCATGAACTGCTGCTGTTTATTGCAGCATTGTGCCTCTTCAGTTCTTTATCCCAATGGCTTTACTGGTATTTCCTGTAAAGACTGAAAATGTGAACATCTTTCATACACAGGTTTTGTTGGTTCACCAGCACACAGAATATAAGGAAGGCCAACAGTGTGATGCCTAAGTTAACAGGAAAGGTATTTTACAACAGACACACATACCTGCTGCCTTGCAGGTTCATCTGTTTATTTTTGACGTCAGCACCAAGAAAGTAACCTCTGACTACCAATTCATAACAGTCTTCTCCAACATGCTAAAAAATTATCTAATCACTGCCAATTCTAGAATAATTTCTGAAAATAAACTTCTGTGCTGTGTTGCTGTATCTATTTTTGTATAATTTCTGTATAATTTCTGAATTTAAAAATAGGTTATTTTCTGACCAGTGTCAGAAAGAGCTTCAGATATGACATAAAGAAGAGGAAAAACTCCTAGAAGAAAAGAGAACTCCTGACAAATTATGAAAAGATGAGGAAAAAGGTTTTGCAAGAAAACCAAACTGTATGCGTTGCTTTAAAACAAAACAAAACAAAACAAAAATCCAACCCAAAAACCAACTAGATGAGGATCTCATAAATCAAGAGCAGTCAACTGTTAATATTTTGGTAACCAGCATAAATCATCACTCTAATGCCTAAGTTCAATTTGATTCTGACATTTTCAGCATATGTGAAAAATAGCAATTCTCAACAGTTGTTGGTTGCGTTTCCTCGTAAACTTATAGCGAGAGACTTACAGTGTGAGAGCACTGGCCTTGAGGAAGGCCTTTGTTCTGGGGCTGGAGCAACAGAAGGTGTTGCTGAATTGCTGATACAGGTGTTGGTCATTTTCTCTCATACCCTGAAGCACAAATGCTTCCAAATGTGTCTGTAGTGCCATAGCCCTTCAGGTATCCCCACTCCAAAACAGCTCTTTGAAAATCATGGGCAGCCCCACCAGCTGTGAAATAATCCAGACATTTATGTTATTTTCCCTTGGGAGTCCCAAGGAATTTATTATCATGGCACTGTAGAAAGTGCAAATGACCCCTTCAGCTGCGCGGTAGTTCTTGGCTGGAAGTAAGGCTCTTGCTCACTGTTCCTTGAAACACAAAATTTAGATCAATTTCGACCCATTTGGAAAGAACTTTCTTGGTCCTTATGTTTTTGCCCTTGTGAAACTTGGAACTTCCAATCCCAGCACTCTCAAACACCAGATAAAAGCTTCCATATATTACCTGGTTTTTGGTCCAACACCATAGAAATCAGTAAAACTTTCCTGATCTGCCCTCAGAACCATCAATCAAGATGATTCATGTATCCTCCCTGATTATTTTGGACTTGTTAAAATTTGTGTGCCTATGCCTCATTTGGCTTCTAAAGTAAGGTTGGTAAGGGAGTTCATTAAGTGGTCTAAAGTGTCATTTATTATCTAATCACAAAAATGCTGGTGTAGTCGTCACTTTTTGCTACCCTTTTTGAAAGAATAGTCAATATAGCTACTGCAACAAAAGCTCCTAGTAGAGTCCATTTTTCCCCATTATTTTTTTTCAGTACTATTATGAGTGTTTCTTTCAGTTAACTTTTTTACTTACGATCACATGGCATATTTTTTGTCTTTTATAAATAGAAGTAGTTATACATTACTACACAATTAAATATGAATTCGTTGTAAATAATTTATAAGAAGCGTTTAAGAGATATCCCACAGAAAAAGCAGAAGCATCAGTTAAACCTTGTCTTTATCCTAGGGAATCTATGAATGAAGCTGACTGTAACATCTGTCAATACCTCTGAAATGAATTCAAATATCAGTAATTCTTGAAAGCTTGACATTTTTAAGGTATGTGTTATAGTGTACTAGAGCTGTAACGGTCTTCAAATCCATCCAGTTTCTCATTGACAAGAAGAAGCCACATTTCCTGGAGCTCTATTGCAAATTTTGTACATGATCACACACTTTCCTCACTTGATGACCTAGGTCTTCAAGCATGTCGCCTCAGTGATGAATGAAGCGGTTGTCACTTCCCTAAGTGCACATATTTCACGTGACCCAACATAACACTACCCTGATGCCTTGGAGAGGTTCATATCCTATAGTTGGAGAATTATTTTCATAGGTCTGTGCAACCTAAGGTGTTCTCAGAGTCTGTGAGGAAAGCCTAGAAATGTCTGTAAATCAGGGAAGGTGCAGCAGCTTTGCAGTGTTCCCTGAGTTCCTGCCAGTCTGCCTCCCTCTCTTTGCAACGCAGTGTGACTCTGGCAGAAGTCAGTCCATGTCGTACACTAGGGCTAGCAGCTGTCCTGAGCTTTGTCTTGAGGCACAGAGGGAAAATCTTCTGTGGCCCAGATGAACACACAGGAGCTCATGCTGACTGTTTCAATTATTTTAACACCAATCCCTCTGAGAAAATCCCAGCAGGGTACGTTTGTAATGCTATGAAGCCCGGTTAACACATTTGCCTTGTCCTTTCCAATCCCTCAATTCTCCTTCCTCAGACACACAACCCTGGCCACCAGAATGATAATAAAGGGCTGTCTGTGGAACAGAAGAAGGGAGAGTTTTCCACTGCACTGCCACCACAGTGACATGGACAGGTTAACTCCTCATTTGGTCTGGTGTCAGAGGAAAACACGCATCTGGTAGAGTTGATAGGGTTTCTCCTTGTTAATATCAAACAGAATTACATCAAAACAACCCTTTAAAAAAGTCTCCAGCCATCAGTGTATCTCCTTCTGTTATACATAGCAGGAGAGCCACTTAACAGAGTTTGGAGTGCTTTATCTCACTGATGCTGCTGCACTGATACACCTTATCACCGCTGCTCTCAGGGAAGAAGAGGACATGTTTGTTTGTCAGGTTCTGAATCTCAATGCCAAGAAGTTTTGTTTGTTGTTTTTTTTTTTTTTCTTATGGATTCATTCCAGATTCACCCTATAAATCATAGATTGAGCACCTGAGGTTTAAAGCATTTTGAAAACTTAGTGCTATAATGCTACTGGTCTTAAGCTCTGACAGAGTATGCGCTTTTGCAATCTTGTTTATAAACTTCAAAGCTAACTTTGAAATGTCAAATTCCCTACTAGAAATTCAAGATATTCACTGAGTTTTACAAATGCCACTGGTGATTCTTTTACTTCTGAGCAAGCTGCAATTTTCTTAGTAAGGTATCAGATTTGAAGGATCATTTAGCTTCGGTATTATTTACGAGCACTTATAGAGCCCCTAGCTAAGGACAAATTTCCATATTACCTGCTGCTGTACTGCTTCCTTATTTTCTTTTATTATTTGGGAAAACAAAGAAACAAAAATATTTTAACTCTTTCAGTTAAAAAAGGGGTAAATATGTTCTGAGGAATATGGTGGCCTCTGTTTTCTTGACTACATATACAGACAGATTTATGGCTCTGTGGTAAATGTCTACAGGTGTATTTGGCTCTTGCAGATGCCCCAGCAGACCTCATCATTTCAGTAAGTGTACTTTGGCAATGTGAAGAAGCCACATAATGTGAATTTTGTTTCTGTAAAGTGAAAATGGAAAGACCTTTACCTTTCAAATATTTCTCAGAGGCCAATTGTTTCTCTGGTTTGCTCACCTCTAACATAGCTGAGGCAACTCATCTGCTCGTGTTTCAGACTGAAATGAGAACAAACTGACCCTAAAGCAGCTGCACAGACCTTTGGTTGCAGCACTCAGCAGGAGAATGAGACATTAAAATTAAGTCTCCTGAAAGAACTGTTGAACTTTAATCCTCACTAGCAACTGCTCTAGTCACTGTGCTACTGATGGTTCAGAAGTCTCTCCCCGTTTCTCGAGTTTTGACTAGAAATTACACCCCAGGTCCAAGAGAATTTTCAAGCAAATAGTTTGCACACACACTTTTCACAAATCTGTGAAAAGTTGTGGGCTGAGCAATCTCTTCTTCTGTGATGAAAAATCCACTCAGGAAAAGATCCCATTTATAACATATATTCACAGCAGGTCACCCAGAAACAACTGGACGTCACAGATCAAAACTGCTTATTAGCTAAATTGTTCTGGACATGCTGGAGAAGACCACTGTAGAGTAATCTGCTATTTGTAGTAATTATATGAATTTAACTATTAACGAGAATTATACGTTTACTGCAGTTCAGATTCAAACCATGGCTCTTGATACAGACAATGTGTTGATAGACTCAGAGCCCCAAATGAGTGCAGCGAGGCAGTGTACTTGGAAATGGAGTGTATTAAAAACTTGCAGTGGTAAACCCAAACCAAATCAAAACAATAGCAAACAATACCGACATTAAAAGCATAGACACAAATAGTTCAGCATTTCTGTTCACACAACTTTCTGTTCCAATGCAAGACAGGATGTCAGCTGGTGGTACCATGTTGGAGGTTATCTACTGTGAAACACCATATCTTTTATGTGCTCTCTGGCATTTCTGTTTCACTCACTGTAACTCATAGTGATTCAAATCCATTTGTTTTTACTATCCTTGCTTCAGCAACTTTAGTACCATTCAGTGCTCTCTCTCTATTAGCTATTGGCCTCTAACACAAACAAGAACTTGCTATACCACAGTTCAACTTGTTCATACTTTTTCACAGTAAACTTCCTACAGGTTTGAAAATTTCACTTGAAATATAGAATTTTGGGAAATAGGCCATTTGACATTTTGTCTGGTGAACCTGTGGTCACTTATGCAAAGGTATAATATGCTTATATTGACCTTCAACCTCATTTTAAGCCAGCTTCTGTGCTACCATGAGTGTTTTAAGCCTGTAAGTCTTCCTTGCTCTGCAGCAAAGCCATATTTCTGCAGTTACCACTAAGGCAAACAGAGGTTTTGATTAAATCAGAGTAATGAATATAGTCCCTACATATCTTCCCTTTATATAGTAAAAATATATCCAGAAAAAAACATGTCATTGGAAAAGATGGCTGTATCACTGAATTATAGCTATTAGTGGTCTACAATCATATGTTTTTAATGGAATAACACATTAAAATAAAGCTAAAGAGTATAAAGGCAAGAAAGCACTTTAAAAATCTATAATCAGTGTCATAGGTAGTTCTTTCAGCTGAGGTAGACTAGAAGGTGGTGGAAAAGTTGATATTACAAGGAACTTTTTCCTCCCCACACCTGCACAGTGCACTCAAGGGTAAAAAGCTGTGTAGGTAGTAACAATGGGAGTTGACAGAATGGATTTTCCGTTTTTTTCAACATATTCTGTGTAATCTGTGGCAGACCCTAAGAATTGCCTTGCATTGTATGTATCTCTATAAACCTCCCTGCATAGACTACCGCACTGACTAGCAAAGCTGCTCACCAAAAAGGCCACCATTATTGTGAGGAACAGTTTGAATTTTTAATGAAATATCTAACACTTCTAGAGTATTGGATTTTCTTTTTTAGAAAAATGAGTGTATTGGGTCTGGCTGAGATGGAGCTAATTCTCCCCACAGCAGCCCTCATGGTGCTGTGCTGTGTATTGGTAGCTAGCAAACTGTTGATAACACACCAATGTTTTGGCTACTACTGAGCAGTGCCAGCACACATCAAGGCTGTCTTTCCAACATTTCTTGTTCCCCAGCAGCAGGCTGGGGGTGGGCAAGATCTTGGGAGGGGACACAGCTAGGACAGCTCACCCAAATTGACCAAAGGGATATTCCATACCATATGATGTCTGCTCAGCAATAAGAAACTGAGAATAGAGGGAGGAACAGGGCAGGGGTATTCTTTTTTTTTTTTTTTTTTAACAATGTTTGTCTTCCGGAGTAAGGGGCATGCATACTGAAGCCTTACTTCCCAGGAAGTGGCCAGACATCGCCTGCTGATGGGAGGTAGAGAATAATCTTTGCTTTTTGCTTTGCTTCTGCGCACGGCTTTTTGCTTTAGCTACATTAAACTGCCTTTATCTCGACCCACGAGTTTGGGATTGTTTTTTCTCCATCTTCCCTTCTCCCCTCCCTGCCTTACTGAGGAGGGGAGTGATAGAGCGGCTCTGGTGGGCACCTGGCCCCCAGCCAGGGTCAACCCACCACAGTCCTTTTTTGGCTCCCAACGTGGGGCTCGAGAAAATCGAGATAAGGATAGTAATTGGAAGAGGTAACAGGCAAAACATTGACTGAACGTAGCTTGACAGTGAAATAGTGGTGAAGGGACGAGAGGTAGATTTTGTGTGTAGATTGTCCACTTTTGTTTGGTGTTGTGATAGTGTTGTTTTGATTTTGGTGTGGGGAATTCTTTTTTCTTTTTCCTTGTTGCTGTGATTAGTATTTGTGAAGTTTTTGTGTTGAATGTATATTTTAATGATAATTCTTAAATATGTGATTCATAGAGGCGAGGGGTGGCATTCCCTCTCTAAGTTCAGTCAATGTTTTGCCCGTTACCTCTTCCAATTACTATCCTTATCTTGATTTTCTTGAGCCCCACGTTGGGCGCCAAAAAGACTGTGGTGGGTTGACCCTGGCTGGGGGCCAGGTGCCCACCAGAGCCGTTCTATCACTGCCCTCTTCAGTAAGGCAGGGAGGGGAGAAAGGGAGATGGAAAAACAACCCCAAACTTGTGGGTTGAGATAAGCACAGGGAGAGATCACTCACTAATTATCGTCACGAGCAAAACAGACTGAACTTAGAGAGGGAATTAATCTAATTTATTACTAAGCAAAACAGAGTAGAGGAATGAGAAATAAAACCAAATCTTAAAACACCTCCCCCCACCCCTCCCATCTTCCCGGGCTCAACTTCACTCCCAGCTTCAACCTCCACCCCCCTCAGCGGCACAGGGGGACGGGGAATGGGGGTTACAGTCAGTTCATCACACGGTGTTTCTGCCGCTTCTTCATCCTCAGGGGGAGGACTCCTCTCATTGTTCCCCTGCTCCAGCGTGGGGTCCCTCTCACGGGAGACAGTCCTTCACGACCTTCTCCAATGTGAGTCTCTCCCATGGGCTACAGTCCTTCACGAACTGCTCCAGCGTGGGTCCCTCCCACAGGGTGCAGACCTTCAGGAGCAAACTGCTCCAGTGTGGGTCCCCCACGGGGTCACAAGTCCTGCCAGCAAACCTGCTCTGGCGCGGGCTCCTCTCTCCACACGTCCACAGGTCCTGCCAGGAGCTTGCTGCAGTGTGGGCTTCCCACGGGGTCACAGCCTCCTTCAGGTGCCTCTACCTGCTCCACCATGGTCTTCACCACGGGCTGCAGAGGGATCTCTGTTCCAGTGCCTGGAGCACCTCCTGCCCCTCCTTCTGCACTGACCTTGGTGTCTGCAGAGTTTCTTACATCTTCTCACACCTCTCTTCAGCTGCAAAAGCTCTCTCTGTTTTTCTCTTTCTTAAATATGTTATCACAGAGGCGCTGATTGGCTCGGCCTTGGCCAGCAGCGGGTCCATCTTGTAGCCGGCTGGCATTGGCTCTATCAGACACAGGGGAAGCTTCTAGCAGCTTCTCACAGAGGCCACCCCTGTAGCCCCCCCCGCCCTGCTACCAAAACCTTGCCACACAAACCCAACACAATGAGTCAGTTCCATGAAAACAATTTTAGAAGAAAAAAAAAAAATTGAACTGTATTTTGGGGAAGATGATACTCAGTATTACTCGGTGCCTCTCATCCAGTCTTTTTATTGTTGATATATAATTTGTGATCCCAATTGTAGACAAGCATCTGCTGCACTTGCTAGCTAGCCATTTGCATGTATAACCACAACATTATCCACCTTGTATCTTTAAAAGTAGATTTGATAGCTATAAAGCTTATATAAATATTTAAATAAATAATATATGTAATGTATGTCATATACAATATATGGTATATAATATCAATATAAGTAATACAACTACATTATATTTATACTTAAAATAAAATATATGGTTTTATGTCATATATAAGACATGTATATACTATATATATAAATATATATGTTTCTTTTTTTTTTTGGTGCCAAAAGAACTGATCTAAGACTGACTAAAATTATGCTTTAAAATATTTCATCTGTATAAATGCTGTCTGCATAGTCATTTTGGTATTGGTAAGTAACTCGTTGCTTTTTAAAGCATTTTGGAATGTCTTCAGTCCTACAGGCTCAATATAAAACCAAATTCAATTCAATTTAATTTTTAATATATCTATATAAATCCCTGTGAGGTCCTATTATAATTCTTCCCTCCAGCATAAATTCTTCCTCCTCCTTAATAAAGTTTGCAGCTGTGTTACAAAGTCACAGGTTCTAAATACTGTCTCATGGTACAGTTTGAAAGTCTCTTCGGTGACTGATTGTCCCTCTCTCCCAGCTGCAACACTGACATTATAAACACTGACATTTCAGTGACAGATGAATCTGCACAGATCAAAACACAAATATGGGGCATTTCCAGTGAGCCTACTAAATCCTAATAAAAGAGATTTTCTGTATCTAGAGGCATAGTTATGGATTAGTAGGCTTTTAGCTCGTGGAGTAATGTTAAAGAGGGAATTTCACACGGGGGAAACTAACACTCTGCTGAAAACTTAGGTTTATTCCCCTTTCCAATGCTTTGAACAATTTTCTTGGCTCCAATCTGTATACTAATTATCAAATAAATTTGTTGTTTAAACACAGGTTTTCTTCAGTGGCGTTTTTCTGCTAGATAAGTAGCTTCTTATTGCTAAGGAGCCCTCGCTCTACTGCCGTGAGAACTCAAACTAAATGAGAGTTGGCACCTTCATTCTGGGAATGCTGTTAATCTACCTTCGTACATAAATACAAACATTCACTTAAAAAGCTTAGTGCTTTAAGGTGTTTCAAATGAAAAGTGTCAATCATTATGACATATTATTAGAAGTATTTTTCTTTTATTTACAGCATACTTTGAAACAAATCATCTGCAGGTGTAAATCTGTCAGTGAAGTCAATGAAGCTATACTGATTTACAGTCCCTGATGATCTGGCCCTGTGATTTGAAATCACTACTAGGAAAGAATAACTAGAGTGTCTGGGTTAAAAAGTAAGTAAGTGGATGGATTCTGTAATACTGACAGCTTTGGTCAAACTCAAATGGACTCTACAAAAGGCTAAGAACACCTATACATAATAAATGACTGTTGAAATAAATGGAAAAGACCACTTGACTTTATACAGGATGTAAGAGGGTAGGATCTTATTTTTCATTATCTTTTTTTTTCATTCTATTTGTGGAGTTTGGATAATATCAGCAAAGGGACTGTCAAAAGACTAAAGCAGAGATCTTATTATATTTGTCTTTGTACACTGGAAGTGCTGAGTATCTCAGGAGGTTTCACAGCAGCTTTGTGAAAATTCAGATTATTCTGATAAGAAATATACTACCTAATTATTTTCTTTTCAATATTGAGTCTTTTCAGAACCAATCCATGCTTATCTTACACTCTCTCTAATCACTGATTAGAAGAATCTCTCTTTCAAGTTATGTCATAAACAAAGGAACAATCTCCTGATTTTATCTACAACATACAAATTCATAAGGTGTATTTCCTAGAGTAGAAGACTAACAAAAGGCAATTTTCATGAAGCTCAAAAAGTTCTTATCAATCTCTGAACTTGAGAAGGTTCCTATTTTATTTGAAAGTCTTAAGTAGCTTTTAAGACAGTTTCCAATACTCTAGTCTCTTCCACTTAAGCTTCAAAAAATACTAACCAACAAAGTTGTTGTTCAGTCTTTCTTGAACTATAAGAGCATTATAAGTGTCAAAAGAAATGTTTTTATGTATGCAAAATATTATCTATCAAGCATATCAGAGCCTGTCCCATTCATGCACAAGTAAGTCAGAGAAAAATAGCTGCAGCCAGATGGTTGTATTACTTATTCCAGCACAGAACTTATCTCTTGATTTTAAGGGATAAAATTTCCAGAGGAGTTTCTTCAGCAAACAGACTAAATATTCAAAGCAGAAATGACAAAACTAATGCCGTTTGTTCAGAATCAGGACTACAGTATTATGTGAGAGAAGATTGCTAATAATCAGCACTACAGATTGTAGTATGTAATCACTATTTATGTTTTATGCTAAAAATGAAAAGTATGTGGTGATGAGATAAGGAATGTCGACACAGGAGCAAGAAGGGATATATTTATGGTGAAATTGCAAGAAGAAAGCAAATGTTTAAGGTGACCTTTTTTCTGGGGGATATCCATGAGGGGAACTCCTGGCTAATCTGTCATTATTTTAACTTTTCCTTTCTATTACTAATAGGATAATTGCACCAAAAATTTTGATCATAACATCAATGTTATGCTACAAATCTCATTTCTCCATTTTTTCTTCCCCCCACACCCACCCTGTATCACTGACTGAATAACAAAATAGTATTTGGCTAAGAACTTCAGGAAATCATTAAATCATTGCCATCAATTTATTTTAGAACAAGATGTAAATGTTCTTCCTTACAGAACATTACTTTATCTTCTTCAGTCAAGCAATCAAAGCTTATAGCATGCCATCCACAAAGGCTAGACCTCCACAAATACTTGTGTGTTGCTGTGCCAAACACCCATCTGAAGCCTTAGCCCTGACAAACACCCAAACCCACTCAATGCAAAGGTAGCGTTAGGCACTTACAAAGGGAAATTAAGAAACTAGCTGAATGGGAAGTTATCCAAGATGTAAAAATGAGATGCTGAGAAAAGCAAAGGTGCAGCTGATGTGATCATAGCGTTACGTCTACTTGGTACAGAACTCCTGGCTGTGAACACATCCTAGAAACAGCCACCTAAGTCCCACTGGTGAAAATTAAGAAATTAACCCATTTCTCCACAATACCATGCAGCTCACTATTGGAGGATTTCCATGGTAGGAGCAGACTTGGATTTAAAGCTGTATTTTGTGGGCTAGGAACAGGGATTATTTACATTTTCTCTGGGACACAATATGCTTTCACAGGATACTGGCTGCTGTAAGTCAAGTTTCCCTCACTCCTTCCCTTTTGAACTTTTGCATTTCAGAGATACTTTTCATAATTATTTATTGTAGCAGGAACTTGAATCTTGGCTTCCAGCATCCTATTTGAATGCTCTTAATTTTTGAGCTAGAGTTAATCTTCCTTCTTGGAGACCATAATGAGGCATCATTTTTGAAAGGAGAAAGAGAGAAAGAGACACTTTGGAGACACAGTTACAGAACATGTTAGTTATAGTTAAACCCAACAACAAGAAAACCAATCAGACACCTTTTCTATCCCAGTATACAAAGTGCAGTGCGGTGGTGTGTGCATCCACCCACAATCTACCACAAACAAATAGGGATTGTAGATAGAAACAATGGTATAATCAGTGCCCAGGATGCTGTCCATCAGCAGTTTTGTGTCAATAGGTGTGAATTGCCTGAGTTCTGCACTATATGGCCTCCTGCAAAGCTGATGCCTGGAAGATATTTTTGGGGAAAGACATGTTAGAAATTTAATTTGATTTCAGAACCCAAAGGTAGTCTTAGTACGGGGTAGATTGCTTTCTTCGCTGGAGGTGCGCACTGTAAGAAATTGCTGTTTCCATTAGTATTTGGTGTCCAGATTTATGAGTTGTTTCATGTTCATATATTATTCTGCATAAAAAAGACATTGAAAACAGTGCTATAAAAAGTATATTAAAATAAAACAAAATATTCACAGCTAAAGTAATTTTAACCATTTTTTCAAGCAGAAAATTCTGTCTTTAAAAAAAGGAATTCTTATATTTCTCTTTTACCTCTCCAAAAACCAGAAGATGCTTGTGGTTTTTTGAGGGTTTTTTATGTTTGTTTTGACATAATGCAAAGCATAGGCCTGTGCATGGTAACCTAAACCTTCTTTTCTTTACAAATAAGACAGATTGCTTCCATGACATGTAAAATAACAGTCAGCCCAAGTAAAAAGTATTTCCAATGCCTTAAAACTTACATCTCACTACAAGAAGGACATTGAGGTGCTAGAGTGTGTCCAAAGAAGGGCAATGAAGCTGGTGAAGGGTCTAGAGCACAAGTCTTATGAGGAGCAGCTGAGGGAACTGGGGTTGTTTAGCCTGGAGAAAAGGAGGCTGAGGCTGAGTGACCGTATCACTCTCTACAAGGACCTGAAAAGAAGTTGTAGATAGGTGGAGGTTGGTCTCTTCTCCCAAGTAACAAGTGATAGGACAAAAGGAAATGACCTGAAGTTGCACCAGGGGAGGTTTAGCTTGGATATTAGAAAAAATTTCTTCATGGAAAGGGTTGTCAATCATTGGAACAGGCTGCCCAGGGAGGTGGTACCCTGGAGGTATTTAAAAGACCTGTAGACATGGTGCTTAGGAACATGGTTTAGTGGTGAGCTTGGCAGTGTTAGGTTTATGGTTGGTCCCAATGATTTTAAGGGTCTTTTCCAACCTAAATCATTCTATGATTCCATGATCTGATGATTTTAACTTAATATCTAAAAATAGGAAATGCTGAGTTACCAAGACAGTTTTGGATAAACTAATGTAACCTCCATACAGCCTCTAAATTTATACTTAGCATTTTGACCACAAGGAAATTATGGGATTTATAATCTTAGTCTTATATGCTTCAGAGGGTGGTTATCTTCCTGACTGAGAATCTAATGGCTTGTTTCAGTGAACATCGGTTTATTTTTCCTGATCATAAATATTGACTTTGTCTTCCCCTTGTTCCACATTAATGTATTCCATCAATAAATAATGATATGCATCTCAACAGAAGTCAACATCTACTTATTACAGTAGTTTCCCTAGTACCATAATAATCAGACAGTCTTTTTAATCAGGATGGAAAACAAGATGATTATGCTTGTTCATAGGGCAATAAAAGGTTCTTTTTATTTCCTACTCTACTGCTGGCTGGAGCTTTTCTGGTAGAAGACATGCAATAAAACGGGACAAATCCGTTTCATAGTTATTTGTTCAAAACTTCTCAGAGCTGCTCTGGGCCACCATATAAGTATTAGCTGTACAAAAATTAAGTCAGTAGAAAAGATGAGGAAAAGTTTTGTCTCCATTCCTTCCAACACATAATAGCTCACAATTTCTTTCTTTATTTATAGAACACAGATTCTAGTTTTTGTCATTTCATTCATGCTGTAATACATATATGGAAGTTGGAAGAAAGCGACTCTGAAATAAACAAAATTCAGTTGTGTAATTCAGTGATCGTGTGGAGCATGTGGATCAGGAGGAAGCAACAGACTAAGGAAAGCACAGACTGATATTTCAGGTTCTTATTAATTAACAATAGATGCAGTCTGGCTACACTATTTTTAGATTGTAATCTGAGCTTTGAGCAATACATGCCACCTGACACTGGAATGAAAAACATCACCTCACAGAAGGGAAATGGAATGGCATCGAAAAGATACAGGCAGTGAGTTGGCACGATTAAATAATTTTATTTTCAGGAGCATATAATTTAAGAGAAAGGATCTTCTGCAAAATACACAGCGTAATGCTACTGATGTGGAAAACCAAATATTGTAGCCCATATCATGACAAAAGTACCTAATGAAAACAATGTAATCATAAATCAGTTTACTTTTTTCCATTGAGTCGGATAGAGATTAAAGGAAAGATAAACTTGAAATAGTGATTCCCTTGCTCTGAATCGTATTCAATAAAGGTACTTAAATTTTATCTTCTTTTACTTTTCCAGTATTCAGAAATGGATCCTTTTTCTGTGTTTGGTATTCTACCACATCCAACTAATTGCTTTCTGAAACATTTAGGACACTTTTCTCCTGGCACACCAGGTCAGACCCTCTTTTCAAGGACAGAATCCCAGGTCAGATTTTTAGAATGTAATCCTTTCTGTCTCCAGTGAGACACTGCTGTTTCAATTCAAATCTAACCAGGGAGTTTAAGCATACATACGGGCTAATTGCATGAGAGTTCTAGTCCTTGTGGATGTTTTGTTCAAATAATGGCTTCCAGTTGCAACAGGCAGCAGCCCGGCTATCTGCAGAAAATGTTGTATTTCAATTTCAATTCCTGAGAAGTTTACATGTGTCACTGTCAACTCTGTATCTAAAAAAAAAAAAAAAAAAGGAAAAAAAAAAGAAAAAAAACCCTCACTAACAATAATTTTTACTTTAACAGAGAAAAAAGGGACACAGAGAGAGCAACACTTATTCATACAAATGGTTGGTTTAACACACACTGAACAAATTGATGCATAAATTGGCTATGATAAATGCTTGTGTTAAATGTGGTTATTTATTATGTGTTCTATTACATAAATTGGTTGCAGAATTATAACAAATGCTCTTTATTAATCTTACCTTCCCTGTGGCTGGAGAATGACTTGAGGCAATTATCTTTAGTGTGGAACTCAATTCCATTACTGTTGACAGGCAGAAGAGGCCAGGCAGCCTCCTAATCCTACACAGACAGCTCAAATCCTCCTGCTTCTGCTTTTTAGCATCTTGCATCTCATCATGCCTTTGTGTGCTGACATGGTGTGCCATGGTATCTTTTTCTAGTACTATTGCTTCTAGTTCAGGAATTCTTGAGAGCACAGATTCAAGATGTAAGAAATAAAAATAACTTGATGGCCATTCTTTTTACTATATATAGATTATAATGCAAAGGAAATTTGGCTTGATCTCAGCAGTTTCACTACACATTGAGCAGTGCACTTCCAGTTGTCCTTGCATCATTATTTCACTATAAAATTCCATGTGAAAGTCCTGCACTGGAGGAAATCCAGACTGCAGGAGTGAGACGATACGTGCTTAAAAAATAAACCCCACAAAACTTCTAGTCCTATTTACACCACTTAGATATGAACTAAGATAAGACCAAAATGTTATTCTAGACTACTAGAATGTGTAAATGACGTGTTTGAAGAATTTATGGCCCTGCTTTAACCTGTGAATGGTTGACAGGGTGCAATTCCACTGGCAGGAATGAAAGAATAACTGGTTTATGCTTTGTGAGAAGAAAATATGGTTCTGCAACTTTAACTTGCCCTGGAAGGGTGAAACTATCACAAAGGTTCATGCCCGATCCTCATTTCACAAGCATAATGAGGATGAGAGTCCTCCTGGGGAGCTGCTGGTATAAGCCCCCCTACAGCCTCCTCCTCATTTACTCAGAAGAGCTCATTAGAACAAGTTCCTCGAGCACTGCTGTCAGATTGCAAAAGGGACCACTTGTCTATTTTTCTCCTGCATCTACATCTTTTGCTATTTTTCTGAAGTGAATAGGGTGGAATGACTATGAAGGCAGATTAATTGTGCAATTGCTAGTGGAGAGAAAAGGAAACTGTTTAGGAAGGTCTACAAAAAGAAATGAAGAAAGATGTAACTGAAAACTGATGCACCTTTGATATACTTTTTAAAATGCTATTTCTAATGTTGTTATTATCCGTGTGAGATGTATAGCTTTTGAGTGCAAGCATCATGCAACCTCTGTGCTGCCTAATGCAATGGGCTTCTGCCCCTACCTGCTTCTAGATGCCAGCCTAAGAGAGATGACAAAAGGACACTCTGAAGTATTGTTCACACCAGTGCTGAACACAGCTAAGAGCTCCATGGCAAAAACTCCAGCAGCTGGAGATCTATGCTGTGTCCAGGTGGAATACCACTTAGGACAATCAGTTATGTTGCAGCCTCAAGGGAAGTAACAGGATATGTTTCCATGCAGTCAAGATGCAAGAACAGCAGTGCTTGGTAATTTTACAAAGCTGGCAACTGACTTGTTTGACTGTAAATTTAAAAATCAGATGTCCTTTCACCCAGAAATAATGTGAGAAAAGCAATTAAACCCACACTTTGGCTTAGAGCTCAGTAAAGTTTCACTTTCAGGGCATACAAAATCCTAATATACGAGAAAACTCAACAGACACCTCACACTTGCTTTTGCTTAGATGTATTTCTACTTTATATTATAGGAAGCTAGGAAAAAAATAATAAAGAGAAAACTTTAGAGACCTGAATGCTAAGGAGTTTAACCTTTGAGTAGACAGCCTGGTGTACTCCTCTGACTAATTTTCTAACCTTTTCCTCATAAGTGTCATTGAAAATTAGCAATTAAACATGCCCATCAGTGCATTGTTTTGAAATTAACTGAATATTTTTTCAGAAGGGTAATGCCACATGACTCTTGGCCTCTTGGCTTAAAGAAGGCCAGGGATGTGTGATAGCAGCCCTCAAATACACTGGTTAGCACTTGATAGTGTCACTGCATTCTCACACTTTTATTGCAAGGAGGTAACACAGGAACCTTAGTGTCAAAATAACCATGAATATCACCAAACACTCTGCTATATTAGCATATCTGCCTGTTCCAGATGTCTGCAATTAATATCCTAAAATACTGAGTAAATTACCAGAGTTACCTTATAGTTGCTTCTCCAGACGTACAGAATGGCATTTGTATTTTATGTAGTTGTAAAACTGCAGCACTTGGTAAAAGATCAATACGTGCATAAACGTCAGTAAATGGAAGGAACTGAGGAGAAACCAGAAGCTTTTTACAGATTCAAATTAACGAGACATTTATATGAGTCTTTTACCTAAGCAGTACAAGAGGCTGAAATGGAAGTGGTGCAAATACATGAGGAGTATCTGTGGAAAAAGACAGGCAGTTTCAGAAGCCCTCTGTTATATGTCCCTTCTATGCATTCATTTTGTCCTACCTCTCCCACGGTCTCATTTCAGATATGTTTTCTTTGGACTACAAAAGTTACTGCAAGAATCTTCCTTTGGACCATCCCCATTCCACAGGACAATTACCACTGCCTTCTCATTTTACATGGGAGCAATGGAAGAATAAACACTAGGAATAATAAAGAGGTGAAATGACAGGTACAAAATACGTAATTTCATGTAACCATCCTCCATGATTAATGCTTCAAAATTCACTATTTAAGAAACTGAGTATCAGCAAAAGAGCAATCAATGCTGAACTACACCAGAGTCAGCTTTACAGGAGAATAGCCTAAAGAACAAAAAGTCTTCATATTAGGCAAGGTAGATCTGAGAAGCCTGTTAATTAAATCAGATACAGAGACAGTAAGAAGATGGTTTTACTAAAGAATTAGCTTTTCAGGTTCTTCATTGCATTATTATAAATAACAACACTGCAGAACTATTACAGAACGTTTCACTTATTTACATTAAAAAAGCATATATACTAAATTGCCCTACCTCAGTAAATTTCAGATGACAAAACAAAAGATGAAATAAATTCTGTAAAAGTAAATTCAAAAGTCTAAAAGCATGATCACACAACCAACTTACCTTGAAGTAAGCTGGAGTTTAAATTTAGAGTGTATCACCCACTCCATAAAGACCACCTGGACTCATGTTCACCTTCTGATAGGTAGAAGGCAGCTTATATCACTCAGGGAAACAAGGTCTTGCTAGCTGAGCTTACTGCCAGATTCAGGCCAATGGCAGTGCCTGACTGAATGCTTTGATTAGAATGGATGCTGCATCTATCTTAAGGTTTTATCTATCTATTAGGTTTTAATATTCATGAAACATTGAGGAAAGAAAATCAAAGTCTAGGGCTGTTAGATGTCCAACACACGCAGATGGATCCAGTGTGGTACTAAAAAAAAGGTACAGAGCCACATGTACAGACTCTAACCCCACTGTGAGGTTCCTTCAGCACCAATTTCCATGAAGTTTTTAAAGGAAATATCAGTTCCAATGCATATAATTAAAACCAGCAATACTGAAAAGTGGCAGATGAGCACAGGAATTTAGAGGTCATCAACAATAAAAACCTGTCATGTGCTCCTCTAAAAGACTGCCCCCAAGCAGCAGACTATTACAAGACCACTTCTGTATGTAAGAGGTGGAAATCAGAAATTTGTATTATCAGAAATGTAAAGCAAGAAATCAGAGCTGTGTTTGGCTACTGTGAGCTCTGAGGAATGATAAGATGTACACCTTTGTTTAGACAGATATATTTATCATGTATTTTTAACCAGCTTATTACTCCTGGTTCATCTTTCATCAAATATCTCTGGTTTTTACCCAGTGTTTGTAATTTTCCCCACTTTTATGTTGTCAGTTAAATTTAAAAAAAAAAAACAAAAACCCTTTTTTGTGTAGTCAGAAAGCTGGATCCAACAGATATACATACTCTGATCTTTATCCCCATGCAGGCTTAATTCAACCAATGGTCAATGGATCTTCACGCAGAAAAGGGTGGGTGCCTACATGAGGAAGCTGAGTTACTCTCCAGATAAATTAAGAAGATTGGAGAGGACCTCTGTACTGGTTGACCATTAGACCATAACTTTTAAATGCAACTTAGTTTTCAAAATATTATGGCTGATTCTCCCTTTCTAGTGATAGAGCATTCATTCAGCTATTGTGCTCACTTATTCTGAGATTATTATTTCTCACCTCAAAAGAAAAAAAAAAACAAACAAAAACAAAAAACAAAGCACTTCAACTGCTGCCTACTCTGGAAACAGGAAAGTAACCACGGGCACGCCAGCCAGAGATGTCCCCTCCTCTTCATGGAATAGTCCTCCTAACCTGGAAGCTGGAGGCTGGCACAGATTACTCCAGCTCTCAGTCAGTTGGAGGGCCCTGCTGGGGAGAAAGCATTCCCAGTGAAGAATTATGTCCTTATTTTATGCTCTCCAGACCACAAGAAAAGACATCTGGGAAACCAGGTTTTTTCTTAGTTCTGCGCTGTTATTCCCAGTATTTTATGGTTTACTTTTTATAAAATGCATTTACAGAGCTTGTTATGTAAAAATAATGAATTCTCTGATATGCACTATTTCTGCCACGAGGGAAAACAGGTACTGTTCTTAGGATTACTGATATATCTTTCCAGTCCTCTAGAGAGAGGTATTAGTTCATAATTTAACTCCACTTTGTCAATATTACCCTAGAGCCTGCACTTGCACTTTAAGTGGAACACTTTATCCTGCAGTGAAATGATATTTTACTCATACCCAGGCAATTTCAGGGATATTTGGTGAGCCATATTCCATGCTTTTAGTGGGATCACATAAAAGGATAAGTCTGCTGTATAAACTTTTGCTGTGTGCTCCCCAGTGCAGCTCTATATATTATATTCCTGGAGCGCTCCTAGAAAAGAGAAAGCACATTTCCAAGCTTTAGAGAGAAGACACTAAATAGATCCTTTTCTTTGATAAACAATTCAATTTTGTAGTAAGCTTTGAAAGAAATTCAGATTTAGCACGAGAGCAAAAAATTAATGTCAACTTTACAAAGAACTATACTGGTCCTTGTATGTCAGGACGCATTTGACCTATCAATGGCCATCAATTTTGAATCACTAAACATCTTTGTGACTTGATTTTTTGGCCTGTACTGTAGGAGAGTATTATGGTACATCAACAGAATTACAGTAAGAAAGCATACACAGGTCTTTTTCATAAGCTATTGAAGAATTTATAGAAATTTTAATTTCATGGAATGATTTTTTTCTATGCTTTCAAACTACAGAGGAAGCATTGAGACAATAGAGCAAAAATTTATGAAATACAAAACGAAGGAAGACATTTTTTATGTTGCAGACAGTGAAACATAAGGAGGAAAAAGGAAAATAAAATCAGGAATTTCCAAAATTCTGGAGTAAAAAAACTTTACATTAGCATTTCTGTAAAAAATCTTACATTTTATTAGGAAAACTTTCTGGTTGGTAATTTTTTATTAGCTCTTTTTAAATACACAAATACTACAGTAAAGGAGCCATATATTTTTTAGTTTCAATCTAATATATGCATAACATTTACTCAAGTACTAATCAAAATCAAAAGCACATTAAGTCTGAAGTTGCATTCTTTCCATCTCCTGTTTTAAGCATTAGGTCTTTCTAATTTATTTGAGGTATTTCCAAGACTTCTACTGCTGTGGTGTTTAAGTGCCAATATCTGATGTTTTCTTTTGCTGTAAATTGATTCTTTGTACCTTGTCAGATGTGTGAACCTTCCTACTGGGCATCTAAATTTCACCAAGAATGTGTGTGAGGGCTCATGGCTATCACAAGTAGCAGAAAATGTCCTTATTAAGTCTCAATCCCTCTCAAAATATAGGGGGTTAGAAAGCAAACTGGTGACTCTTTTTGCTCTTAAGTCTCTAAGTGAAAATTATGTGGGGAACCTCTGTTCAGCCCTGAAAAAGTCCACACTGTCTAGATCAAGTAAGAAAAAATATGTTTTGGAAGCTTTAACCTTGTGCTTTTTTTTTGCTTTTTTTTTTTCCCCCCATTTTTGTTTTCCTTCTGGCTTCATTTTATAAAGATTTTTTTTAAATACATCTTGAAAAATGTGGGGTTTTGGAAGGTCCTTTCTATACCTGTGTCCACATTTGAAGGAGGGCATTTCTTACTTTCAATTACTCTTTTTAGGACTAATATTGAAGTGTTACCAGTTATTAGGATAATTTTCCAATAAAAAGCTAAGACAATACTCTGCATGTCTTCATGTCAGTCATGAACAATCATTTCTTCTCAATGAGGGCAACATTTTAGATTAACATGAAATTATAATCAAGTATTAAACTCAAGCTAAATTAATTCTGCTATCCACTGTTACCGTCTGAATAATGGTGGCAATTCTTGATTTTCAGGACTGGTAGACTGGTGTTTTGTGTTTGCTACTGAATATAGTTATGTAGTAAATATGGCTGATTTATTTTGCTGGATGCCCTTTGAGCACCCAGTTATTACAAAACAGCTTTGTTGGTTTTAGTTTTACTAAACAATGATTTATACATGAGGATAGTTTGTTGCTAGAAAATCTCCATCAGGGTTGTGACACTATAAGCAAGAAAATACAAGTATACAATAAAAAGAGTATTGTGGCCCCAATGAATAAGTTTGACATGATAGGCATTATGAAGTTTTTGCCATATAAATTACATATATACAAAAAAGCTTGTGCTAAGTCTTTTCCTAATTTTTTTTTTCCTAAAATGAAAAGACAACTTGTTTTTTCTACACTGAAACTTTAGGAATCTGAAGGCTGGACCAGACTATTCCTCAGGTTCCACTCCTAGTAAATCAACATTTGGGCCTCCATGGTGCAAACTCACATGTCTAAAGACTCATTCTCATTAGCAACAATTATTTCAGCTCATTCTTGGCTCGTGTTAGCAAGACATGGGAGAGGCTAGGCAAGAGGCTATTTAACATTGAATTGAAGACAACCTACCACTGTTTAGTACAAATGGATCAGTGTCCTTAGGAGCAGCAATAACTGGCTGAGAGAGTACAAACCCACTAATTTTCATAGGATGCTTGACTTATCATGAAAAAAATCTTATCATGAAATGGTAACAGTGCTCAAATGAAAGAATCTTTGTTCACGAAGAAACAAGTGTTGAAAATTATAAAACTGAGTAAAAAAAGCTGAGACACATAAAGATCCATGTCCTTTTATTAAAGACACTTTTCTGTGGATAAATGAAGTAGAAAAGAACGAATGTGACATCGCCTGTGACTTTAACTTCAGCAGCTATGATATTTTTCCTTTGTTTCTAGGCTTTGTACTGAGGTGAACTTGAATTCTTGCTTGAATATCCATAACTATTACACACTGGAGAAGATAATTCAGTAGGTTTCAACCATTTGGGGTGTTACATTTCCAGCAAGTGAACTAGAATACAACATGAAGGTTAAAAGAAGCAATGAAAGAAGGTGCCAGCAATGTCTCTTGGAACTCAGTTCTACCAGGGGTCAGCACAGTGGTCCACAACCAGATGAACAGGTAAGCTCAGGTTTCATCTCTTCTGTTGCCACAGCAAGAAGTCGAGTTTATGGATTAGGATCCACTGATGCATGAACAGAACAAAAAGACACTCTGACCCCCAGAAGTTTACAGCTTTAATCCTACATTCATGACCTGGTGAGAGTCTATGTATGTGATGTGGTTTAGGCCCAGCCGGCAGCTGAGCGCCGCACGGCCACTCACTCCTTCCCCAGCATGATGGGGAGAAGTTAACAAAAGGCTTGGGTCAAGATAAGGACAGGGAGAGCTCACTAATTATCGTCACGAGCAAAACAAACTGAACTTAGAAAAAGGGATTCATCTAATTTATCACTAAACAGAATACAGCAATGAAAAAAAAAATCAAGCCTTAAAACACCTCCCCCCACCCCTCCCACCTTCCCGGGCTCAACTTCACTCCCGGCTTCAACCTCCTCCCCCCTCAGCGGCGGGGGGGGGGAGGACTCGTCTCATCGCTCCCCTGCTCCAAAATGGAGTCTCTCCCACTGGCTACGGTCCTTCCCGAACTGCTGCAGCGTGGTCTCTTCCTTGGGGTGCAGACCTTTAGAAGAAAACTGCTCCAGCATGGGTCTCCCACAGGGTCACAAGTCCTGCCAGCAAAACCTGCTCTGGCGTGGGCTCCCCTCTCCACGGGTCTACCGGTCTGGCCAGGGACTTGCTTCAGCCTGGGCTTCCCACAGGCCACAGCCTCCCTCGGGTGCCTCCACCTGCTCCAGCGTGGGGTCCTCCACGGGCTGCAGGTGGAATCTCTACACCCCCTCATCCTTCCTCCACGGGCTGCAGGGGAACAGCCTCCTTCCCCATGGTTTTCACCACGAGCTGCAGGGGGATCTCTGCTCCGGTGTCTGGAGCGCCTCCTCCTGCACTGACCTTGATGTTACCTGTTCGCTCTCTTTCCCCCTCCAGCTGCAAAAAAAAAAAAAAAAAAAAAAAAAAAAAAAAAAAAAAAAAAAAACAAAAACAAAAAACCACAAAACAAAACAAAACAAAAAAAACAAACAAAAAAAACCCCCACCCACAAAAAAAACCCCCAAAACCCTTCCCCCCTTCTTAAATAAGTTATCACAGAGGCGCTGATTGGCTTGACCTTGGCCAGGGGCGGGTCCATCTTGGAGCTGGCTGGCATTGGCTCTATCAGACGCTGTGGAAGCTTCTAGAAACTCCTCACAGGAGCCACCCCTATAGCCCATGCCCCCACCCGCTACCAAAACCTTGCCGCACAAACCCAACACCAATAGAAAACTTTCTATGGTTGGGATAGTATTATCAGTGACTCCAGTAAAAAGATTGTGTGTGTTACTGCATTTTTCTTCATCTTTTTGTTGCATTATAAACCTGATAAAGGGTTTTGCATTCATTTTTTGATCTCAGGTGTTCTTCTGGACATGTAAATGTCTGCATATGAATGCATATCACTGGAAGAGTCTATGTACATATATCCATGAGTTGTTCCAGGTTTGCATATTGACATATCTGTGATTAAATTTTTTTTCCTCTCAGAAACTCACTAAAAATTACACTAAACTATTGTAATTTATCCTAATGAACATCTATCCTCTCTGAAGCAAATAATTTACCAGCTTTTTCTTCTTTAATTTCTCTAAAGATATGAGTTAGAAAACATCAAAAAACATTTGGAATCAGAAGATACTTAAAACTCAATAGAATACATACCTGGAAAAGCAGAAAGATTCCTGACTTCTCAGCTGCATGGAGGGTGTTAGTCATGTAACCAGCTTTAAGTAGATATTCATTCAAATTTTCAAGCCTAAAGGAATATTGCCAGCCAGATGCCATGTATCTCTGAGCAAGAGAATTGCTCATTTACATGGTAACATCAAAATGTAAAGAAAAAAGTAGTCCTTTTCGTATGCAATACTCAATATCAACTTTGATTAAAATTGATCTCAGTTTAAATTATTTAAATAATGTAGCTCTTCTTTGATCACGAGTGCTCATTTCCAGCGTAAAGACTGTTCATTCCAGTCTTGATGCCCTAATTAAAAATGATAGTCTGAATTAGCATTCAGCTACTTACTATGTTTGTCACATCTTAAGCAAAAATATATCCCTCCTCAAACCACCCTGACCTGTCACCCCTAGAGATGGGAATTCTCAGGGAAGTACAGAAAAAACAGTTCAGCAGGTCAAACAGAGATTATTTCTGCTTAAAGACTGTAGCGTTTGTATGAAAAGCATCAGCAATGCCAGAACAGGGATTGCAATGTTTATTTTTAAAACCTTGAGTGCAAGAGAGCAAGGACTTCCACAGCAGAACTGTCTAAGTTTAAGGACTATCTGTTTGGTATGCAATGCTGGCAGTCAGTTTTCCTGGAAAGGTGCTTCAAGAGTTCAGCTGGAACTTGGTTGTTACATCCCACTGAAGCTTGTGTCAGCTAATCCTGAGTGGTTAACAGACACTGGAAAAGATAGCCCTCTGTCCTACTCCTTGGTACTTACTGAGTGCTTACTGAGTACTCCTTGGTACTTACTGAGTGCTTACTGAGTAACACCTGGTTCTGGAAGTAAAATGTGGTAATGGTGAAGATAAAAGCCTCACTCAAGGACCTCAGCAGACTTGCAAAAGATCATGGGATAAGACCCAAGTGCAAGTACCAACTCTCACAAAATGGGATTATTTCTGAAAAATATCTGATTCTGAAATACTTGAAATCAAAATATTTTTTATTTAATGCAGTAGATTATCCACCTGTAACAAAAAAAAATTTGAAGGCAACTGCACTCTCCACAGAAACACAACTTTTAAACAATATGCTAAAACCTTGTGTAAGGCTGTGTAGTGATTGATTTCTGAATTTCTCCTACAGATAAAGGCATGGACACAAATAGGTCATCTTCCACTGAGTAGTGTGTCCTTATGATTGTCTTGGCAGAACAAGATGTGGAGTTTGCACTGTTAGTACTTGTGCTGTAACTGCTGTGTAAGGGACTGCTTTCTCCAATAGCTTCACTTTAGCAAGTTATGAAAGTACAAACTTGACAAAAGGAAATATAAAATTCACGTAGTTCTGGAGTCCCAAATCTGAAACCAGAGGAAGAATGGGAATATTTCTTCCGCTGATAGCTCATGAAAACGAAAGATGAAGGAAGGTACTTATGCCTGTCCTTGAACTACTTTGTCGGATAATGGGTATTCTTTAATTCCATGAGCTAAAGAAAAGAATTCTGTTTTCAGAAGGAAAGCCAGAAGAGTATTAAACACTTTTTCCCAGCAGTAAGTGTGGAGGAATGATTGTCATGCTGTGAAAAACTTGCTTTTGGTTTTCACTGAAAATAAACAGAGAAACAAAATGCCCTGTAGCTAATATCTAATCAATTAATTTAAAAAAAAAAAAAAAGAAAAATTAAAAGCATGTATTTGTGTTTGGTATGCAAATCCTCATCATAAACAATGAATCAGCAGGTTTTTCCTTTTAATAGCCACCACCTATTCTTCTCCTTTTAAAATCTCTAAGGATGAAGGATTGAATGTATTTATGTTGTTTAGTTTTATGTGAAACAACCAGGATTAAATACTTTAAATACTATCAATCATATACACTATAGCTTTAATATATCTGAAAAATAAATGCAAAACTGTAACGTGATTGTATACATGTTGTGCCAGATTGCATAAGAGGCCAAACACTGAGCCATTAGTTCCATAGGCTAAAGCTGAGTGTACATCCTCCCTGAACTCCAGAAGTCTTTGGGGTGTGAGAGTTTAAATTCTATTTAATATTTTCTATAGACAGCAGAACACTAGTCATGTTGCCACAGGTTCATCTGATATCCAGGAAAGATACCAAATAAGAAATATGTTTGAATTAGAGTCAAGAAATGTAGGATGCAGAATGTTATTGTCTGTAAATAAACAGACAAGGTCTACCCCAGTTCCATTTCTACCCCACTCCTGAATCAATTTGGATAATACTTCACACCATGTGAATCTTGTCAGAATTTGGCTTTGCAGAAGTGGGAGCTATCTTTTAGCTGTAACACTGGAAAAGACTAACAGCATGCATCCTGATAGGAAGTCCTTTATATTATACTAGCAATATTTCATCACACTATATTAATGCTAATTTTACCAATCAAATTGCCAAGCTGACTTCAATTGGTGGTTGTATTAGCAATTATTCATCATCTCTCATTAGCATTAGATATGAAAGCTACTGATGCAGCAAGACTTTAAAAATGTATTAGCAAAAAAGTAATTTTAGTATGTTCTTATGAAAGCTTGCTAATTTAATGCGGTGGGCTCATCCAGAATTTAGCAGAGGATATCTGAATTTTCCCAGCCCTGATAGCATACAGAAATTCATGAAACCTAACAATGAAAATATATAGTACCTAATTAAAAGTTATTACAGTAGACAGATCATATACAAATTGTATGTCATCTTTGATGTTTGGGAGCCTGGATGTGGTCTACTGTGGCTATATTTATAGGTTTCATTTGCTTCCCCGGCATTCATCCAGTAAGAGCAGTACTCAATTTAAGGGATTTCTTCCAGCCAACAGCAGCTTTATCCTGAAAGTTAAACTCTGGAACCTGCCCATAGAAAAGCATTGGATTCAGCTCTCAGGCAATGTATTATTTTAAAGCAATGCTACCCTGTTCTGGAGTTTGTACCCTTGATCCAAGAGAGGCTATGTCACAGCAACTTTACAGCATAGTCGCTACCCCATTGTTGATACTGATGTCAAATGCTGTCATCACCACCCAGCTGAAATCAAGCACTTCCTGTATAATAATGGTTTTGAGTCCTGCAGTTCATTTTTGCTTTGTAAATTAAAGATGAATTTATGACTTATATTTAAAGTAAACTGCTAATGCTTTCCAATTCCGTTTCATTCCATTTTGTACCTTGGTTAAAACTGGACTTTAAGGATATTTTTCTTTTCTAAGCTTTTTTCCTTGGAATGTAGAAGATGACTGTTGATATATAATCCTTTCTGTAGGCTTTCTACAGGACCTTTAAAAATGGCTGGGTTTTTGAGGGGTTGGAGAGGGGGTTTTGCGTTATTTGCTATACCCTTGCAAGCTGAAATACTGAGCATGTAAACATACTTGGTGCATCTACAGGTCTGAATATTTTGGTTACTGAAATCTGAAGGGAAAAGTAGAATTTGAGTCACATACTCATTTGTCAAGAGAATTAAAAGAAGGAAATATCTAAAAAATCCTAGAGGATCAGTAAAAGCTAGAAATTAATCTGTAAGAAGGATTGTCAAAAGGATTAAAAGGAAGAAGCTAGGAGATAACCTGTCTGTCTTAGGAATAGAGGTAAAAGTTGTTCAACAATACTTCAGTATCTCCAGGTGTACCCATTATTTCTCCACAACATATATTCATACTTTATATTTACAGTGTGCCTCTCTGAGAAGAAAGTCAAGATCAGTAATGGTGAAACCTATTACATAAAAGGTTAAGTATCTTGAAGAAACATCACAATAACTCTCCAATTATTTCCTGAAACAAAATCTTTGGAAACATGATACTATGCCATGTGTGGAGAACTGATGTGACAGCCCCAGTTCTCAGGCACAGTGGAACCTTCTGCTAGAGTGGTAAAGCTTGTCTGTGAAGGTTTTTCTTAAGGCCACTACTGTGCAACAAGGTTCCAGGGAAGCTAAGTATCACCACAAATTAGACCACTCTCTGTTCCACAGCAAAACTCTTTTATCTTTCCTGTGCTAGCATTAAAAAAAAAAAATAGTTCTGTGCAAACAACTTTTTTATAAAGGCAACAGTAAAAAACCATAATCCTATGAGTGTCAAACAGTGCAACTATCAAGTGTCCTAATGTCACCGAAACCCGGGAATAAACCTTGTAACACTAATGTCGTGTTAAAAGGCAGGCATTCTTTATTGCAGCGCTGGATGCACGGGGGATAGCTCCACCCAACGTGCATGCCAGGTGATCACCAGCACACAGGTTATGTAGGATCAAAACATACATATTCATTGTTTTTCTCAGAAAAGGCAGTCCTATGATAATCATTTCTTAGAATCCATTTCCGTATTCTCCTCCCCGTCACACATGCTCAGTGATTTGAGTCGGTGGTCCTCAGGGGTCTCTGGTGGTCGTCAGTGGTCTACGCACCCGTGTTCGCTGGGTGACCCTCTTCTTGTGGGCATGCACAGTATCCTTGCTGTGGGTGCACCTGTCCATAACGACTTACTTCATAAGATTAATATCTCCAAACCTATTGTTCAGTTTGGTAGGGACTGTACATGGAACATAGCAGCATTGTACATTGCCATGGTCAGTTAGCTTCATTACCTATTACATTGGTTACAAACTAATAATCTCAACCTGATTCAATAGTTTCTGTTTCATGGCCCCTATCGCATGGTTATATTTACAGAGGAGGAGGAGAACAATAATTCACAAATTGCAGTACTGGGAATTCAGATAGATGCTTAGTAATGAGGAGAATTGGGTGGGGTGGGATATGGTATGTGGTAGGCTGGTTTGGTTTGTTTTGGTTTGGGCTAAGCTGGAATAGAGCAAAGTGGAGCAGAATAGGGCAGAACAGAACAACAACCAAACCGAACAAACCCAAGTAGATTAGAATAGAGTAGAATAGAATAGAATAGAATAGAATAGAATAGAATAGAATAGAATAGAATAGAATAGAATAGAATAGAATAGAAGCAAATCCCCTCAAAAGGTAAGTGCAAGAACACTGTTGTATAAGTTTGCACTATTAAAAATCCTAGAAGATTAAAACGTTAATACATCATTAAAATGCACCAGCTCTTCTCCATTTTTAATCCCTACCTACATATATCTGTGGCTGTTAATTCTTTATTAATCTTTCCACATCAGTGGTTACATGAAAAAGGAGAAAGGTACTTTTACTATAGGTTCTCTTTTCCCTTTTATGGCCATGTTTAATTGTGAAAAAGTGGACACTAGTATGACCTCTTACAATTCAGTGTCCTAACTGCAGTATACTACTGGTGAAAGTGATAAGCAATCGTCCTGGAGATTTAAGCATAAAATATCATCTGAGACTTTACAAGATTTCTCCATAAATTCATTTGCCATTGGCTATTCAGTTTCTGAGCTCTTTACACTATGAGAAAGAAAGCCAGTGCACAACAAAGGTAAAGCCAGCAACTCACAAGCAAACAGAAGTGAACAGCACTAGCTGACTTCAGCTGAATATCATATTCTTATAATTCCACTGCAGTTCTAATTTCATTTCAAACTCTTCATCTGAAAATAGATCTATGGGGTGAATTTGAAATTAGTCTGTTTAAAGACCTAGACTTCTATTGAACATCAGTGTGAATTTATTAGCTTTGTTCAGGGAGAAACCATAACATTTTATGTAACAGTATTTCTTTCTCCTGGGGACAATGGTCCTTAACTGAATTAGTCAAAGCTGCTAAGGGTGATGAAAAATGAAATCATAACATCAAAAGCATATACCAACAGAAATTCATAGCCTTGCCTGGAGAGAAGGAGAGAGCAAATGTGAAAATTGATGGCGGGATTATACCTGTTTTTATCACTAGTCAATGTGGTTTCAGTGGGGAGAAAAAGATTCATAAGCTTAATGTAAAAAGGACTGTTAGTGCTCCATTCAAAAGTCCTAGCACTTGCTGGGTGATAAAACACGGAAGCAGGGTAGGATTAAAAATGGAGCCATCCCTTCACCCCAGTGGCTAGCAGAGCTGCCTGGGAATTGAAAGTCAAGCATATTGCACAGCATTGCTCTGCACGTTACAGAGTGTTCAGGGCTTTTTAGTACTTACTGGGGGCTTGTAAGAAAGATGGGGAGAAACTCTTTAGCAGAGCCTATTGCGATAGGACAAGGAGTAATGGTTTTAAACTAAAAGAGGGTAGATTTAGAGTAGATATAAAGAAGAATTTTTTTTAATTTCTTTTTTTTTTTTTTTTTTTTCCTTGGAAACATTCAGGCTCAGACTGGACAGGGCTCTGAGCAATCTAATCTAGTTGAAGATGTCCCTACTCATTGCAGGAGGGTTGGACTTGATGACCTTTAAAGATCCCTTCCAAGCCAAACTATTCTATGATTCTATGTTTCTATGACAATAGGATGCCTGACAAGATACAGTATCTCCCTGAAATGGCTTGGTGCAATGAAGCATCATATTGCCCTTTACTATTACAGATTATGCAGTTTTGTTCTAAACTTAGGTATTTGGGAGACAAAATATTATTGCTTCACTTCATGCATTTGTAACAGGGAAACATGAAAATATTTTAAAATATGGATACATTTCATACAGGACAAAATGTGAACTTCGTTATGGCAATATGTAACTATGTTAGCATGAGCTTCAGCATGAAGTTGCCAGTAAGTTTTCATGCAGAGATGAGTTTTTTCTTGAGACACTAAATTGGATGTGTTTCAAATAATTTCTTTGGGGATGTGCATATGCTAAAACTCAGTATCCACCTTGGAGAGCCTTTTGTCATTGAACCCAGTAGAGAACACAGCATATTTCCAGATGAAATCTTCAAGGTGAGATTCTGTTAAGTGAAGGTTAATGTCAATCTGGAAATGCTTTCTTTTCACACTGCTCATTTAGGGATGGTAGGAATTTATAACCCTTTTGATTTATGTCTTTTCCCTCTGTTCTCTCATATGCCAATAAATAGTTCATTCTGCTTAAGCTAAACATAATTGTCTCAAACATAACTTTTAAAATTGAGTTAACGTTTGGCTGATACACATGAAGCCTAATGAAACTCTGACATTGGAAGGAAGGAGAGCAAGGTGGGGCTAACTAAATACACTCTCGGCAGACACTCTCTTTAGACTTGGTGTGGAAGAAGGGTGGCAGTGCAATAAGCACAAGGTAAGTAGGAAAGCATCTGATGCTGTAGCCCAGTGAAAAGTGTAACAGAGATGCTAGTTCCTGTTCTAGGGAAAATATTGCAGTCGTGTAACAAAATCTTGAGTAAATAGCAGTGGCATTGTGTGGCAAATTCCAGAAATCCAATGCCTGGGGACTACCCAGATAAAAAGCAGAGGGTCAGGAATCTTTGCTCATTTTTCGCTGAATCCCATGATTCATGTATGCTTTTCTGTTGAGTGCCTTGACTTAATGGGAGTAGTCAAGCCCAGAGGCTGGTGTTCAAAACACTGCAGAGATTCAGAGATTCAAAGTTCAATTCCTTCCTTACCCTCCTGCATGAAGATGACAGAGAGACAGTTTTCCCACCTGAGGGCTCTAGCTAGATTATTATAGAAAATCAAAAGAACCCAGCCTCCTCATCCAGGTGTGAAAATTATGATGACTGCTGTATTCAGTGCCCAGAATCCTGTGTGTAACAGATTGTCCTGAACACATTTAACTGATAAAGTAGCTTTAGACATTTTGATCTCTTCTTGTTCTTTCTTCACAAAGAGTTGGGGTCCCACCTAATCAGTGGAACATTTCTGAGCTTGAGCAGTTGGCCATCCTAAAGTAAGTAGGGACACTGATTGATTTGAGGTAACTTGAGGCAAGACGTGCTTGAAAACAAGCAGACATGCGTGTGAATGCATCTCAATTCTGAATTTAGGCAGCTTGGTTCTTATCTATTTGGGGCTTTTTTTTTTTTTTTTTTTTTTTTTAACAGAGGCAGCAAATGATTGAGTTGATGTGAAATACCTGATATTTTGGAAGCTAATACTCATCAACACATATCTGGGTGCAGTGTGTTAAAAAATAACAATGGGGGAGGAGAGCATGACATAAAAAACAGACATAAAAAATGATGTTAAAGTTACCTATTGTTTTCCATTGCACAATACTGAAAGGCTCAGCTTTTGCTTTAGCAAATTCAAAATTTTGACAAAATATGTACAATTATCCCACATGGCATATATTTTAAATAGCAATATCATTTAATTTAAATGTCATGAGATGACTATTCAGAGCCCATAAAGGATGGGAGCAATTTAGGTGTAGCTCAAATTTTGCAATATTGAAGAGGCATGATTATTGCATGCAAATTTACACTCATTTATGCATTATTGCTTCATTTATGTGTAGCCTCAACAAGCGGTAATTACAAAATGTATGAACATAAAAATGAAAACGTATAATCATAACATAGGAACAAATAGCAAACATACAAAAATTTAGGAGTTTTAACGAAGTGACAAATAAAAAATTGTCTAATGGTCAACATTTCTGTTGCTACAAAGTGTTTATCTATGTACTATCTAATAAGGAAGTTAAAGGATCAAGTGTTTCTGGCCTATGCTTAGAAATTTCTCTTTAAAATGTAACTATTCACTAGAACTGTGTTGGCTTTTTAGATGTGAAGTGCTCAGACATTCCTTCCCTCTGTCAGATAACACTGCAAGTGTGTGATACCTGGATGCTTTCATGATTCATCAGTCAAAAGCAGCACACAAGAAGTCATCAATGGGGCAAAATAATTGTTTACAAAGGTTATAGTAAACAAGTGTTTTAGTTTCTGTAGCCAACAGGCAAGTGTTGTCTAATCAGCTGGAAAGTGATCCAGAATGTGGTGAACCTGGCTTCAGCCAACAAATAAAGCCACACTAGAATCGCCTCAGCTTACAGTCTGTGATTATCATAGAATCATAGAATCGTAGAACCGTAGAATCAGAATGGTTAGGGTTGGAAGGAACCTCATCTAGTTCCAACCCCCCTGCTGTGGGCAGGGACACCCTCCACTAGACCACGTTGCCCAAAGCCCCATCCAACCTGGCCTTGAACACTTCCAGGGATGGGGCATCCACAACCTCTCTGGGCAACCTGTGCCAGTGCCTCACCACTCTAACAGTAAAGAATTTCTTTCTAACACCTAATCTAAATCGACCCTCCTTCAGCTTGAACCCATTACCCCTTGTCCTGTCACTCCTTGATAAACAGTCCCTCACCACCTTTTCTGTAGGCGCCTTTAGGTTCTAGAAGGCAGCAATTAGGTCTCCCCGGAGCCTTCTCTTCTCCAGGCTGAACAACTCCAACTCTCTCATTTGTGTCCTCATAGGAGAGGTGCTCCAGCCCTCTGATCATCTTTGTGGCCCTCCTCTAGACTCCCTCCAACAGCTCCATGTCTCTCTTGTACTGGGGCCCCCAGAGCTGGATGCAGTACTCCAGGTGGGGTCTCACAAGAGCAGAGGGGCAGGATCACCTCCCTCGACATGCTGGTCACACTTCTTTTGATGCAGCCCAGGACACAGTTGGCTTTCTGGGCTTCAAGCACACACTGCCGGCTCATGTTGAGCTTCTCATCAATCAATACACCCAAGTCCCTTCTCCTCAGGGCTGCTCTCAATCCATTCTCTGCCCAGCCTATAGCTGTGATTGGGATTGTGCTGATCCACATGCAGGAACTTGCCCTTGGCCTTGTTGAACTTCATGCAGTTTGCACAGGCCCACCTCTCCAGCTTGTCAAGGTCCCTCTGGATGGCATCCCTTCCCTCCAGCGTGTTGACCACACCACACGGCTTGGTGTTGTCGGCAAACTTGCTGAGGGTGCACTCGATCTTGAACTCTGATAAAACCCTGATAGTTCCATGAAAGCAGGCTAAGTTTGTTCACCTTTTGTAGAAAGAATGTATTTTTTATTGATTAAGCCCAGAGAAAGAAAATTTATTGATCAGAGAGAGTTTGTTTTTCAGCACAGTGACCGTCATTACCTTTGCCTTCAGCTCTACAACTGAGCCAGCTGCTCAGAAAACTATTTCCATGTTCACCTTCCAGCTGAATAATGCTGCCCAGTTAAAGGAAGGCTTCCTGACTTTCCCAGAAGAAACAGTATCCTTTGGAAATAAGCTGTCTGCAAGTTTCATAACAGCAAACATCAAAGTTGGCTAATCCTTGTGCTTAGCCTTCTTATTCAGGATCATGCTATTGTAGCCATATTCACTAAAGTCCAGACACACTGAAGGACATAAGAATTTATTGTTGCTCCACTCCAATTGATTGATGAAAATAAGTAAGAATTAGCTGAATGAAAATGGTGGGCATACAAAGGTGGATGGCTAGCTCTCATTCCATGAGAAACATTGGAGAGTGGATTTGGTGTACTAAACGGAGTATGATCTTGAAATTTAAAGACAGTTGTCCACTAGAAGCTCCTCTCAGAAAATTCTGATTCCTGGCCATCTATATGTTTAAATTTTGATGTAGAGTATTAAGCATGTTAAAACTGACAGAATTATGCAGGTGTCTTTGAAGACAATTATAACAAAAATCTGAATAGTTTCCAGCATGATGCACAAGTTATGGTTTTCAATAAAAACAAATAATTGATATCTTAATCCAAGTGAAAAATGGCAAGGAACATAGACTGAAATTGTCTTAGTGGTGACTGAGCCTTTATGAAACGTTAAGTCTACAATCAACTCCTTGTAGAATTAGTTTAGCTGAATGAGATGGTTTCTGTCACAAAATAGTTTATGCTCATCACCAAGACTATTGCCTGCCCAAACCTCATACAGCAGAAAACAATTGGAAGAATAGCTCTGTATCCAAGTTGCTAAGTATGAAATACTGCTTTGCAATGGGAAAAACATTCAAATATACTGTTAGCAAGACATAGTGCCTAATTTGAGTCAAAAGAGGTCAAAATGCAGGTTTAGAAGAAACTAGGAGAGAGCATTTGGAGCATGATCTGAGACAATGTCAGAATTCTCCCTGTGAGGAAGCACAAACTGATTTCTGTCTTAGGCAATTTTCTGCAGTTAAGAACGCTTACTCATGTGAAGTCATCTGTGGCTAAAATAATCCTTCCCTATATGAAGAACCAGCACAAGAGCTATTCATAGTGTCAGGCTTTGTTTGTGGATAATGTAGACTTTTGCTGTGCATTGGGGTGAATTGCAGCAAGCTAGGTTAGCTGGCAATACAAAGACAAACACTATTTTATTAAAAAATACTAATAAAAAAAGATTCTGCTTATAGGACCCTCAGGCCTGTGTTTTTCTTAGCAGTTGTTTAAAACATACAGAAGAAAGCTATTAGCAAGCAACTGTTGCTTTCTCAGCATACTGTAAACTATGTCTTGAGCCATTTTACAAGTAGTAGAGAGTAAGCATGCTGCAACACATTATTTATTTTAAAACTAATATGTTTATTTAATAAATCATGTAGATTATAAGAAGGGAGGTTATGTGACGTTACCTCTTTTAGAAGGTTCTGACAGAAAGATCAGAAACCTCAAGACAGAGTAAGGTAACATAACTTACCTGATATTTAAAAAACACTCAGTACTAGATTATATTCTGCAAAATCACGTTTTTGTTTTGAGTCATTTTCCTGCACTTAGCAATCACGTTCTCTCCCGGCATTCCTCTCTCTTGTCTGTTATGGTGCAATTATTGGCTCTACAGTTGCTATTTTCTATTGAATAAAGTAAACTAGTTTCCTAATTTAGCTTTTCAGCAGAAAGTGAAGATTTCAAATGGTGATTGAGATATGACCTGCTACAAAAAGATACCTTGCTCAATGTTGAAGCATTAAAAGCACGTGCAAACACAGGCAATGTGATATTGAAGCTTTTATTCCCCTGTCCTGGGATGCCATTCTCTAGCTAGTGAATATTCTTGACTATTCATCCTCTATGGTGTTTGGATGTTGATGTGCTTGTTTGGTACATAAAATTTACTATTATTCAACATATAGAACTAGTCTGATCTTTAAACTATCAAGTTTTTACTTCTCAGAAGCTTTGTTTCTTAGTTGTTATAGTCTTTGACTCTTGACTGATTCATTTTTCTTGGTTATTTCTCATCATTACTAACTGTCATAATTGTGGGACCATGGGCCACATCTTCACGTCAAGCGTTACAACAAGGCACAACAAGACCTTCTGTGGAACTGTATCTTAAGTCAGGCATGACTGATCATACATTTTATTTCCCTTTTGCAATTTTCTTCAGTAACATTAGTGATTTTAACAGCCAGCTTAGCTTTACTGTTAGACTGGTGCTGTCATCACGATGCAGTGACATAGCTGAATTCTGTTTTTCTTGTGTAGCTGAGTGGAAAGGGTAAACACACTTCTAATAAACTTATTACACAAGTAAAAAACGAAACTGCAGAGCAGCAATGGCATATGATAAACATATGAAGCAACCTTACTGCATTCAAGAATATCTCTGCTTTTCTTCTTGCATCAGGATAATATTGTTTGCAGTTTCTACTGTTCAGCACAACACTGGAGTAGCAAATTCAGTACTTACGTTTCCATGAGAAAAACTTTCAATCCACAAATTGACAAAGTAAATTGTGTAAATTCGTTGCAGATATACTGGATCCCCCTGCCTGAAAAGACATGGTTTGCAATATCAAGCCTTTTCAAACCCTTCAGTGATTCTTATGAGAGTATTTAGACCAGTGTTTATCTTCCATGAAGTGAACAGAAAGCAATCTACAGAAAAGCATAGGCTAGCAGAGAAACTCTTCCTTTTCTACAAACTACAAAAATGTTGTGTAAAGTCTCTTGTTTGCTGCTTGCATTACATTCCCACATGCATTACAAATGCCTACTAAGTCTTAAATCCAGGCTTGTGTTTAGTGAATGGACAGTAAATTCTTGTTTTCTGGATGCAGCTTTCTGTTTCAGCGTTTCTTTTGCTTTGTTATAAATGACCGTTCAGCAGCTTTTACACAGGATGCTGTCTTGTATTCTCAGACCATGAGTTTACCTAGAAGTTGTGGGTGTGTGTCCAGCTGGTCTACAGCCTTTTTACCACCTTGTTTGTGTCTGTCAATATATGTCCTGAATATATTGTAATCAGATTCTTCTCAGCCCTGGAGATTTGAAATTAGTACACAACCTGAGCTGGCTAACATTTAGTGCGTTTCTATATTTTTGTGTGTTTCTCTCTGACTAAAAGCTCACTTTCCTGTGCAGTTTCCATACCTTGTATGTAGCATAACTTTCAGGTGGGGATATCCTCTTTGCACATATACTTAAAAAAAAAAACAAAAAAAACAAAAAACTATAATGTGTAGTGGTGGTATTTTAGGTTAATAGCAGTAGCTTTCAAAAAGTGCTTTCTGTTAGCTATGGTCACTTTCTACTTGAAGAGCAGAAATAGCTGCCTTTAAGGAAACTATTGAACTCTTTAAAATATGAATGTTACAGCAAAACTTTCTTTTTCGCCTTGGGTGTATTTTTGCCCCACTGGCGATTATGACAGTTACCATCTGTCCCTTTGCTAGCAGAATAATACGCCTTTATTCATATACCACACACAAAAAAGGAGAATGTTGGTTAGCACAGCCAATGGCTGAAAGATGTCAACATCTAAGCATGCTAACCATGCTTATGCTCTAGCTTCCTTCAGTAGTCATGCTAAAGATTCACACATTTCAGATAGTTGAGACATTGTGACAGTTAACAAATCCAATGCTGCTTCTATGCATGTATAACTGATCTGGTATCTTCAAGCATAGCCAGCCTGTAGCTTTTAAAATTCATGGTATAGTCCATAGGAGGTCAGCAAATGCTGTGTATGTTGAAATACTAATGATGTTGTAATATATATTTCAATGAATTTAGCTTTAAGAAGACCAATCAGGCTATGAGTGAAACCTACCTTTATGTCTGCCATACTCTCTCCATGTCCTTACTCCAGGTGGTCATCAGTCAGACATCTAATCCTTGCAAAATGGATACTATACAGCATCCTCAGCTGTCTTTGTATCCACCCTGGAGCCTAAATGCAGTGAAGTAGTGTTTTCCTTACCAAGTAGAAAGTGATGGTATCTTTCCTTGAAACCCGTATGGACAACAGGTGGTTCTTGAACTTCAGGTATCTAGGAGTCAGTTGGCTTTGGTGCTTCATTAAGATGTGCTCAAAGTTCATTTGTTTGACATCTAAATGATCACCAAGCTGCTGAAACAACTTTAGGTTTTCGGTTAGTACATGGGTACTTCAAGAAGAAGAAGAGGCTTGTACTGAAATGATTGAGTTTATCTACTTCCTTATGCAAAAAATTTGAAATCTTCTGCTTCTTAAAAAACATTTCGATAATACTTTGCCAGAAGAATCGCAAAATATATTGCCGATATTTTTTGTTTTGTTGTGCTTATATACAGGCAAGTTTGCAGATGATACAAAACTGGGAGGAGGAGCTGATATGCCAGAAGGTCATGTTGCCATCCAGAGGCAGAAAAAGGAGAACCAACTTGAACACCAGACGGCAACATGCCCTTGCAGCAATGAAGACTACTGGCATCCTGGGCTGCATTAGGGTGAGTGTTGCTGAAGTGATCCTTCCCTTCTACTCAGCACTGGTGAGGTCACACTTGGAGCACTGGTGACCAAGCACTGGCACAGGGGGCCCAAAGACATTGTGGAGTGTCCATCCCTGGAGATATTCAAAAGCCATCTGAACAGGTCCTGGGCAACCTGCTCTATGCGGCCCTGCTTGAGCACGTTGGCTGGACAAGATGACCTCCAGAGGTTCCTTCCAACCATTCTGTCATTCTGTGATACCATACAAATCATTTGCCCTAAGTTAATGCTACTAGGTTCTTGAATCAAGTTGGTTTAGCTGAAAGCAGTGGATTTTGTGTTTCCAGTGGTAACCTAAATTTTTGCCACATATTTTTCAACAACGTTTCTATTTAAAAGGTTCACAATGGCTGTAAGACCAAGGCATTATAAGCTTTAAGTATCAAAAGAAATTGAAGTTGCACAGGCTAGATAAAATGTATGTAGCCAATAACCTTGTATCCTTAGTAGCTATTTACCGTTCAATTTCTTAAATTTTGTCTTTGCATCTAGTTCCTCACCTGAGTTTTACTATCATTTACTTTTACATTTCTGCACTACATTTATGCAACAGACACCCAAAATTTGTCTTCTGAGTTACTGATTGGTTTTTCTTCTTGTTTTAGTATCTTCTTCTCTTTATTTTTCTTAGGGTAATTACTGACTACAATGTCATTTAGATGTTTCCAATTACAGGTTTTCTGCAGAATGGACACAGGTCTTGTTCTACTTTCTATTTCAGGGGAGGTTTAGATTGGATACTAGGATACTATTATACTTGGATACTAGGAGAAAACTCTTCACTGAAAGGGTTGTCAAGCACTGGAAAAGGCTGCCCAGGAACTGGTGGAGACACCATCCCTGGAGGTATTTAAAAGAAGTGCAGATGTGGTGCTTAGGGGCATGGTTTAGTATGAACTTGACAATGTTAGGTTAACAATTGGACTCGCTGATTTTAAGGGTCTTTTCCAACCCAAATGATTCTGATTCTATTTTTCTTTCTTTTTTTTTTCCTTTTTTTCTGTTTGCACAGTTGCTTTTCCACAGATTTTTGTATGTGTTTTTTTTTCCCCTTTGACTTTCATGCTTTTTCTGTTCTATTTGGAGAGTTAGTTGTGCCAGCTCTGCACTAACCACTCACTAGTTTTAAAAGCTCTTCAGGTTTTGGCAAAGCTACTGTGGGCTAAGCGTTCACAGTCAAGCTTCTGCAGTCAGTTTCCTGATCATCATATATTATCATCATATATTATTTGTTGCTAAGACTGAAAAACTTCAGGTCAATCACTGTGTGTAGTGTGGCAATGTATACCAGTTGATTATTTCACCAGACTCTTCATTACACTATGGTTTCTATAATCTGTACACAGATTATAAAAATCCGTATGTCAAAATACTGCTGGAATCTGAAGTAACCACTACCCATTTTCACTGATAATATGACTACTCTTGGTTAAAAGTTGTCCTTTTTGTCCAACCCTTCTGCTATGTCTTTATTTTACCATGAAAATCTACGAATGTTTAATTTCTGATTTGTGTCTTCATATATGTTTGCTCAGAGGCAGAAATCTGACGGATTGTCCATAGGTTATTACTTGGTTTTGAAGTGGGGGTTTTTGTTTAGATTTCACAAACTGCTAGAAGACAACTCATGTCTGACTCCTTGTTCAATGCTAAAGCATAAAAACAGTGAGACAAAAAAAGTAGTGTTTCTCTTTTGTCCCTCTGCCATACAAACTAACTTCTGGTCATTAATAAGATCTTCTGTCTTCCTCCTAGGAACGTTGTTCATAGCACAGGTAGTCTCTCAGAGAATAAGTTTGTTTATTAACATATTTCCTCTCCAGACTCTTCTAATTTTGTCAATTTATATTTTCTATCCTCCTTTTTCTTTTCTCCTAGAAAACAAGGCTGGGAGTTGAAGCAGCAACAACCAGCAAGCAGATGCTTGAGTTACAAGACAGTTCAGTCGTGAGGAGCACTGCATGCTCTAGAAGGTTGTGATATGGAGACTCTGGAGCTATGCCTACGCAGGTAGGCAGCTGAGGTCACGATTTCCAGCTTATTCTCATTATGTCTGCAAGCACACCAAATGAGCTTCTACACTTGAGGTGCGAGCATCTATTAAAACCAACTCATACTGCTGCAGCCAGGCACCAGCGTCAGGAGACAGGCAGCAACTAGCTGCAGATGAGGGCTAGTGGTTTCTCAAACCAACTCTCAGCTGATTCCAACAGTGAGTGCTGCTCTTTCTGCTCCTCTCCCTTTTGATGCAAATTCAGACATGTTAACTTCAATTGAGCCGTGGTTTGTGCTACAAGTAATTGCGGAGCACACAGCTTTGCTGCTGTTAATCGCTGCCCCTTTGCAGAGTACAGGACTGAGAGTTTCTCTTGTCTCAGTTGAAAACATTATGACTTTAAGCTGAATTGTTCATCTCTTCATAGAGACCAAGTGGCGAAGAGCACTCGCATACCATTGGATCTGAGGGATGATAGCTTCTGTCCCTCTCCTCCCTGGCTGGAGATGCACAGAGGCACCAGTCTCACGTAAATGTGACAGGTGAGAAGCTGAGGTTGCCAGCTTTAGCCAAGAACAGTGCTTGAATACATGGATGACCTTAAGCCAATGGCTAAAATGTTTTTTCCAACACTGTTGTGAAGGGGAATAGAGAAGGAGCACCCCTGCAGTCAGGTCACTAGTCTTAGGTGGGACCTGGGTGATCTTGCTTCTCACATTAAAGATACCAGAGTTACCTGCTTAATCTGAAAAGGAGTAGAAATGCTCACACAGTCTGTTATTAAACCATTTGGAGATTTCCATCTACAAGACAAGAGTCTCTGGATCATTCCCTTTGCCTTGAAATGACAGGAATGAGAAGATCAGTCTTGGGACCTACACACAGCCCTGATTCCTACAGCAGTCTGTATAACAAGGTCTCAAATACGGCATTAACCTGCTCTTGAGTGTTCTCCAATGTTGGGCTGTTGAACTTCAAATATGGCAAACATGCCATGGATGCTTGAAAATGCCCATATTGGAATATTTGTCAATATTTCAGTCAACATAAAATTTGACTCACAGAGGAACATCAAAATATTTTCTCATCTCACCTCCTCTGATCTAAAGAGGCAACAGAGTTTTCTCCTAAGTCCTGCCTTCCTGTGGTCAGATGAAGATCCTAGTAACCTAGTTAATCTTTTTGCTCTTTTTCCTTTGCTCAACTTTGATGTATGTCTCTTATCTTTGTGTGATGAGTTCCCAGGGTTGAAGAGGGCATGATCAGTGGCTGCTAGCTGAATTAAATAAGGTAGACATTGCCCACACAGAATCGGGAGAGACATTACAGTGAAAGGGCAAAAATTTGGAAAGAACATTAGTTTCAACTTCCCCTTCCGCAACAGTCATGGAGATAACATCTTGCAAATCTTACAATCTCCCCCTCCTAGAACATAAGAGTATTTGGATGCAAGGCTTATTGTTACCAGAAATATTTAAGAACTGTATTATTTGCAACTGCATGAAGCCAAAGAGTAGCAACTTTTGTAGTCATATTTTTCTGGTGCGGGAAAACACTGTGATGGTAAGCTCCAGTCATGACTCATAGGGCCTGCTGCATGTATTAATTGATGAAGTCATGATGACTGAGCAAATAAAAGATTAATATATATCTGTGCTGCTACTTAAATGTTAGGCTGATGGTGTCTGCTGACAAGAGAATAGACACTCTAGGCTGACTTAACCAATTACCACAGTCCCACATTCTGTGGCTGAACTTGCTGCAAGTGTGACAATCACAGCTTCAGAGAAGGAACACAAATTAGGGTCCCCACAGGCTGCAAGAAGCCACAAGGCACATTGAGTAAAAGAGGAATGCCTGACAGCACGGCAGAACTATTAGGAGCTACGCTAGTTTTTTCTCAGCAAGAACTCAGTCTCACACAGGAGAGTTTTCGTACTGAAGCTTTTAATGAGCCTTTTATCCTGAGCTGGCTCTGGCTGAATGATTGTTACGACTTTAGATTGGAAATTAAAAAAAGTGTATTTTGTCAGAAAATACAGGTTCATATGTTTTCTTCCTTTCTGTCAAAATATAAAAACTGCATTTACGCATAGTGGGGGAAAATGATAGACCTAATGGAATCATAAAGTCCATATACCAGACCTTTCCCCTCCTTTGCACTTTGAAAATGTGGTAAAAAAACCCTATGAAATGTGTCTGGCAAAATCATGGAGCTCTTAGACATTTTGTTATACATTTTGCAGAATGCATAGTCAGTTTCTAATACTCTTTCCCTTAATTACATTGTATGTTACAGCAATCATTTTCAAAGGAAAATATCCATTCACACAGAATGACCTGAATTCTGAAACCGATTTGTAGGCAAATTTTAAACCACTCTTACAACTGGCTGATCACTTTCAACTAGCTGATAAGTGTGCAGTTTCTAGCTCAAATCATGTGACAAAATACCACAGACTCAGCCTAGTGCTTCTTAATTAAGGATGTTAAATTAAGTGACATGCTTTCCTCCTCTGGTCTAGTCATTTGAACGTGGTGGAGGAATTAGCTTACTGAAGTACCAAAAAAGCAAATAATATAAAATGTGAATTCCTAAAAATGTATGAATAGAGTTTTCATATTTTTCTTTTGGCTGTATTGTCAGAAATTTATTTTCAAGAACACACTGAAAATTAGTAGATTTTTAGATTTTACTGCATAACAAAACTGTCTTCACTCGCACTTAAATAGCTAATTCCCTGATGAGTTCTATGGATAATAGCTAGTTAGATGATTTCCCAACAGACCTAAATGAGGTGTTAATAGCCAAAAGATTATCTCTTCTAGCCATACACAAAACAAAGGGCAAACCCAGCAGCAGGATGTGCACATGGGCCAAGCAATAAGGGAGCTGCATGATTTAAAGAAGGATTATCATTAAGAAGGAGGAGATAATAAAATCCAAAGGGTATCCCAATCTGGATAAAGAGATATTAGAAATGATAGTCAGAGATATTGTGAAAGAACTTCAGTCTAACCATGTTCTAATTATTTTCTCATATCTAGAGATAACAGGGTTTCTGAGCTGCTGCAAAAGAGAAAAGCCCAAGTGTTAAGGTTCACCTTACACATTTCCTTGGATTTTACACATAACCTCACATAGCATGACTAGACCATGTCTCTGAGATTACAAAGTTTCAGAAGGGTGCTCAGGTTATTGCAATAGTCACCTGTCTCAGCCTCCATACACAGACTGCTGAGGCACTAAGGACTCAGCCAAGGATCTGGAGAGAGTTGCACCACATCTTTTCAGGGTGAAGCACCACTGGCTTCAATTTATGTTAAAACACTGTCCTGTTAACTACAGTGCTTCAGGAACATCTACACAAGCATCTCATTTGTCTGTCACCTGCACATGGAAAGAACAGGTAGAGGCAGTAGTTTCTGAGTCGTACTAAGCTATGCTGCTCTTGCTTGAGAGTCAGAGTCACGAGTTAGATGGTTTTCTCCCTTTCTGATATCGCACTGTGGTACCGTTCAATGTGCACATGTGAATACATTGCATATTTATTATTTAAAAAGAATTATTACATTCTTATGTGTACAACTTACATCTATTTAACTATATTACTAACTTCTATTTCATTACAAGTTTTTATTATCGAGCTAGTCAAGTACACACTTATATGAATGATTACAAGTGACACTACTCCTTTAGACAGTATTAATCATAACTGGTATATTGTAGAAATTCAAAATTGATAGGAGTTCATAGCATAGATTAAGCAGGAGATGACATCCCCCTTTATGGTAAGAGATAATTTCTGAAAAAAAAAAAACCCCAAACTTATCAAACATTCTGAAGGGTTCACTGATGTTAAAACCTCCAGAATCAAGCACAGAAAATGCAGTGATTAGATATCCTTATTGCCAGTCACTTATTAATCAAAGTTACCTGTCTCTGGCCCAAAAGAAAAAGCAGTAATATTTGCACTTCCACAAAGCTGAAGGAGTCACAGAGCTACAAAGGCTTCTCCACGTTTAATGTAGGGGAATTAACAAGTGCTGCTTTTGGCCTTTTCAAATCCCTCATTTCATTTGATTATCTCTCCTTCGTACCTTGAGGACATTCTCTGCTGTTAAAATTAGAAAGTGAAGTGTTGTGAGAAGAGGAGCCAATGCCTTGCAATTGCATCTTGAAGGGATTGTGTGTTTGCTTATTCTGTGAAATACAATTTAGTTATAAGCAATGCTTCATGCACTTTAGTTAATGGTTTTTATGAGTCCTAAATGACCTTTCTAAGATTTCCCTTGCTTGTCATTGTGGCCTCTAGGGGACACTGCTACATATCAGGGAAAAAACAGTTCAGAAAATTATGCTGTTTCAGCTGATCTGCATTAAGTTTCTGATCACATATGAGAAAAGCAGGGCTTTTTTCCTCTTGACCCTATTGACCTTTGTGTTGTCTAGGTACTAACACAGATCCCGTAAAGGAGAACATGGCTCACATAAGCAGCGTGAAGAGACCAGGCTGATTGGCTGCAAAGCGATGAACTGCATACATCATGGGCTCTGATGCCAATTTCTTTTATTTCCATGAAACCGCTTAATGAGATTTTTCATGCATAAAATTAATTTTTTGCCCTATTCCATCAGCTTCCAGCACTAAAGGATTTACTTACTATTTTGACAGATTTTATTTATATTTCCAATAAAAGGGATCAGAATCATAATGAATGCTTTCATTGATAATCATGGGAAATACAAAGAACTAAGACAACTACTGAGCCCACTTTTAGTTATGATAAGAAAGCATGCATGAGATACTACCTGGAAGTACACCCAGCCAAAGAAGTCATATTTCCAAGATACGGATTTTGAACGCAATCTAGTCAGCCATGGCAACATGAACACAAAACTGTTAACAGCAAGCTTCATTCATTCATTGTGCTCAGATATCACCTTTCTCATTTTCTTTCAAATTTGCACTATTGTCCTTGACCTGGTAATGGCAAGTGACTGCTTTGGGTGGTTAAGCCAGTTATTCACATACGTTGTTTCCTTTCAGTCTGAAAGAGACCTAAAGCAAACCATTGCTGCTGCAAGCAACTTGTGATATATGGTACTGACCCTCACAGTGCAGCTGGTCAGCCATTTCCTGTTTCCAGCCCAAAGGAATCCACAATTACAGACCATGAGTTTCGCACACAAACAATAAATACTGAAAGGGTGGAGGGGCAGGATAGTGTGTGCTTGTTGACATTAGGAAAAAATCATAATGAAGGTTTTTGAGTCCTATTAATCAGCATATAGTTTTAAAAATATTTTTTCCCCTCTTAATCTATAAATCCATGAAACATTGGCACTGAGATATAAGAGATCCTAAAAACCAAGGAAGAAAGCAAATCTACAAGTTTCACAATACTGAGTGGCTTACAGTTCAAGTGCCTCCTTCAAGTTACAAAACCCGATGGTACTGGAGAGACTGCACACCAGAATGGCCTCATCAGAGTGCACAGCGGAAAAGGGTGCTATGCCTTCTAACATGTTTTCCTGGTACCGCAAATATATCCATGCTACTTTTGTCAATCAGCAGTATGAGAGATCAGGAGGCAGCACAGGCTTCAAGCCAGTTTATGAAAGGAAATGGCCACAGGGGATGAAATTCAGCTGCACCCTGAGAACCTTCCCAGATTTCAGAGTCTTTGGCCAGGAAGACCTGTCAGATTGTCTCCTATGGCAGCCGTATCATTTCTTAGTTTGCCTCCTTGCCCTCAAAAATCTCCTGTCTAGTGGAAGTTATTGGCAGGAAAAAAAACCCAAACACATTTGGTATTCTTCCAGACAAGGGCGCCAAAGGACTTTGATCAAATAAATTAAGCTTTGTTTATTTCAGGCAAAGGAAAAACACCCACTTTGGTTGAAAGCCAGATGTCATAACTAGAAAGCTTATTTTAGGATCAGTGGATACAATCTGAGGTGCTTAAGATTAAGTACAGGCACATGATAGGTTTGCTTTTTTCCCTCCTCCCTCCTAGTTGCCATTTTAGTATAATTACTGGAGGCAATATGTGAAAAAGTGAAAGCATAAAATGATCTAAATGCTTTGAATTAGATACAGGGAGCGGAGGAGGGGCAAGATCAAATTCCACCTACCCTGTCACAAGTACAGGCAGTGCAATGGCACCTGCACAGCATTGGTGCTTCTTCTGCCCTCTCCTTTTTGCAGTGGTGATGGAAGTCGTCCGTGTGTTATGTCAAAGAACAGGGGTGCACTGACTACCACTGCTCATTCTCTTCCTCTCACCCAGGACCCATCGTGTGTCTGCAGCTTTATTCCTGCTGCTCTCACTAGAAGTAGGTGAATACATTTATGAATAAATTTCCTCAGAACTGAGAGACACTAGTACCCAAGAGCATGCACAACACCTGCTTTAAAAGGCTCATTTAGAGAAAATTACAGCAAATTATTTCAAAAAGTAACATGATTTAAATAGATGGGATTTTCTGCGCTTATCTTTGTAGTTAGAATAGAAACAATAAAAATGAACATTCTCCCAAGAATCCTATTTCTGTGCAAATATGTTCAAGAACCAATCCCCATGAAACAGAATTACTTGATAAACACATCTCCAGATTCACAGGGAATGCTAATGATTATAAAATAAATCATTAGGGTCTTGAAGAACCCTAATGGTCTACCCACCCATCTTTACGGTTATACTGTTCCATGGTGCAAGCCAATTCAAATTATGATGAATCAGGTCAATGATGATGGAAGGATCTAATGGCTGTATGAATAAAGGGATGCTTTTAAATATCAAATGAAAAAGTTAGCACTTTCCTGACAACTAAAATTCAGAAAGAAAAAAATGTTCCAAATGTCTAGTGGGCGCAATTGTGTGGTTCCCATGAGGACAAATCTCCTAAGGAAACCTGGAAAATTAGGGTTGGGATAGGTTGTGTTTCTCATGGGGAAAAAACCTCTATCCTGAATCACTGCCTCAGCTGCATGTAACCTGGGGGACAGCCAGGTAATAAGCATTAACCTGCTGTGCGTGCAGAATAAAACAAACATATCTGAAGACCAGATTTGTCTGTCCCATTGTGTAAGAAGTAGTACACCCACACCACACTATGACATAAAGTTTATTCTTTGATGTTTTTCAGCTACTCCCCTCAAATAGCAAGCCAGGTTTTAGTCAACAGAGCTCAGATCTGTATAAAACCGCTAGTCACAGTTGCCTAACAAAACCCATCTCTCAGTGACAGATACACCATCAAATATATTGCATGCTATGATATGACTTCAGTGCCATGAGGAGGCTGATGTGATTTGTGAGAGCATAAAGGAGAACTAGGAAAACAGATAACATCACAATAAAAATGTTTCCAGCTTAGCACTGAGCATTTCTTTTGTGATTGTAAAGCTGTTTGATAAAATTTCATTAAATGAAATCATCAAAACAGAAATGTGAGGTTTCTGAATGTTATTGTGAATATTTTACAAAGAGAGTGATACCCATTCAGCATGAAAAGCATGAGACATAGGTCAGACACAGATTAAAAATACATTAAAGAAAAGTGATTTAAAGATAACACACAATTATGTCCTCTTCTAACAGTGAAATGGATAGCCTGAGATGACATTACCTCCTGGAGAACCATCCTGTTCTGAAAGTTGCACCAAGATTTTCCTTGACTGCTGTACTGCTGTTGTTGCCCCATCATTCTTCTTCAAGACAGTCTCCTTAGTAGGGCATCTTGGTGGGGAAAGAAAAGTATATGGTGGATTTCATTCATATTGGAATTCTCATTCCTGGCAGAGATAATGAAACCTGGAGCAATCTTATACTTTTCCATAACATGCATGTATGGAAGCACAGTGATTTACAAGAATAATTAATGTCTTCTCTTTTTTATGTTGACAATGCCTAGGCAGCAGCTTGTTTATTTATATCTCTTACTGATGTTTTACACCCCAAAAGAAAAATGCTTCAATGCCAAAATCACAGCAGACATCATTGGTGGCTTCTACAAAGAGATGTAGTTATTCAGCATAGTTATTTAGCATAAGTATACTGGAGCTGATGGACTGGAGGGAGAGAGCCACTAAGGCTAAGAATTTTGGATATGCAGGAGTAAAACTTGATGGAATCTCATTTTGTTGGGACTAGGCCCAAGCCAAACACAGTACCCTTTGCTGAGGGATCAAGACACCTGGAAATATACTTTGCATATAAAATTGTTAATATAAAATGGTAAACATCTTGGTAAACATCTGGGAATACCTTTCAGGCACAAGGCCAGCTGTATAACCTTTGTCCCTCACTTGCATGAAGAAAGTGCTATGTTCTAAATATTAGATCCCCAGAGAAGGAAGGAAATTGCTTTCTGAAAAGGTCAATAAAATATGTTAATAGATTGCTCCACAATATGGGGGAGTTTATGCTGATCAGCATCAAAGTCAGCTGAAATGTAAAGACAGATCAAGATCCTGGAGTATAGGGCAATTTTTCCGTGTTTGTGTGTGTGAGTACGTACAAATGATATGTACCAGATATCCTGGAATCAGATTTAAAGCAAATGAGGTGTAAAACACCCATTGACATGAACCAATATTAATACAGGTTTTGCTAGTTACCCATACAGACCAGTGTCATCCAAAGTCACAGAAATACACACATTTAATGAGCTTTTCTAGATAAACAGGATTCATACCAAAAAGTTATTCCAGAGTTGGTGTGCTTTAAAATTTAAGCTGTTATAGGTACATCCATGCCAAATACTGATAAACCACTACCTCCCACAGAGGAGTTATTCCATTAAGCAATAACTATTTCTATCTGCATAATGCTCATCTAAAGTAGAGATAATATCATGCATCTTGAAAGCAGGACTCTGAAGTCAACGGTGTAAGTGGGAAAAATCTTTGTCTGATACCTTCAGTCAATGATTAAATTTCTTGGGCCACGTCTACTGAAGAGGTTTTTAAATTCTTTCATTGTTATAAAAACAGTATTATAGCTTATCTGTGGCAAAAAATGGACTGACTCATATTATCCAGCCTTCTACAAAACAGTAAGCAAAAGAGATGACTGTGCATACTTTCTTCAGTCTCTAATACTGCAGGTAGCAAGGAAGAAACTGATGTACAAACAGCAAAGATCACCGCAGGGTGAGCCAGAAAGCCAGGCTGGGCTCAGTGAAGCTAAGGTGTGGAGCAACCAAAGCTAATGAAGAGCTTTTCCAGCTGCAACGATCTTGCTGGAATAACTGAATTAAACTTTTCAAGGCTGAAGCCAGATTATACAGAGAAGACAATGGAGAAGCTTATCCCCAGAAGTATTAGCTACTGGATTTTATCCTAACAAACAGTTCAGTTGCATACCACAGTTATTATAAGAGAGGACATAAGGACATTAAGGGCACTTTATAACATTGGAATAAATTATGTTGGAATGAAATTTGAGTACACAAGGCCCTGGCTTTTACTGCACATCTGCTTGTGGTGGACTAGAAGCATGTGTTTGAAATATATTCTCAGGGTATTCAATAATTATTTTCCCAATGATGTTGCATTTATACATTTACCTATTAATGTGTATGTGTATATAAACTCATAGACCAACATTTAAGTATTATAATTATATAGAGAGTAGACACGCTACATTTTGAGCTTTTACTGCATGCATAAGAATGTGATACTTCAGTCATGATTTTTTGCTCACATATAATCAAAACCTCAGTGCTTCCCTAGCCAGGAACAGAGCAGCTTCTCTCAACTTATGCATAATATAATGCTGCTGTATCATCTTTCACATTTTTAGGAAGTCTACCAATAATGATGCTATATTTTCAGAGTCAAAGACTGTACTGGTTTAGGAATGCGAGATGTCAGAATGCATAAATGAACAATGAAGGATTTGTTTTAATACCTAAGGCTTCATTATCATAGAATCATAGAATGGTTTGGGTTGGAAGTGACCTCAAAGATCATCTAGTTCCAACCCCCCTGCCATGGGCAGGGACACCCTCCACTAGACCACGTTGCCCAAAGCCTCATCCAACCTGGTCTTAAACACTTCCAGGGATGGGGCATCCACAACCTCTCTGGGCAACCTGTTCCAGTGCCTCACCACCCTCACAGTAAAGAATTTCTTCCTAACATCTCATCTAAATCGACCCTCCTTCAGCTTAAACTCGTGACCTGTTACTACACTCCCTGACAAACAGTCCCTCTTCATCTTTCCTGTAGGCCCCTTTCAGGTACTGGTAAGCTGCAATTACATCTCCCTGGAGCCTTCTTTTCTCCAGGCTGAACAATCCCAACTCTCTCAGTGTGTCCTCATAGGAGAGGTGCTCCATCCCTCTGATCAGCTTCGTGGCCCTCCTCTGGACTCACTCCAACAGCTCCATGTCTCTCCTGTACTGGGGCCCCCAGAGCTGGATGCAGTACTCCAGGGGGGGTCTCACAAGAGTGGAATAGAGGGGCAGGATCACCTCCCTTGACCTGCTGGTCACACTTCTTTTGATGCAGCCCAGGACACCGTTGGCTTTCTGGGCTGCAAGCGCACACTGCCGGCTCATCAATCTCATCAATCAATACCCCCAAGTTGTCCTCCTCGGGGCTGCTTTCAATCCATTCCTCGCCCAGGCTGTAGTTGTGTTTGGGATTGTGCTGACCCACGTACAGGACCTTGCACTTGGCCTTGTTGAACTTCATGCGGCCTACCTCTCCAGCCTGTCAAGGTCCCTCTGGATGGCATCCCTTCCCTCCAGTGTGTCGACCACACCACACAGCTTGGTGTCGTAAGCAAACTTGCTGAGGGTGCACTCCATCCCACTGTCCCTGTCACCGACAAAGATGTTGAACAGTGCCGGTCCCAGTACCGACCCCTGAGGAATGCCACTCGTCACTGTTCTCCACTTGGACATCGAGCCGTTGATCACAACTCTTTGATCACAACTCTTTGAGTGTGACCATACAGCCTATTCCTTATCCACTGCGTGGTCCATCCTTCAAATCCATGTCTCTCCAATTTAGAGACAAAGATGTCCGGCGGGACAGTGTCAAATGCCTTGCACAAGTTACAGGTAGATGACGTCAGCTGCCCTTCCCTTATCCACGGATGCTGTAACCCCATTGTAGAAGGCCACCAAATTTTTTGGGCACGCTTTGCCCTTAGTGAAGCCATGTTGGCTGTTACCAGTCACCTCCTTGTTTTCCATGTGCCTGAGCATAGTCTCCAGGAGGGCCTGCTCCATAATCTTGCCAGGCACGGAGGTGAGACTGACCGGCCTGTAGTACCCCTGGGTCTTCCTTTTTGCCCTTCTTAAAAATGGGGGTTATGTTTCCCCTCTTCCAGTTGGCGGGAACTTCTCCAGACTGCCAGGACTTCTCAAATATGATGGTGAGTGGCCTGGCCCCTTCATCTGCTAGTTCCCTCAAGACCCGCGGATACAACTCATCAGGTCCCATGGACTTGTGCACCTTCAGGTTCCTTAGATATTCTCAAACCTGATCTTCTCCTACAAAAGTATGTATGACAGAATTATTGTGATATAGAGAGATTTTAATAGTTAACTTCTAAAGAAAAACTAAACCATCCCATTCCTAGAGGACAGTGACTAAAGATAAAGATGCATTTAAGCATTTTCTAACCAACAAACTTCATTATATATTACACCAAAGTGTAACTTCTGCTACATGAAAATTCAATGCCTTTGTTATTACATTGGTCCTTTAGTTTACTGACTGCATCTTACAAAGAAATCAAAAGGCAGGAATTCAGTTTTTGTTGGCAAATGTGTGACTCCAATCAGATCTTGCTTTATCACTTCAAGCAAGAAAGTTGACAGGGTCAGAGGATGATGTTCATGAGTACATTATGAGCATAGTTAATATTCTTGGAGGTAAGGAATAAGAGAGGATTGTCAAGGTCATAAGTCTAAAAAAAAAGAAATAAATCTAAGAATGACTACATTGTATTTCTCCTGAATTATCAAAACAATTCAGCTAAATAACAACACAGAGGTAGAGAATAAAAATTAACTACATTCAGTCATTTATAACATTATAAACTATAAGTAAATTTACTGACAGCAGTAATACTTCAGATTAATACTGAGGAGGGTGAGGGTAAAATTTAGTTTGTATGGATGTCCATCACCACAGCTAGAGAGTCAGTGTTATGACAGATCAAGCAAAACATGTTTCTGATTAAAAAAACCCCAAAAGCTCAAACTATGTGAATTATATCAGATCTTGAACTGTGGTGCTGAAGCCTACGAAATAAAAGTACAGCATACAGAGTGGTAATAATTTGTTGCTGTAAGCAGAAGCTCCACTGCAAGCACGAAAGATTTCTTGTAACACACTTTTTTTCCCATTTTCACACCCAGCTATGAATCTTCTCAGCCTAACTGTGCCATACTCAAACAAAAACATGTATCTTTGAAGTGAATACAGTGAAGCCTCAATGGGATTGAGAAGTTTTCATGACACCCTTTTTTTCTGCCTTTTCCTTTGTTAGTCCTTGAAAATACTTCAAAAATAGTATTGGCCCACAGGAATACCCATTTTGATGCTCATGCAGTCTCGGAAGACTTGGTGGTTCTCAATGTATCTGCTCTCTGAAACTTGAATTCTTCCTAACATGTTTTTTAACATACAGCAGTTACATCTTCATTATCAGTTTTTCTCATTTTTTGCCCTGAATCGTTAGCTGGCATTCTTTTGTGTCCTGCCATTAGACCTCTGAATTTTTAGCCCTTTCTTTCTCTATGGATGTTCCATTTCTTTAGGTCCTTATGCTATTAAAAAAAAAAAAAAGAAGAAGAAAGAAGAAAGAGAAACAAAAAGGAGTGGTGTGGTTTCCTCATCTCATTTAGTTTTTCTCACCTAGAGCCTGCAAATAAGTCAAAACTAAAACATGTGAACTTGAAGGCAGAGATGGTCTAGGTCAGGAACAGCAAGGGTCTTCTAACTTCTACTATAAAAATGAAAAGAAAGGGAGTAGAAGCCTGAGAGAAAGAAGTAGGAGTCTGGAATTCTAATATCATTCTGAAATTTGGAAAATGAAAACCTCTCCATGCAATTTTTTCTACACACCTGAAGAATTTTCCTGCTGCTGCTGAAACTCACTTGAAAAAAAGAAAATTAAAGCTTTGTCATGATTAGGAAAAAACTTTCCTATTCATAAATTATCTCTATATTTTCCTTCTCTGTTCTATAATTCTAAATTCATTACCAATTCTCCTCTCCTCCTAGATTCCAACATTTTTCTGTTCCATGCTATTTTCTCTACCATAGAAATTTCTTTTGGTATTAAGAGTTAGTATCTTAAAAAGGCAGTTCTGAACACACACTGTGAAAAGGAATATATTTTCCTAAAAACCCAGCTCAAAGTTATAGCACTCAGTACACTGAGTAATGTTTCCTTTCAATTTAGCAACTTGGAGTTATACAGCTAAAGCTTTTAGATGTACTGGAGCAGAAGGGAAAGGGTAAGCATCATCATCTTAATAAATTACACTAGGTACACCTTGCTGCCTGCCTACCTAAACGGAGCTGATTTTCAACAAACTGTAAGGCAAGGTTTGAATAAAAATGGGGAGGTGTTAAAAAAAAATATATATTTTTTTTTAATTTCCTTTTAGACAGGTAGGGTGTGCTTTACAAAAAAAACCAAGGCGCAAGAAGAAGATCATCTGAAGCAAATTGTCTAAATACACGGGGTTTTTTTAACAGTGTTTTATATTAGGCCTGTTCTGCTATGAAGAGAAAGAAAGACATTTGATTTTTACTGGAGTCAAAGCATGAGGTTTCATTCCCCCACTGACAGCAGAATTCAAGTGACAAAGTGAAGTGCAAGAAAATTTGATCAGAGTGGGAGTGCCTTCACTCACCTTGCCCCAGTGCTGTAGTGGCAGTAGATAATGCGTACAGCAGGGAGGAAGTGGAGGGTTTCCAAGAATATCAAGTCCTGTAGAAGAAAACAGATACCTGGTTACTGCAGTCCAAATAACTGGGGGTCCAGGCCACAGCAGCTATCAGGATATTACAGTATGTGTTGGTATAGTATAACACTGCTGGAAGACAGAGATTACTGATCCTCCTGTTACAAATTTGTACATTGAATGTATGTTGTCCCTCCACAGGGACTACTAAATACCATGGGCTTTCTGGCCTTTTTCATTCACACTAACCTAGTAAGTTTGAAAAGCTTATCTCACTCAAAATCTCACATTTTATTTTTGCAAACCTTTTTTGTTTGTAACAGGAGCATAGCCTTCCCAAAATGACGCCATACAAATTCTCTCCCCTAAAGCACTGTCTTGCTCTCTGTGCTGAATACTCTATATAGAGGTAGTTTTCTGCAGCTTGCTTTCTCATGAGGCAAAAGTCTGACAAAAAACTGGCAGCTGGTTCATCATGATTATATGTTTAAGGAATGTTATTCTTGAACACAAAAATAAAATGAAGAAAACTATCATCTACTTCACAGTAATTTTAGGGTTTTTTTTTCAAATATCATAAAAACTAGAAAGGATGTAAAATCTGTCCTGTCACCAATGACACAAGTACTGCTTATTCTCAGGGCAACACTTTTGCTCTGTAACTCCAGTCCTTAGTACTCAGATCGATAACTCAAAACAACAGCAGTGACTTTGCTAAAGTTGAACAAAATACTTCCCAGTCTTTGTGTCTGTATCTTATGACAGTGATCTTCTTTCTTTCTCCAATACAGGCAATTTCCTTATATGGATATTTATAGATAATATTGCATTACACCAGCAAATAACTGCACTCATTGAATATAGTGATTTTTCCTAAAACTACTGAGTAAGTTCTATTTTTGCCAAAGAAGATCTTATTTTGATACTGTTGCCCTTACTCTCAAAATTGCATGAAGACTTAACAATTGATATCAGAAACTGTATTTTCATATCCAAGGTTATTTTTCTACTGTCACATTTATATTTGTCCTGGGCTAAAATAAATGGCTTGCACAAGCAAAACAGCTTTCCCATGCACTCATGGCTACATTTCAGGGTCATAACTGACCCTGCAGGCAGCTATTTGACTTTCACTGCAGTGTCTGTCTTAGCTTTGAATCTCAGTTGCAGGAAAAGCCATCAATCCCATCTTGAAGTAGCAGCAGCAATTGCAGACAGCAGCAGAGCTTTCCATGTCTCATCCTTCTCTACTTCAACCACCGAGAAGTATTTGTGAGGAACGCATCAACAAAGATTTGGATACTTGGCTCTACAGTGGAAATTTTTCTTCACAGCCCTTACTTGCAACAGAGGCTCTACCTTGGGGAAAAAACCACCAGTATAGCAGGCAGGCAGGCAAAAGGGCCTGGCAAAAAACAAAAAAATTCAGAGGATGGCCAGATAGGTTTTTAGAGATGAGATCTATATGGTCAGTGACAAACAGCTGATGAAACAGAGCATTAATTAGGTATTAGCAATGGAGCTCCTCTGTTGCTTTTGAGAAAAGATGGAGTTCTGCTGGCAGTGCAGCAGAAGGAGCCTCTGCAGAACTTTTAGTGTGTTCTTCATCATTGTCATCATAGTCCTGTAAAGGTTCACACCCTTCAGAACAACATCAGCATTAGTTCCTCCTCTCACATACATCTCTGCTTACAACCTATCATAGCAAATCAGTCTAGATGTTTCAATTACACCAAGCATCACTGTATCTCAAAATGCTTTCTTATTTTTTGCCACTAGACGATTTGGGGGGATTGTAACATCATCTTAAATGCTAACAATATATTTTTAAACAGTACATATCATTGTGGGCAGCAAAAGATGAGAAATAAGTGTGAGGTGTACCAAAATATTTTTCAAATTTTTGACTGATCTTGGTCTAGCTGATTAGGTGCTGTATGAATTTTATAACAAGAAAATATATCCTACTCTATGTCCATTTTCCTAACAACTATGAACAGCCAAGGAATCTGACAAAAATCACAGTTAATCTGTGATGAGTTCAGACTGCTGAAATGCTGGTAATACCTTCTTTTCAACATGGAAGATATTTACACTGCAGGTAACAGTGGTGGTAAGGTGCTTGTAGCTGGCTTTTTTTGTGCTTGTCTTTTTTATGGCTTTGATCACGGAAATAAAATTTGAAAATCCACTACAGACTATGGGCAATAATGGTTTAAAACAACAAGTAAATGAGCTGGCATCTTTATGAGACACTTGGTGCTATCCCGTTGAAAATAAGTTAACATTAACATTCATACATACACAAAACCTAGAAAGGAAAACATTAGCCTTCCAAATGATGCAGTGATTTTTATATATAATGTCAAGCTTGAATGGGTATTTCTTTTAACTCTCTCAATTACATTAATAATGCAAGTTGTAATCTAACTGGAATTTTGGTTAGAAAACAACTATATTGTTTATAGAAAAAAAAATATTATTTGAAACTTCCCTATCCAAAAATCTCACTGGCCATCCACATATACTTAATATGGTGTAAATGTTCTCAGTTATTTAGAAATATTCAGTGGCATACTTATGTAGTATCCCTATAACATAAGGGAAACAGTTATATTGTATTTAAACTACCCTTATAGCATCAAAACCTGTTTCTTAAAACCCAGGCTCATTTCTCAGCAAAGCTTTCATTCTCCCTCCACAGAAATGAAAAACCTATGAAAGACTGGCATTTGCCTGCTTACCTTAAAAACTGAATGCCTATTAAATTAATCCAAATGGAAAAAAGAAAATCCAGGTTGTAATATATATGTCAGATTTATGTAACCAAAATTGAGGTAAATAATCTCAGCTGTGTCGTCTGATGTTCTGATGCCATCCTCTATCCCTACATACTTAGTATGTTGGGTGTTACTAACAACAGAGCTGCAAACATGGCAAGATTTTTCATATTTTACTTCAGACTTTAACAAATGAGCTTGCCTCACACATTCTTCTCTGAAAGTTTCTTCCTGAGGTTAGTCAAAGTAGTATTAGTGCGTTTGCAACAAGCGTGAGCAATAAGGCATAGAGAGTAATGGAGAGAAGCCCGAGTAATTCATAGAATCATAGAATCTTAACGTTGGAAAAGACCTCTAAGATCATCAAGTCCAACCGTTACTGGGGAAAACAGGCCAATCAGTCCTGATTGCCTGCTTAGGCCAGCTTGCGGATCCTGGCAATACATGTGCTCAGGGCTAGCACAAGACCACCAATTTAATTCATACAACAGTTGGACATCAGGTGATGGCAGTGATTCTGAGTCATCTGCTATTAAATCTAAATTAAAAACCTGCAAAAGGTTTTTTTCCAATCAAAACTGATGTTTTAGCGTATTTTACATATTTATCCTGTGCAGAACTGGCAAGAGGCTCAGCCACTTCTAAAAGGGTTAGACACAGAGTCCAGTTATCAGTGTGTTTGAGCAGGATCAGAAGCAGATTGGAAAACCAATCAACAAAGTCTTTAATAGCATGACATGTATTTTCCACATTGAAAATATAGCTTGAAAAACCGTACATCAGAAATATGTGAATGCAATTACATATTACAGAAAAGAACATACAGTATCATAAACTGTAGGCTTGCTGCTCTTCTCTCTGCAGTCATCTTGCAGTAACTATAAAAGTTCTGAAAATTTGCCAAGAGTTTTCTCTAATATAATACAATCTGCCAATGGAGTCAAATTAAATTTTAAGAAAAGATTAAGAGTAATACATAACTAAATCTTTTGTCTTGAGGACCACACTTTACACCACAAGCTTTCCTGTCAGATCTCCTAGGGTAAAAGTGAGCTGTCTATAGGGAGCCTCATCTAAATTTTTTTCATTTATTTTTGTTGAAGCCTCTATAACCAACATCAACATAAGGCAGGAGCACTAGGTATCATCAGATAAAAATAGACATCTTTCGTTAGCAAATGAAACGTACAATGAATATAGTAGTATTGATTTGACTGGAAATTCCATGGTAAATTCCTGTCACAATCTACAGAACCATTAGTTGCAGACTCATGTACCACAGATATGCCTGCACACTTTTAAATTATCTGCATGCATCAAACCCACAAGCAGTGAACAGCAACAACAACAAAAGAACTTCTGGCTAAGGAACTGGATGAAAATTACATTGAAATGACTTCAGTTCCTTTCCTTATCATAGATTCAGATATGTCAAAACTCACTTAATATGCATGGATTTCACATAGTTGTTTTCCTCTCACAGTTCTTTGCAGCCATATGTATGCTCCCTGTATTCTTCTCACAGCAGGGCAGCCTCTGTCTCTACGAGGATCCAAGAGCATAGAGAAAGTGAGTCAAAGACCACAGATCCACCAGCCAGCTGAGTCTGGTACACAGGGACCCAGGACAGGAGAGAAGCTGTGGTCCTATGCTGCATCCAGATGTGTATATTTTCCACTGGGGCCAGTGCATGGAGAAGCTCTGATGCATCCACCATCACATGTCTAGTGAATATGAGGCCTCATCTTTGATGACACAGCTCACACATACATGCCTACCATACCACTAAGCACACCAGAAATCAATTCTCACTACAGAATCCAGCACATAGGACAAACTTTAAGATACTGACCAATTTACAGATTTTTCCTTGCCTAGCTAGTCAGCTTGCTCAAGTTGAAAAATGGTGCTCATAAGGCTTCTTTGCAACTCTCATTTATGAGTATTCTCCACTCATATTTGCACCTTTTGGTGAAAGGAATCTGTACTGTGCTTGGTCCATTTTATAAAAAAGTAATGGAGTCTACTATAATACAAGTAAACAAGAACTGAGATTAGCTCATATGATGTTTTCTCACCTAGATATGCTATTTCTTTGTATAGATACACTTGCTATGATTTTAAAATGTAGGAATAGAATTTTATTTTTAAAACAACCATTCTCACTTAGTATTGCAACAGCATAGCAATTATAACAAAGCAGCATAGCATCACATTACTGATAATAAAATTTTATTCATTACTTTTATTGTAATACTTATGAGGAATAACAAAATACATGACATACAAAAAAAATCTAAAAATGCAAATCTAGGCAATCCAAAGTTGCTACTAATGACAATTCTAATTTTATCCACTTATATAAATACATTAACATAATAAGATGTCACAAGGTACAAAACAGAATGACACCGTGGCATTGTGCTAACACAGCCCAGCACAATCATACTGATTCACACTTGCTTAAAACGGAGGTTTGCCACACAGATGCAATTCTTTCTCAACCACATTGCTTCAACACCATCACCTCTCCTGTCTCCACCACTACTTGATACATGCCTAGCAACCTGTACAACCCAGGAAAATGAAATATGCTGTTCAGATACCTGTTTGAACAACGCTGCCAATCAGCAGAAAAGCATGTCAGAAAGTACCCTGGGAAAAAAACAAAAAAGTAACACACTTCAAGTGCAAGAGAGAGACCATGTCCTAGCACTGTGAGGTATAAATGGCACAGGCAGCTCAAATTGCTCAGACATGAAATTTAGGAGGCCTCCCCACACTTCCTCAGGACAGCAACATGAGAGGAGTAACCCCTTTGACTCACCACACCAATGACAGCAGCAGGATGGGTGTCCATTTGACCTACCTATGCAACGGGGGAGGTTTAGATTGGATTTTAGGAAAAATTTCTTCACCAAAAGAGTTGTCAAGCACTGGAACAGGCTGCCCAGGAAGTGGTTTAGTCACCATCCCTGGAGGTATTTAAAACCATGTAGATGTGGTGCTTAGGGGCATGGTTTAGTGGTGGACTTGGCAGTGCTAGGTTTATGGTTGTATTCAATGATCTTAAGGGTTTTTTCCAACCTAAATGATTATGTAATTCTACGTTTCTATGTCGGCTGCAAGCAGCAGCTTTTCCCAGTATGACTTAACATAACCTGTTATCACTTCCAAGTCCTTTGAAGAGGAAGGAAGATGAGTTTGTGTGATGCAGCATCTGAGACTGAATTTTTAATCAGTTGGAAAAAATACTGAGAAAGTCAGATAATACTTACATGAGGCCTGAATCATGTTACTCAGGTCACTGAAGCTCCTCTCAGAGTGAAGATTCAAAGTCAGGTAAACAGTGGTAGCACGTTAGCCCATAGGTAATTTCACTTTTTGTTTAATAATAACAATAACAACAACAACAATCATAATAACATTAGGGAGGATACTGAAAACTAAGGTTTGGTAAATACCTTGTATTTCTGTTTATAAAGAAGAAAAATTCTAAACACTGTAATTTAGAAAATGTTTTCTCAGTACTCATTTGTCAGTCAAAACATGGGTGACAACTTCAAGCTATGTTCACACCATGTGGAGTTTTCCATTTTTAGTTAATTATAAACAAATCATGTTACTGTATGAGTCTTTAGAGTCCCATAGAGAAAGATATACTGAAATTGGACTTAAATGCCCTGTCAGTACAGCTAGTGATAGTTATAACGACTGTAGTTATTGAGATGTCAATCTAATACTGTCCGGGTAACTGCTGTACATTTTAGTGATAAATCTGTGCTGTGTTATACATGCAGCACAAGATAGTATTGAATCACCTACAACATAAATAACGAGGAAATCACCTTAAAGAAGATATGGGGCATTGCCTCCTGGTGCAAGCTGATAAAACATGTCCACCTTATGCAAGAAGGAGAAAGGTTTTACCAAGCACATTGCAGAGAGGGAGATACCATACTCTGAAGCACATTATTATTAAGGTTATTATACACACAAATATTCCAGTGGTATAAGGTCTGCTGCATGCATCAGTGTGAAAGTTGTAGCAAGCCCATATTAATAAAATTTTCACAAAGGCCAAGGATCTGGGAAGCAGGCTGGTGTTGAACAACAACATAAGCAGTAATTGCAAGATTGGGTATTAGAATTAAAATAAATATTATTCAAAAAACCTGAAATTAAATGTTATTGAAATAAAACAAATCACATATATTAAAAACATGAAATGAAATTGCCAAATATTGAAATAAAAATACCACCAACAATGTATAAAGCAAAAGCTTCATTAACTATGCTGTGAACAATGTTTGTACAGTACTAGTGAAATCCTAACACTAATCTAAAGGAGAGAAATTTCAGAAGTTCACATTTCATACCTTCAGATTCAAGTAATTTTCTAAAGACTTTGTCTTCTAAGGTGTTCAGTGAATTGTCTCTATAGTTTAAAAAAAGAAAAAGAAAGAAAATTCCTTTGATAACAGAAAAAAATATGATGATTTTGAGGTTACACTTACATGAAAAAGGAGAAACAGGGCAAGACTGCCCTGGACGTTACTTACTATTTCACCCTCTCTGTTCTATACACTCTAGTCCAATTCTAATGTCATTTCAAATGATTTAGGGATTACAAATACCTTTTCTTCAAGTGTCTGTTATCTGCAGTACTCTGGGAACTCCTGAAAGCCCCTTGAAACACCATGCTAAGCATTTGTTTAGAAGGAGCCTTTCTTCTTAAGCAGTGAAACATGACTTTCTATTCAAGAAAGTGCATAGTGCTGTGAATGAGTCTCTGAGAAATGAGAAGTCATGGTCTGAAGCAGTATGCTTTTAACTGCTGCTGTCTTTCTTCATACTGTGCAAATTTCTCTGTCATGGTTGTGTGTCTGTTTAAATAGAGCCTACAGTAACGGAAGTAGCCATAAATGCTACTGACTTTCATTACCTAATGGCATTGAAAAGCACACAGTTTTGGTACTGGCACCTATGCCTTCTACTGAATAATGAAAACACACCTGAAGCCACTAACAGCAAGAAACTTACCATAGCAGGAAAGCAAGTAAATACAAAACAAACAAAATTTTTCTTTGAGCTAGAGAAGACTCTGCAGTTTCTTTCATATTCTCTATATTTTACATTTTTGCTCTTTCCCTTTCTTGTCTCCACCTAAGAAATCTAAGCAACTGTTCTGCTGCACAAGCAAAGAGAACAAACAAAATTCCCAAGACTTGTGACAAAGCCTTGCAAATGATCTTTTATAGTGCAAAATTTCATTTGTATAGAGGGACCTCAGAACTTGAGCAGGATGAGACATTTTATCATGGCAGGGAATAAGTATATTCTCAGAGCTTACTGACATATTAAAATAAGCCATAGCTGTTCAAAATAATTTAACCAGTGTCTCTGATTTTGTTTTGTGCCTACTACAAAATTAAAGAAATTGCTAGTATACCCTTAAACTATTATTTGCAAAGAGATTTAAGCTCTATTTTCAAGATGATAAGCAATTGAGAAGTGATAACCAATCCTTGGCATCCTTTGCCTCCCATCTTTGTTCTCAAATAGAGAAAAGATGCTCTTTGTAATGAGTTTTTTCCCTCCTACCAGCCCTCAGTGGTATCCAGGGAAAACAGTAAATTAAAGGTTGTTCCTGTGAATTACTGAGCACCTCCAAGCTGGCTAAGGCAAAAAAGATTTATGCTATGAAACCATGGCTCTTTCAGCTTGTCTTTACTGTATGTATTGTCTGGCACAATAAGATATGTCTCTCAAGGTTTGTCTCTCTGTTAGATAGCCTATACAGGTCAGAAAAGCTAAATCCAAATATAATGGCATGGAGAAATATCTCTATTGCTGAGTGACTACTAGCTGACTATAATAGCATCAGTTTAATAATACAAAATAAAATTACTCAGACCATAAAGCCAACCTACTATGTTCCAACATGAAGCAAAGAAATAAGCTTCAAATTAGATTCTGTTTACTCTATGAGATAAACTAGTTTCACTGTGGATTGAGGTAAAGTAATCAACCTTCGTCTAACTCCTGCCTTTTAAAGCTAGAATGAAAATATCTGGCTGGAATGTAATTCCAGTAACAAAATCTGCGGTACCAAACCATGTATTTAACTCTGATGTGGATTGTATCATTGTGCTATATCATGTGGTATAAGAAAAAACATTAAACTATGACATTACTCAGGCCTTAATTTATAGTAATTATGCATTCCCTTGAAATCCATTTTTATTAAGGACTTTTGTCTTTCCATGAAGACTAAGGGACTATTCATGCTTTTTAATAGTGTAAAGTTAGAATAATATTCCTAAAATTAAAAGACACCACACAAGTTGATGTGTGCCAGGACAGGGCCTTAGGACTGGCTTCCCCCTGCTGTATGTTTTACACAGCGTCAAACCCGATGCAATTGTACATCATTATGTTTGAATGGCAATATGCACTTTCCTCAGACGTCAATGATGACACAAGGTCCAAGGGCATCAGAATTAGATTTCTGCTTTATCACAGAATATGTCACTGAAACTGATTTCTTGTTTAAAGAACCTGAAATCTGTGAGCTGAAATATACTACAAGTATACATAGATGATGAGCTAAAGCTGTTGGAGATCCTAATTTTGGACATGTTAATGGAAATAGAAAAGGCGCATAAGGTATTTCAAAAGGACATGGTACCTGGGGCACAGCACAGTGGTAATACAGCCTTAATGCTTCTGGCACCCAAGCTAGTATTTTAGGATTGAATTAGATCGTGTTTGTAGACAAACTAGCTCATTGACAAGCAGCACAGGTGTCTCTGAGTAACCAAAACTGAAACGCAACTGTGTTGAGGGTGAAGGAAGGGAAATTCTACCAAAATTTTTCTATTTCTTCTCCTAGCCACAGTTTTCATCATCAACACTAAAATTAGGGGTGAGGTTTCAAACTCACAAGGATGTTTTGATAGCACACAAAAGTTTTCATCTTTTGTTCCTTCCCACTGCTCACAGCCCACATGCACACCCGATTTAATGGTACTGTAAATGCTGAATAGTTACATGCTTCACAAATAACACATTAAACTGTGGTTTTGGTGGAGAAATAGCCTGACACAAACTTTTCAGCAAAAGCAAGAAAATAATCCCTCTTAGAATAAATCCTTAAACTGTATAGTAAAAGAAGTATAAAATGGAGACAGAGGTAGATTTTTGCGTCCTAAAAATCTATGCACCATGTTAAATGCTTAGGATTAGGAATTGTATCTCAAAGTCAGCCCAAATTATGGCACCTACTCTGCTTTTACTGAATGTCCTTAACCCCATTGTACTCAAGTTCCCAAAGAAGAAATAACTGTATCACACTGTGCTGAGGATGTCACAGGTAGAAATGCAAACAGAAATAGAAAGCCCTTCAAAAACAAATGAGAGAATATTACACAACTTTAAATTTGCTTCACAAATTGAGTAGTAGAGTATTTTATTTTGTGGGGTTTTGTTTGTTTGTTTGTTTTATAATGCCCACATAACAAGAGAAATGTCACTTGATACCTCTTCTTTTGTTAACAATTTGTTAAGATTATCAGAGGAGGGGTTTTTTATTTTTTATTTATTTTATTTTTGTATTGTACAGTGATCTAGCTACTTGCCCAGCATGGCTGCCTGCAGAACGAGTGCAAGTGATGAGCACCATTATAGAAGCATCCTTACAGGGGCGGGAAAAATAAAACCCTGGGAAAGCAATTTTCTGAAAATGTGCTACTCTCAGGCACACACAGAACTACAGACATCTGACAAGATTTACCTTGCTACTTTATTGCATATAAGGATACTTGTGGCACTACAAAAGGCTTCTCAGAGACCCGTATGAGCTATGCAGTCTGTTGTTTACTGTTAAAGATCACAAGCCTGGTTTTGAATGAGCAGAGAAGCAGCCACAAAAACTAGCCAAGGGTTATTTTGAAAACCTTAACTATCCACAGCTTGCAGTGTCAGTTCTAATTTAATTTGGTTTAACTCATGCTGGGTGGGCTCCAGTGACTTTACATACAGTCACGTCTGATAGATGCAGGCAACAGTGAGAACAACGACAGGAACAAAGTTTTCCTACACTATTTATAATTATATGGTAACTTTGACCAAACAATTTTTTGAGAATACTGCACAGATACCACAGGGTCTTTCTGCTTCTAGATATATGTTTGGGTTTATTTCAGCAGAAGAGAAGATTCACAGAAATCAAGACCAGAAAGAACACTGGATTGTACTTCTAGACTGGCCTCCCACATGTTATACATGTACCTGCAGCATGCCCAAAAAACCTTATCTATGTTTTATTCCCCAGTAAAAATAAGTCTGAAGTGTCAGAACAGGAGAAACCAAGATGCCATTTATCCCCCAGGCCTCTGCAAAGGTAGGACATGATTAGGTGACACAGGCTGAGAGGACCTCAGGAGGAAAACCAAATCTTTTTTATTGTTGAGGCAAAAAGAAACCTTCAAGTCCCTGTGACTCACCAGGCAGCAAAATTCAGACTATCCCCTACACTGTGCCAGCAGCCTCCCCAGTTCAGTATCCTATTTCCACATGCAATAATTTTCAATGCTTCATAATATTCAAATTTCCTAATGATGTAGCACTAGAGCAGAGAGATTCTTGCCACTTGAAAAGTACATCAAGGAACTGCAAGACAAAAGAGGCGATGAACAGAAGCATTTTCAAACTGTTTGCATTGTTCCAGACTGGCTGCCTGACTAGAATGAGACTTTTCATCTACTTTCAGATAGCTACTAGCTGTAAAGTACATTTGGCTCTCAGTCACAGAGGCCGAAAAAAACCACTGGCAGTTATGCCATTTCCTGCGGAATGAACATCTACCCTAGAGTCATCCCAGGGCACAATCACCTTTGACTTAACCAAGGTAGATGTCTGTACTGTACTGTGATTGAAATTATCTGAAAAATCAACCCAGTAACCACCTGCCAATTTCCAACACATCATGCTGCTCCCTGCAGCAGAAAGTATACCCAGTCAGTGCTCCCAGTAGAGGTTTGCCTGCTCAGTTCTGCACCCAACCTGAGGCCCAAACTCCACTTATATGCCTACGCAGTTATATCAATTTCTAAAATTTATGTTTACCAAATCCTGAACTGTGGGTGGACTAGACACCTTACCAATACCTTGCAATTTCCCAGCTGCATCCAGAAAGACACATGTGCTCAGATGGCCCACTCTGTAAGGACATATACATAAGGAACAATTGTATCTATCAATCTATCTAATCAATCTATCTAATCAATCTGTCTATCTATAATGGAAAGTTCTGTAGCTGTGGCTTCCTCCTGAAGCTAAAAGGCTTAATCTTTCCTATCTTACATTAATATGTTTTACCATTTTCAAGACAAGGGGTAACATATATCTCCCAGTAAAACAATTTCTTAGCAAAGGTTGAGGTCTCTGGACTCCGCTTAATATCTGACATTTTTATTAACAGACTGAGGTACAGAAGAGGTTATAGAGCTCTACTACTATTTTAAGAGAAATCCCATATTGGATACCTTTGTGTATGAAGACATTAGTGATGGTTACTTTAGAAATGCCTGATAATAAAATAATAAACCAAAGCAATTCTGGCAGTGCCTTTTGGGGGAAATTTAATATCAAAGCTTGTGTGATGATATAAGGCACAAAGTTGAAAGGCTAGTGATTGTAATCACCTAAGAAGATTAAAAAACCTTACTATTTCACAGAAAGGCACTACTGCTTAGAGTGATATTGCTAATACAAAATTGAATTTTTAAGGAAAAACACTATTAACATGGGTATGAAATTGCTGACAGCCATTCAGAAAGCTTAAACAGTATACAGCTTTCTAAAACTGTTTCATTGGAAGAGGACACAGAAAATAATCTAATGAAATCTTTTTCACTTCTAATTTCTATTACCTTGAATAAAAATATATTTGCCTATCTAAGGAAAGCAATTGTTTTCCACACATAGAAGTCATTTTACAGCATAAACATACAGTGAATGCTTCCTTGAATACAGCCCACATTTTGCACAAATTATTTTCAAGTGGAAATTTTCAGAATTTCCCTGATTCTTCTATTTCTGTCAGGGTTCTAATAACCTCATCGAAGGCAAATTTATTCCCAGATTCAAAAACATTTTGCAGGGTCATTTTTTGCCTTTGCCTTCAGAATTGCTCAGACGAAGACAAGTTTTAAAAAAAATTTCCACAAGGGAGTTTTCCCCTAGATCCCATCATGAGGCCTTCATTGTCTTTCAAGCTCTGAGCAATGAATATTGCTCTATACTATCTCTTCAAGCAGCATAAATCGCAAAAGCACTGACATATCATGGATGAGCACAAATTAGTCTGTTGCATGGTATTACCTACTCTGTTTATGCTTTTAAGAACAAAAATGTTTTTGTTTAAATAAAATACATGAATTCCCAAATCTTTACCTTTTTATGGAAGCAGTGACAAAATTTTGCACCTTTATCTGTTTAAACCCCATGGATATCTTCTACTAAAGTCATTAAATAACTAACATGTTAAATATAAAAAAAGTATTAATTTTTACTCCAGGTGTTGTCACAGTGAGTAGACTATGCATCAATTACAAAATAAAAACATTCCCATTCATTGACAGATGTGAACCAAAAATGAAATGGACATGTGAGGTGGAGTCATTGCTATATCTATTTTGATCCTCAGCTGGATTGCTCACTTAGGGTTAATACTAAAATAAATCTTGAGGTGAGAGTAGCAAAAATGAAAATATAATGGATGGCCCTGACTGTAACACTTCTATTGTCACACCGCAATTTTGATAAGCCATGCTTTTGTTCCCAGTAGACAGCATTTTTCAGAGTTCAGACCTTTTGAGTAACTGAGGCCTTAAGGTATATTTCTCTAGTATTGATTCAACTGTACTAATTGTGCTTATGGCAATGTTGCCTACATCAGTCTGAGGTCTCCCTTTTCTTTCATTTGGGATGCTTGAAAATGCCTCCTGGCATTGCTGTTTGACATACCTTTACTGAAGCTGAGTTCTCCTTTTCTCTTCTCAAACGGACTACTGCTGAGCAAACAGACAAGTCTCTCCCTCTATCTCGCTTTCATGTGGTGTCAGGAAGGCAGTCATACAAGATGACAGATTTAGTTTTATCTTCTGCTGAGTGACAATATCAGATTTATAATTAACTTTATTTTTTCCACCGGGAAAGAAATCATCTGAAGTCTTCTTTTCCTTATATGGCAAAACCAATTAACTTTAATCTAAAATTACAATAGGAAAAGAAAATGTTTTCCCTTCAATAATGATGAACTCGAAACAAGCATGCACTGGGTAATGCAGCTCGAGTGGCTGTGCATTTTGTTGAATATTCTAAGACTGCCTTCCCTTGTCTTCAGTGTAGCAAGGGAAACAATGAAAGGGTAACTTTCCACACTAACAAGCTACTTTAAAGGGGAAAAAGACAGATAGACCACTACACATATATTTGTAAAGACATCCACACATTCTGTCTACAAGAGATGCTCTTCTAAATTTGCTTCCTTTTATATCTGGCTCTCTGTTTCAAGTTCTTTCTATTTCTGCTCTTCGTGTGTTCATTTTAATCTTTCTACCCATTATTTAAGTAATAAGAATTTGAAGGGCTGTGCATTGCTGGATAACTGAATATCTATTGAAACATTTCAAAGCACAGCACTCAGCAGAAGGACATAGCTTTCTCAAAACGAGTTATGATGAAAATATCTTATTAGCAAGAAAAGAGGAAAATACCTGTGAGTTACAACTGAAAGCAAAGGATATACAAGCACTGCAACAGATGAGATAGATACAGAATAGGAGAGTTAAGATTTGACTTTCTGTAGTAATACCAGATTCTTATAGGATGATGTGGTGAGATGTAACAATGGTGAGACAGTTGGCTCCTAAGTGTCAACATCAACTCAGTTCCATTTTAAGAAGCTACATAAGCAGGGATAATCACTTTCAATATGATGCTGTATTCATATTCTTACCATGCAGCATGCTAATACTTAGATGGTTGAGCCCAGAATGGAGACATATTTTTCACAGGTTCCCATAGCTATTCTATGGGATACTTACCCCAATATATGTAGAAAAATGCAGTATACTCTCAAAAATAACTCTGGAAATCTCCTGAGGAACCTCTGGTGAACTTAAGAATCATATTGTGAGTGCCCTTGATTTATTACATCAATTAGATTACCTGTGGAGTACGACACTATACACACTCCATATGAAGACATCACGATCTTGGGCTTACAGGCTGAAAGTATTTGAATATTTCTGAAGAGGCTTCAGACAAGTGTTTAAGTGTTTCACCAAATTCACAGGAAGCTATGAACCATTTGCAATTTGCATATCATTGGTAACTAGTTTTTATTTTATAACCCACACATCCATCCCTTGTTTCAGAGCTGCAGATGCTTCTCATTTAGCTCAAAACATTTTGTACAACATTTTCTAGATGATATGCCAAACAGAGAATCAAGGCCTCCAAAAGGTACTCATAAAAGCATATTTCCCTCTGAGATTGAACGCAGCAATTTGCATTCAGCATAAAGCGAAAATATCTCCAAGGTCAAAAGGGACTTACACTTACACAATTCAGGTGGCCTGAAGTAAAGAATGTTGGAGGGCATACAGAATAGGGAATGACACTATGTCAATTACAGACACAAAGACAGAAACTAGAAAATACTTAAGAATTAGGTTTTCGCGAAGAATAGCAATGTTCCTCAGAATGTTTGAAGATAAGACCAATAAACTTTGGCATCAGTTCTAAACTAGCACTGTTTGATTATAGAAGAATCTATTTCATTTTAAATTATAGTAAGGAATGCTTGTTCTTATGTAAAGGTTTATTCATGAAAAAGCATTACTTGTACTGTTGATAATACGTAGCACCTGGTAGTGCAATTGTCAAAGTACTTTTCAAAGGAAACAAGATCCATTATTCTTGCTTTACACCCAGAAGAAGAAACAATGTGAAGACTAATCCTGGCTTATATTTTCAGCATTTAACGCTAATTATGGGTTCCTCCAGAGTCTTGTTCACGTGGAAGTCCTGCTCCTCCTGCTCAGTACTCTTTTACTTGCTCTACACTTACTTTTGGGTTTGCTGACTGCAGGGTGACAAGTGCCACATTGTTCTAGCAATTTCTCTAATCAATCTGTTTACATTTAGTCTCAGTGCAGAAAGATGGTCCAATTGCTTCCATAATCCTTGGCAGACAAGGACATGGTTCCTGATTCCACTGATTTCATGCCTCAGGATCCCACCCAAGATGTTTAAGAGGAGACAGCAGTGAGGTTGTGCTACAGCATTATGCCCCATCTCTGACTGAGGTCAAAATTCACCATGAGTCTCCAAAATACCATATTAATTCAGACTGGCTTTCTGCCCTCACAGATTTTTTATTTTTTTTAAAGAAAAAAGTGGTGTTCACAGTCAAAAATCTCTGTAATATGGTCAGCTCAGACATGGAGCTGATATCTTCCTAATTTTCTTAAGTAGCCCAGAAAAATCTGGATTTCTTGCTAGATCAAACAATTTAAAAGATACTTATTTCTACTTACGTGGCCAAAAAGACAAACTATAGCAAAATTAATGTTTTTGATTACTTGATTGAACAAGAAAACATGCTTACTCTCTTTTGTTTACTCCCAAGCTGCCAGTTTTCCTAATATATACTGAAGAGAAAACATAATACTGGCCCTCACAGGCAAAAGTAAGCTACCCTTTGCAGATTTTCTGCCCCACTTTGTAAAACTCCAGAGATTTGTCTTGGACTGACTGGTTCCAGATTTCTCATCACCCCCAAGTGGACTCTTTTCTGACAGTTCTGTGAACTGGGGGAAGCAATCTAAGAGTTGCTGAAGAAGGCATTCCCAAATTCTTTTAAAGCCCCTGAACTCAACAAGCTGGAAACAAGCATACGGTTTTCAAAGCTTCTAGGCCGTAAAAAGGGATGTTATCATGGCTAGCCCAGATAAAATTGAGACCTACTTGTTTCTAGGTTATCTTTTGCCATACAGTTATTATCTTTCAACTTCCCTGGTTTCCTGTTGAAGGGATCAAATCTGAGATCAGTTTCAAATAAAAACAGGAAAAAATCCAACCCAGTAACAGGAGAGGCTTTATATTATGAATTTTATGTACAGATTTTTCCTTGAGATTATGCTCCTTCAAATGTGGCTGTAAAAAGAAAGCTCAAGCGGTCAATGCAAATCTTTGAGCTCTGCAAAACTGCTTTAACCTGCCTGCCAGGTTAGGCAGGTTCATTCATACAAACAAGCTCTGCCAGAGTTCACCTTTTTCTTGCTCTTCCTGTTTCAAAGCAGCTTTCAGCTTCTGCATCTGACAGTTTCTTTCTGCTTCCTGTCTGCTAACCCACCACTGCTCAACTTTCTTTTTATTGCTTCTCTTTGCTATCGTTCATTTCATCGCATGTTCATACCAAATTTACTTCCCCTGTGAAAACATGATCTCCAGTGACACTTTCATATACTTTGTTTTAAAATCTGAGCCCAGAAATGCATTTGATAGATAACCCTTATGAAACTGTTCTGTAACTGACATTTCATGGAGGGTAATTCAGGTTGTCATGGGAAATTATCCAAAAAGTGAACATTCGCTATATTTGAAGAAAAGTTCTGTGAAAAAAGGGATTAAAAAATATTTTCCTTTTGGAAACATCTAAAAGTTTTGACTTGGAATTTTCAAACTGAAAGAACTTTTCAGGTGCTCTGTATCCATTTCTGCTGTTATTGCTGAACTGGACACAGGTGTTATTAATCTGCCACAAATATAGCTGACTTTTTTTTTTCCCCTTCCTGCTTTTTCATCTCAGCAAATTTAGGTAATTTTTGAAAGAACAGTATCTGGTTCAGTGGCAGAAATCTTAGAAGGTTTCTACCAGTTTCTGTCCCGGTGGCTCTAAAGCACATTTTTTTTTCTGTGATCTTATTGACAGCAAATTAAATGATCAATGCGACTGCTCAGTTAAAATGCAAACCTTCCCTATTCAAATAAGTATGAGAGACCTATCTCTCATAGAGATGGATATCCATCTCATAGAGATGGATAGACAGGTCTATCCATCACATCAGCTAGTGAATATAAGTAGACCAGGTTTTTTTTTTAATAAGAGTAAAAAACTTTGTCTGTGTACTTTATATTTAGGTAACTAAGTGGCTAGATTTTCAAAATTCCTAAGTATCCTACATTCACAAGAACATGGTAAGAAACAGGACATTCTATACCCATCTTCTAAAACTTATATTTTTTTATTTTTAAAATTGCAAAGTTTGCTTCTAAAAATTTCACAGTTTGATATGACCCAGAGAAGAGTAAGCAAGGCATTCACTTACAGTCAGGGAAGGAAGAGAGATATCAGGTATGGAGAATCAAAAGATGTCTCTCATTTTACAAGCAGGTCATCAACTTAAAAATGCTGGGAATCTGTATCCGAGTTGTACATCAATCAGTGATAAATTAGCATTAGTCTGGCTGAGTACATGGCATAGCATGGAGATAACCACCTTAGCTCAGAACAAGCTGCTCTGCGTACCAGAGATGTTCAGGTCACACTAGTTCAGCACTTCGCTGTGGCTTTAGTAAAGGTAATTAGATGCAGGAGAACATTCCACTAATGGGACTATTCATCTTCTGTTATTGCTTTGCTTGGAGCAAAGCTGAACTCCTCTACAAGGAACCAAATATAGCTGTATGGGTGTACTTCTGTGTAAACTTCTACAAGAAAAGAACTCCAGTCTCTGTCCTCTACACAGAGCTTAAGGCATGGGGTGAAGCTAGTGACAATGAACTGCCAATTAGACATGAATTCTTGTGCCTCTGGGCTAGTCCTGCATGAACAAGAGAAAACAGTGTGTAACTATGATGGCTTTTCAGAAATTCAGTAGAAACTAAGAGAGAAGGAAACATTATAGCAAGGGGAAAAATTAAACATAAAGAGGAAACACATGCACATACATAAATGCACGCACATGCTCTGTGAAGCACTTACGTTAAAAAGTTCTCTGTTTCTCTTTCACAATGTTAGTATAAATTTGAAACACCAGAAATGGTATATGAACTGCAGCACTAGGTGGCCTTCTGTTTTAGTTTTCCTTTTGATACTAATATTCTCAAAAAGTTTTAAGCAGTTCGCTTGGTAAGAGTCAGCACAATTTCCCCAGTCACTACTGTGAAGGACAGGTGATGTTTCCGATGCACTTTCACTTCTGCAACTCCAGCACCATCACTTCTTTCTGAAAAAAAAGATTTAAAGCAAATTCCAGTTCCTGTGAAAGGCACCAGACTGATAGCTCTGCAGAAGAGAGTCCCTGAGTTATACTTGGATTGCACACAGACTGGTAGTGCCGATTACGCCACAGTGCCTCTCCTCGATGTGACGCAAACGTTGGGACCACATCTGTGGAAGCAGGCAGTGTCATTCTCAAAGCTATAGAAAAGCTAGTGGCTGCAAGTTAAAATCAGACAAATATGTCTGAAATGAAGCTTAGTTTTAAAAAACAGTAAGTGTCATTTACCTCTAGGACAAATCACTTCCTTGTATTTAAACATTCAGATCCAGATAGAATGCTTTCATGGAGATGTCTAACACCCATTAGCTGACAAAATTATTACAATTGTGCCATATACTAACACTTATATGCACACAGAAGAGAAGCACAGGCTTCATTATATTCATTATTCATTGCTGTTACCTTTGTTACAATATAGTGACAATGAGGATGACTCTATCTGATATGTAATATTTTTTTTGGCATTATTAGGCAACTAATAATACTTTCTTTTTTTTCCCCTGTGGTATATGTGTGAGCCTACATTTTAAAAAACTATGTTTTGTAAAAATCAGTCTAGAGAAACAGTTATGTAGTTATAAATTTTCAGAGAAACTCATCATCACACAGAAGACACAGCCAGCTACAAATAAGCTTTTTATAATGGTGAGGAATGCAGTACAATGCAGTACAGTAAACACTTCCAGTATCTGGGGAAAATCCTGACACATAAAAAATAGTGTTTTGGTTTTTTGTTTTTCTTGTTTTCTAAGGTCATCCCCTAAAGAATTGTCTGCTGAAGAAACAGCACTGCTGCTGTCTTCCTTTCTTGAAGGCTCTGCCGGGAAAAGAGCAGCTACAAAGCAAATCAAGCTCTTGCAGGAGCCCTGCCACCAGAGGCTGCTGAAGGCAGCACTGCTCAGCCTGGGTTATATTTCACTCCCAAGGTAAACGCTGGTTTTAGCACACTGGACTATGTAGCCACCATATGTCTGTCCACTTTTCTAGCTGCGCCTTGAAACCAATCCATATTATGCATATGAATTATGTTGTGCATAACAGATGAGCTCAGGGTGCTTATTGGCCAACAGGGCTTTTGCCTTCCCAAAGGGGACATTAGATCTGTCTAGACCATGGGAACTGGAGACTGAATCTGCACGATGGGTCAGTACCTGCTGCCGTTTAGCTCCTGCCGAGTGCCCTAGAGGCTGGGGTAAGCTTGCCCTTGCCTACATACAAAGATTGTGAAAGTCCTCAGAGCTATGTACAGCTGAGAAGAAATGCAGACTGCTTACCGCTCCCCCTCAGGCTGCTCTGCTGATATCCATGTGTGCCCAGCCCTGCAGCGGATTCAGCATTGCTAGGAGTTTCTGTTACAGTGGCTGTGCCACTCTTTTCTACTAGCAGTGGAATGAGGGCTGGTCATACTGACAGCCATAATGCCTTTAAAAGCTTATTTCCTTTCAGCCCTGAAATCTGTTAAAATATGTAAGTCAAATGACACCTAGATATGTAGCCATACAGTCCTTTTTTCAAACTCAGGTAACACTTTACATATATATATTATTAGTTGGAACTTAACCCTGTTTTAAAACAGTGCAGACTCTGTATTGCAGTATATTTTATACACACAGCTAATGTGGAAGAGTTCGCACTCACACAAAAAATAATACAAACCTCTTCTTACAGAAGTAGCTGACCTGTATTTCCTTTTGCATAGGTGACATATATATACTGCATAGGCGATGTGATCCAGATGAATCTCTCCATGCCTTAACATGCATTCAATCCTTTTGTTTAACAACTCAGCTATTGCTGTATATCATGCAGATTATTTTATAGCCTTCGGGGCGTGAAGCACACGAATTACTGAGTGACTGCAGTGGTACTTGCTGAGACACTAGACTGCTGGCTGACTGTAGCTGTGTCAGACAGACAGCACCATTTCCTCTGAATTCCTTTAGGGGGTTCTCCCAACAAAGGAAAATGGTTTTGAAGTTTTGCTTTTACCTGCTTGCTGCCAAAGAAGCTCATAATAAAACCCATGCTGTTAACTCATGTTGGAGCTGGAGCCTGCAAGCTGTGAGCCAACAGTGCTTAAAAGCTGAATGAATTCCGCAGAGTAAACTAAATATGTTCAAGTATATGCACACCTGCAATAGATTAACCATTTAAAGGTAATTACTCTATCAACAACTCCAAATCTTCTCCAAGCAAGACAGCTTAAAGTTATTTCTCTCTCAAAATTATTGTAATTAATGCATAAATGTTCAAAGGTTGAGCTTTTAAGATGACAACTTACCTAACATTGTTCATTTTCAAAACAGACATGTGTATCTAGGCACCCAGGTTCCTCTTTTTTTTTTTTTTTTTTTTTCCCCTAAGCATCTGTGACTCCTACCACAGTGTTAGAGAATGCATTCAGGCCAGCTGATACCAAAACATGCAGGCCCATGTTTTCAAAGGAAATGCTGCCACAAACCCCCACAGGAGTTGTGAGGCCGGTTCTCTAAATAGCCTCCTAAAAATGTATACAATGATGTTTTTCACACACATGCTTCTATATTTATATATAAACACTTGATTGCAATTTGCTATTATTTTTGAAATAAGGTTTTCTTTAATGCATTTTTTAAAAAATATAAACTGTCAATAGTATTCAATAAATATATACTATCCAATCCAAACTCTTACCTGACTAAAAAGCTCAAAAAGTGAGCTATGATCTACAATATATCTCATATTGCTTGTCTGCTTTGCAGCACTGATCTGTGATTTAGAGCTGCATGCCTGAAAATACAGAAGAGAACATAAACTACAACATTAAAAAAACAAAACACAGAAAACATTATCTGAATTCCTTGTTACAGCTGTTCTACCAACAGCAGTTTTCCTTTACTCCTTTCACCCCTATGATCTCTTGTCATTTCTCGTAGTACACATCTAATTCACTCAAATTACAGCCTCCAGAAAAAGCTGGTCAAGAATTTTCCCAGTGAACAGTTTTTCACTGAAAAATGTAGAAATACTGAACCCAGAAGGTTTCACAGAGGCATTTCATTTTCAATAAACTTCCACAAGATGCCTGCCTGCTTTCTGCCAGCTCAGTCATTGGGCTGTGGGGATGTCTGGGTCCTTAGGGCTGCAAAGAAGCCTGACCATGCAGATGAGCTCCCAGCTGGGATCTCCAGGGAATCCAGATTCCCAAAGTCAAGAGCCCCTGGAGCCTCCATCTCCATCTGAAGTGTTTAGTTCAGATCACTGGTTTTGCAGAAGGGAGAAAGGAGTCTGCAGTCCTGAGAGCTCCCATTTGAGACATCCTCTCAGGGCTTTCCATGATCCCACCACACACTCTATTGGCAATTTTACAGTTGTAGAGTTTCTGGGAGCCACGTTCAGCCAAGGGTCTGCCAGCTCCTGAGATTTCTTTTCAGTGCAGGGGTTTCCCTGGGCATTTTTTTAATATGTTGCTCAGTCTTGTTTTCTGAAAAATCAAGCCAGAGTTATTCCTTTCTGTGGAAAATTTCAAACTATTTTTTTTCTGAGTCAATATTAAAGCTTTCTTATGGCATTATTAGAATTTCTCTTGAGATGGAATCCCCAAGCTTTGAAATGCCATCCTCCAGAGATATTGGGAAGAGCTCTTCCAGAAATGTGGCATTCAGGGAATAAGATGTTACACCATAACAGGCACAGGCAGATCTCCTCATCTGAGTTGCAGCAGAAATATTTTGAGTCACAACCATTCCTATACCTTTAAAAAGGGATGAACATATCTCTCCAAACAGTCTTTCTCTGCTAGGACTGTCCCTAGGCAGACACACTATGGAGTAATAGTGTGACCTCCTTAATCATTCAACAGGCATATCAGTGTAGATGTAATCATAAGCCAAACGTCTTTCTCTTGTACAGCAAAGCTGCATGCAAATGCATTAAATCCACGAATCTGGCAGAGGAGATATTTACGTCTGTGGCCAAATGTCTGTACATTCAGATTAAGAACCTGGATGTACAAAGAGATCAGATAACGTAATTCTTCAATTTGTTCATACAAACGCCATTTCCATAAAACAAATATGCAGAGCTTAGTCACGTTGCAGGATCCACTGTATCCCGGTAAAATGGTTCTGTAATACCCATAAGCTATAAATCTTGCTCTTAATGTTGTTCAGAATTTGGGAAACATAAGTTTCCTTTTAATTTTCTTGAAATCACATGCTTACACACGTAAATATATATATATATATTTGATAGTTATGCTAATTTTAGGAAAACTGGGACATGTCCTTCCCATCTGGTTCACATTTTTCTGCACTGTGAATTCTTATTTTGTTGTTACAGAAGAGTTGGCACTGACTGAATCAATGCTTGTTCACAGGAAATAAGCAGTAAGCAGTGATGTTCAAAAACACTGCACTGAAACTTTTTCGAACTAAAAATGTCACTCAGCCCAATTTAATTTTAAATTTGCTAACATTTTAATTAAAATAATACCCAAAAGTCTTTTCTCATGTTTTGAGGAAAATCCCAAAATGCTTGTGCCAATAAATAGTAAATATCAGAAAGTTTTTCTTTCAAAAAAGTGAATAGGAATTTTACATTATTTTCTAGTCAGCTCTAACTATAAACTCACATGTGGTAACTGGTAATCCAACTCTCAATGCCCATTAAAAAGTTATTTTTTGCATGTGACCAAACAGCAAGTGATTTGAAATGTAAAACTATATTTAGATTGTTTTTAACATATAATTATATGATAATGACTCTATTAATACCTATTATTTCATATACAAGGCATAGTATGCTTCCAGTATTTATGCATAGGTAAGCAGTGCTCTGGGTAAGATATGAATAATGGAGGCATAGTCAGATGGCAATTCATCAGATCCTTCTGGCAGGTAATCTGATCATGTATGACAGCTATTGTTTGCACAGATAACTATGATGACTGGGCCAGACTCCTTTCTCAGCAGTCCCAGTGAATGTCTAATGTGCTCCATTTATTTTTTTTCTGTAGATAAACTGCAGAGTACATACCACCATGCCTTTAGAAAATTGAAGGGACAGTATGGAAGCAAGCTGAACTGCTACTGCTGCCCTTTCCTGGATTTCTGGCAGCTGGGAAGCCTCTGGTCCTCTGGTAGAAACTCCCATGAATGTTGCCTTTTTTCTCTTGACATGACATACTCTATTATGACCTTTTAAAGACTTCACCCAGGTCTTGTGCTGCTTCTCCTCCCAAGCTTCAAAGGGAATTCCATCTTAAAGTCTAATGTTTCACTGAGAGATTATCTTAACAAAAAGATTGATTAACTTATAGCACTAGAACTTAATTTATTGGTGCCTCTACTTTTAAATGGTAGAACAAGCAAAAGATTCCTCCAATATGACTTTCTTGAATATGTTCAATGTCCTGTCACAAAATATTTCCAAAATAGGGTGATTCAATTCCCCTTCCTATTGTATTTGAGGGTCTATTGTTCAGTTACCCTCCAGAACCAAGGAATCTAACAAATTTGAGAACAACATATAACAATCTATTTCAGTATGTTGTTTCCAACAGTAGCCAACAGCTGTCTAGAGAGGAGAACAATCACAAATCAGTTCTCCTAACACCCTAGAAAATCACAGTTACCTCCTTTGCAAATCAATAATTCTCTAGTAATAAAGAATTATTAATTTCTCTTTGACAAACTTTCCCCTTGAGCCCACATATATTTTCAGCATCTAGAACATCCTGTGGAAGTGCTTTCCATAGATTAACTCACTCCATGGAAAACCACCTTTTCCTGCCTATTTTGAATCTGGTGCATGATAAACTCAACTTTTGGCATGTTCTTCTACTAGAGGGGACAAAAAATAAACAAAATAAAATCCCCAAATCATAACGCATCTCCGTTTATCCCATTCCACCTATGATTTGATGGGCTTCTTTTAAAATATCCTTAGTTACCCTTTTCCATAGGATGAAGGAAGATCCTTAGTCAGTTTTTATCACTTCTCATACAGAAGCAATTCCATACCTTTGGGTATCCTGTAGTCTGTCTCTATATCTCTTCTAATTTATTTTACCACTTCTTAGAAGAGGGAACAAATATTGAAGAGAGTTTTCAAGGAACAGATGTGCTATGGCTTTATAAACTGATGTGACAATGATCTGTCTATTTTTTTCCCAATAATTCCCTATACACTATTTGCCCTTCTCTGTTTATCAGTTGAAAATGTAATCTGCCATTTTATTACCCACTCCCTGGAGAGATCTTCACAGTCAGCCTTTGTATTTATTCCACTGAATCATTTACTGCCATCAGTAAACTTTGTCTTCTTCCTGTTCATCCCTTTTCCCTGATCATTTATGGACAAAGTAGCCCCAACGCTTATACTGTAGGACTCTACAGCCAACCTTCCCCCTTTGAGAATACTGACCATTTATTCCAACTCTCTGCTTTCCATCTTCTAAGCCAGTTATTTAAAAATGTGATGGCCTTCCCCTTTATGCCACAACAGCTGAAGTGCTCTAAGACCCTTTGAGAGGGGACCTTGTCAAATACCTTTTAGAAATCCAAGCAGAGCCTAGCAACTGCGTGTCCCTTGTGTATGTACTTACAATCTTCTTCAAAGAATACAAGAGTTTTTCAAGGCAAAATCTGCTTAACTCTTCCTTAATCTCTACTATTTATTCATATGAACAACAGTTCCTTTTTCAGAAGAGTGCTCAGCAATATTTTTCATACAAGTAACGTCATGTGTCCTGGAACCTCCCTCAAAAACTTGCGTTGCATTAACCTTCTTCTAATGTTGTGATACTAAGAAAGCTTCAGTCGTGACACTACATACCACAGCTTATTAGCCTAGCTATTTGGGTTTTGAGCTCCCTTAAACTCTTAAAAAATCTCCATGATTTTTTCCTGTTTATTTTGCTGATTTCTTCTATGCTGTCTTTTATATCAATTCAAATTGAAAACATTTGATGTCCCAGTATATCTCAAAAAAAAAAAAAAAAAAAAAAAAAAAGGATTCTTGTGCAGGAATTGAGCTCTTTCAAGATGAAACAGTAGTGTTAAACATTAATTTAACTTTTTTGCTCTGGCTTGGTCTTTTCCTCTTGTATTTTACCTGCCTTTGGCCATACAGGGTGTCTGGCTTGTTTCTTGTTCCCAATGTGTTAAAAAGAAAGGATTTATTATTAGTTTTTGTGCTTTTTTCTTCCCATTCATATGTGTCCTCCTCCTTTTTTTTTCTTTTTCTTTTTTTTTTTTTTCCCCAAGGAGGTAGTCATTATTGTGACTGCTTCACTGCCTAAGTACAGCTTCCTGATAAAATCCCTTTGAGTCCAAGTATTTTCAAAACTATGCTGATAACAAAAGCTTTTTGCCATTGAAAACCCGTGAACCCACAAAAACAAGTCAGATGAACTTATCTGGATCAAAGTGTCATTCTAGATTATATTTTGAAAGGTTTTCAAACCAGTCTCACTTTGTCAACGTATAAGATTGCACATGCACTTTCCTGGCATGGATAGGTTTTGTGTGGGCAAAAAGTCAAAATGCATCGGCCTGCCAGTAGCACCACTCAAGAAATGTGAATGCAAGCAGGTTTCTAAACACCAAGGAGCTATTTTTCAAAAATCTGGCCTACAATGTCCTTTACTATTATTTGTCAGACCAGAGGCATAAGCAGGGATTAGGTATTTCGTTCCTTCCCTGAGATGTCCTAAACAATGTTTAAGCAAAGCCTGGCTAGCTTACTAGTCATATGGCTTTTCTGTGGTGACGTGCGAGTTAATCAATATGAAGAGATGTATCTGCGGTAGGACATGTCTGTTTAGTCAGTGGTCTATAGCTAATATGTTTGCAACCAGCCAGAAGCTACATCAGCCACTTTAACCATTCAGCCTTTTCTCAACTGTATTGCCAGACGGTCTGCTTCACCAACTTTCCTTATATAGCTTCACACTTCAGCTGCTTTACAACACATGGGCTGGATCCCAAAGGTATGACAGCAATTTTCAAATGACAATAAAAGAACAAGAAAACCTCTCCAATGCTGTAGGTTTTTTGAGGTGCTCAAACAAAACATGAAAGGCATCTTAGGGGCCAGACACATCAGCTGGAATCAGTACAGGGCGCTCACCAAATCTATCAAAATCTTGTGTTTCCCCTTCTGGCAGCATTCTGTACCTGTGAATGCACACCACTACTTGTCTGTCAAATCCCGCAGTGTTCACTGGCTTCCATGAAGATGATAGTTCTTCGCAATCCTAACATGCAGAATGTTGATCACTACTTGGTACTCAGATAAGTCTCAGAAAGCATGGCTTGTCTCTCACGATTCCTGTTACTGTGCTTGTTTTCAATAGCTACAATATTAATCTACATGACTCTGTCATAGCCTGTGAGTCTGCTGAAAATAATAACATTTCACTCTTATCAGTTATGTCCCCAAGTTGCAGATGTGATGAAAAAATTCTTAAATCATTAGTTTCTAATTGTTTTCCTTCAGTACTTCTATAGTCCCAGTGCTGCCACTGAGAGCAGAATTCAGATGTTCTCATTCTTGCCAAACACAGCCTTACTCTCGAAATCCTTCCAGCTTTGTTTGATCAATGTAGAATATAAAGGTGGAGCTAAAGATTTAAGAAACTGTTCTTTAATTTGCTGAGAGAGAGGTAAAGAAAGGACAGGAAATAATTTCTAAGCAGATATCCATTCCATCAGATTTTACACAGGAGCTGAGGTTTTCCTCTTGATCCGCCCACCAGCAAAAATAAGAGTCATTCAGCTTCTCAGTATTGGGCCATTCACTCATTAAGTATCTACTGACTGTTTAAAGCAACACAAGGGACTACCAAACACAATACGTATCAGGTAAATGAAACAGCTGTTCTTCTCATTCAAAATTGTATGCCAAAACCAAAGATGACAAAGTAGTCCTTATTAGCACTGAGGCTCTGATATTGCAAACCCTCCATGCACAGAAGTTGTCGTAGAAATTGCAAATTCATGTGGGCAACTTGCAGAACTCATCAGGTAAAAAGTATCAGGGCAACAATATAGCTTCATCTCACTGTTCTAGTAGGAAAACTACTAGGCTACAGGGTAGAAATCTCCAGTCAATACTAGATGGAAAAACTCTCATGTCACAGCTCAGAATTTAAAAAAAAAAAAAAAAAAAAAAAAAATCACCTCTATGACATCCACTACCTCCTTACAACACCTTCATTTCTTCTAGTTGGAGAAAATGAAAGACAAGCCTAGATAATTTAGGATTCATTGAATCTACACCTGAACAACCATTAAAATACTACTTCTTTCTAGATTGCCAGTTGTCTTCATCTAACACAACCTGTGAAGTGTAAGTCCGCTGTTACATTTCTCAGGAAACTGTCATATGTGTCAGTTCCTCTGTGTCAGCAGGGTGACAACAGTGAAAGCACAGTATTGAGAAGGAGGCTTTTTATACTATCACCAAAACCCCTCCTTGAATATGTTATGTACAACTCAAATTTGTAATGAGGATGTGTTTTAAGATTGTGAGGTATAACATTATACAACAGTCCCCCTAATAAAAGATTTATGAAATTATTATACAGGAACAATGATGGAAATCATCAACAGGTAGGCTTACACAAAATAGGCTTCTCCAAAATAACCAAAGAAATGTCTCAACTTAATATCATGTAAGGAACAAAAAATTCAAATGATCTTTCACAGAGGTGAGAAATTTGCTAGGGCCACAGGACACTGACTAAAGGAAAGAGATAGTAATGTAAAATAAAAACATCATTGCTTTTCAAGAAGAATGTCCATAACTTGCAAAGCTTTTACACTTGCAAGTAGCACTTATCTTTTTGAATAGTCCTGTTACAGTCAGCAGGCTGTTCATGGCAATATTTGGAGGAGCAGACCCTACATTCACATAAAAATAAGACTATTTAGCTCACAGCAAGCTGCTTTTAAAATGCCTCAAAATCCCCAAACATTTTTTTTTGTTGTGAATTTCCACTTCACTGTGGTCATCAGAGCAGCCCCAAGATTTCTACTCAGTTAGTGAATGTTCCATCAATCATTAATTGATATTTGTCATTTCATGACTGTTTAATTACATTTAAATTACATGCTCATGAGATGTTTGATTATTTAACATTAATAGGCTTGCAAATAATTGATTTTTTCAAATTGTTGATGAATTGAATCACCTCTAGTAAAATAAGTGGAATTAGCCAACTTCCTAGCACAGCTTTACCCCATTACACAACCCCAAGAAGACCATATACAGCTGTAAGGCAACTGTGTGCTTGAAAGAAATCCATTTACTTGTTCTGCTGTCGCTTTCAGAAACGAAAACACCAAGGAATGTTTAACCACAGGGGCCTCTCACTTTTCGTGGTGACAGCTCTGTGGCCCTTATTGAAGCAGTCTCTGCAGAGGTACAGAAGAAATTTCTAAAGGTTCAGCTACTGTGCTGGACCATTAAGCCTCTGAGGCACCAAGGAAAACACAAAAGGATTGTCACTGTCAGGTCTGAGGCAGAAAAAAGCTTTGAAATATAAGAAGGGATAAAAAGAAAAGCCTGTACAGGTATGTCATCCCCGGTCAGATAAAAATACCAGCAGAATAGATGATAAAGCTAGATTTGAAATGCTGCTGTCTCTGGGAGAAACCCAACTCGTTTATTTCTACTGGAAATCTGACACACTAGTTTGTCTAGTCTTAAGAGTCTACTATGGCTACAAGCTCAGCAATAAGGATAAGAAAAAAATCAGGGAAGCAGTAGGCTAAACGAGCTCTCTGGTTGCTGATTTTATGCACATTTCACCTACTGTATATCAAAGAGAAGATGACATGTTTCACCCAAGTTGCTTTTCAAAAGATGGCAAGTTTTAATTTGTCCTAAAGGTGCCATAGAGAATATAAAGCTACAAATAAAGTCAGTGATGAAGTGGTTTGATGTTCATTAGATGTTTAAAGTTGTTCCTGGGGAATATTTGTAATAGAAATGTATTTTTGAAATGACAAAATGTGACATCTTTGTCAAAGGAAAACAGTGTATCCAGGCAGATCCTGAATTCAGCTTGGTTCCCCCACACGAAAAGTCACCACTCGCAGCCTTGTTATGAGAGATGTGAAGATTTAATGCTTTTAGTTTTGTGACCTTTTATCTGGGACAGTTGTATATAAATATCCAGGGTTCTAGATCCTCAATAAGCGTCAGTTTTCCCAGCTTATAGACTGGCATAATTTGGGCTGTCTGTCTCTGTAGTCAAGATCTATGCTGGAAGTAAGAAATGAGAGATAAGTAAAACAAAAATTATGATGAAAGGCTTTTTCTTACTTAGCAGAAGTCCTAACTCTAACCAAAATAATTTTAGATAATAGCCATTAGGAGAGGTACCAAACTTGAGAGACAAGGCAAACCAAATCGAAAGTTATATGTTGAATGTTGCAAATGGAGTTTGGTGGTAATTTAAACGTGATGAAAGGATTCTCTCTGCACTGAAGGCAAACTAAGACCAGAAGAGAGTGTTTGTAGGGTACAATGCATTATGATAGTTCTTACCTGGCATAAAAACCATTGCAACAAATGTGATTGAAAGTCATTCTGAAGTTTCTGTAAGAGGATGGAATATGAACTTTCTCCAGGGTCAATATATGGGGAAGGAAGGGAAAAGACAGAACAAGGAAAAATCTTGGACAGTTAATCCCTTTTAATATGGAACAGTAATAGCTCTTGGCTTAATGTAGATTTCCATGCACAGGGAAAAATAGATAGGCCTATGGAATATCTTCCTTCATCCTCCTACATTCTACTTCCTTACTCAACTCCCAAAACCAGGTCTTTCAAACCAACTCCTTATCTGTCTCCACTCATTTACTGCATGTTTCACTGCCACAAAGACCCCAATCTGTGTTCCAGCCTCCTGTGCTTTCTTACTTCCCATTAGGAGCCCTGATGTCATGCTGTCATTTACCTTTACACATCAAGGCATTGTAAGCTAATGCACATTTTCTCTCATGACTACCATGCTAGCTGCTGTGTCTCTTTTTCTGCAGAGCTGAACTAGAAGCACAGGCTGGGGCACTGGCTTCATTCCTCCAGATGCTCCAAGGCATAGCAGAGCAACCTGAGGAGCTGAGAACACAGACACTGAGAAAGGCACCATCCAGCCACTCCTCTCCCAGTTTATACTTGTGTGTAGTTATTCCATCCCAGGTGCAGAATAAAAGCACTTAGCATATGAAGTACACTGTGTCTTGGAAATGTTTTTACAAACTACAATGAGTAATCTTCCAAAAACTCCCTAATATATATGTCAGTTGTATTATTCCTGTCTCAGCAATGGGAGGGTTGGGTAATCTGGCCGGTAAGCACTTTGATTAGTATTTATGAGTGTCTGACTCTCACTCCCTTACACAAATGAAATATTTCTCTGCAGTGGGTCTACCGAAGGTATATCACTGAATGTGTGCATGTAGTTGAAACCTGTTCTCTAAATAACCTGTTGCTAATCTGGGATAGGTGTCTCTCTTTTTCTTTTAATTCCGTTGCTCTCAGCTCACCACAGCAATCTAAATTCCTTAGCTTGTAGCAGAGAACAGCAAAAGAAAAAAAAAATTTTTTTACAAAAAAAATATGTGGACTTGCCAACAACAGCCATCATGTAAAAAAGGCTAATGTCTCTCATGCTGCCCCCCCTACTGAAACTTTCTGTTTTGAGCTAGTTTATTGGAGTTTGTTGTGTAAAAGATTCTAGGATACCCTCTCTTAGAAAAGGTTAGTAATGAACAGTTTGGCAACCTCTTAACACAGCTGCAGGTATTAAATAGGTAATTCTATTTGACTTAAAGGCTTCATTAGGCCACCCTCAGTGGAGTTCTCTGAGTTTGAGTTACAATATCCTGAATGAAGAAATCACTCAAGTTTGGACATCATTTCCTTTATTCTAGCTGAGACCCTTGTAAGTATAATTTGGAATGGATATGGTGGCTTGAAAAGTACAGGCAATTATGAAAAAGAAAGTAAGAGAAGTTTCTTTTTTACTTCCCTAGCAGATTTCTAATAAAAAATCTGTTATGGGAGTTAGAATGTGCAATAAAATTAGAATACTGTCTTCTGAGAAAACAGCTTCTTTTCATAGTTCATGCAACAGGAGATTACCGTGAGGAAACTACAGAATCTCTTGTGGGTGATTTTTATTATCCACTTCATAGACATGGACTCTCTAAAAAAAAAAGAATTTCTGCTTTTGAGAAATGCTAGATTTATAACCCTGGTGGCTGGCAGTTACTTATGACAGAGGAGGCCAAGGCCTGTTGCATGCAGCTTTAGCACTGCCCTGGCAAAACACCTGAGCAGTTACTGGGAAAGACCACATATGGGGTCAGTAAGTCCCAGGTGTTGTTTACTTACTTCTTGGTCTGCTTACTAGGGATGGTAAAATAGTATTCATATCAGTGGTCTTTATGCCAAACAATGTCAACCATGTGAAAGGCTAGGTTCAAAGAGTTTCAATTTTCTTTAAACACAAATTCTGTAGTCAGAGGTTTTCTTCCAGATCCAGCTGCAGTGACATATGACATTGCAACACTGTTACTTCTTACAGTTCCTTTCTTCTGAAGGTTACTGCCCAAACAGCTCTGTCAACAGAGCAGTTCATGTAAGTTTTTATTTGATTCAGGTCATGCCAATCAAGTCAGGTCAAACCTGTTAGCTCTGCTGATATTGCAGGGAGCAGACTAAGAAACAGTCTATTAGCACAGCTGTGTGAGCAAAAGCCCATAGCAGAGGCCTAGTAACAAGCAGCTGGAGGGCAGTAGTACCTTAAACTGCTACAGATGTTTACAAAATGTACATCTGTTCACAGTCCAGCAAATAGTTTAAGATTGAGTTCCCAACCGCAGTTTCAGCAATCAAGATTTTTTTTCTAATCCTTTGCGTTTACCCACAGCAAGTTAGACACCTAGAGAAAATTTCAGTGACAAAAAAGGAAACAACTACTGCTTGGAAAAGGTAGCAAGAATTAAATAGTAAATGACAAATAAAAGAAACATCCACAACAACTTTGGTCTGTTTTGATTAACTCAGTTCCCAACAAGCAGCACAGAAATGTTTTTTTCTATGCCTTCAACAGTCCTCCGAGTTTAGTTTCTGTAGACAGCAAAATCTCAAATGTACCAGGACCAGGCTTCTCTCCAACTCACTAAAAAATCCTACACAATTTTTTCTGGGCTGTATTAACTGATCTAAATGTAGTAAATTCATGTCAGAAGGTGTCTGAACACAGTGACCCTCATCTAAATGTATTTAGCTTTGTTATTGCTCTTTGCAGCTTCAGAGTGTCCCATGGATCATTTCCTATCAGAGAATCCTTTATCACAAAGCTGTTTGACACAGGAAAGACCCTTTAAAAGAATCCTTACAGTGAGGGCTATATTCTTGGTTGAAGTATAAAAGACCTCTTTACTTTCTCCCAGGCAGCTAAGAGTTTGCATTCAGTTTTGGTAACTTCCAAAATTATGCTGGGGGAGAAAAAGCAAATTTGTTTTACTTTACTAGCCATATTGAAGACCAAACAGAAGTCATATGAATGACAAATGTACCTTCCACAAGCAGAAAAATTTCCTGTCTCCAAACTGCAGGGTATGGTATTTAACTGTCTTGACATGTACTCCAGGGTGGTGAGCTCACCAAGACACAGTGTAGCTCATTTTTAGCCTCCACATCCTAATTTCCTTTGGGGAATTGAGGCATGGAAAGAGGAATTGTAACACAGGATCAAAGCACAGCCTACATGCACACGTGAGTTTAGAAGCTGAGGTGACCTTGTCTCCCTGTTTGAAATTGTGGTGTTAGTGGCCATTCTTTTCTCTGTTCTCAAATTAATAGAGATCTCCTTACTTTCTATACTTTCAGTCACATGGATTAAAAATAAATCTGTCAAGATTTCTCTGAACAATAGTGGATCTTAAAATTATTTGATTTGTTGGGTCATGTTACTCTTTATTTGTGAAAATGTAGACAACCGTGGAAGTACCAGAATCCTAGCACAATAAGTATTCATCTGTACACATAAACCATCTGTCTGTTGTGGTCTTGTTTGTAAAAGTTTCAGTCTACCAAAGAAAACCAAACAGTGTGATTTAGATGACTCATAATGCAAGGTTAACAGTGAATACTTATTCCTGTATGTGCTAAACAATTCAGACACTATATCTGAAAAGTATTAACTGATGGTATTTATTGGCCAATAGTTGTTACATTCACAGTAGCTGCAACTGATATAGGAAGAATTCTAAGAGTGGGGTAATAGTAAATGAGCATTATTTCAAATGAAGAATTCAACCAGCTTCTTTTTCTTATTCAGTCAAGATATCAGTTCATGACAATGGTCCCATAACAATGTTTTGATTACAGTTTTAACCAAGTCAGAAATAAATTTCAGAAGTGGGAATTTTTGATATCTCAATTGAGTTGAGAACCTGTTCTCTAGGTAGACTGCAAAACATGTCTTCATTAGCCAAAGACATACCTCAGTAGTAGAGGGAGATGAACGCACATTGACAAGTTACATATCTGGATTTCCTTTATCATATGCTTTTCTTTATCATGTATACATAACATCAAGCAAACATCAAAAAAATTAGTACATAATTCTTCTGGCTGAATGTCTACTTGGAAGGCATACTGAAAGCAAGGTTTATAGAGGAGAAAAAAATGAAGTCAGGTTTACAGGTGGCATCAGTAAGAATAATATGGTAACAAGGCCCTCATGTAGGCACAAGTTACGTCAGCCTTTCAGCAGACCCAGAAATAGCAGTCAAAAATATCTTTAAGTTCAAGACACTGATCCATTATTGCAAAAGTACATGGAGTTGCTCAAAATAGCTGTTCAAATGGGCCAAAACTTCCAGTTCGAATTCTGTGTTTCCATAGACTAGGCACCCCTAATGCAATCTGATGGCCATGAACACATCTGTGACTTTTGCTGCACACTGTTGTTATGCATGTGCTTTTTTTTGGTCACAATGAATTAAGGCAACTAGGTGCATTTAGCAACATATATTACAGCTGAAGTAAACTCAAAACATCATTGCTGAATAGTCATAGCAGTATCTTTTTCACAGTAAATATATAAATGAAACTATGCCAAGACAAAAACATTTCTGAAGAATTTTACCATCTTGAATGAGCTCAAGACATACGAAAAGCACTCACCTTATTAAAGCAGGGTACTAATCTTAAGGTTTTGCCTCTACTGGGGTAGACTGCTCAATTTCTCTGCCCCCCTCCCAGCTTTAAAAATAGTTTTAGTAACTTTTGCTGCTGAGGGAGGACCCGCCATATGTAAAAAGTGCCAGAGTGCCACTTCCTAACAGATCCAGTCTTCTCCCCGTTAAACTCGTTATGGTAAATGAGCATTTAGTTTGGCTTCTCCAGCATTCCTGGGTGATTAAAATATATTTTTGACCAGAACTCTTTCAGGCTGCAACTGTCTTAGCCCCTTTTTCATATTACTTGACACCAGAAAAAATTCAATGCTCATTTTTACCTACAAAAATTACTACTGCTTGGCCCAAGTCTAACCAGGAAATGCCTTTGTAGGAAAGGTTTCCTTTTAACTCTTAATGAGACATTGATTTGAACAACACTTTATAGAAAGCCTGAAAGAAGACTCCTTTGTGTCCTGTAGTGAGGCAACTGTATTTCATTACTAGACTGAGCAACTATTCACAGAGGAAAAAGATTTTGGAAATCATGAGTAACACCAAAAAGCTGAGGAAGGTTTCTGTGATTATATTGGGCACATGGGATAGAAACAAACAAGTCAAAAAGGTGTTCCCAAGAGATATTCCATTCCTTAGGATTTACAGAAAATAGGGCTAGATGTAAAATAAATAAATAAATAAATAAATAAATACATTTAAATCTGAAATTTGAAATGGAATGTAAAGGAAGCTTTGTACCACAGTTTTGTACCACACAATAATAATAATAAAAAATAATAATAATAATATCAATCAGACTGTAGGACTAAAAATACCTCAGCTTTGAACAATTTCTTTCCCATTCTTATTAGAGTTGAAAGCATGCTTATTGATCTAGCAAGAACAATTTGCTAATAATTAGACCAGCAAGGGAAGATCTGGGATTTTAACCAGGAGAGGAGGCAGGAGGAGGTGCTCAAACCTCACAAGTCCCAGTTTAATACAGATGAAAAAGGAACCACTTATACACTTCCTTACAGCAAAATACATTCAATTATGGTAGTCACTATATCAAATTACCATACAAACCCATGAGTCCAAGGGTTTATAGATTCATACAGAGATTCAGATAGGAGATTATAGACAGCAATACTATTTGAGATAACCATAAAATATTTCTAATGCTTACTGATACAAAGTAGGAGAACTCTGGTTCTTCTCATCATCTGCAAGTGAGATTTTTGCATTTCTCTCATGCACGTTGCCAATGCTTGTAGCTGGATTACCCTAGAAGCGGTGGTTTGCATTACATAAAGTAGACAGTAGCTCAGAAATACATGATTTTAAATAATAATTACCTCTGAAAGTTTTTACATATATGTTTATGCAGTCTAACTTGATAAAACTTTTTAAAAGAAATAAAAATAAGTGTGAAAGAATGTTGATTTTTATGAATAGCTAAGGTAACTGTTCCTCTCATCATCCTAGCTGTGAATCCTTATCAATCAGTTAAAAAAAAATCAAAGGTATTCATTTTCTCATAAAATATGCATTGTTTTTATTTTAAAAGATAGAGAGAAATCAATTTTAGTTTGAAAGGCACATTAAAAATGTAAGCTCAAGAGTATGGGATACATTTCACAGAAGATTGCAACTGCTAACATTTTTTTTCTCATCTACCAGAAGAAATCAAATGAAACCAGTTCGCCTCTAGGGTTTTAATCATCATTACAATTCATCTTAATAATGAAGTTAAAATTAACTGAAAGAAGACAAAATTAAAAAAAAAAGTCCTCAACCAAAAACTTTTCCCCCTGACAACACATGGGTTTATTCAAGAAAAACAGATAAAATTAATACCTGCTGTATATATTTAAAATGAACAGTCAGATATCAATAGCATAGGTGTCATTGGATTCAGGAAGTACAAGACTGCATATATATTCTGCAGATACATTTTCAAAAGCAATAAATGTGTGTTTTCCAAATAAGACACAGAGCATACAAAATATAAGAACAAAGGTATGAAGATATGCTATAATTATACTGATAGTAACACTCACACTGAAAATGTATGGTTCTAATACAGCCTTTTTATTTATTTATCTGCAGAAGATGAAAGCTTGGTGCAGAGGTCAGTAAGGGCATCTAATTTATCCAGGCCCCCCATAAATGCTTTAATGAGTTTGCTTGCATTCACTGACCTAGATCTTAAACTGTGCTGAGAGCTTTCTGTTCCTACAGTGTGTGGAAAGCACTTTACAGTATTAAGGCTGTTGCCTCCCATCCCCTTGGAATGTGCACTAAGCTTATTAGAAATATTTTATATCACAAATTAAGCACTTTAGGAAAAAAAAATGTTGTCACATCCCAGCTACAACACTGATGCTGACAATAACAGATAGTGCTGTAAAGCTGAACAAAAGGATAGTGCTGGTGGTTTCTACAGCTGTCAGCGAAGATCCTCATCTTATTATCCTTTTACTCTGTCTGACTGTCAATTTTAGTAGCAATAAATTATTGTGCAGCCATTTTAAACATGCTGCATGCTTTAACCAGACCTGTGGAAAAAACAAACACATGTTCAGTCCAGCTTGATGAAGAGTGTAAACAGGAAGGAGTCTGACCCTATGAAGTATTTCCACTTGCCCTTTCCCCCTTGATGCCTAGAAGAAATTTTTTCAGCAATAAAACCAGCATGGATGAAGGAAGTAGGAGGTTGGATTTGCCAAAGGGAAATTGCCCTCTGAGAAGTTTCTTCACAGATTCTCTCAACCTAAGGGTTGCAGGGTAACAAAGTGGCTGAGTCATCCACAATTAAACCTGAAATTAGAGACTTCAGAGAGGGGGCCATTATAGCCAAGATAACACCAGGCACAGTCACTGGAACACAGTACTCTTCCTACTCCTCCTCCTCATTTTATAGCATTGCCATATACATACAGAAGCAACACCAAAACCTTGAGTTTAACCCCACTGGTAGAATGTAGAGATCTACAAAGCTTTGCAGTCAGTCAATGCAAGCACTTGTTTTGTTACCATCTCCTCACAGTCTGATTCTGGAAACTGCTGTTGCCATTGAAGACTGTGACCAGCCTTCAGCACTCATTTGCCTGCTTCACACTTCTCTCCAAAACATCACCTTACCTTCTTTTAAGCCTATTTGTAACATTAGTTCCTTTCACTTTGCAGGACAGATAATGCCTGGGTGGAACTTCTTGCTTCAGTATGGTTTCGATGCTACAAGCTAGAATGTGTCCAGAAAGCAATCTGACAACTTTATGAAAGAAAAATCCACCACAGACTATTAACACCATGACACCACTTCAGGAAAGACTAGGAAAGTATTCTAGGAAAGTATTTCTACATCTGTTCCTTATACTCTTCCTCATTCATCAACTGCTCTTCAAAACAAGATACCATGCTAGATGGACCCTTGGTTTGACTGGGGCCAGTCGCTCTTCTTTTCACCTGCAGTTTTTCAAATTGTTGCTTATTGTTACTGATAAAACCAGAATTAAGTGAAGTGAAAACTTTAGCTGCAAACTGTGCCCAAAACTAATTACTGTTCTATTTGTCCTCCCTGGCTAGTAGTTTATTCATAATAATGTCATGACTTTTGCTAAGACATTAAGTACTTCACAGCTTTAAGGTTTGCTTTAGCAATACATACACTCAGCAGCTACAAGGGATCCCAATCTGTTTTCGTCATCTAGGTGCTCTTATAGTACAAGCAAAAAGTACAACTGTACAATGCTTTTTTGTGTTCAGATAGGTGGAGTCTAATTTTTCTCCTCTGAATTCTCCTTGAAATTGAAAATTAAACTCCAAGAAACACAGATCACAGGTTTAGCCAGTTTCTCTCCTGAGAAGCTGGCAGGCTCTTATGGGTCTCTTTGAAACATCTTCTGTTCTTTTAGATTTTCTACTCACTCACTGTATGTTCAAGGCCTTTGTGGTTTGTTTCATAGAGTGAATGCTTGGAACAGATCTGCAAATCCATTAAGTGTCCAAGAGTACAAAAACCTGCTGCAGTGCAAAAAACCTTAATCTGCCTTTTTTTTTTTTTAATTAAAATACAACTTTTCTTTACATTTTGAACTTTACAAAAGTAAACTGGAAATGTTTTATGCTAATTAGCTTTTTCAATTATTTTTTTTTTTCCAATCCACATATTGCCTACAGCAAAATATTACCTTGAAGATCTGAAGACACATAGCAAAGAAGATATTGACTGAGCTGTTATCCAGAAGAGTAGATCTCGGTGGACTGAGAGGTTGGGCTTTGATGGAGCTGGCATAATGAGTGGAGATTTTCCTACAGCCCAAGTACTCGTTTGCAGTAAATACCCAGCATATTGGTGATGTCTTTGCAGCAGTTTGGCAATATTGCAAGAGCAGGATCTCTCAGTAAGTAAAGAATGACACACCTAGAACACAGTGCCAGCAGTGCTCATGCTATCAGCAAATGCCTCTTCATATTTCCTAATCTTTGCTAAATGGATCAGCATGATTCTGTCATAATTTCCTACTAACTCCACACTCATTTTAAGTACTCTGAAAGGAGTAAGAGTGGGAACACCCCACGACTGCAGAGAATTGTCATTTTAAACAAAAGGAACACGTATTAATTTCATTCAGTTTTCCCATGCAGTTATGTGTGACAAACAAAATGACAGCAGTGTGTGGACCTCTTACATGATAACTAGTTTATTACTATTAATTACTTTGAAATGGTAGAAAACAGCTTCTAAATTTATGATCAGAATAATTAATGACATAAATAAAACTAATGAGAAGTGATGTTGTTCTGGACATTTCAGAGACCCATAATGATCTGTTAGGTCCAATGGCAGAACCTGCACAGCATTTCTGTAATGATCAGTTCTTCTGGTATTAACAGATATTTTGCTCATGTGGCAAAGTGACATACTCAAATCTTACAGGAAAACTGTATCCATCGTTATTCATCTGCAACCAATACAGAATAGAATGAAACCAAGTAATCAGCTAACCAATATTTTTACTTCAGTGGGGTCTGGGTTTCCTCCCAGGCTCCTAGAAGGAAAGAAGATGCTGATACAGGAGGAAGCCATTCCTATATCATTACTGAAACCTGAACTCAATATGACCCAATGTTATTTCAGAGTATCTAGATACTGCTATACTTCTAAGCTCAGCAGAGCAGGGTATTCTGCTTGACTGGTATCTGGCTGAGCATGACAACAATTCTGACTTGAGCACGTAATAGCTGTCACAATATAATTATCCAATAAAAGTAGCATTTAAAAATAGTTTAGCTTAGATTTCTTACTATTCTGCCTATGTGTAAAATGACCAGTGTTTTCTCTTCACCTTGCTAGTAAAAAATTTGCTAATGCATAACAATAAGTAAGGGCCTGCTGAATGAAACAGGGCTGATTATTCAGTGAAAATTTACGTTGCTTATTAAAAAAACCCAAAGAAAATACAAGCTCTATTTTGTAAAACAACCATGATCTCAGACGTTATACATTAAAACATCAGATATAGTGCCGTTCACCATCTTCCAAGAAGCAGTAGTAATTTTTTTTGTAATAATAACAGTAACCACTGTGGCAGTATTGTTTTGAATTTTTCTGTTTCAGACTTGAAAAGGGCTTGTGTATCTGAAAGCCTGTACTTTTTTCAGGATATATTGCTTTTTCTAAGAAAATATTTTTCCCTATAAGTCTTACCTGCCTTATAAGCCTTTATGACATTCACTAACATGACACTGTTCTTGTGGATTTTAATCTACTTTTCCAGTGCAAAATGCCAGGTCCATCACTACACAGTGAATAAAACAAACGAAGGCAAAGAAAGGTAGCAAGAATGGGTCCCTATCTATATGGAGTCTTAAAGAGAGCATATATAGATGTACACATATACAAAATATACTTGATTTAACTCCTGAAATCCTGGGTCTTATGCACGTGAACAGGAAAACAGAAGTCTTAATGGTTAATGGGACCAAACAATTGAATCCAGCAAAATATGAGAGATTTTAAAGCTGACACTTTCCACTGCTCACTGATGTATTTCTGTTATTACAAACTGCCAGCAATTATGAAAAACCTTTAGTGCACAATGTAATGATTGGTCATACAGAGGGAATTCTCTTTATTTTCTATTCTGCAGAGGGTACAACTGACATTAAAATCAACACCTCTGTCTTCAGTTGTTTAATCCCTTGAGTTACCTTTTTAAAATACAATAATATATCAGTACCAGAGAGGAGTAATAATGGTGTTTAGTTTGCTACACACAAATTATTTCTGCACATGCATAAAACTCTGATGTGCTTTTGATTTTTCATTCATCAGTAGAAATTTTAGAGCTTTTCATCGCACCACTGGTTTCAATCTCAGCAGAAACACAGAAATAAATTATCTGCCTTTAAAGTCTGAGGTATTTGCAGGTGGAATACAACTTACGATTAACTTGCATTGAGTGAAAATTTAAGGATTTCTTCCCTGAATAAATTAAAGTATGTGATCGGTGGATGAGTGAGAGAAAAACATTCAAATGAGCACAGGAACAGGAAGGAGAATTCAAAAAATCCCCAGAGTCCCTCCTCAGTCTAAGCATAAATTTTGAAAAAGAGGGAGAAAAGTGTATCAATGTATCTAAAAAATATCAATTTGAGTGTAGTATGGAAAATATTAATTTGAGTGATAACCATATTGCTCTGTGTCTGAGTTATTTATGCCTTTTGAATAATGTACTGGGAAAAAAAAATGAGTAAAGCTAGTTTCAGCAAATGCTTATTATAGGTCCTAAACTGATAACAGTAGTTTGTGAGATAATTGGGTTATTTTTCCTACAGGGAAATACATACTTATTGCTTTATGTACTTTATATAGTTGAAAAATCAATGATGTAACTTCAAGTGTGGGAGTTATTTACTGATTTAAATTCAAATTATCTTGTAAGTGAATTCCCTGTCTTTTTAAGTTAGTTAACAATTTACTTAACTTACTTAAAGGGACCACAATTTTGAAAAATAAGCTTTTATATAAATATGTTTTGGACAACTATATGAATTATTTTATGCTGTAAACAAAATTTGTGTGTGGAAAATACATTCATTCCGTCGATCTAAATATAGCTTTTGAAGCATAAGAGTTGCATTCATTTTTTACTTCAGCTGTTGTTTTCCATTATCAAAGTAGTAATTTGTGCTACTATATCCAGTAGAAAATGGGGTTTTAAAGATTTGATACTGATTTTCAAATTGCATTGGCTTGAAACAGGTGTATACTTCAGCATATTTTTAAACTTCCATTTGAATTTACTTGCCGTGTACAGAAGGAGTGCATTCACATGCAGAATATATATTCCCGGATGAAAGCTGAAGTATTATTCTCCTATCTTTTGTTTTGCTTTGTTTTAAGCTTATAGCAATAAAATCAGTTCATTACCTGAAGCTATTCTTCACAGCTCTTTCTTCTGAAAATAAGTACCACAAATAATGAGTATACCCTATTTAGAATTTTAGGCAGGAGAGGAGGAGTTTTCTTTGCTACTATTCTGTTGGATTATGTCCTCAGGTATGTTGTTGAAAGTTAAATAATACATTGAAAGATGGAGGGTGTTAAATAATGCAGGTTTGCTGGGTGTGAGTTTCTTATGCTAAGCAAGGGAACATTCTTTGAACAGAAAATTGTAACTGGAAGAAAAATATGTCCTTGTGCTAGAGAATTTTTTCATTTTAATTTTAGTCAATAAAAACAATTCATTAAGTTTCCAAATTAGCCATTATACATATATTCTAGATCACAAATTCCAGCAACTGTTTGAAAAACTATGCATTATGTATTATATATCAACACGTGAACAAACACAGGAAAACAGACTATGTTCTTTTGTCCTATAGTCAAGTTAAAGCACTTCTGAGAGAATTTATCTTTACAATTTGATAAGACACCATTTGATTGTTTAAATTTCCCTTGTGTAAGACATTTGCACTTCTCTGGACTTTCTTGTGAATTTTGTGGCATATCTCAGGCCTAGTTTGTAATGAAGGTAAAATGAAACATCTAAAGAGTTAACTCCAGGAATAATTTCTATATTCTTTGTTTCTAAATAAACAAAAACGTCAATGTGGTAGCTAAAATATCTTTTTTCCTTTTCTTTTTTTTTTTTTTTTTAGAGACATAGGAACTACTAGTGGTAGCTCACTGAATCATTATTGTACTATTTCTTTGAACACAACACCTAGGAGTTCATCAGAGTGGACTTTCTGTATCTGAGACTAGAGACCCTGCCTCTGTTTTAGGAGAGATGCACTTCACAGTCACAGTCTGTGTGTGTGTGTCCTGGCTAGCTCATGTCTGTAGAGCAAGTGTGCTCCATGGAGACCTCATGGAGAACACTATGACCGAGAAATGGGGAGCAGCACTCACCCAGCTGTTGTCCTGATAGGCAGCAAGGTTGTGTCCTAGGACTGCACAAAGGGATCAAGACTGCCGAGCATACCTGCTTCAAAGAGCTACAACACCTATTTCAACAATAACAAAAAAAAAAAAAGGTGGATTGTGAGACAGCATTAGCCAGCATTGTAAACTATTTTTCTTCTCCTAAGCAGGATTCTAAAATAACAATTCTGACTTTATACATGTTTTCATAAAACTGTGATACCTTATAATTCAGATGAGATGATTAAAATTCAGGAATTAGAGCTGAAACCCAGAAGGTGCTCTGCAGGGTTTATGATGTCCATACCAGTAAATAAAACAGGACCAGGGGCCCAAGTGCTGAGCCATGTTTATTCATAATGTTAACCCTTCAGGACTCTTCACAGCAGAGTTTTGATCTGTATCAGCTATCATGCTCTTGAACGGTTTCTGGACACAGTTCAGGGACTAGGATGTGCCAGGGATCATTCCAACACAGACTTAAGGCTCTGAATAGGAGGGTTTTGGGGTTGTGGTTGGGGTTTTTTTGTTTGGTTTTGGGTTTTGTTTTGGTTTGGTTTTGTTTTGTTTTTTAATGTAAGCAGTGATTTGCAGCTTGATTTTGCAATCAGAAAATAATCTCTGCTCTTTGGTCTCTCGCAGCTCTTGAGTTTAATGCATCCGTTCAGTGATGAGCTCCAGCTCTCTGGAGACCAGAACCAGGATCCTGCAACACTCTGATCAATTGTTAGTGTCACACGTTAAACCATTTGACTATGTAGCCCATGTACTATGTCCCAAAATAATCGGAAGTTCAACATTACTGCAATATTGACTAAACTTCCTACAAATGTTTGATTAACCTGTAAGATGCCACAGTGATATTCACAGCTGGGCTTCAAACTTCATGTTTAGGCTTTTGATGACACTGATGATACTTCAGCTAGCCAAGACATCTCTTCCAAGTTCTATCTTTGCTTTATACTTCACACTTCATTGCTTAAATTTTTAGGGTAACACCTGAATTTCAGTTATTTTTCTCCTATATTTTCCCATTCATCTGGCACAAACTAATACTAAATATTTCATTCCCACATGCTTTGCTTTATTGCTAGGAAGCAAAGATTTTTTTAAATGTATTTACCCTAATCAGGTGTCATAACTTCTAGTCCGATACATAAAAATCTTCCCATTAGTAATTCAGCAAGCACACATTTCTAGACTATGTGGTGTTATTTGATAAGACAGCAGGAAAGAAGCTATTTTCTGATTTAAAGATAGTTTATCTTCTTCGACAGTTTTCATGTCAGTTAAAAAAAATATCTTGGAAAATACTGTCTTCTCAAATAAAGCACAGATTGTGGTAGGCAGATGAAGTATCTAAGTATTATTGATCTCATAACTTTTTCTACATTCATCAGGGTCCATTAGGAGAAATTAATTCACATAGTAGCATATACATCACAAAGTTAAACCTTAAAGGTAAAAAAATTGCTTGTATAACAGTGACAAACTATAGATAACTCCTGCCCATGCTGATGATGAATCTTCAAAGTGTCAAAAAGCTTTCACCAAAGAAAGGATTGCCAAAATTCCATATAATCTACTGGTCATGGGCATAATGACTATTTCAAGGAATGTCCTGGTGCACAAATGAGATCATTTATGCAAACTTCCTTTACAGTCTTCTTTCCATTTCCCACCATCCTCTAAGCACAGTCAAATTAAGAATGACACAGAGCTTAGGTATAATGCATTTCTTAGAGCACTAAAAAAGCCCAATGACTATTGTGTAAGTAGACCCAAATGAATGATTTTTTTCCCCCTGATGCATGTTTAACTTTGTGATGTATATTGTTCTATTTTTTATTTATTAGTTGTCCCAGATCAGATAAAACCAGCTAATACCAGCTACGTAACTATTCTTTTTTTTCATTTTTTCAAATCATGAAGTCTCTGAGAGGTTTGCATTAATATGCAGTACATATAATTCCTGTTTTTCTTATGCTGACTTATATGTATTTACCTCTGTTTCAGATTAATCTTTAAATTATTCTGTGCATGTCTGGTGACAAAGTGGTAATACCTGGCTTTCGGTTACTCCACATTTTAAGACAGGTGGGAGCTCTGCTGCAAATGGCTAATATCTCTTTGAATTGTTTATAAAACTTCTGGTGCTGACTGCTCTGCTCTCTTACACAGCTAGAAGCTGCTGAAATTCATTAAAGCCGGACTACTAGATAAATATAGATACACCTTACATGCTGGAGCATGCAGTTGCTTGGTTTCGCTGCATGTGTTCGTCTCCTTCTTACCAATGGTGTTCAGACCAAAAGGCATACCGGATCTCTGGCTTTGAATAGCATTTCATGGACTGCTATAAGATCACTGAAGATGACAAACAGCTTGCATGTTTTCTGTTGTGAAGACAGCAAAGCGTTTCTAGGGAGAAACACTACCTGTGATAATGATGCTATTGTCTCTGCCTAATGCTTTATACCTAAAGTCACACATCTGATAGGACAGGTTAAACATTCATGGGTAACAGAAGGTACATATTAGTTAAGGAACAACTGATTAAGGAAAAGTCACGGAGGTTTATTATTATTAGATATACCTAATTAAGAATATATTTATCCTTTATTATTATTAGGTATACCTAAGCAGTTTTTTGTAGCTCAGGATTGATAACTTTTATTGCCATTTCATATCACAGCACATGAGACTTTTCACAAGAGTATTGATTCATGAGTGTCTGCCTTCCAGACTGCAAAGCATAGACAAACAAAATGGACATGAACTGGGTATCACCCTACTGAGCAAGGAGGGCTCTCAGTGGCTGTTTACAGCCAGTACAGCTAGTAATGGATCCCAACCCCGACAGCCACAACTACAGTACCATGTTTCTGAACAAACATGAACACAAGGGACCCAGATGATCAAGCATCAAGTGCATGAGCAACCATTATGAGGCTGAGAACAGATTTTGGAGAATGTAGTAGCTGACAGATTGCAGTTTGGTACTGAGGTGAGTATGTTCATAGTAGCTCCCATACTGCACACTGCTGGGAGCTCAGTTTTGTTGTGGTTTCATAGAAATGGCAACACACAGTCAGACTAAATGCGTCAGGAGCCTCTTTGCTCCCCACAATGACTGATAGGAGCGAAGAACGCTGGTAGCTATTTTCCCCAAAAAGCTGTTAAGCCTGGAGATAACCAGCCTATGAAAAGCAGAGGTCACCCTGCCCCACTGCTATATGGTGTAAGGCCAGAAGCTATAAAATCAGCTGCTCATCCTGGTCATGTACTTCTTCCCCGAGGTAAGCTGATTCCTCTCAGTCAGGTATGTAAGTATAAGCATGTATTACCCTGCTGTAAAGCAGTTCCTGACAAATTCCTATGAAAATCCACACAACAGCTACAAAATATTTGGACTATTTTCTAAATAAGGTACTATACAACAAAGCATGTTATTTGTAGACTTTTATGAGTCTTTGAAATCACACTGGGAACAGGCTGTGAATCAAGCCACAAACTTAAAGGAGGATCATAAGCAGATGATACAAAGCATGAGGATGTTGAAAGTTAGCGTAGTATTTTTGCCCACTGAGTGACGCTGAACCCAAGAGTTAAGTTCCAAATGGCAAGTTAATTGCTACAAAATACCCCCATTCCTCTATTATTCTTAGCACAAACCATCTACAGTATCATCCAGAGAGGCAGTTAAAGCAGCTCTAGCTTGGCCTCCAGACTTCCTTTGCCTTTTTTTTCTCACTTTTTCTTTTTTTTTCTTTTTTTTTTCCCCCCCCTTTTTCCTCCAGATACATGTAACTACTAGTTTCATTTATTGTCACTTTTTGACCTGTGAATGTTCCTGGATAGTCTTTGGTGGACTCCTGCAGTTCCTCAAACCTTCTGTCGTTTATTTTTCTCAGTGGTTCAGGTACTGACATACCAAATCAGTCCCACTACTATTTCCATTTGATAGGAATTTCTGGATGCTATTTTGATCTCGGACCTTGGCTTTTAACTGACATGTTCCAAATTAATATCCATGCCAGTTTTTCTTCAGTCTCATTAGTATGCATTACTGTTTCTAAATTGGTTACTTTTGTTGTTTTTCTCCTTACTCTTGTGTCGCTCTTTTCCTGATGGTGTATTTTGCTTAGATAGATTTTTTTTTTTTTGCTATTCATGTTCTATGTCATTAATGTGGCCAACATTTTGGTATTTGTGACACTTGGCTTTTTATAAATGTATACATGAATCAACTGGATTTATTTACCCTGATGAAAGCTATATAGTGCTTTCAGTTTCTCTTCTGAAGTTATACATCTTCAATTTGTCTGTTTGCTTCTTTGCAATCTCATGGTTTCTCCTAAACATTTTTGCATGGACTAGTATCACATTCTTTCTTTCTCAGACAAATATAAGTTTGCCCAGTAAACCTTCTTCTGAAAATTGCCCAAACTGATGTAGACTTTTCACTATAAACTCTTCCTTAGATTAATTTCTTGTTTCTTCAAATGAAATTGTAAGAAAAAGTTTGTCGTGTGGCTCTGAAAGAACTTCCCATTAGGAATAGAGCAGATAAAATCTGACCGCTTTTAAGATGAGTCTTGATTCAACTGCTGTTGGACAAATGCACCACTGTTGCCTACACTAGCAGCAGATTCAAGCTCATGTCCCATTGTAACCCTCAGTAAAATTCTGACACCAGCTGAATTTCAAATAGTCGTTAATTAATTGTTCATGCCCCAGATGTTTGAGTGTCTAGTGAAATACGTAAGCCAAATGCATTGGCAAGGTCTCAGGCTGGTACAATTTCTTACGCCACTTTAAGCCAGAACATTTGAGGATACTCATCAAGCTATTTGCTTTCTCTACTCACACACCCAAAGAACTGTCTTCTTCACTTCCTTGCTCCCCTCTTTTTTCCTTTCTCAAGGTCAGCTTCAAAATCTGGCCTGGCCTCTGTATAACCTAATTTTGTCAGTGTAATCTATTTTTCTTATGCAATTTTACTTGCATTAAATAAAAATAAACCAACATCAAAAAACCAAAACAAACACCCACGTGATCCTACATTCTTAGAAAGAGCCCTGGATTCAGATAAGCTCATATTTGTTTATTTCATTTCCCTGCTCTTCATCACCCACACACATCATCACCTTGCTGGTATTTGGTCTGTCAGCTGATTTGGACAAACCTTTCTGCCTTCTATACAGCAACTACTACATTTTGGGATTTTGTTAAATGAGAAAGCCATCAACTGGTGACTGTGTAGTGCATAGTATTCTAAGTTCTTTCCTTTGTGACAAAGCAGTAATTCTTCTAAAGGCAGGTTGTACTGTTGACATTTTCTTGAGAAAGACACAAAGATCTAGGAGGTGATCTGTGAAAACTATGGCCAAACCCATTTTTTGTGTCTAATTAGAGGCTTTGATTGTATTATCATCCCTAGCTGTATTTCACTGATAGTCTCTCTCTCATGACAAACCTGGGCCAGGAGACAAAGTGAGTATATTTTATCTGCGTTAGGGCAAAAGGAAACCCCAAACAAATGCAAACCCAACAACAGGGTAATCAAACGCTTAAACTTCCATCTGTTTTCTGTGAAAGACAATGTAGAAATACAAATGCTTAAAATTTTGTTGCTGATTACTTAGGCATATGCTTAAATATGTCTGGGAAATACTACTGAATAACAAAAAGAGGGACAATTTAATATTTTATTGAATAAGGTAGGGATTTTCCTTAGAAAAAGACTGCAAAATTTACCCTAGAAAATGATATAACAAGATATTCTTAAATTGTCATGAGGTTTGCTGTTTTGTTCCAAATTTGCCTTTTTTTCGAACTCATTTAAACTTCAGGGCCAATGAAAGGACTCATTTTATATGTAGTGAAAGTCTTGGCACTGAGTTTATAGATTGTCTTCCTCAAAGGATCCTCTTCCAAATCAGAATTTCAAATGGGTTCACATTAAAGACAGAATTCAAACTGGTGAGTTTTCCTGTAATTAAGTCTGATAACACAGGGGATGTGGAATGCCCTTTAAAACATAGCTGTAGGCTTGCAGCTGCCTTTCTGGGATGTACTACAGTTTAGTTATTGTAGTGTGCATTATAATTTAACAGACCAAGAATCACTTTCAAAAGATTGACATATGATATGGCAAAATTCAGTGAACCAAGCAAACATACAACCAGCTCTTCTTAAGCTTTTTAAAAGCACCAGAAGCCACATTGCCATTACTAGAGTATGGCTAAAAGGTTATAAATTTGAATTCTGATAGCCATGAGTGAGCTTTACAAAGACATAGAAATAGCCAGTCAGCTTCCACTTAGTATTTCACAAACTGATGCACTAAGGTACAGAACAAAACAGTCTAATTAGTGATTACAGGAAAATGTTTCCTTTGCCTCCCAGCTTCCACCTCCACTGCTTAGAACAGATTGCCCTCAGCTTGTGCTTCAGTCTAATCAAATCCAAAAGCACTACCCTCCTCTCTGACTTGTGGTTCCCCATTTAGAATTATTAATAACTTGCAGCATGAACTTGCATTTAAAATGATAGGTGAACTTGTTTGTTCCATCAAAGAAGCACACATCTGTAACAATAAAATCTGCAAATGCAATCCCCAGGGAGAGCTAGAGTGTATGTTGAGAATTCATAAAATAACATAAGGAGTTCACACAATGCATTGGGCACTATTTAAGCCAAAGACATGTTGAGCATGAATCTTTAAGAGAAGAAAGTGTATATGCTTGCCTGAACTCTGCAGAGGGAACCTCACAAGATGGGAGCGGACTGGTAGCAGAACAACAAGTATCAACAATAAATGGATTAATTGGCCATAACCCACAGCTCCATGAATGCCAGGGGACAGCAGCAATGTAGGAATTGCCTTGAGGTTCTTGCCCTAATGATGAACTACAGAATAAGTTTCCCTCCTGCATTTTCATCACAGGAGTACTTCACCCTCCCATGCTTCAGGAGGTTGAAAGGACAACGAGTGATAATGTCTGGCTACAATTTAGATTCACAGGTAACAAAGAGATACATAAACCAAAGCTAACCCAATTTTTCTACCTCATTTTGATTACAGTCTTGATCATATAAATTTGGAATCACTAGGCACAAAACTCTGGGGAGGACTATGTTCTGTTGCATGCATATGTATAGGATTATCAATATTGAGGCAACAATGCCTTCCTGAGAGAGAGGTCAGTCAAATGCATAGGAAAAAACTTCATGAGAATTGGCTGCCGGAGACTCCTGAGGTAGTTTTTCTGATCTGAGATTTTGTCAGGACAGTCATTTTCCTCTGTCACTGAGTTAGTGCTTTAAAAGAAGCGATGTCGAGGACTGCTTTGCCCACCTATCAGTATGACCGTTTTTTTTTTTTAAATCAGGAGGACATTCTGCATCTTTAAGACAGCACTAGTCTCCAATCTGAAGTTGATATCGCTATGTAGAGTGAAAGAAAATAAAATTGAGGTAGATACTGTCTCATTCTGGCATTCAGTTCAGAAGAATATCTGAAATTAGTTTTCCCCTCTATTTTATATATTTTATTCATTTCAGGACTACAGTCACAAAAATACTTATGGGTAGGCTTTCTTTTCTGTTTGTTGGCTCTTTTTTTTAATTCTTTTGACTTCTGTATACCCTTTTTATTCCTTGACATACTGTCACAGTCATGATTACTTGCAACGATATGCTTTTTTCCCCCTCTGTTGCATAACCTTGTTTGTTACATATTAAAAGAAAGACACTCAGTAGAAACTATAAGAATGCAATTACATGTCTCCAATATGTATTTGAATAAAGTTATACCTTTTAATGACAATTTTTATAAAAATTGGGTGTATGTATGGACAAAAATAGTACTTACAGATTAATGGAATGGAATGAAGCAGTATGCGTTACAATGTTTGGCAAGTTCATTATACAAAAAATACCTATGGAAAGTTTACATGAAATAAGCTTTCCAAAACATCATCAGTTGTACCTGCAACAGCTTAAAGAAACATTTTTAAGAGGAACATAAAAATAGATCTCTGCCTCTTTCCACTTACAAACCTGGCAAAAATAGTAATCCACATTTCTGAAAACCTTTCTTTGGCTTCAATCTATTATGTGACAATTTTTTTTTTGCTTTAAATTGAAAACAAGAGAAATTCACAAAGCAAAGCATAAACAATAGAAAATGTTGCAATTCCAGATGAATAAGCAGACCAATTTTTTAAAGGGTCACACAAACCCTGAAACACATTATTCATTATCATTCTAATATTTCTTATAATCTGTCATTGTGACAAACACACAAGCTATCTTCACTTTTCTGAACTGCAGACATTTTCAGCACCTAGTGAATTCTGGGTCACATCTGAGTCTGTGGAAACCTCAAGCACTGCAGAACATGATATCTGATATTGATGTTACAGAAAAGACAAGTTACAAGAGATTCAATGATATTTATAATACCTGAACAGTGAAAACATCAGTGGTAAAGATTTTAAATGCAGAGCTGCTGTGGCCGCTCTAAGTGCAGAGTCCTCTCAGCACAGAGGGGCACAACCACATGCCTGAAAAGAGCCCTGTAACCCCCTTCCCTGGAGGGGCGGTGGGAGTCCCTGTGCCATCTCCAAATGCACCACTTCTTTCACTTATCAGTAGGCCTGCAATATGTGCTCGCTGCTCTTTGACTTGACTAAAATGTCAGATGGTCTTTCTCCATTCACACTTTTTACCCCTTCCGATCTTATTGATCTTCATATTATCAAGTCACTCTAGAAGAGAGAGCAAAAAAGCACTAGTGGAAGAAACAGGGACTCAGCATGATGGAAGGAAAGTAAGAAAGGATGAGGGAAAAGGTGACAATGGGATTTGAGACGGAAAGATTAAAAGGATAGCAAAAAAAGGGGGAAAAAAGGAATCTTTCTCCTTCAGCCTGTCAGACCTTTCATTCAATTGCTCATTCACCCAGCCTTCTTAACAGGGTACTAAAATTTATCTTGCATGACGCACCCAATTCATCACAATTTCTCCACGAGCTATTTATTGTCTGCTCTTACTCTAGAGACTCCCATGGGAAGAATTATTTCTCTTGTTCTTTACAGACACCCACATGCACAATGAAGATAATTTCACCAATGGTGGGAGTGAACAGGATATAAGTGCATGTATGTGTTCACAGAAATCCATGTGCATGCATAGACATTCGCTCCCTACTTTGGCAAATGTATCTCCATTATTATTACTACATATTCCAATAACAATTTGCATTACAAACACTTTTATAATTTCATAAAATGAAGACAATTCTGTTTATAAATTGGTATCTAAAGTCTCAGCCAAGAATTATTGTTATTAAAAAAGACATTGATGTGTTAAATATTTTGTCACAGTTTATAAATAGAGTTCCTAATTTTCCTTGCTGATCTATTTTAATGGCTTGTGAGTTAGTTGTTCTCTTATTCATTGTTTCATTTTTTAAAATCTGAAATAAAGATTTTCTAAAGCCGTGAAAGCCATATTCATACAAAGTTTGACATTTCATCTTGTTGCTTTTAAAAGTCTATGATCCAGGTATTCAGAAGTATTTGTATGTCTAAAAATGTATCACAGTTTTCAAAAGTATCTAGATACATAAAGTACAATTGAAGCATAAGATGTGAAGTAGGCAGTTATCACACTTAGGCATTTCTGTCAGTCCTATTACAGTGATGCTAAATGCTGTTGAAATTTAGTCTTGTACTGCTAAATTTATTTTTTTAAAGAGGAATCTTCTGAAGGGCAAGCACAGCTATACTGCCTGTCCAGAAATCATGGATATATAATTCATGATCTTGTGTTACTCATTCCTTGTCCAAAATAGATATTTTTAAACATATTACTTTTAGTTTTTTTGAAAAACAGTAGCCTTACAGATTAGGTGGCCTTTTCTTTCTTTATGACAAAAACACTCAGCAGCATGGTGTCAGACTGCTATGCAATAAGTGATTTACAAGCTACTAGCAGAACATTCGCATAAGCAATACAATAAGCACTTGTCCTGTAAGGGGAATTTTTACGGTATTCACCTGTTCTGAATAAAATCAGAATATTTTCATGAAACTATATGGCAATAATATCAGTGGCTAAAGTAACTACATGTTATTTGCAGTTGTGGCTTACAAACTTAAAACAAGATTTATGCTCTCATGGCAAGTCAATTTTACACAGACAGAGGGGTAAGCTTTAGCTAGTTTAGGCCATTTATTTCAATGAAAGAGTTTATTGAAATATCTTGTCCTCTCCATTAATATTTTAAAGAACGTTACAGTTCTTTCACCAAAAATGTAGGAAGAGAAGAATCTGAAATACAGCAGAACTACTCTTTTGCTTTGATGTTATTCTTGCCCCTTTCCCGTTCTCTGACAGAGGAAAAAAAATCAATGTTAGCAATGTTTAAGAAATCCAGGGTGACAAATAGACCATGGCGACTACTGAGGATTTTTCAAAAACTCTGTAAACAAACTGATGTTCAAGAACCCCATTTGAGCAGAAAATCTTCTCTGCCATAGTCTATTGTGGTCCTGACAGACTGTACTTCTCTTCACCCCCCCCTGCCAGCATGCAAAACCCCTACATTTTTAAATCAGAGAAAATGAGAAGCTTCTGCAGAGAGACACTGACTGGGGAAGCCAAAGATGGACTCCAGAATGAGCAGATAAAGATTAAGACCAATAGCATTTGGGAACAATAACATTTGGAGAGGTAGTGAAGGGAAAATACTAAGATCAAAGTAGCAAGCAATGGTAGAAATGGGAGAAAACAGGAAAACCAGTCAGTTAAAAGGCTTGACTGGGAGAGAAGGAAATCAGTTTGAGAAGTTTCTGTGTCACTATGAACTCAAGGAATATGTTTTTGGAGGTCTGCTTCCATTTTAGTTTTCTTAAAAAAAGAAAAGACAGATGGATCAGATCTGTCGCTGAATTCAACTGTATAATGAACAAAACTGATCCATACAGCACCAGTTTCTTCTATTACATAATTCAGATTGTGCTGCAGTGAATGGGAAAGACTGGTCTCATAAAAGCAGTGATAAAAACTCAATGATGAAAAATATGGAAACAAAAAAAAAAAAAAAAGGAAAGTAAATAGCAAATGTACTTATATGAGAAGATAAAAACATGTGGGGGAAAAGCAGTGGCTGACATAAGAAAAGAGCAAGGAACTTTTAAAGTATTCAAGAAATAGAGGAATGCCATGAATATTTTAACAGACCATATCATGAAATTGTAAATAATGATGCAGAAAAAACAGAACCAATACTTCTGCTCGGATTTGCAAAGAAGTGCAGTGCTTTACTAACACCACTTTACACAGATCCAATTAAATCTATTAATTATTAAGTGGAATATTAAAGAGAATCTAATAGAATTATGTAGTTTTACATCAACAGGCCTGTGTAACTTTCACTCACACATTATTAAGGACTTGGCTGAAGAATTTTCTGGACTTTTCTTAGCTAGCATATTAAAGACACTCTAGAGGATTCTAAAAATATTAAGAATGTTCCAAAGGGAAATTGCGCGTAATTATGTCATACTAGGAAAAACATATGTAATTATATCAAGTAAAAATTAAATGAAACTAATATAATCAAGGTCAACTGATACCATCTAAGAGGCAAAAAAAAAAAAAAAAAAAAGCTCTTGTAAATCAAATCAGATTCAATCCTTGGTGAGATTAGAATTTTAGTTGGTGAATTTACTGCACAAATATAAATTTTATGAGGCTTTTAACTCAGCATCTATTATCCTTTAATTAACAAATTAATTATAAATACTACAAGAAATTATATATTAAAAAGAATAATAATTAGATAATTGATTAGTTGCAAAACTAACTGGCAATAAAGAATTAATATTAAACGGGCCATTTCTAGAGGTGAATAGTATAAGCTCTTATATTTCTAAGTATGATTCATAAGTATGTGTTGTATCAACACAGAAGAAGCTGATGAAGGTTACACAAAACTAGCACACAAGGGTAAGGTCAAGGACACCAGCTCTGGAATTGAAACAATGCAATTTTAACAGAGAAACAAAAATTCACTTCCTTCTCCACCCCCTCCACCCCCAAAATGCAGTACATTTCTACACAATGAGAAACTATTTCCTGATAGTAGCAAGTCTGGAAAAGAAATTCAGAATCATTACAGGTAAACAAATAAAAATTAGTTCCCAGTAAAACATAGAGACAATGTGGGTTAATGCAAACCTTGAAGGAACAGGCAAGGAGGAGGAGTAATGAAAAGCAGTGGTGATTTTATGCCTCTAGATAGCACTGGTGAGATTGATACTGGCAAACTGCCTCCTGTTCTGCATACTGCACACAGTTCATTTTTAAAATGTCACTGAAAAAATTGGAGATGATATAGAAAAATAGCTGCAAAATTATTCCAGGCTGCAGAAAATTCAGGTGAGTGAGGACTTAAAAATATCTGTTTATCTTATCAAAAAAAAAGACTGGCAGGTAGCTTGATTGCAGTGTATAAGCACCCTCACAAGGAACTAAAGGACTCTTTAATCTTGCAGGGAAAGACAGAAACCAATGGATAGGAAAGGAAGGCAGGGAAATTCAAAATAGGAATAAGATAAAAATTTTAACAGCATAGGTGCTTAACAACTGGAACAAACTCCCAAAGGGAATGGTAGATTGTCCATTACTTGGTGTTCTCAAATCAAAGCTAGGCACCTTTTCAGAAAATGTACCTAGTCTGGAGTCACTGGAAGAAATACAATGTTCTGTAATACACAGGACATATGTGACTAGATGATCTAGTATTCTCTTCTGGCCTTAAAATCTGTCCATCAAAGGTAAGGCTGTAAAATATTGCCACAAAAATTGGATTTTAACCCTCCTTCTACCACACCACATGCCCAGATGATGTTTGGCAAATCATTTGATTCAAAATGTCTATGAACAGTTTCTGACAGTGTACTACTGTTTGGTGCTTGTATCCCTGTCTTCCAGTCTTGCGTACTGATGCTTACTAGCACAACTAAAGTCAGTGAGAACAATGGAGAGAAGTCACCAGTGCCATGGATCACTGTCTGAATATCAGCCTCTCAGAATTTCAAAGTAATAGGTCTTAACTTTTTGTGCCTCTGCTCCCTACATGTTAATGCCATTAAGAACATTTTCTCTCCATCTAAGTATAATGAAAATAAACCAGTCTCCACAAACATTATCATATTGAATGCCAAAGAAAAGCCTGTGAGAAAACTGGTGATTTTTGTACTCACAGAAAAGTATAGACAGATTTCAGTGAGTAAGATGTGAAAGTGTACGTTACATAGTGACAGTTAAATGACTGAAAAGTCTTTCCCTTAGTTTATAGGTGATTTCATTCAATGAACAAGGCAAGGAATCTATCGATAGTGTACAGTCACAAAAGATACAGTTACTGTATCAAACATATGCCCAAACGCACCAAAAAACTGATGTTGCATCACTTCACAGCATCTTTTTTATTTGCTAGGAATGCAGCCCCATAATTGGTGGCTTTCAGATTACTCTGGTCGTAACTGGTGAAGTGGCCTCTTCTCACAATCTTCACAAATTATAAGAAAGTCAGAAAGAGAGAAATATTAAATGGATCCAATTATGGTGTCTGGGGCAAAATGTGGTCTAACTAGTCCCAATACAGCAGCATAAACAGCTAAAAGTTAAGGAACTCCAGGCACCAGATGGCACAATAACATAGCACCTAATGACCTATCCACCTTGCAGTGTAGCTTGAGAAACCTCTGAGCCTCCCTGCTCAAGATCCTGTAGCTCTAGGATACACAGCAGTGGATAAGTACAGGGCTTGAGGGGGCACCAGCTGCCACTCATAATGCTGTAAACTTCAGAGCAGGGAACAGGAATGTTAGCCCACCACCACTGCTCTGTCTAAACAGTAAGTAAAGTGGAAAGTTACCAGTTGCCTGTCTTTTGGATTTAATTCCTCTGCAAAACTTCAGATGATGGGTAAAATATCCATTTGGTGTGCTTCGGTTCTCACCAGAATATTCCAGGGATCAACCTTAGCTTCCCAAAGAAAAGTGGATAGGATTCATGTACATGAACTAATACAGTTTTACAGCTCTACCATGAGCTAATGGAGTAGTGGCTTCCATCCTGTTCAAATACAAATGTATGGTAAGTTCTAAAATGTTTTCTCAGCAATTGATATTGTCCATTTTGTATGCAGATAAACTCAGGCACAGAAAAGTTAACTGAATTGCCTGGTCTTACAGGGCAATTTAGGGGCAGACATAGGAATGCATTTACAGACTGTGCAAATATTCATCAAATGGTAAAAGCAGAGTTTGTCTTACATAATTTTGGGACAAACTTAATCTGTTTGCATTTAAATGTTGTGTTTACAGTTAAACTTAACTGTGCAAGGAATTGTCTATCCATGAAAATTTAGCTTGTGTTCTATGCATATGTATCCTACCTGCCATGTCCTCTGATATAGATATGAATTTAAAGTTCATCACTTTAACTCAACTCTTACATAGATATCAGTGATATAATATAATTGCATTATTTTCTGTTAGCTATGTTTTCTACGTGCAGGTGGGTGAGATCCTTTATAACTTCCCATGAAGACAAATATCAAAGCTTCCAGCAGTGTCCTCTAAAATCAATTCTGAAGTCATAGTAGTGTATCTTTTTCTATCCTCTTGCAAGTGAGCTTTGTAGTTGTCACTTTGTCTAGAAATCAGGTTATTACGTGTCAGCCTTATGGGGAAAATAAATAATTGTTACTTTATCATCCAAAATTATCCTATTTCTAATGCATATATGTGGACGTTTTTGCTCAAATAGCAAATTGCATTTATGCAGCATTATGAGTGATATTGGGTCTGTTATTCAAATTCGGATCTTCTAACAACCTTCTCTTAGAAAGGCAATGGTAGACCTGGACGAGGAGCCTAAGGATAGGTAAGGATTGTCCTGTACCCACTTTTCAGAACAATCAGTACCTATTGCAAGTACCCATGTACAGACAACACAGGCTGTTAGCACACGGAGCAGAATTTGAGAGATGGCACCTACAGGAGTGAGTTAAAGGAAAGAGGGCTGCAGCTCTTTTCATGACTAGATGTCGTGGTTTAACCCCAGCTGGTAACTAAGCACCACACAGCTGCTCACTTACCCAACCTTCCCAGTGCAATGGGAAGGAGGATGGAAAAAACCCAATAATATTTATATATACGTATTTATACTTATATATACACACACACATATAAACATATACAGAAACAGATGATGCAAAATACAGTTGCTCACCACCTGTGGGAAAAAAACCCTGATGCCCAGTCTGTTTCTGAGCAGCAATCCTTCCTCCCAGCTAGCTTCCCAGTTTACAGAAAATTAACTCTACCCCAGCTGAAACCAGGACACTAGAACAACAAAAACTTTTCACTAGTCCTGAATCAGGTACAATCTCAATGTTCAAACATCATCAGATATATCGCTAAACTTATTCTAAAGTGCAAGGATTTTTCTGTTGGGGTTTTTCTTTGGCATTTTTTTGCTTTTGTAAACATGCATCACTGCTTTTTATGGCTTGACAGTCTTATCTATGCTTTGATTGTAAAGTAGTGTTTGTGTAAAGTGGGTCTGATTGGCTACAAATATATCTTGACAAATTTTCTACAATCAACAGCATAATATAACCTTTCTCACATCTTGTCAGCCTTTAAGATAAGACTATGCTCACACTGGAGCTGACAACCCACCAGTTATTTTCTCTACTAATTTAGGTCTCTTCTAAAAGGTATTTTAACCTCATTTGTTACAATTAATTAAGTCTATTTGTTCATAATGATCATCCCAAGACTCCTGATGCCAATACAGAACATGTAGTATGAGTGAGGAATTCAGGCACTGTGTGAGGGCTTAGAATAATAAAGCATTCCCTTACACATTCAATTTCTAGGAAAAGAAAATCTTGAAAAGATTATATGCATATGTTTGGCTAAACATTTCTACCACGCGTAGCTTTGAACACATTTAAAATGCGTAAACTATTATGTGTTTGGAGAAGCACAAGATAAAATTTGTTTCATCTGTCATCTGGGTACCACAGAAACTTCTCCTCCACTTCCTTTTAATGAACCCCTCCTCTCACATGTCCTATGCCAAATGGATACATATTCTGGTTTATCAGTAACAGCTGCCTCAAATTAGTAATTCAGTCTCCTTTCATGTTTTTGGAATACAACAAGCCAAGTTCATACCAGCTAATCTCAATCACACTGCAATCTCCTCTCTTCTGTAGTAGCTTTTTCATCATTCCTTCTAAACTGACCTTTTGTTTCCTTTGTTTCGCACCAGGTGCCTTATGTAAGGGCTTTAGCTATTAGACGCATAAGCTGTGAGAGGACAAGAATGCAATGTTTCAAAACAAAATATTAACAACGTTATGTAAGAGACTCACATGACCATTTTCCCCTAGCAACAGCATGCACACCCTCGAAGTACCCCTTCAGTGGCTGAACCTTGCAATGAACATTGGTACACACTGCATTTCCCATCTTTCTTCTAGCAATTAAGCGTTGAACAACTTAGTCCTCCTTTGATATCATTCTTCTGTCTCATTCATCTATAAAATGACATCATACAGCAGAGCGAAAATATGAACCAAAATGGAAGTCCTAATAAAAGAAGTGCCCCCACTTGGTATTAATAATTTTTATTCTCATGGCAGATGCAATTCAACAGTAGAAAGTGAAATTTCAGATTTCATTAGGAGCAATGGTGATATTTTATATTAGGCAGTCACCAAGCGCAGACATAGTGGGCTTGCTCAATATAAATAACAGGCAGCTCAAAAGCAAGGGAAATAATGAGCCCTGGTGTCCCTTCTTGCCTTTTTAGGTTGTTACAGTCATGATGTGATAAAACATACTCATGTGGGAATTAAATACATAATCATGTTATAAGAAATAACATCTGGTTTGCCTTGTTCTCAGGTCCCAGAGGGTTAATTTGTTTGCTTTTGTTCAGAAATGGAAGAAAGACCTGCATTTGAAAAGGCAGCTGGAAAATTATCTTCTGGATAGTTACAGAAGTAGCAGCAGTGAGTAATCACTCAAAAATCCCTGTTTCTGAGACCTCAGTGTGCCTGGGTATCTCTATCTGCCAACAAGCATTGACAGGCTGCAAATGCACTTGGCTTGAGACCTTCCTCTAGAGAGCACAAGTCATCGTATACTTCCTTCATATATATCAATCTTTATTCCCGAGTCTTTGGCATGTTACATCGCATGCATAGACCCATTGTAGTAAAGGCATACCCCAGGGAACAGACTGTTCAGTGAAGGATATTATAAAATCCTCAGCTATTTCTGGAGATGCAAATTCTGTGTCTATTACTAAAGCAAAGAGATTCAGTGAAAACAGAAATTTGAATTCCAAAGACATGCCTGCAAGTGCTGCAATGCCAGTACTGATACTGTAGACATACAGGAGACTGGTGAGAAGCAAAAGCAAACAGAGCTGTCAAATCACGTCCTGTTTTTAAAATAGTACATTTTGCTATTTTAATATCTAAAGATACATGAAAATGAACATAAAAAACCCCGCCTACTGTACATAAACCACTGCTTGTTCTGACAATCAGCATTTTAAGGGATTAAAAAAATCCCAAATCTGAGTAAACTGTTAAGAGAAAGAAATATATTCAGCTATGTCTTAATAAGTTTAAGTTGCAGAACTATTGCAGTATTTACTTAACCATGTAGTTTCAAAATGGTACAGCATGTCTGCCAGCCATATGGCTAAATGCTTACTACTCACGTGTCTACTTGCAGGATACTGCAGAATTCAGATTTCTTCTCCCTCTTTACTACTCTTGTGAAGCCTTTGGTAACTGAAATGAAGGCTCATAGGGTTTTTTACTATGTTGGTAGGATGTACTCATACATTTCTACCTGCCTGCTCTGAGGCAACACAAAAAATGACCTGTGTGTGACCGTCACTGGGGATTTTTAAGTTATCTTTCTTAGGGTCAGTGAAGTAACACTGCAGGAAAAAAATCTGCAGATTTTGGTGATGATATAAGCCCTCAAAATGAAACAATTTAGCTGCTGTTTCTTAGGCTGGTAATTTTTCAGGGTCCCAAATTTAAATCCTTAGGCCTTTCAGGTACACTAAATAATGTATCTGCTCAAAACGCCACACTTCATACTGTCAGAACTCAAAACCTCCTGACAATTCTGAACTTTGAGATCTGTACCTTCAAGAATTGTTGCATTACCTCTGCACATTCTTTCATTTCCTGCTCTCAACTTAAAAATAACAGCTTAAGTGCTGTTTCTCAAAGTCTGTGTAAAGAGGCAAAAGAATGTGTGAAAAAACAATCAAACAAGAAAAGCACAAGAAGCTTCAAAGGTTAAAAAACAGGGCAAAACAAAACACACACTCCCAAAAACCTCAACAAACCCTGCTGGTCCTTAACAATAAAGAGCATTGTCTGTGTCCACTGCAATATACATGGTAGGCAGGATCCTACGTCTAAGGGCTGCCATGGATAAAGCCTTGAAAGGCACTAATCCTGCCTAGACTAAAGACTATCTTTTCCAGGTAAGTGATTAAGCAGTTGTTGAAGGGTAAAGAGGAAAACATAAGCAGAGATAAGCATAAAAACTATCATCTTTGTGGAGCCACTGTCCAGCCCAACACGTGATCAGGCTGAACAGGATATGGGCAGCTCATATGCTGGGAAAATCCCAGCCATCAGCGCTGTCCTGATCCCCTTTAGGGTCATGTATGATATAGGGCAGAAAAATGAAAGCACAGTCACTGTGCCTGGTGTCTCAGTGTGGATGACTGCAAGGTGAGCAATACTTACCTTGTCTTTTCAGTCATGGCAGCAGAAGCAAGGAGCATGGCCCCATACAAAGTTTACAGTGAAACCCAAAAAGCTACAGCTGGTTTATATTAGCTTGCACCTAATAAAAAATGTGATGAGGTAGTCTTAGGGTATGCATGAGGCATATGTCTCTCAGAATGCCGAGTCCTTAGAAAAGTGAGAAACAAGGGCAATTTGTGCACATGGACACTGCCTGGCCACAGTGCCACACGTGTGTGGCCAGTGCACTGTACCACAGTTTGAGCTCTCTGTAGTAGAAATGTGATGCAGACCTAGAGACTACTAGTGTACTGCTAACAAAGATAGAATAGTAACTGCATTTGCCTAAATTCAGCTATGCCAATACAGTCCCATATTGATTTTGCTGTAACATGAGCAAAACCCACATGTATGAAGATACACGGACAGTTTTTGCGATAACAGCAGATTAAATGAAGGCTATTCCCAGAATTTTCTGGATGTTGTCTGTGCTATCTACTTGTTAAGTAAACAACCACATTAATTGTAAGCCATGTGAGAAAGATGAGTGTGTGGTGGCAGATGATTGTATAAGGAAAAGGAATGTTTGCCAAATAGAAAATTGAAGAAGTTGACAAAGTACATTCTGACTTTTTATTCTGAACAATAAAAAACCTGGACTTTTAACATTTTGACAAAACTTCCTTTAAACAAAAAAAAAGGAAAAAAAAAAAAGAAAAAGAAAAAAGCAAGCTCATTCCTGGCATGCATACCCAGTTTCATTGCTGCATTTAGTAAAGGATCACTTCCAAAGATGCTTTCCAACTTGGATGTGTGCCCCTTGTCTTTTCTAACCCCTTGAGCCATTTTCATGTGCAGTTCAGGTTCAATAAACTGCACACATAGGGTTTGACTTTTAGATAAGGACAAAAGCTATCTGCAGGACTATGCAGGAAAGAGAGTCAGACCTTTAGATTAATGCAATGAAATTTCAGGACTTTCAGCGTTTCTTTAACAGGAAAAAAAAGCTTGCAAATAAACAGAAAGACTAGTTAACGTATCTGTAAGGTATTCTCTTAAAGAAAAGAAGTGTTCCTGATCTGTTGTGACTCCTCTTCATTATACCATTATTTCTGCTTTATTTCAGCTGGTCTCGATAGAGTATCGTATTGTCTGACATATTAGCATCACCTTTATTGCTGTACATAGGGTTTTCTCCCCTCCATAGAGGGACTAAAACAATGTAATTATGGTTACAATCTCAGGAGCAAGCTGATTAAATATAAACATCATATTTTCACATACATATCCATTTAAAAAAAAAAAAAAAAGAAAGAAAGAAAAAGACTACTGTTTTTCCTGCTGTGAAAATCTCCGTATAAATGCATGTTTCTAGACAGAAAAACCTAGCCCATATTAGGAACATTGTATAAGAGCTCAAAAGACAAAAATGAGGTAAACTTCCAAAGATCAGCACGGTATGCTGTACCCTGAATGGAGGCCCATTCCACGCCTTGTGATGTGGGGTTCCCAGCATCTCAATGGATGTAAGGTTACCTATACTATCCTCTCTTTCCTTATATTGTTAGCTCCAGTAAACTGCATTCTAAGTAATACTTCACAGGGTCTGAGTGCCTTTCTTAGCAGGATCACAAAAACCCAGTGTAAAATTGATGCAAAACACCTTCTTCTAACATTCCTGGGGAAGCTGCTTTTTCAAAATCTACACCATTAAGGCAACTGGCTATGAGTTGGAGATGCTGGTGACTCCAAATCCCATAGATCCAAGGCTGTCTTCCAGCCATGGAAACCACCCCAGCACCAGAAACTTAAGACTTTCATTGTTTTCATCAAAAATATTTTTTCTTCAGAATTTTTAACCCAAAGACATACACCTCTTATATCTAGTACCATTTTTTGCTACGAGGCAGCTCAGTAAATTTATTCCATGACCATAGGCTACTCCCTGTAAGAACAGTAGTTTCTTCCCCATGTAAGCCTTCTAGCTTCCTCCTTGCCAAGATCTCAATAAAACACAAAAATATCATGATATGAATCTTTTGGCAAACACTGGCAACCAAGACACAAAAAAACCTTTGAGAAAATCTCTTTGTTTTGTTGTTCCCATTTCATGTGCTTGGTTTTTTTATCTCATCAGTTTTCTCATCTGCAAATACTCTTCAATTCAGAGATTCCTGTAGAAAGCCTCTTTTGTATGTTCCTCCAGCTATATGTTCCATGATGCCTATTTCTAATTCTTTTAAAATCCAAACTGTATCTAGTCCTATCATGTGGATAATTCAGAAATTCAGAAACAGTTGAACTCTGACATTTTTTTATATTGTTATAAATGCATTCCACATGAAAAACAATATTTTTGTGGGATATTTGCATTTTCTGAATGTCGTGGTTTAACCCCAGCCAGCAATTAAGCACCATGCAGCTGCTCGCTCATTCCCCTCACCCCAGTGGGATGGGGAGGAGAATCAGAAAAAAAAGTGAAACTCACGAGTTGAGATGAAGACAGTTTAATAGGACAGAAAAGGAAGATAACAGTAACAACAACGATAACAGAATATAAAAAACAAGGGATGTACAGCACAATTTCTGACCACCTCCTAACCAATGCCCAGTCAGTTCCTGAGCAGCAGCACCCACACCTCCCTCCCCCCCACCCCTTCCAACTCCCCCAGTTTATATACTGAGCATGACATCACATGGTATGGAATACCCCTTTGGCCAGTTTGGGTCAGCTGCCTTGGCTGTGCTCCCTCCCAGCTTCTTGTGCACCTCCTCACTATCAGGGCACCAGAAGCTGAAAAGTCCTTGACTCATTATAAACATTACTTAGCAACAACTAAAATATTAGTGTTTTATTATCATTATTCTCATCCTAAATCCAAAACACAGCACTATACCAGCTACTAATAAGAAAATTAACTCCATTCCAGCTGAAACCAGGAGACTGAGTTACTCAAAGATGCTCAGATGCGTATGTATATTTGATGGATTGGAGGCTTTCAGGTCCATATGCTCAAAGACAAATGACACGAGTTGAAGATTTATAGGCCGGCCTTCAAGTTGTTGATTAAATTCCTAAGCCTTTAGAAAAAGTATAGGAAGAGAAGCTTCTGCCAGTTTCAGACACTATGTCCTTCTAGATACCTACACTGGCTTATCTTATTGATAGACTTGTGTCTAATTTTCTTTGCCATCTTTTGTGGGTTCCTGCACATTTGAGCATACACACACATGCATATGTACATAAAACCAGCAAATATGTAATATATGTAAAAAATTATGATTGGAAGAGCTTACTTTTATTTTTTTTTCTTGTTTTGCTGTTCCTCATAACCCAAAAGTAACATCATAGAACTTTTTAAGTGCATGTATCTGTTGTGTATGGAAGTAAACATTAGAGGTACTAACAAAATACAAGTTTTATGAAGAAAGCATGCTTGCTTGAAAATGTATAAATACCTTTATACTTCCTGATCTGCAAAATCTAGCATTTGATTGCAGGAAAGCACATAAATCAAGTTATCGTCCAAAGAACTCGGTGTAATGAAGGTGAGGGAAACAGGTCAGCAGAATCATGGTCATCAACACATGAAATTGTGACATGGAGAGAAGGAACACGTATCCTGCTCAGAAATCCTTTAGACTGATGCAGTGAACTTGGCCAAATTTCATATTTTTGAAAATCTGCTTTCATTATGTACTGCAACTTTTAGGAAAGTTACTTGTCACGTGTTGAATTCTCTGGGTAAATTCAATTATTTTGCATGATGGTGAGATGCAGTATTTCATACCTGCTACAGTGTCTCCTATGCCTACTATGTGATGACAGTTAAATGATTCTCAACATTATAGATACTGTTTGAGAAATACTCTAAGAATTTTGGAGATCATCTACATCTACTGAGTTGAATGACACTGTAGAGATTTAGCACACTGCATAATTTCATTTGCTTCATCATCTTTGTAGTCTTCTGCTGGATTCTCTCCAGTAGTTCCCTGTCTTTCTTGAACTGGGGAGCCCAGAACTGGACACAGTACTCCAGATGTGGCCTCACCAGAGCAGAGTAGAGGGGGAGAATAACCTCCCTCGACCTGCGGGCCGTGCTCTTCTTAGTGCACCCCAGGGTACCACTGGCCTTCTTGGCCACAAGGGCACATTGCTGGCTCATGGAGAGCTTGTTGTCCACCAGGACTCCCAGGTCCTTCTCTGCAGAGCTGCTTCCCAGCAGGTCAGCCCCTAACCTGTACTGTTGCCTGGGGTTATTCCTCCCTAAGTGCAGGGACATTCTCCGTCCAGTCCTTGTGGATAGGTGTCACATTGGCTAACCTCCAGTCAACTGGGACGTCCCCACTTAGCCAGGACTGCTGATAAATGATGGATAGTGCCTTTGTGAGCACTTCCACCAGCTCCCTCAGTACACTTGGGTGGATCCCATCTGGCCCCATGTGGTGGGTTGACCCTGGCTGGGGCCAGGTGTCCACCAGAGGCGCTCTATCAATCCCCCTCCTTAACTAGACAGTGGAGAAAAGGTATAACGAAACGCGTGTGGGTTGAGATAAGGACAGGGAGAGATCGCTCACTCATTACCGTCATGGGCAAAACAGACTGAACTTAGAGAGGAGATTCATCTAATTTATTACCAAGCAAAACAGAGTAGAGGAATGAGAAATAAAATCAAATCTTAAAACACCTCCCCCCACCCCTCCCATCTTCCCGGGCTCAACTTCACTCCCGGCTTCAACCTCCGCCCCTTCCTCAGCGGCATAGGGGGATGGGGAATGCGGGTTGCGGTCAGTTCATCACATGTTGTTTCTGCCACTTCTTCCTTCTCAGGGGGAGGACTCCTCTCATCATTCCCTGCTCCAGTCCCTCTCATGGGAGACAGTCCTTCACAAACTTCTCCAACATGAGTCCTTGCCACGGGCTACAGTTCTTGTGTGTATATAAGTGGTGTAGCAGGTCACTAAGCATTTGCCCTTGGATTATAGGGGTTTCATTCTGCACCCTGTCCCTGTCTTCCATCTCAGTGGGCTGGATTCCCAGAGAAAACTGGTCTTACTGCTAAAGACTGAGGCAAATAAATCCTCACACAAACGTGGACAGGAGCCCACTGTTTGATCAGTGCAATCCACTTACTCCACATAACATCAGTTGCATGATGTGTAGAGGGGACCCTCCCTTTGAACATCCAGCCCAGCACCAAACCCCTTTACATATGCCAATATCTCTTTTTCAGTTGACATGTAGCGGGCCTCAGATCCTCTCTATCCTGACACCAAAAACCCTGGGGGTCAACCTTGAGTCTGCCCTGGTGCTTTCTGCCAGAGACTCCAGGTATGTCCATTCTCCCTGGCTGCGGGGTAGAGCACATTTTTTACATCTGGTCCTGCCTGGGCTGTCCCAAGGGCTACTGCATGAAATATTTCTTGTTTAATTTGTTCAAAGTTTTGTCATTGTTCAGGGCCCCATTTGAAACCAGTCTTCTTCTGGGTCACCTGATAAACAGGGCTTACATTCAGACTGCAATTTGGAGTGTGCATTCTCCAGAAAACCACAATGCCTAAGAAAGCTTTGTTTCCTTTTTGCCAGTCGGTGGAGACATGGCTGCTATTTTGTTGATCACATCTATTAGGATCTGACAATGCCCATCTTGACATTTTATTCCTAAACCCAGGATCTCCTGTGCAGGTCCCTTGACCTTACTTCATTTTATGGTGAACTCAGCTTTCAGAAGGGTTTGGACTATTTTCTTGCCTTTCTCAGAGATTTCTTCTGCACTGTTGCCCCATATGATGATGTCATCAATATGTATTGCAGGTGCTCTGGAGCTTCACTCTTTTCTAGTGCAGGCTGGATCAGTTCATGGCGAATGGTGGGGCTGTTTCCACCCCTGGGGCAGTCAGTTCCAGGTGTACTGGACACCCCTCCAAGTGAAAGCAAACTGTGGCCTACACTCTGCCATCAAAGAGATAAAGAAAAATGCAGTAGCTCTATCAATTGTGGCATACAACTTGGCTGCCTTTGACTCCATATTGAAGTTCTAGCAGGTCTAGCATGGCAGCACTCATCAGTGGCATGACTTCTTCTAGGCCGTGATAGTCTACTGTCAGCCTCCACTCTCCATTGGACTTCCGCACTGGCCATATGGGACTATTAAAGGGTGAGTGGGTTCTGCTGATCAGTCCGTGACTCTCCAGTTGATGAATCAGCTTATGGATGGGAAGCAGGGAGTCTCGGTGTGATATTGCTGCCAGTGCATCATTGTGGCAGCAATTGGCACCTGTTGTCCTTCAGCCCTCAGGAACCCTACAACAGAAGGGTCCTCCGAGAGACCAGGCAAGGTAGACAGCTGTTTAATTTCCTCTGACTCCAAGGAGCTATACCAAAAGCCCACCAGTACCCTTTTGGGTCCTTGAAATACGCTCTCTGGAGGCAGCCTATGCCCAGGATGCACAGAGCCTCTAGGCCAGTCACAATGGTGTGCTTTTCCCAGTCATTCCCAGATGGACTCACTTCAGCTTCCAATACAGTTAGCTCTTGGGATTCCCCCTGTTACTCCAGAAATACAGATGGGTTCTGCCCCTTTATAGCTTGATGGCATTAGGGTACACTGTCCACTGGTGTCTACTGGAGCCTCATACTCCTGGGGGTCTGATGTGCCGGGTCACCAGATCCACATAGTCCAGTAAACCTGATTGTCCCTTTCCTCTGCCTGGCTGGAGGTGGGTCCCCTCTAGTCCTGGTCATAGTATTCATTATTGATGAACGGATTTGTATGGCACACATGGGTTTGAGTGTCATCCTTGTTACTCACTTGTGAATACGAATCAGAAGCTCCTTCCATAAGATCAGAAGATCAGTCCTCCTACTCTGTCATGGGAAATGCCCATTGGAGACCGGAGCAGCAACTTTCCTGGAAGAATCCCCATTTGAGATATTGTTTTTCCTTGCAATTCATACACCCGTGTCTCTAGAGTTGAGGTAGGTTTTCCATCCCACTTCCTCATATCCTCATCGTTGTCACGCAGGTAAAACCACAGAGTGCCTCATTGTGTTGGGTTTGCATGGCAGGGTTTTGGTAGCAGGGGGCTACAGGGGTGGCTTCTGTGAGAAGCTGCTAGAAGCTTCCCCTGTGTCTGACAGAGACAATGCCAGAAGGCTCCAACACAGACCCGTCGCTGGCCAAGGCCAAGCCCATCAGCACCTCTGTGATAACATATTTAAGAAGGAAAAAAAACAGTGAGAGAAAGAGCTTTTGCAGCCAGAGAGAGGAGTGAGAAGATGTAAGAAACTCTGCAGCCACCAAGGTCAGTGCAGAAGGAGGGGGAGGAGGTGCTCCAGGCTCCGGAGCAGAGATCCCCCTGCAGCCTGTGGTGAAGACCATGGTGAAGCAGGCTGTCCCCCTGTAGCCCATGGAGGAAGGATGAGGGGGTGTAGAGATTCCACCTGCAGCCCATGGAGGACCCCACGCCGGAGCAGGTGGAGGCACCTGAAGGAGGCTGTAACCCCATGGGAAGCCCAGGCTGGAGCAAGCTCCTGGCAGGACCTGTGGACCCATGGAGAGAGGAGCCCACTCCAGAGCAGGTTTGCTGACAGGACTTGTGACCCCGTGGGGGACCCACACTGGAGCAGTTTGGTCCTGAAGGTCTGAACCCCATGGAAGACACCACGTTGGAGAAGGTCGTGAAGGACTGTCTCCCGTGAGAGGGACTCCATGTTGGAGCAGGGGAACGATGAGAGGAGTCCTCCCCCTGAGGATGAAGCAGCAGCAGAAACACCATGTGATGAACTGACCATAACCCCCATTCCCCGTCCCCCTGTGCCGCTGAGGGAGCGGCAGAGGTTGAAGCCGGGAGTGAAGTTAAGCAAGGGAAGATGGGAGGGGTGGGGGGAGGTGTTTTAAGATTTGATTTTATTTCTCATTCCTCTACTCCGTTTTGCTTGGTAACAAATTAGATTAATTTTCTCTCTAAGTTCAGTCTGTTTTGCTCGTGACAACAATTAGTGAGTGATCTCTCCCTGTCCTTATCTCGACCCGCAAGCGTTTCATTATACCTTTTCTCCCCTGTCTAGAGAATGAGGGCACCTCTGGTGGGCACCTGGCCCCAGCCAGGGTCAACCCACCATGCTCATGGTGTGTACCCTCTATATCCTCTCTCTTGAGCAGAGGAGTGCTTACTCCTAACATCTGAGATACTGGTCTGTGTAAGTGGAGAAGTAAGCATATCCTCTTTGAGTTTCTGGGCCTCCTGGGACAGTTTCTTGAACAGGTTTTTTGGATGAGGAGGGGGCGTCACCCTTGACATCAATGACCAGCTGGAGTGCGTGGAGCTCCACCTGGGCATGGATGAGGAGCCAACCAAGAGCCTATGGGTCAGGATTAAAGGGACCACTGTGGCAAGGGACATCATAGTGGGGGTCTGTTACAGGCCACCTGACCAGGGGACTGAGCAGATGAAGCCCTCTATAGGCAGATAGGAGCAGCCTCATGCTCACAAACCCTGGTCCTCATGGGGGACTTCAACCACCCTGACATCTGCTGGAGGGACAACGCAGCAGAGCACAAGCAATCCAGGAAGTTCCTCAAATGTGTCGATGACAACTTTCTCCTCCAAGTGACAGAGGAGCCCATGAGGAGAGGTGCCATGCTGGACCTCATTCTCACCAATAAGGAGGGCCCGGTAGGGGATGTCAAGCTCAAGGGCAGCCTTGGCTGCAGTGACCACGAAATGGTGGAATTCAGGATCCTCAGGGCAGCAAGGAAGGCGTGCAGCAAGCTCACTACCCTGGTCTTCAGGAGAGCAGACTTTGGCCTCTTCAGGGATCTGCTTGGTAGAATATCATGGGACAAAGCCCTGGAAGGAAGAGGGGCCCAAGACAGCTGGCTAATATTCAAGGGTCACCTCCTCCAAGCTCAGGAGCAATGCATCCCAACAAAGTGGAAGTCAAGCAAATCCATCAAGAGGCCCTCGTGGATGAGCCAAGGAGCTCCTGGGCAAAGTCAAACAAAAAAAGGAAGCCTACAGAGGGTGGAAGCAAGGGCAGGTAGCCTGGGAAGAATACAGAGAAACTGTCCGAGCAGCCAGGGAGCAGGTTAGGAAAGCCAAAGCCCTGACAGAAATTAGTCTGGCCAGGGATGTCAAGGACAACAAGAAAAGCTTCTATAGGTATGTTAGTGAGAAAAGGAGGACGAGGGAAAAATGTGGGTCCCCTCCAGAATGAAATGGGTGACCTGGTTACCCAGGATATGGAGAACGCTGAGGTACTCAATGACTTCTTTGCCTCAGTCTTCACTGGCAAATCCTTGAGCCACACTGCCCAGGTCACAGAAGGCAGGGACTGGGAGAATGCAGAACTGCCCACTGTAGGAGAAGATCAGGTTCAAGAATATCTAAGGAACCTGAAGGTGCACACATCCATGGGACCTGATGAGTTGCATCTGTGGGTCTTGAGGGAACTGGCGGATGAAGGGGCCAGGCCACTCACTGTCATATTTGAGAAGTCTTGGCAGTCCGGCGAAGTTCCCGCTGACTGGAAGAAGGGGAACTTTACCCCCATTTTTAGGAAGGGTGAAAAGGAAGACTCAGGGGACTACAGGCCGGTCAGTCTCACCTCCGTGCCTGGCAAGATTATGGAGCAGACCCTCCTGGAGACTATGCTCAGGCACATGGAAAACAAGGAGGTGATTGGTAACAGCCAACATGGCTTCACTAGGGGCAAATCGTGCCTGATAAACTTGGTGGCCTTCTATGACGGGGTTACAGCGTGTGTGGATAAGGGAAGGGCAACTGACGTCATCTACCTGGACTTGTGCAAGGCATTTGACACTGTCCTGCACGACATGCTTGTCTCTAAATTGGAGAGACATGAGTTCGATGGATGGACCACGCAGTGGATAAGGAATTGGCTGGATGGTTGCACTCAAAGAGTGCAACGGCTCAATGTCCAAGTGGAGAACGATGACGAGCGGTGTCCCCCAGGGGTCGGTACTGGGACCGGCACTTTTCAACATCTTTGTCGGCGACAGGGATAGTGGGATCGAGTGCACCCTCAGCAAGTTTGCCGACAACACCAAGCTGTGTGGTGTGGTCGACATGCTGGAGGGAAGGGATGCCATCCAGAGGGACCTTGACAGGCTGGAGAGGTGGGCCCGTGCGAACCGCATGAAGTTCAACAAGGCCAAGTGCAAGGTGCTGCACGTGGGTCAGCGCAATCCCAAGCACAGCTATAGGCTGGGTGAGCAATGGATTGAAAGCAGCCCTGAGGAGAAGGACTTGGGGGCATTGATTGATGAGAAGCTCAACATGAGCCGGCAGTGTGCGCTTGCAGCCCAGAAAGCCAACCGTGTCCTGGGCTGCATCAAAAGAGGCGTGACCAGCAGGTCGAGGGAGGTGATCCTGCCCCTCTACTCTGCTCTTGTGAGACCCCACCTGGAGTACTGCATCCAGCTCTGGGGGCCCCAGTACAGGAGAGACATGGAGCTGTTGGAGCGAGTCCAGAGGAGGGCCACGAAGCTGACTGCTCTCTTAAGAGTACATGTGACAATATGAAATGTGCGTGTTTATGGAATTCAGTCATCCACTTATAGCAGAAGACAGCTACAGTTTAAGTATTACAATATACACCTGATATTGCTGTCAAATATCTATGGCTAGCAAGGTCCTCCCCCTTCAACGCACCTTTACTAGCATGAAAGCAGCAGGTGAGTAAATGACATATTGTTGTAAGTGCTTTCCAGCTGCAGGTTCTTCAGTGGCATAATACTGTTATGAATTAGCCATCCTCACATTGATGTTCTATCATAGACGGGTTCTCTGTGGCAAAGATCTAAAGGCAATCTGTGTCCACAGTACTCAAACAGGGAATCAGACTAATAGGTAACTTCTGTATGATGTGTGCAAAGCATTTTTTCAAAACTAAAGGGAGGTTTGATTCATAAAATAACAGAGATAGAAAGATTATCTTTGATCCTTTCCCAGTGCTCCCCTCACACTAAACCTACTGTGGTCTCTTATCAGAGAACTGAATTGATTTGTAGGTTGGATTTCTGAAGGAAGGAAAAGGAGATGATAGATTTTCTGAGAAATGAAAGACAATTCAGACTTGATTATGAATTTTGTTTTTTTGTTGATCAAATGCTGTTGCATAGATATTAATTCTTCTCATTCATTAGATCAGTAAATGTTATTTGTTATACAATGTTACAGGTAACAATTGCAAACAAGATAATGCAAGCGCAATAGAATTGATTGAGTGCTTAATCATAGGCAATTTGCCTCAATATATTTGTATTGTACTCACGTTCATATCAGGCATAGAAAAAGAAAAAGTAAGTAAGGCTGAGCAAATCCAAAACAAGATTTCCGCAAGTCATCTCAACTTAGTGTCTCTGAATGAAGAGAATGGATTTAATCCTTTAATTATAGTTTGAATTCAAATTACCCATTTTGAAATGCTCTAGTATCAAGTATTTGTATTTAACACTTCAGCAATAGTGCAGTGACTGTATTTTTTTAAGTCAGCCAAGGAATATAGTCTTTTAAAACAATATGAGCCCAAGGAAAATAATCTATAAGTTTAGCTTGTATTAAGTATAGAACAGGTTTGTGTTCTACTTACCTTTGGGTCACCCAGAAAGTTTTAAATCAGTGAGAAATTAATAGTTTAATCTTGAAGTCCTTCCTCAAGCAAAATTAGTAACAAAAAAGGTGAGGATGTTATTCAATTCCTAAATGAAGTAAGTTACAGTATATTACAAACATAACAGAAGCTTATGGTGCAGCTATGCTCAATTTTGCCTGGAAGGCAAGGTTTTGGAGAATTTTATGGATTAAAAGAATATAGTATTTAATTCCCTGTATTTAGACCATATAATGCATGAGTAAACCTAGAATTCTCTGAGAATTTTTATGCATTTTTACTTTTCTGATTTATGAACAAAGACTTTGAAATATGTCATTTTCATATCACTGTTTAAAAAAAATTGTTATGATTTATACTTTCATAGAATTTGAAATTCAGTATAACACATTCTATGAAAATTAAGGTAATTTCGGTAGAAGTACTTTGTGTTGAAGTTCAATCCAAATCAGACAGTTATTTATCACCTGAATGCAGTAAATTGCTAAGTTGTAAGATAATACACAATCACATATAACAAGCATTTATCTTACTGGTGTGAGGAGTCACTCTAGTGATGTCACATTACTGGTAAAATTCTCTTTTGGTACAGATTGTCTGTAGAATTTAGATCATAAATATGCAAAATTAATTATAATCATTGCATTAAAAAAAAAATTGTAGTTCTGATTTTCCTGTTTTCAAAATGATGACCATATCGAGACTGTACAACAACTTTCAACCTGTGGATAAAGCTGTCTTTAATGACAAAGAGGTCCATAGCAGTAAGCAAACAGTTCAATGTTCTCATCTCAGTCAAGGCAACTATCATGAGATGCTCCAGGAAAAAGATGATTATCACAACAAGTTGGAACAAGCAGATTCTGTATAGCCTGCTAAATGACAGTATAGTGGTTTTGTATGCTATAAATAAAGCAGGTAAGTCTGGCAGATACAAAAGGGAATTTCAATTAAGATATATAGTAAGAATACTTCCTATCTGACTATTCTAAAAAAAATCTGTTTGGTTTAGGGATTTGGTGATAGGTAGCTGTAGAGAGCTTTTGTTCCCTCCAAATCTGTTTTCTCTTCTGTGGTATGAAGCTGTTAATTTAAGAAGATACAGACCAGCAGAGACAAAGAATGTCTAAATAATGACTATCTTCACAAACTACTCTAAAACTGGATTAGCATAAAATATAAGCTGTACCTTTCATACTGTGATCATGTTTATTTATTTAAATTTTACCATATGGCAGCAGCAGAGACATTAAAGAAATACAGAGACTGGAACACAGCTGTTTCTTCCCATTCTTTAAACTCAATATAAATTATATTTGAAAACCCTAGCAATTACATTCATGCTAAAAGATATTAAATTATGCATGACAAAAAATAAAGACATGTTATAAATAGCAAATCAGTTTTATTACAACACTTCAGTTAATATTTATAAAGCACCAAATATTTTCCAGAGCTCAGCAAAAACAAGGGCAGTTCCTTTACGACACCTGCTTTGCTGCACCCTCACAGAATTTGTCTGAGCCAGGTATTCAGACATTTAAACCTAAGAGGATCAGCTACAAATGGCCTTAGTGATCTTGCATTCTGTCGAGGGCAAGGGCCCCCAAAATTTTAATTACTTCTTTAAAAAAGATTAAATACACTATATATATGATTGGATGAGATCAGTCCCTACCTATAAAACCGTGACAAGCTTCAATTGTCAAACTTTACATTGTAAAATGTCAAAATCCTCTGTAGCAGTAATTGCATACTCCATAGAGAAGGAAAACTACTGGCAATACAATTTCCAATTTTTCATCAAAATGGGCTTAACACAATTACAGTTTGGCTTAATATGTCCCAAAGAGCACCACTGAATGAAGTTGTTGTAGAAATTACTTATGGAGGGGTTTTTGTGTGTGTTACTGCCCAGAAAATGTCCTACAAAACATAGTTGCCCAGGCTGGGCCAATACTAGCTAAAGGCATGGAAAAAGCAATGCCAAGATACAGCCTTATCAGGCATTCACATCAGAGAGACCTTGCTAGAGCTACTCAGGCTTGTGTTAACCTAAGCCTACCAGTCAAGGTTCACAGCTCTTGGCAAACCAAAATAGGACAAGAAAGCACACAGAAATGCAGTCATCTGCACATGCCTCAGATAAAACAAGTTCATTCAAATTCTTTCATTCGATAATAGAAAACAAAATTACAGCCAATAATCTTTGTGAATGTGTCTGTCACAGAGAAGATACCTGAAGGTCTTCACTGTACATTAGAGACAAATGACTAGAATACACCTCCTGGATCATCCAGTGCAGTCCCCTAGTGTCACAAATACTTGGTTTGTATTCTGAATTTTGAAAATTTTTTTTAGTTCACAGTGGAAGTGTGCTGTAGAAATGGAGGCATCGACTTACTGAGCAGCTTTACGTAATATCTAAAATGAATTCATGGCCTGATCACCCCCTTTTTATTTTAGTATAAAAAGTTATTTTCCTCTCTCGAATTGTCTTTGATGTCTTACATCCATACTCAGGTATCAGTAGGCTAAACAAAGTGAGCTCTTCTAAACTCAAGAGAAAGGATTCCTACCCCAGCCATCTAAGGAACCCTCATCCACACCAGCCTAACTTTTATTTATTTGTGTGTGTGTGGGTTTAATATAAGAAACCAGAACTGAACATGAAATCAAGAAAAAAAATCTCACTCAATCTGTGAACAACAGAATTAATACATTAATACTTTGCTGCTTCCTAAGAATTCTTCTCCCATCATCTTAGGATCATACTCACTTTTTTCAAGGCTACTTCCTGCTGACAGTTCACAGTTATTCTGTGATCAGTCAGAATATCCAGCTGCTTATTCACATCTTTTTTTTTTTTTTTTCCCCTCACTTTATAAAACCCTATTATATGGCAAAAGCTTGTATTATGAGCTCCCAACACAGGCATCAATACAGGGCCTTAGGCACTGTGATGTTCAGCACTGGAAAGCCTAATAGGTATTTAGGTCAGGGACTGAAATGTAAGAAACTGACTCTGGTAAACAAAAATTCTTACACATAACACAGGGGTGAATGAGGAAGCTGGTTCAGGAATGCAAACAGCCAACATGCTGAGCACTGGAACCCGAAGAAATCCAAATGGAAATGTTAAAGACTGATGCACACATGAAATTTTGTTTCCTGCATAGGATTATGAACCTATCTTGAGGCATCGAGAGTCCTGGGAAACGGAGATGAAGCCTAAATTCAGTTATCTCACTTTGCAAAATTCATCCACATAGGATTTGAGGCTGAAGGAATTCTTCACATTTGCCTTCAAAGGAGAAGAAACTGTGAAGATTCGCATAGTAGGACCTTCTGTTGTGGAGGACTCATCACAATACCTGACTTTTTAGCAAAGTAAGAAGCCATGGTACAAAAGGGGAGGTCCTTGCATAGACCAATAAATAAATAAATAAAATATAAGAAACAGAAAAACAATAAAAATTAGTTAATTCTTGAATTGGAGGGACATTACGAGTTCACAGGCATATGTGGCTGTTCAACACTTTTGTATGTGTCTTGAAAAAGGGGGTGAGCAATGGGGTGGCAAAATTTGCTGTCAGTCCTGTTATTCAACATCATAAGGATGAGGACTAATGGAGATGAATTTTATTTCACATGACCAAGGAAGCTATCTAAAATAGGAAATGAGATTCAATGTGACTAAATGTAATACTAGGCAGGGGGTGGTCCGGGGCAAGACTTCCACATGTGAAGTTAGAATTGTTCTCAATTGCCCATTAACCCCAAGACCTTGCTCCTTAGGTATATGATAAGCAGTTTGGTGGTCAGCAGAGATAAAGTAAGAGAACAAACAAGCAAATCAAACATCAGGACAGGATTAGCAAATAAGGAAGAGAACATAATTGCTTTGCTACATAAATTCATGCTGCACATGAACCATGAATACTATCTGCAGTTCTGGTCTCTTTATCTCAGAGAGGATCTGGTAGAACTGGAAAGTACTTAAACTTCCTTGTTGCTTTAGCTAAAAGTATAAAACAGTTTCCTTTTAAGTAAGAGTCAAGCAGGCTAGGACTTTTTAGAAAAATAGTGGAACTTGAGGGAATATGACAAAAATATACAAAATCCAGAGTGGTATCGAGAAGATGGATAGATGCTGACAGCCTGAGGTATCTGAATTGTAACATGAGAAGCAGCAGGTTGCTGGTTTTCTTCTGTTATGGTGCTTCATTCCTGAAGGAGGCTGAAGCTCAAACAGGTGAAAAGTTTGCTTCCACCAGATGACTGGCACCTTCATGACAACAAGTGTCTTCAGGTATAGCAGGCAAAACCTTTTATCCTTAGTCTTACAAAAGTGGTGCAGGGCACAGCACAATACAGTGGAACAGATAGTGTGGGCCACAGGGGTATTCCAATGAGTTTGGCGTTTGTTTATACAGACAACAGCCTCTTGCTTTCGAAATACTCATTTTGTCACCATTCAACAATAACTAAGGCATAATCAAGCTATTTTGGTGGGATGCACTACAGTAGTCAGAGTACTTGTACATAAATAAAGGCAGAAGGTAACTGGTACTCCAGCACATTTAAAGTAACATAGCATTAAGAACCAAGTATTGCAACAGGGCAATCAATGATCAAAGAAAGTGCAGAAAGGAGACTACTAGGAGAAGAGTCTATATGCATATACAGTACATAAGTATTATGCTGACAAAACAAATGAAAAATTAAATGCATTATTGATTACTTTCCCAGGTAATAATGCCTCCATTTCCACAAATCAGCTTGCACAGTTCAGCTCCATAGAAAACTAAAACACACACCTAAATGCCAGCATTAAAAAAAAAAAAAAAAGAGAGAGAGAGATTATTCTAAGTAAAAATATAGTAAATTGATCAAAGAAGCATATGGCCAATAAACAAAAAATACAGAGCATGCTGTGGCTGATTGAGCACAAGCTAAAATATAGTATTTTAGCTGTTTTTCTCAAAGCGGGGGACATAGACCCCCAGTGACTGATCTCTGCATTCTAAAGGCACAATACAGCAAAGGCTCACTCACACACTGACTTAAAAGTTGCATATTTATGAAGTATATGGTGTGATGTTTCCACCAGCAAGGAAAGAATGAGTCGTAAATACAGCCACGTCCTGCTTCAAAAAAGGCTTTTAAATCCCACAGAGGCAGTTTAAAGCCAGTCTGCCACTCCACTGTCAGCCAAAATAAAACAGGTCAAGCATTATGTGTTCAGAATTGCACAAACCAAGAACAAACATGCTAGTCCATTGTGCGTCTAGGAAGAAATTACAGAAATGAGCGTCCCAGTCAAGCATTTAGATGTCGCTTCACAACTTTTTCATGAGATCATTAGGCTAACTGCTTGCACACATTGAACCAGTGGGAAACTTGCACATGATAAAAAAGCAAGTCAGAAGGAATACACAAATTCTGAACGAGCCTCACTAACCCTAAAAGTATCATCCTGAAAGAAGAAAAAAACCCCTTTTCTGGCTTGCAAAGATTTCTCCTCCACAAAATAGTCTCCTTAGACTCACTCACTGATGAAAGATATACACACCCAATCCAGATCAGGTGAACCACAGAAATAAGTAAATTAAAGGTTAATCCAAGAGGATAAGCACTATCTTGGAATGAGTGGGTAGCATTTTTTAGTCATTTGTGTCCTACACCACAAATCAAAACTTTAAAAGGCCACAAAAAAGAAGCTACATAATGCTTGTCAACAAATGCACTGTTGAGCGTCCTGTGATGCTCAGAAGAAACACCACTTTTCTCTTTCTAGAGAGGGAAAAAAGGAGTGGATGCCAATGATGCTTTGTGTAGAAGAATAGGCATCAAAAGCTGTGAAAGTCAGTTAGCTTTCCTTTCTGCTTGTTCCCTGGTGATGTGGGAACATGAGAAAAGGCAGCAGGACAAGTACTTGTGTTGTCCCTTCAGTTACACAAAGTGAGGAAGAGTACACGTTGGGAAAGAGAAGAAAAAGTGTATATACAACACAAATTATAAGAACACACAGATTATATAATGGGGAAAAGCAAGGTAAGGAAGGAAAACAAAAAGATACATTTGGGTTTTTTTAATGCCATAGGATATATGGCTTTAAAAGGAGAGTAAGAGAAAAGAACGGAAAAACAAATGTTAGAAACATGACTTAGGGCAAACGTACGATGAAAATGCAAACAAAGAGGCATTTGTGAGAAGAATGAAGGAAAAAAGTGAGTGAAGGAAAAGAAAGTAAACAAAAATGAAAGGCAGACTAAAAGGACAAGGACAATAAAGTTACTTTTAAGAGAAGTATGGTGGCTAAAGTGCTACAATAAGCAAAAATAGGTATCTGCATTAGCTCAGACAATAGAGGTTTATATTTTATTGCTGAAATGTTCCAGCTTTCATCTCTGTGGACAATTCTGTTATCTGGATTTGTGCCATGACTATATTTGCACCTAATTTAAAGAGAAAAGATGTATCTCTGTGGGGAAAAAAATAAAGCAAGAATAAAAGACCCCCTTAAACCAATGAAAAAATCCAGAGACTTGGAATTGTCTGCAATTAAAAAAAAAAAAAAAAAAAGAGAAAAACTAGTGAAAATATGTGAGAAAGTCATCCCCAGAGTCCACAAAGGTAAGTTGTTTTAAATGGCATATGTTTTAACTTTCGTATTATAAAAACATATACCAAACATCAAACATTCCCCTGCTACTGCTGTACACGTATATTTATTTTAAAGTATCACTGCACTCTGAGTAGCTATTTTATCTTTTGCGATCTCTCCTGCAGCAGGAACATCATCTATTATTTCCTAATGGACAAAAACACATGAGCAGTCACAAGTAACTTGCAGACATATAGACAATCTGACAATTTGTTTAATTAAGGCTTTAAAAATTTCAGATCTTTCTAAGAACTTGTTTGGCTGCCAGTTTGGACAATGCCAGTAATGTGAGGGTTAAGCAATGCATTTAAAAGTGACGAGTGCTCAAACACTACTGAATTATAAGAAGATGATTCTGGACAGCATTGACATGACACAAACACAAGCACTGTCAAACATGACAGTAAATCACTTGTCACAGGAAAAGAGCAAGAAATGTTTAATGCAAGCAGATGCTTCTGTGATTGATATGCAGCCCTGATCTTCATCAAGAAATACAGTGAATAGGAAACAACATGAAGTTTGCTGTTACCAAGGAAGAGAATGCATATCCTGCAACTATGAATGAAGCAATTAGACTATCTATTGCACACACATTTATGGATAGCAGCTCTCTACAAATACTGGCAGGATTAATGCTGTCTTTAGAATGACAGATCTGCTTCTGGTTTTTTGCACAGCATGTGCAAGCAAGATTTCATTTGAAATGTGAACATTGATTTTTGCCTTTTTTTCCTTCATTTTTAAAATGGCACATTAAAAAACACAGACAATAAATAAGATATAATTTAAAATTACATCTACATCAGGGAGCAAGAGAAAAGTCTTTTAAATGATTCAACACTATCCCCATTGATGCACATATAGCTTCTTTATTTGTGGAAATATTTCAGCTATTTCTCTCCTCCTATTCTGTCCCTTTACCTTATACTCATTTACAACGTTGCTGGATAGTATCTTAAGAAATTCTTCAAACCTGAAAACAAACTTGCAATTTTCAGGCTAAATCTACAAAGCCATTTGTCTACAGTACCAAAAAAAAAAAAAAAAAAAAAAAGTTAAGTACTGAGATACCAAGTAAGATCCAGGTACTTCAAATCTTTGTGGCTTTGGCCTTAAATGATTAGTGTCTTTGGTTGATCTGGAGCACAAAGAGGCTGAGGCAGGCAGATTTTTCAACCTAGAGAAGAATAATCTGAGATCAATCCTACCAGCTACCTAACAGGGTGTTACAGAGGCAGACTCTGCTCAGAGGTGCACAGAGAAGAGGCAAAAGTTGCATAATGCAAATGCCAACCAAGGGAAGAATCTTCCACAGAGACTAGGTAAGTGCAGGGACACATTGCTCGGAGAGGTTGTGGAACCTCCATTCTTGGATGCTTTTCAAAATTCAATTGGATAAAGCCTTGAACAACACACTAACTTGGAAGGTATCCCTGCTTTCTGTTGGCTAGATGGGACCTACAGATGTCCCTTCCAAATGAAAGTGTTTTATGACCCTAAATGAATTTTGAAAACAAAAAAGACTACTAAATCACATAAGGACTTTTGTTTTCTTCTGACATGTTTGTACAGTGTATGAATGTGAAGGCTTCTGGATCTTAACTTTGAACCTAGACAGATAAGCATTACTAAAACAATGAAAAGAGTTTACTTATAGTTCTACTTTTTGACAATCTTGGATTAGCAACACTTCCAGACTCTAATCAATAGAAAAGGAATGAGTCATGAGACTGGATGCTCTGCATCATCATTTAATTCTTCAAATTCAGCTCAAATCAGTGCTAATTCATAGATTCTTACCATGAGAAGGCTGCTTAGCAGCCTGAATAGAAATGAATTAGCCATGCGGTTACCACACACCCATGCTACATAAATATACTTTCCTTGGTTGATTCAACACTCACTCCTAAATCTCAATGAACATAAAATACTCTTATTTAGAGATTGTCATTTCAGCCCTTTGTTTAGTTGCACAAGGAAACCAGCCAAGAGTTTAAACCTTTCATGCGTTTTGTTGTGTGTTTTCAGCGAATAAAGAGAACATTCCAGCCTCTGGGGATATTGATCTATTCGCAGGCACTAAATTCATTTTTTAAAACTCAGTATAAGAGCTTTTCCACACTGGGTATCTATGCAAAGCTGTGAAAATCAAAGAAAATTAAATTTGAAGAGTAAAGTGTCTCTTGATACGTGCATGGTGAACTGCCAACACAGCGCCATTTATTCAGCAAGAGAAAAATAGATTCTATAATAGAAAAAGAATCTGTTATAGCAAAGGTGAGGACAGCAAGAAAGTTATTATTTTTTATTAATATTAATTACTTAAGGAATGTGGAGTTTTTGCAGAAATCTAAAACATAAAACTTCAACACTAAATCATCACATTTTATTAAAACTTTCTTTAACTGTCCTCTCTGTTAAACAAATATAAGTTTAGAATAATCCTACTCAGTAATTTACTCCACTCTGCCAAATGATTTAACCTACTGTAGCCTTGATGTAAGATCAAAATCTGTCCCCTTGTTCAAATCAAGTATTCATAAATCCAAATTTGATAACTATCTTTCTAAATCTGCCAGAAATTTAAGTGACAACCACAAATACTGGATTTACAGTCAAGGCATATGACTATATTTCAAAGAAAACACATCAAATGAGGTATGCAAACTAAGAATTGTGAGTAATAAAAATTTAAGGTGTTTAACTGCCCGGTTTTTTCATATGGTTGTAGCGTAAGCACAACTTCATGAAGAAATCCCAAATGTTTACATTTCTGGATTGTATAAAAAAAAAAAACCAAAACCCAACAAAAGCACCCTTTGATAAATTCTGTGGGTATGGTATGACTGATTGAGAGCAGGAGTCTATGGGTCAGCACAGGTTCAGGTGGAGGTTTGTTTGTCCTCCTCTTACTAGCAAAGATGTTCAAGATGGAAAACAGCCAATGTGATACAGCATTCACAAACCTGACTGAACCTGCTGTGTTGGCAGTCTGGAAATCAACATCATTTAGTATGTAATGTAAGCATTCTTGCTACAGAAACAACAGACAAAATAAAATCCCAGATTGCCAATTTCACAGTGCTTTTAGGATAGAAATCTACAGTATTGTATTACTGCTGAAGTTGAAATGGTAAAATTCTATGACACACTTCTAGGTTAAATTATCATCTGGGTTCAGTCAATACCAAACACCAAGTGACTCTACAAAAATATTCTAAGGACATCTATCAGAATAGGAATTGGATGCATTTATCAAAGCAAACATTTTGTACAGAGGACACACTTTGAAAGTTCATTCCACCTTTGGAGAAGTCATCCGTTCCAGTGGTATCCACCTTTTAACTATGTGGATTCTCTCTCAAACTTATGAAGCAACCAGAAGAGAATTAACTTTTTAAGTGCAACCACTGTACATCAAATCAGTCACTTTTCAGTGAATTACAATGAGTGTACCAGCTATTGAATCAAAGTTATCACCTCGTAAATCATACCAGGATCAAGTCAATGTCAGAGACACTGCATGGTTGAGTAGTTATTTCCCCCGGTAAATTAAAATCCTGATATGCTACAGCTGCTAACATTTACAAAAGCAATTATATTCAGAAATGACCTGGTATAACTTGCTGGGGAAAATCCTGATATAGTAGTCTTTTAGGAAGTTATTTTATTTTCCTTTAGAGGGAAGACAGCAAAAGCACTGGATTTTTTATGTGTTCAATCTAATACTAACATGGTCATCCTGCTTTATAAGCAAATTACAAAGTAACAAATACTAAACCTGTATCTGGAAAGTCTTTTTGCTTTATGAGATTTACTGTAAAATAAACAGATTAGCAGAAATGCATTTACTGAGTCTTAAAAAACATATGTGAGATTAGAAATACTAGTTTAACATGATATAATGAAGTTGTTCAATCACACTCAAATAATCTCATACAATAAGATTGACATAACAGTCTTTGTAACATCTTTAACACTTCAAGTTTTTATCACTATATTTTCCAGATGGACAATTTAAAATACAAAATTTAATATTTAATTGTATAGTTCATAATATGTATACATTTGAAGTAGAAGTAATATGATTTTTCAATTAATTGAAAGAATTTGAAAAAGACAAAATATGCCAATATCAACCTTATTGAGGAGTGTTACACTTCTTCAATTTGAAATTTTATATTTATTACATTTTCACTTTAAATTGTGATTTACCACATTCCAATCTATTTAAAAAAAAAATTCAAAATTAAATCTTTTGTTCCAATTCAGAATGAAAACTAATGTTAAAAATGTAATGCATTTTGAGAAATAAAACCTCTTGTTCCTAAACAATTACTCAAAAATATCAGTTTGAAGTTGAATTCTCAATACCTTTATCATAACTGATTTTGGAATAAATAACATACACTCATATTTTATTCACCACAAATCTACTATATTATTCCATTCCCCAAAATGTCAGAAACAACAGGGTAGGAATCAATTATTTCCTACAGCACTATTAAAATATTGTATTATAAAAGAAAAGAAAGTGAACATTCCAAAATGAAAATTCAAGTGGCAAAGAACTGGATGATAAAAAATCTGCAAGATTGACCCATAGATTTTTTTTTTTCTTTCTTTAGACAAAGAAATTTTAACTGTAGGGCTGAATGAAAACCAGCAGTAAATATTGATGCATGTCTTTTGGATGGAGACAAAGGGGAAGAGATTAATTTAAGGTAGAATAAGCTATTATTTTAACCATTATTTAGAATAAACTGAATTATGAAGTTCGTGGGAACTCTTGTCAATTCTCTCTCCCCTAACATGGATGTAGTGTCCACGACAGTAAGTTATGTAGATAACTTCCCATGTACGTTCCAATTTTTATACAGATAGTTTTGGAAAGGAAAGCACACAGCAAGAACTTTAAGAGAGGGGACATTAAGAAAATAACTTCACAACCTGTGGTGAGGTAATCCCATATCTCTCCACACCACTAACCCTACAAACAGGGAATAGTTCCTTAAGTTATAAATCGTACATCCTGTGTTGAACTAACAGCATACATTTCTGCCTAAATCCCATACAAGTGCAGCAAAAATGGTGTTAAGATTACGGGTTAAAAAACCCACTGAGCCAGCATATGTGATGTCCAGGACACAGATCAAGCTGAAATCTATAGCACAAGGCATATGTTACAATGTTAAGATCATCCTTCAAACCTTGCTAGAGGTTTTTCTGGTATAAGCAGAGTAGTGTATGAGAAAAATACTCCGACGATGTACTAAACTAACTCTGAAGAGAAAAGTAGATATATATATTATATGACAATATATAAAATATATATTTTATATATCAAAATCATATTATGTATATTATAATATATAGTAATTATATACAGAATACTATATATTATATAGTATAAACTTTATTAAAACTTTTCAATACAAAACAGTATCAACTCAAATAAGACATGAGAACACATAATTCTATTAAATGTTTCATAATATCTCACATCAGAAGATAAATGTTGCTCCTTAGAAAATACTGCTAAATAATGATTCTGCAACATCTGGATTCTTGTTTTTGTTAGGAGGTGAAACATCCTTTGATTTTTATAAAATCAGTATTGAGGAAAAGTTAAGTCTGAATTCTCTGAAGTAATAGTAGACTGGCAGTCTGAAAGTGCTCAGAGATTTTCAAAGGACAGATTTATTGAAGCCAACCTCAGATCCAAGGAAAACAGACCATATGATTCGTAATGCACAATTTGACAATTTTTCCTGTTTCTTTGCAGATTGGCCACTAACAAATGGCAATGTTCTCAGACATTCATTATTCAAAATTATTGGTGAACATAGGGAGCTAATAATTTCTGGTTAGCACATTGTTTAGAACACTTAATTTGATTGTTTCACTCAGTAATATAGCAGATGTTATACTGTCTGTTTCCTGAGAGAACAACCTATGTCAATAATCATTACCTGTGTGAACCTTAAGTTATGCATCTGAAAGTTATACTCAACATAAGAGCACTAAATGTGTAGACAGAAATTAATTTTTTTTGTAATATTCAACTTCATTTTTTTTAAACTTTCCTTGAATATTTGTGTTAGTGAATCATAGAATCATAGAAGGGTTTGGGTTGGAAGGGACCTCAAAGATCATCTAGTTCCAACCCTAACCTGCGAAGGGGGGTTGGAAAAATGTGAAGCTGTGGTGCTTTATTAAAATACAGAAAAGAAAACAAAACAAAACAAAAAAGTGTTCTTACACGTCCAGGATGACTTAACTGAAAATTAATATTCATCAAATATTGATCAGCAGTTTTGCAGCATGCATCACATTCCATATGCAAAGCTGGAAACAGAAAGACTGTTGTTTTCAAATTGGGAATCATTACCTGAGAAAGTGCAGCCTATGTCTCACGTAATAAATATATACAGACATATATATTTTCCTCTACAGAGATAAAAAACATTAACATAAATTATTCCACAAGTATAGTCATATATTGAAAAATTAAAGTTTAACGAACATAGGAAAACTATGTCCATATTTCTCTCAAGCATCTAAGGAAAAAGTGAAAATATTCTTATTTATTAAGAAAGGAGCAGAATGTTACAAAGAACTTTTATCTACCACTGATGAATTGTTGCTTTTTAGTAAATCATTTTAGGAAAGGAAAAAATAACCAACAACAACAACAAAAAGTTTAACTTTTTTGGAGGAAATCCAAAACCAATTTTTCTGAAGACTAGTTTCTCAGTACAGTCTTTTGCATTATATTTTCCTAAAATTACTATCCTAATGACTACAACCCTTTAGATAAATGATTTTATTTACAAGTAGTTGGGTTTTTTATTAAAGCACTGCATAGATAGTTGGTATCTCTCATTGTTTCTCAAAAGTGGATGCAGAAACAAATAGAACAGGTGCAAAATTGTATGATAAATGGTTTTTTTCCCCCTTGCACCTCTCAAAGAAAATTGATATTTCAAAATTATTACTTCTTTTTAAAAATGTGAAATCAAAACTTTTGATACATCAAACATTTAATAGCATTTCAATATGGAAACAAATGTTGACTTATCAGAATTTCATGAGCACTGAACATTCAAATTTTCAGTCAGTTCATATTGAAAAGATCCACAGCACAAGGACAGATACTGTATAGTAATATGGGAGAGCATGTGAATAGATACAGGAAACCTAAGGTTAAAGTGATTAAATAATCCTATTGAAGTGATATACTAAGTAACTCTGAACAAACCTAATAAAAAAGGAGATACAGTGCAAAGAACAAATGTGGGCTTGAGATCAGTTCAAATGTCTATTTTGTTGGGCAATTTTTGTATTCATGTATTTTTTATGTTCATATATCATAGACACAGAAGGATCAGTGCCTTTGTGTTTTCCATCATAAACAATTCAAACTAATCTTGTTAGGGTTCTGTATGCTTTTGGATGAGTTAGAAGAGAGTTTCTGTTCATAATTCAGAATCTCTGAGTGCCTCATAATAAATAATTAATCACAACTGCTACTGAATTTCAGTATTTTTATTTTTTCATGCTGAAACAAGGACTGTTAGCTTACGCACAAAAGAACAGTATTTCAATTTTCATATTTTTGTACAAATATTACTGGATTCTAGGGACATAGCTAATACAACCCATTTATAATTACTTTAGTTTTGACAAGTTTAACCACTGAAACCAAAAGTTTCTAAGCTGGTTGTCTGCGTTCAAATAGCCTGAAAAATTTCAGGTTCCACTCTGGCTCAGAATGCAGCTAGCGATCAGGGTAGAGAAGAGGGAAAGACATGCCAGAAAAATATGGTGCTGGAACTAACTAAGCAGAAACACAATAAAAAAATGGCAGAAGAGGGGTCAGGAAGGAATGAGAAGGTGAGGGGTGGTGGAAGGGGAAAAAAAAAAAAAAAAGCTTGGAGAAAGATATTGAGACTGGAAGAGTTATTAGTTAAGTTTTGTCATGTGAAGACCCATGTTGAGAAAGCACAAAAGTAGGAGATAGGGTCTAGCAGACAGGAAAGAGCTGACTAATAAAAGTACACATAGCTGGCCCAAAGAGACAGAAAGGAGACAGGCAGAAGCAGAAGTGGGGTCTGTGAGTGTTAGGGAACCCTCTCCTCCTTCAACAGAGCTTCAAATGCTTGCTGCTCATTGCTGTAGCTGCCAACAAGTACCCGTGACACCTACTAGAAACAAACAAATTTCCTCACTCTTCAGTGCCAGTTTGCCTGTGGAACAACTACCATTTCCATCAGTCAGTTGCTTGACAACTGGCAGTGATACACACGGCAAATGTATACACTCACTTTCATACTGTGTCTGGGTGCTTTTATCTCCAGCACATAAGAAAAGAGTCACAGAGATAAATTCCTCCTTCCCCAGCCAAAAAGACCATTATATTAATTCTCTTCTTCTCATCTCTTCTGTTTCATATAAAAGTGATTTTTTTTTAAAGTTTCAAAAAAAAAAAATTACCCCAAATGAAAAAGATAACTACAGAGGATCATTCCAAGTATAATGGCTGTGTATATATATGGTATACTTGCTGTCTATCTTGTATTTTTCTTGCCTACTTAGGGAGTTGGAATGGGAATTTTCTACTGTTTTGCAGAAGAGTTTGCTCTTTGTTAAAATACAACAGTAACAAATAGTTGACCCTCTACACATATATATGCTCATATACACACACAAGCATTTTGTATGCATAGCTGTGGCAAAACTGTATGCAGTTGAACCACTTATTTGCATGTACAGTTTGCAAAACCAGCCTTTACTTTTTAAAGTAGACACAATTTCTGGGTGTATTCACAGCTGGAGGTGTTCAGCATTCATTCTGCCAGAAATAAGTGCACATGGACTGAAGTCAGGACCTTTGTAGGAGATCTTCATTGAAAATTAATTGTTCTGACTGCACAACTCTCAGCCATGTTCTCACATATCATTTGGATGGCAGAATCCTGTGCTTTAATAGTTTTGTCATTCCATGGAGCAGCAGACTCTGCATGAATGTTTTTGCAATAGTAAATAACTAGTATATATGACTGGCTATGTCACATGCAGAAGTCTGTGGACAAAAATTTGTATGAGATGAGACTATATCCCTTTTTCTTCCTTAACACCCATCAAATCACCAGCACTACCTGAGCCCTCACATCTTTGATGCTTTTGACCTCCAAGCACAGCAGGATAAATACAGCCTAAGATTACTGACATTTGTTCCATTTATGACACATTTCTCCTAAAAACTGGCAAAATGGTTTCACGTTCAGCCATTTTCCTATAGTCAGTGTTCCTACAGAGTCCTCTAGTCTGCCCCTCCACAAACCAGGATATTTAGCCTTAAACAAAGATTGGATTGGCACTGGATTCACGTCTTAATTGATCTGCATAATGCAGTGTGGCAAAGAACATACTGCCAATAGCAAGCATGCTATCAGTGAAGTAACAATATTGTAGAGTCTAGTAACGCCAATGAGCCGCAGCTCCCAAAAAATATAGAAAAATACCCATTACTCTTTCACACTGGTTTGAATATTCTAACAAACATACTGATAATATTTATATTTCCTAATGAGTTAACTAACCTAACTACAAACTAAGCAGGCCCTCCAGGCAGAGCTAGTTCAGTGCAAAGCCACGTAACTGTGAAAGCCAATTGAGATGCTCTGTGATCTGTATATCCTCTTTCCGTTGCTTAATACAATCTTCCAACACTCCTTACTTCATTATGAGCAGCCAAACCACAAAGAAAATTTATGTCTTTTCCAGACAAGCACCTCACCTTAGCTACCAGCTTCATCACAATTAGGTCTCAGCAGAGATAATCAGACTTCTTGTTTTCCAAATACAAACATGTAGTGTGTCATTTCAACTCCAAGTCTTCATAACACCACTTGGCCTCAGCCTACATCCATTGTTTTGGTCTGTCATTCCTGAAAACTCTGGGCATTCAGCCCCACAATGAGCCCAGCTGGCCACTATTTGGTAGCAGTTACGCAAGTAAGAAAATGACGCCTTTAACTTGAGTGCAGGCTTTTGTTTGGTCAATTATTAACTGAAAAGGCTGGTACAATTTTAATAAATACTGAAGTGATTAAAGTGTAAGAAAATTGGTATTTTCAATGACAAGATCAAATGGCTTAGTATGGGTTGCAATAATAAATTAACAAAATTAGCAACTAACCTTATCAAAGAGCAGTTTCTCAACTAACTATAAGAATATTGGCATTTTTCCAGACTGACCTCAAATTAATGTTTAAAGGAGTGCATTTGCATAATACATTACACAGCACATACACAGAGTTACTAAGAGCTTGTTGAAACCATCCTGTTTTCTCACTTAGGCAGAAGCAGAACAGCAGCTGCTTGCATACTAATCTCACTGCTCGTACTCCCTTACCGCAGCTGGGTGCATGTAGGAAGCTGATTTGACTTCCTCTAAAAGGCAGAGATAGGGGTGACCTGTTCATTAATTCAGTTCATTTCCAGGTATATTTGTTTCAATAAATGTGTATAAGCAATGACATTTGTGCACTTGATCTATTAAGTGATAATGGTATTGTAACATGCATCTCAATTTACGTTGATTATTACTGTGATGCAATAGACTGTATTCTGCAACATGAAGTACAAAAATGTTCTTCATCAGTATACAATGTGTTGGGTTTATACCTCCTGTTTTACTACCATATTTTCTTCATTTTCCTCAACTACTCTTGACAATTCCTTCTTTGCTCTTGAAATTTGTCCTTCATACGTGCATTTGACACACTGTTGGCTATGGCTGACGTGGACTGGGCTCTTTACCACAGGTAAGGCCATGCTGGAGCCAGGCAGTGGCTGTACGGGCAGCGTCCACAGCTCCTTGGGTGCCCATCACTTCAGAGCCATGCTAAGAACTAAAGAAACACAAGAGGAAAGCTCAGCGGCAACATTTTCCTTCCTGAAATGGCAGCAGCAAACTCTGTACCTGTGGTATGAGTGAACCAAGGGTACCCACTTGTGTGGAGATGGAAGCAGGAGTTCCCTCATGCCGCTCTCCTCCCTGCAGGTGGGCAGGTGGAACGGTGCCTTCCCAGGCTCTCCTCCAAAGCGTGCACACCCGCAGAGGCAGGATTTCACCCCACTCTGCAGGGAGAGCAGCATCCCAAAATCCTGGCATTTATCAAAGCTCCAGAGCAGTCCAGTGTGTCCCAGGGTGGGATGTTCACAGTCTGGTTAGCCAAGAGGTGTTGAAAGCATCCTACAACATTGTGGCAGCTCCTTCTACCAACCAAAGGAGAGGGGTGGGCGGGAACAATTAAAGGAAAAAAGTGTGTGTGCAAACAGGCAACCACAATTTACATAGAGACTTTTGTTAATTCACAAAACCAAGCACACAAAGCATGTTAGATTACAAGTGAAGTTTCTGCATAGAGCTAATGCAATGCTACAATGAATACAAAGTAAGACACAGTTTAAACATATGATCACACACCATTTTTTTCCCAGGGATCCCTGATTTATTCACTGCACAGGATGGATGGTACTTACTTCAAAAGCAGCTGTTCAATATTTTATTTTTCTCCTCATTGTTTTCATGTAGTTATAATATTATTCAAGCCCTGCTCTGAAGACAGAATTTCTAATTTCCCTTTGGGGTCCTTTAGGGTAATCAGCACTAAATACCTAAATTTCTGAGTAAGTGCATTTGCTTGTTTTCTTGAGACCCTTGTATAGTGAGAGCCTGGTTAACTCTGTTTAGCAGACAAACCAATACCTCAACTCCACAGCTGTTTAACTAGCCCAACCTGACACTGTCATCCCCCCACCTCTCGTCCCACCTACAGCCACCCATTCCTGCCTTCTGGCTACCTTCTTCTTCTGGTCAAAGTGTCCACACACAGGTCCTCCCTGATGACATGCAGCTGCCTGTGAAGAATCTGAGTGTACCAGACCCACAGGCTTTTCCAGCAAGGAGCAGAAAACAAATTACCTTAACCTAGTGAAAATCTTTCTTCTGCTAGAAAACCTACACATCTAGGACGCAGTACCAGAACCATTGCTCTCAGACAGGTTTCTTGTGGGTATGATAAAGCAACTTCCTCAGAGCTGGAACATTAAGTTGCTTTGCAGCTAGAAGCACTTAAATGGACTTTCTAATAACCTGAAAGGTACAAACTAATCTATGAAGCAGCTTTTAAAATATAGCAAAATGGCAAAAGGAATGCCATTTCCAGGCAGGCCTGACAGATCCTGGTGCTCTGGTGTACTGCAGAAGATTCAGACCCCTTGTAATGGCTTTGAGGGCTTTCCTATTCAAGACAGGAAAAGATCTAAGTAGGAAATCTAAGGATGTGGGAAAAATTTATTCCTCATTTGTGAGAAAGTGACTGCCCACTGTTTCTTACCATTAAGCCACAACTGCATCCTCTTTAGTATTTAGTGACAAGAGGTCAGCTTTCAGTTGTCTTTAGGGCATTAAAGATGTCTCATCCTATTACTGCTTTAATTTCTGTCTGGAGAGTGCAGAGAGCTGGAATATTCTTGTAGGTATAACCTAGTCAACATTTCTCTCCTTGGCTCCTTCTGCAAATGCCTCACAGGGTCATAGCACAGATCCAGTTTAAACTATGCTCCAGGTCCCATTAGCACATCCCTATGTAACTAAAGGCTCAAGCTGATGAGCTTGTAAATGACTCTTTCTTTTCCTAAAAGGAGACACTTGTAAAACCCTTGTTAAGATACACATTGAATTCCCCTGCAAGTATTAAAAACCAGTTCCTTAAAAGCCTCCGTGGCTTGAACTTTACACCTGGGAAGTTCTCATTACATAACTAAGGCCAAGATAGTCATTGCAACTTAAAACTGTACTGAGCAGTCCACATATCCTGTGGCTTTTGAAGTTGAGGGTGGCTGTGCCTTCATTTTGATGAGATTGTTTTGAATTCTTCAATGTTCTTGCTGTCTCTCCTGGCTTGACACTGCTCACAAATGTAATAACTATACTTTTGCTTCCATCATCTAGATCATAATGAAAATATTGACTACTACACTCAGGACAGTCCCCAGCAGAATTCTACTCAATCCATCCTTTCGTTTAGACAATGAAACATTGATAATTTTAGTGATCTTCTGACCAGTCAGGAAATCTCATCTTTCAAACAAAGAACTGTAAACTATTTGACCATATGATTACTACAGTCATGGCTTACTTTGCAGCATTCTACTTAGAATCATAGAGTTGTTTTGGTTGGAAAAGACCTTTAAGATTGAGTCCAACCGTAAACCTAACACTGCCAAGTCCACCACTAAACCATGTCCCTAAGTGCCACATCTACATGTCTTCTAAATACCTCCAGGGATGGTGACTGAACCACTTCCCTAGGCAGCCTGTTCCAGCACTTGACAAACCTTTCAGTGAAGAATTTTTTCCTAATATCCAATCTAAACCTCCCCTGGAGCAACGTGAGGCCATTTCCTCTTGTCCTATCACTTGTTACTTGGCAGAACAGACCAACACCTCATACAACACACAATACAAAATAATTTCCATCATTCTAGCAGCTGAAAGGAAGTTGCAGTTGTTAGGGATCAGAGAAGTAATACTTGACTGGTGTACAGAGACAACACTAGCCAGAAGCGGTCATGGTGTACTATCTTGAGCTTGGCTGTTTCCCAGGATAGAATTCAATACTGTGGAGTAGGATTCCTCTGTTGCAAACTGGTGACTAATCTGCCAGTCTGCCTGCAAAAGTGGGCAGCATTGATCTGCAGCAAAAGTGCTGAACAGCATGTGGCTTTTCCTGTGATGTTGCTCAGAGCCTAGTGCACTGATGCTTGTTTTAACCTAGTAATTCCCAAATCTGATTTTTCAAGATAGCAGCATCAGTCATGGCGAACTAAATCCGCAGTAGCTGGGTGTGCTCAAAGCACAGTCAGCAAGAAGGAATGCAAGTCCATCTACTCCTCCCTGCTATGTATCCTCGTTCTTCCCCAAATTCACCACACCAGCTTTCCCCTAACCATCTCCTACACACCACAAACAGGTGCTAGTCCTGTCTCCTTGCTTTCCCACCCTTTGTCTCATCCTGCCTTGCCAGCCCACCTCTGACACAAGTCTTGGAGACCTGTGGGCAGGAGAGCTGGCTGGTCCAGGGCTCAAGTAAGCACCTGCACTCAGGGAAGCAGGCAGGAGCTGGTGCAAGATGTTCCTCAATGCCTATCTTGATCTGCTTATCTGTGAGTCATGGTTAAATCAGCAAGGAGTCTGTAACCTGGTGATTGCTGAACACATGTAACTGCTGATGTACAGGACTGTGCAACCAGGAAACACCTCTGCACAAGTAATTGGGAACTGTTGTCACAAGCCACCAAGATCATGACTTGAGCACACCTGCTATCCAGTGGTTACGTAGAGTGTGCAACAGAAGAATACCACCAGGCCAGCAGGTACAGGGCTGGGCAGGTGCTTGAAGAACTTTATCCTGTTCCTGGTTTTTGCACTGGTTTAGTCCTGTAAAATCAGATGTAACTTCTTTCAGTGCCTATACTGCCCTCTGACCTGATTTCTCTTGCCTCTTTTATCTGAAATATCTTTGTGATATATAAAGATCCTTCAATGTGCTGCCATGGTGTCTTGCAAAATATAACCTGTGTCCTTTTGGGTCCTCAGAGGCTAACTGCCGTAAGTCCAGAACACTTGTGCCTGTGTTTTTAATTCAAATTGAGGCTTTCATAAAAAAAAAAAATAAACAAAAACTGACTTCAGAAGAGGTCTAGCCAATCTGTCAAAACAACAGAGAGGAAAGTGTATTTATTCTAGTCTAGCTTTTGGTCCCTTCCTAGATATCCCTGGATTAAGTCAGCTAATACATTAAAACAGGTGCATGAAAGACTATATTCAAAGGTGGTTGTCATCTTTTTTTCAAAACAAAGATGAAAGATATGTCTGAGAGATTTCCTTCTGGAAAACAATGTTATAATAAACATTAGATATACTTCTTTGATAACACCTTTAATGAGAATTGTTCAAATGAAAGTGTGTTTTATTTGAGAAACCACCACTGAAATAGGTTAAGTGTTAATGTTTTGTCATGGCATGTTTTCAACTCTTTTTTTACCTCTGCATGAAGAAAAATCAAGTTGTGTGGAAATCCTTAAATTCAAATATCTTAACCTGTTGTGGCCATTCAATTATTCTTTTTATGTTTGTGTGTGGTTAATCTCTAAACAAAGACCTACAATTCTGTCTTGTTGGTAGCAATAGTGATAAAGAATCCATATCAGTAAGAATATTGCCATAGAGATTTACTACCACAATGGTACTTCGGTCTTGGAAGTTTTTACAGGGTTGAGAGATTCCTCTCCCCCACCCCCCCTCCTAGAATTAAAAAGAGAGAAAACAAATCATGGCAGGAGGGAGAGAAGAGAATGTACAGACAGGTATAAAGTTTATATGGTTTGAGGTTTTGCAGGGTCAGTTGCTTCAGAGCATCCTGGCTGAAACTGATGCTGGAAACCTTGGAAGCCAACCAATAAAGTTGATATTCTTTCTGGTTTTGTTACTATTAGCAAAAAGAGTAAATTCCAGGGTGATTTCCATTCATAAGAAATTCTGAAAAAACATAAGGGCCTTAAGTAGGTATGGCTCCAAAAATGAACATTCTACCTGAGTTTCAAGATACATAATAACTTTTAATCCATAAACAAAAGCAAAGAGAAGTTCTTTGGTTTTGCACTAGGGGACAGAATATTTTTTATTCCAGAATTCTGAAAAAGTTGGGAAATGAAAACATATATCCAACAGTGAGAATTTGCAATGAATTTTTCATCCCAGAGAAAGGTACCAACAAACTGGAGAACAGAACATGGTTCAAAAGAATATTAACATAGGTTCAGAAAGGAAGAGTTATAAAGGAAATGAGTTGGAAAACCACAAGGGCAAGAGTTTGGCCTCTGCAATATTTAAGGCTCAGATTAGTCTTTACTTAAAAAATTGTGGATATATTGAAAATGGAATAAACATGCAACAGTGTTAGAAAGGCAGGTTGTGTCATCAAGCATTTTTGGTAGATAAAAATAATTAGTATTCTGGGTAAGGAAAATGCTCCAGGTCTCTTCCCTTTGGAATTCAGTGGAGAAATTTGACACAATGCCATGTAGGAAGTTATTAGTTCAAGTGGAGAAGGTGGGAATTACTACAAGAATAATAAAGGGATGAGAGTTTGCCTATAGGGAGGGTTACAAAACCAAAAAGCATCCTGTAGGGATGTGATTAGTAGACTCCCCAGAAGTTTTAGAATCCAGCTTGGGGTGAATATTTTTGCTGATGATCTTGGCATAATATGCTGTTGTGTGCTTCTGGAAAAAAGTTTGGAGACATTGTCGGTACAGAAGGGGAATCAAACATAGCTCAAAAACCAAGATAAAATATAAGTGTCTTTTGTTGTTGTACAACAGCCCGCAGAATTCCAAACTCTCTTAAGGTTATTGCTAGACGTGCCAAGAACTTGTATAGATCTAATCACTTGGGAGAGTGGGGAAGAGGGGCAGGATATTCAGAAATATTTAGAAATTTCATTATTATTATTCAATATTTTAATTCTGAAATTAGTATTTCAGAACATTGTTGATACATTTTAATTCATTTTTTAAATAAAGTCCCAAAGCAGACAATGTATGAATTGCTGTCCATTTTTTTTTAAAAAAAGATCAGACATACAATTTTTCTACAGATTTTAATGCAAACTCAAGATTAGTCCTTGAGGGACAAGATATGAGTATGCCACAAACATGAACCAATTTAAATTTCTTGGCGTCTACCACTGGAGATATTTGTATACCTCAGGCTAGAATAACAGAATGATCAGCAACATGATCCTGCAACTCTGATCTGGGTAGGTATTTGGAGTCATGTAAAGTTAGGAACATTACTGTTTCCTTCCCTTCCTGTCACTGCAAATGCACTGGTTTAGGGTTTAAACACACTCTTAATTACTTCTATATGTGAAGAAGCAGAGCAGAGAGGCCTTTTCTGGCTCTAAACAAGGGATAAAGAAGTTATGATTAGACAATCTGTATGATTTTCTTTCCAAATGTTATCTTGTATAATTCAGCTAGAAATCATGTGTACATACACACACACACACTTGCAGGGTGGAAAGGTTCAGAAGAGATCTGGAATACCTGATGTGGTTGTGTCTTAAAACACCAGGTTGCATACAGGAATCATCTAGCACCTCCTTGCAGAGGTAGGGCGTATTTCAGTATTTTTACCAATTTGTGATAGTATGTTTTGTTTGTAAAGTTGGATCATAGAAACAGCTGTGAGATCTGCAGCTGATAGTTTTGAGATGTGAATTTGACCATATTATAGCTTAGACTACAGGAATATTGTAGCAAGGATGAAATCAAATTTAGAAAAAAAAAATTCCTTACCTGTTGGCCCAGCATGCAATTTTGTATGGAATTCATTAATATAGATGTTCATAATTCTGCTGCTTCTTCTCTCATGCTGAGGATTTTTTGCGAATTATTTTGGTTTAAAAATAAAATTATTCAAGTTACCTGAGAACAAAGATACAAGGGAAAACACATTGGTTACTGCAGAAGTTAATAATGCTCCAGTAAAATAATTTATTTGAAAAATGCTTGTTGAGCCTTAATTGTTTCACATGAAGCATCACAGTTTCCATTACCTTTCACCAAGTCGAGAAGTCTTCTAAGGGAACCTACAGGAACTCCTTTTGGACTACTTGAAACTGGAGATGCCAGGATCTTACCTTTGGCGTGCAGGTAGCTGCACTGGCAGGCCCATTCTGAAGCTGGGTATTGGGTAAGCTCCAGTTCCCAGATGGTGGAGAAATCCCTGCCCGACAGGACTCCAACCAGGCTTCCCAAGTAGACTCCAGCAGCTTAGCAGGTAGAATTGTCTGGTAGGTGGCTCCAGGTCAAAGGCTGGAAATGCATGATGGTAACCAAATAACACAAGCAGAAGGAAGCTATTAAGAACCCTAAACAAAGCCAAGGCACTCAGGCCCCTATCTGCAAGGTTGAAGCTCTAAGGATAGAAATCCTAGAGGAGTTTGTAGGGTCCCTGGCAGCAGAGCAGTCTGTACAGAGACTGGATGGCTGCAAACAATGCTAAGAACCCTGAAAGGCAGCCAGTGAAGTTGATACTCCTTCTGGGTTTGTAGGGCTTTTTGTTGGGGGTGTTTTGTTATGGGTGGGTTTTTTTGCTAGTAAACAGAGCAAAGTCCAGGTTGCTTTTAGCTCACTGGATATTGAAGGAAAATATTTTATGTTCATTTTATATGGAAACACACAAGTAGTAACCATCACACAACCTGGAAGTCTTATTGCCATACTTGCTAGCTTTGGTTCAGCTGGTGACTGCTGTTGTTACAGTTTCAAAGAAGCGGATTTGAGCATAACGTGGCACTCTAAAAAGTACTGTGCCACGTTGTGTGTGTCTAGACTAATACTCTCAGGAGCATTACACTAAGAGAACATAAAGATCAAGAAAAACTATGGATGCCACATGCAACTACATTCAGTTACCCAACGTAAAAGTGCAGACCTGTACGTGAACAAGAGCTACAGGAATAATTAGGTTCTTAATACATTAGATAAAGTTTTTAAACCATTTTATAGTTGCAAGCAGGCCATGCTCCCAGAATTCATCCTGATGGACAGCTCAGAAACACTTCCATGCAAAACAGCCAGTCTTTTCAGTAGAGAGAAGAAAACCACTCTTCGATGTTAACTCACTTTTGAAAAAACAACCAGCAAATCAAAAGCATCTTTCATTACTAATACTAAATTTATATGAACAGAATCTTAAATACAGATATCAACAGTTTCTTTTCTGATTTCCCAATATTTGATCCTTACCCGCTATCAAGTGATCATTGATCAATAAAGACAAAATTAGTTTTTAGCAGATTTCAAACACTGAAATGGTTCTAGCTTTGGTACAAAAGACTTTAATGTACACTAGTTGCTTCCTTCTTGATAGAAAACAGTGATAAAGCAAGGCAGTTATTGGTGATATTCCTTCATCAGTAGTACAACTCTCCCCTTTAGGAAATCAGCAGTGAGGAACCTAGATGCAGTTTGCTGTATCTCCTTAGTTTTAGTGAGCAGAAATTTTCCAGCCAGTGTGTCTAGAATAGCCTAAGCCTTTGCAGTAAGAGAAACCACCTTATTTGGGTCTCATATTCTCAAAGTATGGGCCTCGATGTCAGCAACACAGGTGTTATGTAGTGCTTTGCTGCTGTGGTGTCTGTCACAGGTCTGCCTCATCTCTCTACTTTTTTCCTGTGTTAGGATTTCCTTTCTCTGTTTTTTCTTTTCTCTCATCACTTCCACTCCCCACAGCCTGTATTCTCAGGTATTCTTTAACTGGAATTTCATCTTTCTTCCAACTCATACAGAAGAATTTGTGCTGTATAGACAATTGCTTTCAGACTCATGACAAGGAGTTTTAGTCCGCTGAGCCTCTGTTCACACGATTGTGTTTCTTGCTCTGTCATGCTATCAATTTTTTCCTTTGATAAGCTCTTTTAACAACAGACATACCTATATTGTTTAGTATGTCAGCTGTATTTAAAAAATAAATCCATAAACACTACTGCCAAACTACCGAGGAGACCACGCTATATAACCCGTATTCTAATGACTCAGTAACTTCTGCTATTTTAGTCTGAATGTATACTGTAACAGTACAATGAACTCTGAAGGCTGGAAGGGATAAACATTAAATGGCTGCATTGTCACATCCTAAGCAGTAATGAAACATTGCCAATAACAGGCAGTCAAAAACATGCTTAAACAACATGAGGAAAGTAGCCACCACTTAGCTTGCATTCACAGTATTACATAGTCTGCACTTAAATTACTTCAAAGAAAAAAAATTCTCCCAGAATTTCTGAGCATACCTGAAAGATCATCTGTGAGAGAATGCTGAACAAGAAGTCAAACATGAAGAAAGGAGGTATTCTTCTCCTCCTTCTCACTTTGTATTCTGCTACAAAAAACATCCTGTATTTGATCTGCAATTTGTAAAGCTCCTTTGACATCTTGGTTGTGAATACTTGCTGTGAGTGTCACAGCTGCACTCAATACACAAATTAACACCCTCAAGGTCAGGCAGCTGTGGGGCCAACTCATATGTGATCATTACTTACCTGCAGAGTAGCCCTCTTAAAAAATCTTTATGCTTCAGATAATGTGTGTAAGCAAGTCATTTTAATTTCCTTTCCAATCTAGCATTTCTAATGCTACTTGCTACGTTAGACTGCAGCCTAAAACTGCCTCGATCAGTAAAGGATTTTTCAGTCACTCTGGCCATGCTTTGAACCAGGTCCCCAGGCTGAACAGCTGCAGAACTTAATCTAGCTTCTCAGTAATGAATTCATTCACCTCATTCATATGCAAGTCATGCATAAGTACCATGACTTTAAAGTAAGACCAAAACCAATCGTTTTAAATAGAGTGAATGTACAGGAGACTTAAACTGCACAGAATTCACAAAGGATTTGCTGTGTTAGTGAACAAGCTGCACACATTGCAGTTAGAAAAATTCCTTTCAGTGTTGCTATCTAATTCTCTTTCTCGCCTACAAAATTATATGTCATTGCTGTCCCTTGGGCAGAGGAATGAACAGCTGACTTCCAACAGCACCCCTTAAGCTGGGGCCCTTTGAGGAGGCCTGTACTGCAGCCATAGGTATAGGGACATCTTGCTTCTTGCTTGTCCACTGCACGCTAACCTGGATGTTAAAGTGGCAAATAAGCCTTTCATCAGGAGTCTCGCAAATGGTTCCCACTGCATCCCAGCAATGTCTGTCCAGCACAGTGTGTTTCAGCTGAGCAAACTGCCTTGTGGGTAACCTGGGTCTGGTGCAGCTCAGCCAGTATTACAAGGAGAGTCTCTGCAACAAGCTCGTATCTCAGCATGCTCCAGGCTGTACATGGAGTGCCTTCAAGCCTACAGCTTTCGTATTGTTTTATTGATAGGGAAGATAAAGTTGAAGGAATAATGGTTGGAAATGGGTAGAAAAATGATGTTACTATGGGCAGCCCAATGCTGGCATTATATATTTTGTATTTGGCCTTTCTGGTGGGGGTTATTTTGCTATGTTCATGTGCCACAAGATGCTCTGTAACAATCAGATGAATCAAGAGTGTGATACCAAGGACTGTGGTAAATATATTCCTCAAATGTCATTCTGTTCACTGCTAGAGATATGGCTATCTGAAATGTATCTTTCTTCTTATTATTGCTGCCAGTGGTTTATATTTAAAATAAATTAAGTTGAAAAATTAATTACATAAGTCCTAGATAATTCCTTTGCACCTCTCATAGATTCATAGCATGCTAAGTGGTGCAGGACGCTTCAGTGTTTTACTTCATCTTTATATTGGACTACATATGACTATTCTTAAGAAAGTGTACAAAAGCTTTGTGAAGAAAATTCAGATAGCTGAATATCTTTGTCACTGTAGATGCTAATGCATAAGATGAGATCAATGTTTTATTTTAAATGTAATTTTTTAAACAGTAGTAACTTCTTAACCTCATAAGAATTTTATTCCACAAATTGGGTTTTGTGCTTTGTGGAAGACTCTTTTCTCCAGTTTTTATTTCACAGGCAAAGCTATCTACTTGAGAAATCCCTGAATTAAGGTCACCAGCAAGCCATTTGAAAAATTTTACTTGTTTTGTCCATTCCACATGTGTAAGTGTTTCTCCGTGCATGTTCCAATATAATATGCTCTAATATAATATTGCTCAGTGACACATTTTTTTTGGTCTCAACCGTAGTGCTTCACATATTTAAACAACTGTTTGAACAGATAAGGAAATGGAAAGTCATTGTCATTCTGACAGGATGCAGCAGTGTCTGTATGGCTTTTATTTGTGAGAAGTGCCACTGTTGCCAGGGTTCTCTGAGGGAAGATGCCAAAAGACAACAAACTGAAAGGACAGACTATCTGGACTATCCTGAAAGCTGTCCCTTGCATACTAACAAATTTAAGGAGTGCTCCTTTTCTCACTGACTTCAATGAGAACAAAATTGGGCTGCTAGTTTCACTTAGGGACAAGCTGGAAAGGATCCCATGAGGCATTGTTAAATTTCTGACACCAAAGAGGTAGCTAAGATAATATCTCTGCTTCCAAGAGCTTTTACACTTTCTCTGGGTGAAGCTAAATCATCTCTGCAAGAAGCTTATAAAAGTTGTTTGTCTTTTGAATTGATTCTGCTGTATGATCCTTTCCTGAAGCAAGATTTCTAGAAAGTGTAGCTTTAAGACCTTCTTAAATTGTGCAGATACTGATCAGGTTTGGTTATTAGCACAGGACACAGTTCAGGCCCTGATGCTGTGCCCTCACTTCAGTGGGCAGGTACACAAGTCTCTCAAAGACCTAGTGGCTTAAAAATGAAATTACCCAAGTTCGGATTAGAAAGACAATAGAAATTTAACTGACAGCAGTGTATCTCTTCTTACTACAACTTTTCATAAGGATATGTGTGGAATCCCTTCACCTGAAAGAAGACCACTAGATTTCTTTATCAAAGTGATACCCACAGCTCAGAGGCAGCCAGCTGTTTTTGTCATTAATGTTGAATCACAGTATAAATCGGAGCTCCAGATGGCCTTTCTTGCAACTGGCACACAGCAGGGACACAGAGGGGACACGCCCAGGTGTGCAGCCATACCCAGCGATCTATACTCAACTGTTCATACTGCAGATCCTCTTTCATTTTGTCTTTACCTACCACCCATTTTCCCCATCCTGTTAAACCTGTCTTCTGTTGCTGAAGACACTCACATAAATACTCATACTCCTACACTCACACAAATACCTCCTTGCAAGCCACACAACAAACTTCCTCCTGCCCAGGTCTTGACTACAGATCTCACACGGAGACCTGCCCCAGCTTCATACACAGAACCCCATCCCAGTCCTTGCCGTGTCTGCAGCCACTGCACTTCGTCTACGGGTACAGACCTGTTTCATACTTGCTAAATAAGAAACGTTCACATTGCATCTTCCCCTCCCCAGAAAAGGAGCCCACAATTACAGGCACTGCTGCATGCACTCTCCCTGCTCTCTAATGAAGGCAGCTGTTAGCAAAGGCAATAAAGAGCTATGTGTGCAGCAGGCCGTTTCTTGACAGGTTGGCTGCCCCTGCAGTCACCAGTGGTTACAGACCTGATTCACCACATCGCTCCTATGTGCCTGCATTATAAGGCAGTCAGTAGAATAACCTCAACATTTGTGCACCTCTGAAACAGATTGCAGGCTGAGAGAGTGCATGGTGAGCCTACTGTATCCTCCCCAGGCTTCCCAGACACTCAAGTGTTCTTTAGCTTATTGATGAGTAGTGAGGAGTGGACACCATGCAGTGCTGTCAGTGTCATCAAAACAGACTTCAGAAATAGAGTACAGATGCCCTTGAGATTGCACTGTTTGCTTGGTGGGAAGGCACCTTTCCTTTTTTTGATCATAAGGAAGTATTTTTATTTCAGACAGAATCCACAGGTTTCTTCATCTTCTGTGGAGAAAATATAGCCTAAGGTACTCATAGGCTGAGTAAAAAAGTTTAAGGGCACATGAAGTAAGCCAAAATACTGAAACCAGAATAATACCAGGACTGCCATGGGGTTTTTTTCTGTGTTTCCTATGGCTGGTGTAATAAAAGAAACCTATTTATTTGAATTCTCTTGAGAGAGACAGAATCAGTTGTTAAAGGTGGCCATAATTGCCCTCTATTTAAATATAGCACTAGCATTCAAGGGGGTGATTCATTAGTACGTATCTCTGATTCATCCTAAAGCATAAACAATCATGCCACCAAAATATGTTGTCATAAAGCTTCATCTAAACCTCATTGAAAACAGTAGAAAGATTCATTCTGCTCAGTGAACTTTATGTCAGACTCTTTGTAATATAAAAATAAGACTTTTTAGACTTCCTACTATGTGTTATTCAGGTCTTCTTTTAGAGTTTATTCAATATGAAAAAATGACATTCACAATGTGAGAAAATAACAGTTTTCACACTGAAGCCATTCATTAACATTTTTAATAATTCATTTCCTATGTGAACAGTTAGAGATTTGGTGTTGCTCAATATGTGGTTTTTGAGACATTCAGAATAGGTATGAAAGCCTGTAAAGTACATCTAAAAAGCCCTCTTTTTCTCAGTCTTCATTAAAATTATGGCCCAGATAAATGCAGAAGAGTGTGTGAAAAAAATAGACTGGAAGCTGTATAGTAGTGCATTTACACCAAAACTGGAACATCCCCTCAGAAAGATTTCTGCGCTACCGTGAAATTAAAACACCATACTATCCAGAGTGTTAAGTCAGTATTTGAAATGAATACTCTGTATACTTTTGTTGTTCGTGTGTAATGGTTGTACAAAAAAAGGAGACTTTGCTTTGACTGCTGCATCAATTAATTCAGTTTCTTCATACAGAACTTCAAGGCTCCAGACTGCTTATGAGTTGCAATTCTTTTTGGTAAAAGACTTAAATATTAGTGTATGACATGACCAAAATTACATAAGATACTTTGGAGAGCTGCTGCATTGACTGAAAACTGTCTGAAACCAAAACACATGTGAAATTTAACTTACAAAATGTCGGTGTAACTTCCTATAAAAGGTGGAGCAGAACTGCACTTTGAGCATCTGGAGTTTAAGATCCTGTCTTTCACAAGCTCAGCTATTATAATTGCTAGATAGTTACTAGCCCCTTGTAAACGTGAACGTTTTCAGAATCTGTGATTGCAGGTGGCAAGATTTATTGTCAGAAGCCAAATTACAAAGATAACTGAGGAAAGAAGAGCTTTGAAATTAAGACTTTCAGATTGCTCCAAGGTTGCAAAAATAAATAAATCATAGTCCAGCCACCACCCTGGAGGAGTTTTTGCACCTCATTTCTTGCAGCCCCAGCTATATTTAGAAATGAAAAATGAAAGGGAAACATTATGTCTGCATAGACCTAAAGGTATGTCTGTATCATGGAAAGCAGCATGTTGCAGAAACTCCTGGGCAAATGTGGCATAAGTTAGCTTCAGAAACAACTTCTGTAGGCCCTTCAGATCAAGACTGTGCCACAACTCATGAGCACAGTGCTGTGCTATGTTGGCAGTCCATCACACACTGAGCTGGCAGCTGGAGCCCTGTGCTCTGTACTAATGTCCTTCATAGACACACCCAAAAGGCATCCACTGCCCTAAAGCATCTACAATTGAAGATATAAGACCTGACTTTTAGACAAACGTCATTCTGACAACACTTTCAAAGTCAAACAGTGCTATTACCATACTCATAGTACATTTATTGTACAGTCAGTTGATTACAATGACTCATGGCAAATAATAAATAGGGTACAATTGCAAAAATGGAGTACAATTAACAGAAAATATATTTTGTGATGCTTCATATCTTAATTATTTTATTTTACCTTAGCAATTTACAGTGTGATGTCAGTATGTCAATCTGAATGTGGTGTACAGAATAGCCAACTCCAATTTCTTACGTTCTCAGGAGTGCTGAAGCCTATGCACCACAAGGGGGAAAAAAAAAAAAAAAGGCAAAGCTACTCAGAACCCACATTTTGAAAGTAAAGTTTGGAAGCTTATGTTTATACTGGGTTCTAGAAAAATGTACTATAAAAAAAAAAAAAATTAACAGAATTTGCTAGCTAAATGTGCAAGTTAGTGTCAGATACCCTGCTATAATGATTATCTTTCCCTGAATCCCCAAGGATACACATTAGTCTTCTGAATTCTCCATTGAAAACACCCCACAAAACCTTAAATGACAGGTTTCTGGAAATAAGAATTAAGTGGAAAATGAGAAACTTAAGTTTTCGTTTTGTTTATGGTATGTTATGGATTTTTTCGTCCTTAAAATCCAGGCCAAGAAGAAATTTTACATTGCATAAATACATGCCATTAAGCATCGTGCTCCAAGCTAAACCTGAGAAAGATTAAAAAGCAATTGCAGAATACATACTGTCACATTGGAGGAGAAGAGGTGACTTCAGCAGCATGGAACAAGGCATAAGCTGCCTGGATGAGGACAGGGGAAGAATGTTAAGCTTCGACAGATGCTGACTTCATAACATTTTTTAAATACTACTCAGAGGGTTATTTAAATACTCTCCGCAGTTCACCCATGCTTCTCACCAGTCTCTCACCAGTTGCTCCATTTTTTTCTTTCATTTTTAATCCTTGCTGCTTTCAAATCTCACAGTTTCTTTTGTCCCCTGCATTCCAGTTTCGCTTTTCAAACATCACCTGCACATCTTCCTTTGCCCCTTCCTCATCGCCTGCAGTGGCACTATCCCAAAACTGCATTTATTCCATCTGTACTTGCTTCTACTATAACACTCCTCCATGCAGTACCCTTCTTTATTTCCTTCTTCCCTTTCACACGCTGCCCTGTACCCTTGTCTCTGAGTTTCAGGAGTGCACACTCCATCTTTAACATGATTCCTAATTGCCATTTCTGACAAATCGAGGCATGCATAACCTTACCAAGACATTCATGACCTTTCAGCTTGCTCCTCCCTGCTACTGCCATTCCTGGATCCCAGTGTCACATACAGTGACACAGAGATGACCTCAATTTTCCTCATACAGTGAATAATTTAGACACTGGGTTTCTTTATCTCTTTCCACACCCTGTCACCTCTGACTTTGTAGCTTTTTTTTTTTTTTTTTTTTTTTTTTTTTTGAGCAGCAACCTCAAGGTCTCTTTCCTCCATTTGTTCTCATATCAAATATCTGGCCATCAACCTGTTTTCTGGAGTTAAGCTCTTGGATTTCCTAGATTTGTGTCTTTTGTGATAGTATGTTAAACTCATTTATGATGATGGCAGTCTTCATTTCAATGAATAGTCCACCCTCTGCTCTGCACATTACCTCACTCTCATGTTCTAATATAATCTTGGTTCCACATCCACACAAAAAGCTACTATTTGATTACAGTCTTCACCGGGTACCACTTTAACTTAGTTGTCTTTTACTGTAGTTGGCCTTTCTAATAATCCTTCAGTCTTTTTCCACAGTACCTACCAGCATCACCTTTGTGCCCTGGTCTTTAGCATTTCTATGACTTTCTGTCATTCACCATCCATGACTTTTCTGTTCTCAGTCCATTCTTCCTTTTTTTTTTCAGTATGATGACTGAGTCTCTCAGTGCTTCCCATTTCTGTCCACAGCTCCTATTCATCTCTTGCCCACTGGAAGATCTATAGTACTAGTCACTACCTAGCAGGTCCTTCTTGTGCCCTGCGGTTGCCCTTGCTGTGGGCGAAGGATCAGCTTTATTCTCTCCTTAGCTGCTTCTTAGCACTTCTCTTTGTGGATGACGGACAAGCTTCCTGAGCAAGATGGTAATGCATATAGTGAATATAAAAGAGTATTTCTGAGAATTATCTTAAGAGGTGGAAATAAGTCAACATAACAAAGCATTCTTACAATCAATATCTGTTAGTAACATTATCTGCTTTTCAATGTGCATCTGATTTTTTTTTTTAACTTTATCTTTTTCCAAGAAACTATTTTTGTTTCCTGTGCAGGATATAGAAACAATGGTTACAGATAGTTAATAAGCTTGTTGGATATGGGTGAAGACTCACTAATAGTTGTTGGGTGATTTGTTAATTCCAATAGCACCTAAATCTTGAAATAAATATATTGTGAAACTTAGTTATCCCTAGAGAGAACATGGATCATTTTTCTTTCATTAACAATGGAGCTGGAATGGCACTATTTTTATATGCACATTTACAGGCCTAAAAGCTTGTGCCTTTAAAACTGCTGCTATGAAATTCTGATCAGTCCTTGATGAAGCAAGCAACCCCGTTAACATCTGTGTGCAAAGCATGTTAAAAAGAAACTTAAAAGTCAAAGAAGGTTTTGCAAAGTTCATCAGTTTTTCCTCCAAAAGTAAGATGGGGTGAATGACACAGTTCTTTTTAACTGTACAGTCTAAGTCAATAAAGAGGTAGACTGGATTATGCTTTGCAATAGTGGAGTCCCCATATGTATTGTAATGTGCAGCTGACCTCCCTAGAACACTGAACGTGCTTTTGCAACACATTGCATGATAGTAACCTCTGTTTTGTATACTGGTAACACTGGACCTGGATTTTATAAGTCCTTCTACACACCTGCTTCAATATTTAATGCACACTGTTTTGTTCACACAGTTAGTAGGTTTAAACCTCAAAAGCTGAGATTCTAAAGCACTGCAGTAACAGATTACAGTCACTAGATATAGTTCCACGATTTTTTTGAGATGACAACACTTTGTGTGAACTTACCTAATTATAGGACTTTAACTTGGAATTATAGCTATATTATTGTTATATCATTTAACAGGTACAATGGAACAAACAGAACACAAAACAAGGGTGTTAGGAAACACTTTCAAAACCCTTGACCATGAGTTCTGAAGTTTACAACCAGAAAATTGTCTCGGTATTTTTACTGGAGCAAATCTAAAGCAACTTAGATACAGGAGGATCTCTGCCCTCTCAATTCTGCATTAACACTGGCTGCTGAATCTTTCAAACAGCTTTGTCAGAATGACCAATGGGTCATTCATTGGAAGACAAGGCAAATGGTTGCAATTCTCTATGAAGGATCAAAGCAAAACAAAACTTCTCAATTACTGGTATAATAGAAATAGTGGCTGAATCTACTGTCCAGTCTCCACACGTGACAAGGCAAGCATGTCAATAACTTTTGAAGAATTCTTGTAATGCCTGCATGTGTGAGCAGGCGCAAAGTAAGTAATTCAGATGGAAAGCAGTGATCTGGCAAGCCTGTAGAATGTGTATGACCACGTAGAAGAATCAAGTTCAACACTATAAACTGAGTATGTTCTTCTGAAGATAAGTAAAAAGGATGTTGTTTCTGGTCTTTTCATAAGTACCGTTTTGTGAATCAGCTAAATTTTTTAGAGGAGATGGATGTTCCTACGCACTTAAGACAGTATGTCTTTTTTAGACATAAGGGTCTCATGGATTCCAATGATTGTCTAGGCTTGAATAACTGCTCCCAAGAATAGATGCTTCAAACATCAATCAGGTGACTATCTTCAAGTGTCTTATTTTGACATTGTTAGCAGAGCCATATGAATTCTCTGTGCGTAGCTTGTGATATTTATCCTTATAATTTTAAATGACTTCTAATGTGTTGTGGTTTTGAGATCTAATTAAGGATCAGTTTTGCTGATAAACTGATTTTGGGTTCCGATTCAAGATGGACACTGGATGTGCAGCCCTGTATCTGCTTTAGGTCCTGTCTGTCACTGAGTCTTCTGTGACTGGAGCTAAGGCTGTGGCTTCATCACTCTTTGTTGAACTTTTTTAACCTGTTTGTTAGGACTGCTTTGTAAAATTTTCCAAGACAATTATGGTTAAAGCTTAATTTACAACTACAAATGTATTAAGGTTTTTGGCACCATATAATGACTTTTGACAGACAGAATCTTAACAATTACTTTTCAACCAGGAAGAATGCTGAATCTTATTGAGTGCGTTGTTTGAGAATAATTATAACAATATTGCCTGCTGGGTAACTTGCAGCAGTCGAGTTTATTAATTTCCATTACTTCCCCTGCAAGCTGAGTCCTCTCATCTCAGAGGGGCACACCATTTTGTATTTTATTACTAATTTAATATGCATTTTGAAATATCTTCTGAAGGTCTTTTATAACAGTATGCATTTTTTTTACATACAAAACATTTTCAATTGATGTGCCTCAAAACACTGATCAACACTAATCAATTGAAAATAACAAAATTTAATAAATATGAACTTTTTGTTCTGCAGTAGAGGACAGTGATATAAAGAGAAGTTTAGTGACTTCTCTAAGATTTCACAAAAATCCCAAACTTCACTTCTCAGTCCCATTTTTGACTCTTTAACCATTCTCCCCAGTTTGACTCTTTAACCATTCTCCAATCACCATGCAATTTCACATACTATTCACCTCTTTGATGACATTTTAATTTTCATCCTTCTGAAATATTGTATTGCTAGCAAAAAAAAAGGTACATTTGAGTATGTTGTTTAATACTGCTTAGTTCCTAGGAAGTCAACACCTTAACAATTGATATGTCAGAGAACAAAGAAAAGCATAAAGAACAAGATACTAGAAAGCCTCTTGAGACAACTGAAAGGTCATCATCATCATCATCACCATCATCATCATTTTGGAGAGATAAGCCACTCTTTTGGTTTCCTCATACTCTTCTGCAAGAAATAACATCTTTACAGAATACACTGGTTCTCACAGTTCTTCATGCATTCTGAAAAGATCTCTTCCCCAGTCAAAACATGATCCAATAGTTCAGTCTTATTACACCAGAAAACATTGTCAGTATCTTATTTGATCTCTGTGAAAGTGCATAACTTTGCAATGCCATACTGCCAAGGGTACAAACATATAGTCTATTCTGCAGAAAAGTGTTGTCTCACATTGACAAAGTCCCTTCCAGTTCGGTATGAAAAGCTACTAATTTCCACATTCATAAGAGATTTAAATTTGATAAGACATCAAATAAATTGTGATAAGAGGTTTATACAGCACTAGACCATTAGACTTGTTCAGTTTATCATCTTTCTTTCCCTCCTGAATTAGAATAAAAGACCCAAGCTCTACAAATGATGGTACCATTTTATTTATTCAGCAATAGAATAGATTATGCTTCCATATAATTTACACACAATAAAGCTTTTTTGTACAAGAGAAGTCAGTTTCTGGTCCAATTAGTGATTATCACTGTCTCTGAAAAAAAGAGGAAGGGTCTTATATGCACTTTTCAAATTTGTAGAGCTGCCCATGAGATGCAGATATCCCTTGTGGTAATTAGTTTACACCCTGAAGCAAGAAGCCTGATTACCCCTACATAATTAAGTTAACTATGGCTACAATTGTAACTAATGGTCTGAATGTTATCCAGTCTTTAAAAAAAAAAAAAAGAAAAAAGAAAAAAAAAAGCAACATTATAAGCTAGTGATCTGCCCAGGCTGATTACAGTGTACATAGCATAGAATCATAGACTCATTTAGGTTGGAAAAGACCCTTAAGATCATCGAGTCCAACTGTAAACCTAACATTGCCAAATCCACCACTAAACCATGTCCCATCTACACATCTTTTAAATACCTTTGGGGATGGTGACTCAGCGACTTCCCCAGGCAGCCAGTTCCACTGCTTGATAACAATTTTAGTGAAGAAATTTTTCATAATATCCAATCTAAACTTCCCTTGGTGTGACTTGAGGCCATTTCCTCTTGTCATAGAATCACAGAATAGAATCATGGAATCATTTTGGGTGGAAAAGACATTTAAGATCACCAAGTCCAACCATTTACATAGCACTGCCAAGTCCACCTCTAAACGATGTCCCTAATTGTCATGTCTACAGGTCTTTTAAATAACTCCAAGGATGGTGACTCAACCACTTCCCTGGGCAGCCTGTTCCAATGATTAATAACCTTTTCAGTGAGGAATTTTTTTATGATACCCAATCTAAACCTCCCTCAGCACAACTTGAGGCCACTTCATCTCATCCTATCACTTGTTACTTGGGAGAAGAGACAGACACTCAACTCACTACAACAGGTAGTTGTAGAGAGTGGTAAGGTCTCCCCTCAGCCTCCTTTTCTCCAGGCCAAACAAGCCCAGTTCCCTCAGCCGGTCCTCTAAGACTTGTGCTCTAGACTCTTCACCAGCTTCGTTGCTCTTCCTTGGACACACTCCAGCACCTCAAAGTCTTTCTAATAGTGAGGGGCCCAAGACTGAACACAGGACTTGAATTGCAGCCTCACCAGTGCCGAGTACAACCTTCCTGGCCACCTGGGCACACTGCTGGCTCATATTCAGCTGGCTGTTGACCAACACTCCCAGGTCCTTTTCTGCCAGGCACCTTTCCAGCCAATCTTCCCCAAGACTGTAGCATTGCATGGGGTTGTTGTAACCCAAGTGCAGGACCTGGCAGTGAGCCTTGTTAAATCTCATGCTATTGGTCTTGTCCCATCAATCCAGCCTGTCCAGATACCTCTGCAGAGCCTTCCTACTCTCAAGCAGATCAGTACTCCCTCCCAACTTGGTGTCATCTACAAACTTACTGAGGGTGCACTCCATCCCCTTGTCCAGATCATTGATAAAGATATTAAAGAGAACTGGCTCCAGTACTGAGCCTTGGGGAACACCACTTGTGACTGGCTGCCAACTGGATGTAACTCCATTCACCACCACTGTTTGGGCATGGACATCCAGCCAGTTTTTTTACCCAGAGAAGTGTACACCCATCCAAGTCACAAGCAGCCAGTTTCTCCAGGAGAATGCTGTGGGTAACATCCCCAGCCTTTCCTTCATCTGCTAAGCGAGTCACCTTGTCATGGAAGGAGATCAGGTTAGTCAAGCAGGACCTGCCTTTCATGAACCCATGCTGACTGGACCTGATCACTTGGTTATCCTGTACATGCTGTGTGGTGACACTCAAGATGATGAGCTCCATAACCTTCCCTGGCACTGAGGTCAGTTCCCCAGATCTTCCTTCTGGTCCTTCTTGTCGATGGGTGTCATATTGGCTAACCTCCAGTCAAATGGGACCACCCTGGTTTGCCAGGACTGCTGATACAGACCAGCTTTGTTGACCTTCTTTGGATGCTAAAAGCATTTTGTTCAAAATCTACTGCTGTTTGACATCAACAAGTGCATTTTTCTTCTTAAATTAAAGAGCATAAACCATCTTTATCACTGTAGACATATCAATTCCTATCTTGGTGGTAAGCAAAGACAGACTGCACTCTGCTTACAGTGCACTCAACTGACATTAATGCCTCATAAACAGAGATGATTTCTCTGAGTGCTGCTTTTCTGTGGAAATCTTACTTCAGACCAAATTTGCAAGTAGTCATTAGAAAAATCTGGGTATGTGACAATAGCTAGGTAATGGGAGTGTTAGACTATATCTAGGCTGATGTGAAGAAATCGTCTGTCACCTAGTATGTTTAAGTCCAATATGTAGGCACCTGCATGAGAACCAGTCTCTGCACATGTAGCAGCTACCAAAAGTTCTGAAGTTCTCAGAAGGCTGTTTTATGCCAGTGGGCATCATCTAGATACTTGCACGAGTAACACAACCAAAACCAAACCCTATCAAATTTCTCAAACAAGAAAAGGGCTTTTGATGTATTAGGAACCAACAGGAAAACACATGTGAAATGCTTCAAATGAATTAGGGTGTGTTCCTCTAGAAAGGTGACACAGGCGATAACCCAGCTGAAGTGCCTCTTTACCAATGCACGCAGCATAGGTAACAAGTAGGAGGCTCTGGAAGCCGCTGTGCAGCTAGAAAGCTATGATCTAATTGCTGTCAATGAAACATGGTGGGACAAATCACACAATTGGAGTGCTGCAACTGATGGTTAAAAAAAAATAAAAAAATATTATTGACTACACAGAGATGTCTGAAAAAACAGCAGTGAACAGGTTGTAAGCCCTGGTGGAATTCACAGTCTTGCGGGATAGGGGCCAAGTGAAGAGTAGAGTCAGGAGCCTGAATTTTAGGAGAACAAACTTTCAGTTGTTTAAGGAATTAGTGGATGGGACCCTCTGGGAAACTGGCCTCGGGGATAAAGGAGCTGAACAGAGCTGGCAGCTCTTTAAAGACATTTTTCTTAAAAAGCGAGATCTCTCAGTTCCCATGTGGAAGAAATCAGGAAAGAAGGCACAAGACCAGTGTTGCTGAATAAGGAACTCCAAGTCAAACTAAAATATAAGAAGGAAACGCACAGGCAGTGGAACCAGGGACATGTATCCTGTGATACACCAGGGACACTGTCCAGACATGTAGGGATAGGATCAGAAAAGCTGGGGAACAGCTGGAGCTGAATTTGGCAAGGGATACAAACATTCATAAGTTCTTTTACAGGTATGTTGGTCAGAAAAGGAAGGTTAAAGAAAATGTGCACCTCTAGTGATAAGACAGGAGAACCAGTGACAACTGACATGGAGAAGGCTGAAGCACTCAATAATTTTTTTTACCTCAGTTTTCAATGGTAATCTCTCTTCCCACATCTCTCAAGCCCCTGAAATTCAAGACAGGGACTGGGGGAATAAAATACATCCCATGATAGGAGGCCAGGTTCAAGACCACCTGAGGAACCTGAACATAAATAAGTTCTTGTGATGTGATGAGATGCATCCCAGGGTCCTGAGATAATTGGCTGATGTAGCTGCCAAGCCACTTTTCATCATATTTGAAAAGTCATGGTAGTCAGACAAAGTCCCCAGTGACTGGAAAAAAGAAAATCCCACATGCATTTTTAAAAAGAGTAGAACAGGGGACGCTGGGAAGTACTGACCAGTCAGCCCCATTCTGTGCCTGGTAAGATCATGGAACAGATCGTCCTGGAAGATATGTCAGAACAGATCCTCCTGGATGATATGACAAAACATATGAAAGATAAGGAGGTGATTTGACACAGCCAACATGGTTTCACGAAGGGCAAATCATGCCTGACAATTCTAGCATTTTTCTATGATGGAGTGACTGCATCAGTGGAAAAGGGAAGAGCTAGGGATGTCATTACCTGGACTTCTGTAAGGCCTTTGATATGGTCACCCATAACATTCTTACTGTTAAATTGGAGAGATATGGGTTTGATGGATGGACTGCTAGATGGGTAAGAGTGGATGGCCACGTCCACCAGTAACGACTGGTGTCTCTCAAGGTCTGTAGTGGGACCAATAGTATTTAATGTCTTCATCAATTACATAGATAGTGTGATTGAGTACACCCTCAGCAAGTTCACAGATGACACCAAGCTGGGTGGTTCAGTTGATATGCTTGTGGAAAGAGATGCCATCCAGAGAGACCTTGACAGGCTTGAGGAGTGGACCCATGTGAACCTCCTGAAGTTGAACAGATCAAGTGCAAAGTCCTGCACCTCAGTTGGCACAATCCCCAGTATCAGAACAGACAGGGGGATGAATTGATTCGGAGCAGCCCTGCAGAGGAGGACTTGGGTGTACTGATGGATGAAAAATTGTATGCAAGCTGGCAACGTGCACTTGCAGCCCAGAAAGCCAATTTTATCTCAGGCTACATAAAAAGAAGCATGGCCAGCAGGTTGAGGGAGGGGATTCTCCTCTGTTCTTAGGAGACCCCACCTGGAGTACTGCATCCAGCCCTGGAGTCCTCAGTACAGGTAAGACATGGATCTGTTGGAGTGGGTCCAGAGGAGGGCCACAAAAATGATCAGAGGGCTGGAACACCTCTACTGTGAAGAAACACTGAGAGAGTTGGGGTTGTTTAGCCTGGAGAAGAGAAAGCTCCTGGAAGACCTCATTGTGACCTGTCAATACTTAAAGGGGGCTTATAAGAAAGATGTAGAGAGGCTTTTTACCAGGGTCTTGTAGTGACAGGACAAGGGATGATGATTATAAACTGAGAGAATAGATTTAGATTGGATAGAAGGAAGAATTTTTTTATGATGAGGGTGGTGAGACATTTGAACAGGTTGCTTAGTGAAACTGTGGATGCCCAATCATTGGAAATGTTCAGCCAGTTTGGACAGGTCTTTGAGCAATCTGATCTAGTGAAAGATGTGCCTGCCCATGGCAGAGGGCGTTGGAAGTAGATAATCTTTAAAGGTCCCTTCCAGCTAAACTATTCTATGATTCCATGATTTATTACCCTTTTTCTCTTGTGGAGCCCAATTCAAGACCCAGCTTCAAAACAAACTTGGTGAATTGGCTTAGGAAATAACAGCAAGAGACAATTTTTGTTTTCTTTTTCTACAATTCTATAGGAAATGGTTGAATTTTGAAGCTTTCTTTGAGGTTGGAACAGCATAATGACTGTAGATGCAGCTACTTGGTTCGTATTTTCTAACTTGATTTTAGTTTTAAAAGAAAGCAGAAAAACCCAGACTAGGAAAGTTGACTGCTTTAGTTTAGAAACCCTTCTTCTCTTCATCAAAGTTTAGTTTTATTCATCAGTCTTGATACTGCATACAAACCTAATTGATGTCATTAAAAACATTACATTTCAAGAAAATAAAAATTTCCCCTTTCCTCCAGGGAGGGGGAGTGACTACCTCTTTGAAAAGAAATTTTGCTAATCTTTGATTGTAAATTACTGGAAAAAGTCCTCTGACTCAACACTTTTAACACAGCATTCTTCCTGAAATATCATAAAACAACCAAAGTACACTCCTGCAATGCAAATGGAAGGTTATTTTACCCTAATATTGATGATAGTTTACTTCAATGAGCCACTTTGTAGCATAGAATTTAATGCTTTTTTTACACAAATACCTCAAGTAAATACCCTCAGATCTAGGATAAACAAAGTTGAATTTTAGTCTGCCTATAGCTTTCCAGCATTCAATAGTTTTTGCTTCACTACCCTGAAGTAACTTCCAAAAAATTCAGAGCTATACAGATATGGTTAACTGCTTATCCTGGGCAAATTAAATTAAGCCTCTGGCATATGATGAAAAGTTTGTTTCACCTAATTGAGCATCTAATGAGTATGGATGAATTTAAACTACTCATAAAAATTTTGTTTTTCAAAGCTTTTCTGATTAACATCCATGCAAATGGAGAAGGAAACACATTGCACTTATGTGTACCTAAGCTTTTGAAAGAAAGTTTAAAATAAGATTCTGATCCCTCCAGAATGTTTTACCTCAAGTTGTTGTGTCTTGTATTGATAACTGTAATTATTACTGAAATACCCAGGCCCACTTTTCCTTTTGATTCATACAATTACCTCTTCCCTGGGTTTTTCTGTACAATATTGTGTACATTCACTGAGAACCTGTGCTCTTCAGAAGCTCTGCTATTACTCTGATCAAACTAGCATGTCAGTTTTTTCCCTCTAGAATACGCACCTGGAAACTAGATACGGTTTTTTTACCATCAAAATGTCAAGCAGCCAGGCAAAGGGGTGGATAAAATTTTGGACTCTTTTGAGATTACTCAAAGCTTTATACCTTTGACCTCACTTCATTTGATAGTATTCCTCTATGAATTCTTCATCTTAACAGTATTGCAAAAGCCTGAGATGGGTACTTTATTCTTTTTTACTCATTATTACACATCAATAAAGCTCTGGACTCTATCTTGTCTTTTGGGTTAGGATAAAGGAAGAAATTCTTATAAAGTAAAAAGTAAAAAATTTTTATCCTAGAAATCTTCTCATTTTGAGGAAACCCACAGGCTTTTAGACAAAGGATTTTAAATGAAGAGATTGTGTCCGAAGAAAGTTCACAGCCAGTTTTTCAGACCACACAGCTTGGTTACAGTTCCGTTACTAAGAGCTCATGTGGTTATCTACGCTTGTTTCCTTCAATTCCACATTAAAAAAAAAAAAAAAAAAAAAAAAAAAAAAAAGTCTTGTACAGCAAAAACCTTATTTGACCGTGTCTTTTTGAAGCTTGCACTAGCTTTTTTCCTTCAAAACATTTTGTTCTGCCTTCTCCTCCCTTTTAAATCACTACACTTTGTGATCCTGCCTACATTCAGACCCTAATCCCTTCTTGCAATCACCCTACTGCTTTTGTTTGGTCAGGCTTTTCTTACTATTTCCTTTGTCTCGAACTAGGTGCTTTCATTTAATGCCTTTATACCACCACCCATTTATCCTATGCCTACACTGAGTCTGAAGATGTGTTTGAAGCACATGGAGGCATGCCCATGCTAGCGTTAATCTACCTGGTGGTGTTATGAGATTATTGCCTTCAGTGCAAACCTGCCAGAAATTTGAGTGACCTACTCAAGATGTGACTCTCTTTGCCCTGAAATCTATGACTCTACTTCTTTCCTACGTTGCTTCAAAAATTGCTTGGTTTAGGGCTAGCATGGATGTATGTCCCAAAGTGCACCAGTCACCTTAATTCTGGCTGCATAGATTCATGTGTAGTGTATTTTTAACCCAGAGTAAAGTGTGGCTTCTTTCATTGGGATGGTTGTGTTCGTCACCCAGAGGAGGATTTGTCTCTGTGCCCTGCTTCCATGTGATTCCAGATTATGGTTTCATTGACTAAGGTTTCTTCCATTTCCTACAGACACTTCTGAAATAGTCCTATGCCATTTGCTTATAAAACAAGCTTTTTTCTATTCTCAGAAGAAATTAGATTTTACACACTATTAACTGATGCCCTGTTTCTCAGTTTCAAAGATTTGTTAGCTGAAGCAAGAGCAAGACACAGGTAGGAACTCACCCACTGCTGGGCTGACACATTGGCTCTTTGCTGTGATGAGCTCTATAGACAGCAAGTTGTGCTTCACCTTCTCCCAGTTACTGGTATGGTCTTGGGCATGGGAATATTTTCACATGGAAGTGAAAATAATACCCTAGATGACATATGGGGGTTTTTTTAGACAATCTAAATAAAGTTATATTTGCTTTACTACAGAGAACCATATTTTTCTTGTGGCACTAATGTGGGCTTTCACTTGTCCTGATTAATTATAGCAAAGTTAAAAAAAATTCAACACTGTTCATCTAAGGTTAGAATAAAACATTCTTAGACTTTCTCAGGACTTCCCATCCCTAAAGACCTACATTTATCCTTTTACACAAATTACTCAATAACACTTCATGAATCTTTGTCCTTGTATTAAACCAAATAATACTAAGAAATGAAAACACACCTTCTCTCCAGCTTGCAACATAGCCCAGGAATGTACTTTCACAGCTGTCCATGCTAAAAGGTATAATGCTTTCTTTACAGTCTCTTCCAAAGTAGTACCTTAGTCTGTGATAATTCAAGCTTATGGTTTTGTTTTAGTTTTAATAAACAAGTTAACCAGTATTGTATTTGAACTTTTCTCCACTATATTACTCTTAGATGCCAGAAGTGCTACAGCTGTTCCCAAGTGCCTTGCACCCTTTCTGAAGTTTTCAATAAAACTATTTCAGTAATGACATACCATGGACTAGGAAGAATTTTCAGAGACGAAAATGGACTCCAAATGGAGTAGTTTGGAACCACTTATGTAAAGAATGTTTTTGCTTTCACTGATTTTATGAAAACTTGACAGCCTGTATAGATGGGAAAAAAAAAAATCTCCATTTTCTCTCAGGGGAAGGAAAAGCAAAGGGTAAGAGTGCCAGTCTCCAAGTCCCCTGCTGGCAATAATGATTTAAGATTTTTGTTCCATTTTAGGTAATGCTTGCCTCCCATACAGGCTTAAAGCCTTTTTTATTCAGAGAGTTCTTCTGCATTTATAATGCTTCATTTCTGTTCGCTTGCCTCACACACAGACCAATGGTCTTCAGTTTTGAGCTGCAGTTTTCGCACTGCTGAAAAGAGGATTATGCTAATACCCCCTTTGGAGTCATCTGTAGACAACTGAAATTGTTCTTCCTGGTGTTGCTCCTGACCACTGCTTCTTCCTCAATTAACTCCTTCAGCTTCTTTTATTTTGTGTTAAGGTTTTCATTTAATGTCCACAGGACATCAGCCCAGAGTAGCATTCTCAAATTGCTGTGTTGAGCAGCTAGATTAGGCACACTTCATATGAAGCATATTATTCCAAGGATCTTTGCTGGAGCAAAAGTATTACTGATGGCAACAACTGTATTCTGTGCTATTCCTAGACTTTCTTCTTTTGGGGGTTATTTTTGTTTCAGGTATGCTTTTTTATAGTATTATGCATTATAATGATGTAATAGCCACGCCTGTTTTCGTTGTTAATACTATTAAGAGCCGCTTCTGGCAACACACTCTTTTCTGCATTAGTGTCCAGCTTAAAATCATTTAGTAACCAATTTCCTTTCAGCCTTTCAGGCTGACTGTGGTGTTATTGGCATCTTTGCCAATTTTGTACATATTATTCAAGCTCTTACAAACTCTTGTAAAATGATATAATTATGTTTCTTGCAACATTTATGTGGGTGCTGAGCATTGTCTGGGTTCTAATATCCTCCTGAGCTATTGTTGGAGCTCTCCAGTCCTGAGCTCTGTCATACTAAATTGGGTCTATTCACATAAGATATTTCAGATTTTGTTTGTTGGTTTGGTTTTTGATGGGTTTTTTTTGTTTCGTTTTGTTATGTTTTGGTTTTTTGTTAACCATTCTTGTTGCTTTGGAGTGGTGGCCATGTTTTATAAACTTCATTCTGGTCTGGACTATTTCTGATGCCTGCCCAAAAAGTCAGACTGAGGTTTTTGGTTGTTCTTTCACTCTCTTTCTCCTCCTGCAATTCTTTTGTTCCATAACTAATGAAGTTTTAGTCCTCTTTCTAGGGTACTGTTTGTCTTTTCACTCTTAAATAAAGTCACTGGCTTTTTGTAGTTTCATTCTATTTAAATACAACACACACAAAGTTATGTGAAATGCAAAAATAAGCTTCTTCAGTGGTTTCAGCTAGCTTCCTGTTTGATTTAACTTCTGTGCACACTAAGTGTGTCAGAATTAGCCATTTGGCAGAAATATGGCAAGTTTTTTTCTGTCTTTTGATTCTTGCAGATACAGAGTGCAACACCAGTAAAATTTCTCCACCTTCCCTCCATACACACATTTTTTGGTCATTAACCACTTCAGCCTTTCATTCAGGCAGTTTTCCTAGCTTCTTTTTAAATCATTACCCTGCGGGATTCAGCAGCTGCCCAGAGCTTCTAGCGCTTTATCCTCTATTGGCTAAGCTTCGTGTCTGAAGACAGGACTGCCCCCAATTATGGATACAGCTGGTTCCCTTGCTGTGGTAGAAACTCTGTAACTTTGAAATAGGTAGTGATAGAAAAGCTGCCATCTTTAGGCTGTGCTTCCCGCCAGTGCTACACCTATCTCAGTGCTGTGCCCTAAATATTTCAGAAATTTCCCAGGCTACTCCCCTGCTGGGTGCAGCACAGAAGTATCATCTCACCTGGGATATCAGCAACCCACATAAGCCCATTTGTGCAGAGAAAATGTCAGGGGAAGGACTCTGGCAGCACTCTGGACTTGCCTTTGATGGCTGTTGCCTCACAGCTCCTTCAATGTGTCTGATGCTGTCCCAGAATGATTTATATTCATTGCCACTAGGATCCCAATGAGGACCCAGAGGAATCTCGGTTCCTCATGCCGGGCCCTCAGAGTAGCAAAATAACTACAGCAGTGCCAACTTTCTTCCTTGCAGCTGAGTGAGTGCCAGCTTGGGAGGGAAGGGTGAACTGCTCATGAGTGGAAGAGTCATAACAGAACCAAAGCTTCCGACCAAACCCACGATATCTGTTGCATTGCTCACTGACTCCCTGTACTGTGTATCTTCACTCTGTCTCCTCTTTCCATCTTCTTCAGCATTGCCAGTTACTACATTCTCCTCAGCCACCATCACTGCTTTGCAAGCCACGTGTGGCCTACAAATACTCTAATGAGCAATTACATTTCTAAGATTTCCCTCAGGTACAGTAGTGAATGTTGCACAGCATCACTGTGCTCAGTAGGTGCAGTCTTTTCAGCTGGCTAATTCCCTCCCCCAAAGCAATGCAAATGTGAGACTGGAAGAGTTAGTCTCCTTCTCTTCTGTCAGAAAGACTTCACAGAAAGAATATTTGATCACTTCAGGATTCTGGATTGCATCGAGCTAGTGCTTTATCATATGTATCAGTAAATTGTCTCGTATGTCTTAATGTCTTTCAACACATTTTTCTGTAGAGCATGGTCTCTTCTTTGGTTTTGGATACCTAATAAAAACAAATCACTTTAAAAAAGCAACTGTATGATTATATAAAAATAAAACCAAATTGTCTGCTTCATTCCAGACTGGAAGCTGGTAGGTAGGAAAACAATTATATTTTATCTAGATTGCTGAATCTGGGTAAAGAAATATTCTTCCTCAAGAAGTCTCATTAACTGTATTTCTGTCTCATCATTTAAATGCTTGTGGAAATAAGGAGATAGCTAATTCTTCTCTACAATGAGTCATATACTACAATTGCATTCATATACTAACAGAGATCCAGGGAAGATTCTCTCCTTTACAAGCTATACGATAAGTTCATCTGTAACTTCCAAATTATTGTTTAAATGTCAAGTTAAAATCAGTGAAATTTGATTGAGTATACCACAATATCTTTTAAAATCATGCTTATTTTTGGAGTTAGAAAGCCATGCAGTTTCTCTGCTAGGGGAACTGCTTTACACAAAACAGCTAAAATTAGGTTCAGATGTCCTTAGTGGGCAATATATCTGATCCTATGAAATAGTCTGGCCTGTGAGAAGTACTTAGATTTTTCAGCAAATTTCTCCATAAAAATCTAATAAAACTTTCTTTGTGCAAGCACACCATTGCATGTAAAACATCACCACTTTAAAAATAAATTTTCTACACTCTTGCACAAAATATTGGTATTTTTTTTAAGAGTTAGAATTCTAATTTTAAAATTACATTCTATGAATTGGAGCAGAACCTAAACTACTTTTGTGTTGAAATCTTAGAAGAAATTTTTGAATCTGTGAACATACGGATTATAAACCTTTAAAAAAAAAGTATAATTGTTTCTTAAATGAATGAGTGCTGTAATAGTCAGAGCATCTAGTTTAACATTTTACTGACCTCTATATAAAATATAAATTGGCTAAACCTTAATCAAAATTGATTATTCTTTCTGTAAACTAAGATGTAATCATATAGCCTGAAAAGCCTCCTACACATTCCTCCTACAAAATGTTCAGTTTAGATTTTGCCTATGACTTGCACTCTAATTGGAAGACCTCTATCTATGCACAGAGGAATCCCCAGCTTTCAAAGCACTATTTTCAGCACAAACTGCACAACTACTACCCAAAGCCAAGAAGGTTCTGGCATGGCATTCCTTTAACTACATCTCTGTGTATTTATACATATGTGCACACAGAGAGATTTTTTGTGTTTAGTTTCTAGCAAAACCCCATTCATTATTCTATGAATTTCAGAGTGGGACTTGCAGTTCTTTATCAAATGAACGACAAAAATGTGAACGATATTGAACAGAAACATTAATATATAGACTAATCAGTTTCCTTTTTTGTATGACTTCCATTTCAAGTTCTTCCCTTCTTCAATTAGTCTCCACGAATTGATTGTTTAATGCCTAACTAATCTTGAACTTGTTCTTTTCTTGCTGATGGGGAAATTAAAGTTAATTTTGTTGAAGTCATGGTGCTTATGTTGTACATTTATCAAATGGTGATATTTTCAAAATCCATATGGCAGCTGTTCTGTTTCTCCTCAGCAGTACAGAGAAGTCAATTTTATTTATAAACACGCAGACCTCTACCCTGTTTTCTGCAAATAAAAAACCCAAACAGACATTTTCTCCACCAATACAGATTTTTTTCCTCATGGTGGTAGGAATTATGTTCCCATGTGTTGCATTACAATAGGTTAAAACATAATATTGCTTAGGTTGGAAGGTCTAAGCTTCTGGCAAAAAGGGACAGAAAACCAACAACAAATGATTATTTCTCTATAGGAGGCACACAAAAAGAATATACAAAAAGGTCTGTTCTATGTTTATTTGCTACAGAAGTTATATTTTAACCAAGTAAAACAATACCTGTGCCATACAATTACTTGAAATTAATCTGAACCTCACCTCTAGGCCTTTTGGAAGTACATGATCAAATTCACACTTTGTTAGATCCCTATTTCAAGCTTTACATTTTCCCAAGGGAATTTTGCTTTATAAAACACTGATGAGAACTATATTCTCTTCCAGAATATAGTTGCAGATTTTGCATTTACCTTCCACTGATTTTCAACAAATTTTTAGCTAAAGGGTTATCCAACACAAAACTCCTACTAAGTCTCTAGGAGTTTTAAAGTAAAATGAGTGGATAAAGGTGAAAGTAATGATACAAACAGTATCAAATCCTCACTACAAAATCAACTACATAGATGCTTCTACATCCTCATCTACAGCACAGATGTAGAATTCTAACCATTTGCAGAGCTATAACACAGCTGCTAAGACAGCGACTAAGAAATAGCATAAATTCAGACCTATTGCAATGATTTTGCAAGGATTTTTTTTTCTTTTTTTTTTTTTCCCCCCCCCAGCTGTGCACTATCCAAATCCCTTCAAGCCTGCTAAAGTCACTTCAGTCAGTTGCACCATATTTTTTGCATGCACAGATGCCATGGGTTTGTTTCACTGGATGAAGTGGAGATGGAATCTGCCTCTCTCTCCTGTGCCAGCCTTGTTTTGTGCCCCAAGACACAGCAGAGCATCATGAGCCAGCAGGAGGATGGAAGAGATTCAATTCTGTTCACTCAAGTTTACCCACAAAATTATTCAAATGGTCTGAGACTTGAGCTTTTGAATTCCTAATCCCTAATCTTGACTACAAGTAGATCATTTTATTAACTATAATGAACTATGTTAAGTGAATTTCCTCTCATTTAAATAATAAGGGTGTGACGTTTTTACTTTTCTAGTTTTTTGCTTTACTAGCTAGTGTTTCTCTTAGCAATTACTAACGGGTCATATTAAGTCTAGATAAATCCCTTGACATATGTGCTCAAGCATCATAGGAGTTTTGTGACTTAGCATAGCACAGAGAAGCTTTTATCATCATTTGGAGACAGAAAAATAAATATAGGTATCCAAACATATATAATTGATGAAATTAAACAGCCTGAAAGTACAGCCTGAATGAACATTGGGAATTAATATATGAACTTGAAGAAATAGTTGAGGAACTGCCTGAAAGGGAGATGGCATGGAGCTCTGACAAAAGATGAACTACTAGGCTAGAGAAAGGCAGTTAGTGAGTTTTTCAAGTATTGGTTTTAGAACTGATGGTATTTAAATATTTTCATCAATGACCTTGGCAAGCAGAATAGGAGTATGATAATGCAATGTGCCAGTGCGATGTATTCATGTTTTATCAGGTCATGGCTACATTCCAGCTACAATATAAAAAAGGCCATATGGATTTCTTTCCATTACATGATAAGTTGCTGCTGCCAAAGCAGTTTGGCTTTTGGCCCAGTCTACGCCACTGTTCTTCCCAAGCCCCCTCACATGTGGAAAGGGAGCAGGACACAAATCTAATGACTATGTTAGGGAGGCTGGTGAATATTCTGGGAAGGCTGCAGCATCTTCCCTGTTATTCACTTTCCAAAAGCCTCTTGGTGTCCTCATCTTGACATGACCAGATGTGAGTATCACATGAATAAGTTCAGTTACTTAGTTATCCCTGGCTACATACCAGACATACACCAAATTAGGGAACAGGAGCACACATGCATTTCAGGCCATGTGGGAAGAAAGAGGAGGGGTGTCCTATCTTATGACCTGCAGACAGGTTAGGGGAAAACATTCGTGCCAAATCAAAGAATAGGGAAGAAATTCTGTGTTACGGTCTTAACTGCCTTTGTTGGCAAAAGTTGCATAATTTAAGCTACATAATAAGGCTTTTGGGGAAGCAAAATGTGAATTACTTAGGTATTCTACATAAGAATATTCTTTATGTATGAATAATGCCCTTGGGTGAATATAACTTTTAGATTGTCTTTCTGTTGACTTTTAGCACAAAGTAAATGCAGAGGATACAGCTTTTCTTTTGAGTCAGTTAGATTCCCAAGTACATACTTTAATAAGGTTTTCCTTTTGTTATAAGAGTCTGACAAAGAACAAGAACAACAGGTGGGTCTGTCTTCAATAATGTGTTCTAAGGCTATGTACCTTTCATATGCTTTTCAAGCATTCCAGCCTGATGGAAAATGTAACTTTCTTCTTTCTTTTTCTAAACTCATAGGAGTTCAAAACTGAATGACCTCTGAGGACCCAAGAAAAAGATATTTGCTATTTCTTCAGATTATTGTTTTCAAGATTTCAACAAGTTTAAAATTATAGTCAAAAACAGGAGGGGAAAAAAGAGTCACTGCTTTTTCTTTCTCAACACAGTTCTGTAAGGTAGACAAACCTCTCCTTTTAGGCTCTAAAGAATGACAATAAATATAGTTTCTCTGCATTTTGCAGGCATTTTATTTTCTTTACACCAAAGATTCTGAGGTATCTGGAGTCATACCTCTGTTCTGGAAACTCTTGTGTGTACTTGTGGCAAATAACAGTGGGCAGTTGGGTGAGCTTGACCAACACGATACACATGATACACTCCAAATACAGAAGTTGGTTACTCTACACAACTTCTCTTAAGCTTTTGCCAACAGAATTAGACTATAATATAATGCTATATCACCTATGTAAAAAAGTCTATAACCCTCTAAGAAACAACAAAATTTTGTTAGTGATTCACCTATTGAGTCATTAAAATATTTTTAGTAGTGATGCAAAGATTCTACACATACTTGTTATTTTTAGCTAAAAGGGAGGTAATACTTATTTAAAAATTTTAGTATGTGTATCTGAATTGCACCTATTTTCCTGCAACCACCATTTAAGTAAAATCTTGCCTGAGAATTTTTCTGCATAATTCTGCATGAATGGAAGCCATTGATAAGAAAAACCATAAAGTGGTCCAGGGAGTGGAATACATGATTTATATCTTGTGTAAGCAATTTTGCATAATAATTGCTAGATTGGTCAGATTTGGGGTGTATGTAATACAACAAAAAGTGGTCAATATATTATTTCTAAGAAGAGAAGAACATTACTACAGGACCACTCTAAAATAATCCTTACCCTGCTTTACTCTCCTGTCTTCCAACAATTAATAGTTTAGGGATTTTTCAGAACTGCATGTTGACCTGGGCTCTTGCTTTTAACAGCCACTGGAAGACCTATCTTTTCTGAATTTCTCTAACTTCTTTTTTGAATCTATTTATCACTAAATCAGAAAAATGAGGGAAGGGTATTTTCCACTATCCTTCACATGTGTTTCTTCTGATAATTTTTTTCAGTCAAAGAAACACCATATCTATAATGAAAAGTGCTGTGAGTGCTGTGCATTTTCTTTCTCTAATAGATAGCACATGCCCATTATATCACATTCATCTCACTATGTATAGGTAAAGAGATCTAGAATGCCTGAAATAAAATTTATAATTGACAAAATCCCCTTTCTTTATGGATAGAAATTTAAGACAATTCATAGAGGTCCTTATAACAAAAAAAGCTATTTAAAATGAAAATTAAAATCTTTCAAACAGATTAGAATTAGATCAATTAAATCAAACTCTTAATATGCATATACAGAAGTGTATCATTGTAACAACCAATAACTTTGTATTCTCTGTGTTGATCACATGATACAAATATTGATGAGAATTATATAGTAAGCCTTTGGAAAAACTAATGAATGTTCCATATGATAAATAAGGTATTACCCTGTCTTTCCTTTCAATTTTTTTCCTAAGACTCATTACTATCTAGATGCCTACAAAAACAATAGCAGATATATTTTGGTATGTTATAGATCAATCATAGACAAGTACTATTACTTATTTATGAGTTTAAAAAGATGAACTCAGAATTAACCAGTCATGGATCAAACAGAAATAGAACTGCCGTCTAATAATTTATGAATATGATTAGTCTGGTACTGGAGTATTTTATGTTTGAATGTACAGCTTTATTCTGATGGCAAATAGGACAGAGACACAGAGGTTGGAAGAAGCAGGAAAAAAGGAAAAAGAAATTAAAATAACTCTTCGCATCTCATTAGCAACAAAGAGTTAAGAGAAAATCCTATGAAAGGACAAGGCTGATGACACAATAGATCAGAAAGACTACTGCAATTCTTTTGTTTTTTTAAAGGAGAAGAGGTTACGTGCTGTGGTAGCTATTGTAACAGACTACACAAATGCACAGAAACCTATGGGAATATCTGAAGATGATAAGCCTTCCAGGGAATAGGAAGATAGATGTATATAGAATCATAGAATCATAGAATGGTTTGGGTTGGAAGGGACCTCAGAGATCATCTAGTTCCAACCCCCCTGCTGCGGGCAGGGACATCCTCCACCAGACCACGTTGCCCAAAGCCCCATCCAAGCTGGCCTTGAACACTTCCAGGGAGGGGGCCTCCACAACCTCTCTGGGCAACCTGTTCCTGTGCCTCACCACCCTCACAGTAAAGAATTTCTTCCTAACATCTCATCTAAATCAACCCTCCTTCAGCTTAAACCCATTACCCCTTGTCCTGTCACTACAATCCCTGATAAACAGTCCCTGATCATCTTTCCTGTAGGCCCCTTCAGGTACTGGAAAGCTGCAATTAGATCTCCCTGGAGCCTTCTCTTCTCCAGGCTGAACAACCCCAACTCTCTCAGCCTGTCCTCATAGGAGAGGTGCTCCATCCCTCTGATCAGCTTCATGGCCCTCCTCTGGACTCGCTCCAACAGCTCCATGTCTCTCCTGTACTGGGGCCCCCAGAGCTGGACGCAGTACTCCACGTGGGGTCTCACAAGAGCGGAGTAGAGGGGCAGGATCTCCTCCCTCGACCTGCTGGTCACTCCTCTTTTAATGCAGCCCAGGACACGGTTGGCTTTCTGGGCTGCAAGCACACACTGCCAGCTCATGTTGAGCTTCTCACCAATCAATACCCCCAAGTCCTTCTCCTCAGGGCTGCTTTCAATCCATTGCTCGCCCAGGCTGTAGTCGTGCTTGGGATTGTGACGACCCACGTGCAGCACCTTGCACTTGGCCTTGTTGAACTTCATGCGGTTCGCACGGGCCCACCTCTCCAGCCTGTCAAGGTCCCTCTGGATGACATCCCTTCCCTCCAGCGTGTCGACCACACCACACAGTTTGGTGTCATTGGCAAACTTGCTGAGGGTGCACTCGATCTCACTGTCCCTGTCGCCGACAAAGACGTTGAACAGTGCTGGTCCCAGTACCAACCCCTGGGGGACACCACTCGTCACCGTTCTCCACTTGGACATTGAGCCATTGACTACAACTCTTTGAGTGTGACCATCCAGCCAATTCCTTATCCATTGTGTGGTCCATCCATCGAACCCATGTCTCTCCAATTTAGAGACAACCATGTCGTGCGGGACAGTGTCAAATGCCTTGCACAAGTCCAGGTAGATGACGTCAGTTGCCCTTCCCTTATCCACAGATGCTGTAACCCCGTCATAGAAGGCCACCAAGTTTGTCAGGCACGATTTGCCCTTAGTGAAGCCATGTTGGCTGTCACCAGTCACCTCCTTATCTTCCATGTGCCTGAGCATAGTCTCCAGGAGGGTCTGCTCCATAATCTTGCCACACACAGAGGTGAGACTGACCGGCCTGTAGTCCCCTGAGTCTTCCTTTTTACCCTTCTTAAAAATGGAGGTAATGTTCCCCCTCTTCCAGTTGGTGGGAACTTCTCCAGACTGCCAGGACTTCTCAAATATGATGGCGAGTGGCCTGGCCCCTTCATCCGCCAGTTCCCTCAAGACCCGCAGATGCAACTCATCAGGTCCCACAGACTTGTGCACCTTCAGGTTCCTTAGATATTCTCCAACCTGATCTTCTCCTACAGTGGGCGGTTCTGCATTCTCCCAGTCCCTGCCTTCTGTGACCTGGGCTGCGTGGCTCAAGGATTTGCCAGTGAAGACTGAGGCAAAGAAGTCATATACAACAGTCTTTCTTTTACCGACTTTATGCTTTGTTCTTACCATTAAAATAAACTATGTATTCATTTGTATCCATTTCTATACATTTGTGCTATGGGTACCAGTGGACTGACATTGTACTGACTTTTACACTCTTATCGGTCCTGGAGCAGTCCAAGCCTCCTGCTCTCATTCTCAGTTTATACAGAAATATAAATGGGTAGATCTCTCCCAGTCACTTCCTCTCAGTTTAAGAATCTAGTCAGGACTCTGTGGCAGAAAGACACAAAGGTAGGTTATGAATATACGTATTGGAAACCACCTCTAAAGAGAGAACAGTTCTTCACAAGTAACTTTTTTTTTTTTTTTTTTTTTTTAACTTTGAGCGATCATATCTGGGTGTGTTCATGTTGGGGAAGATTCCCAAAATCTCCTGGGTAGACTAGCCATGCCTTACTGTTTTTAAAACCAATTTGTTAGGAGTTATGGGTTGCTCTCAGTCTCCCAAAATAAGTGTTGTGTGGAGAGTTTTGTGGGAAAAAATAGGCACTTGTACATGCTATCTAGCATCTCTTCAAAAGCTTGATCTTAGTGTTGATCTTATCTATCATAAAAGGCTAGTGCCAAGTATAAAGTTGTGCAAAAAGAAGTTAACATGCCCCAACAAATCAGGATCAAATGTGTTCAGTAGCAACATTACAGAATGCCACTTGAAGGGGTCATATTCTTAGTGAATTAGACAATTAACTTTTTACCAAAATTCAAGCAGATTATGAAATCAGGCAACAAGAGTAAGTGATGAGTCCTAGGCATTTCTGGGTGAAACTCCTTGATGTGGTTTAGGCCCAGCCGGCAGCTGAGCGCCACGTGCCACTCGCTCACCCCTCCCCCGGTGGGACGGAAAAACAACGGCAAAGCCTCGAGGGTTGGGATAAGGGCAGGTTACTGGGAAAACAAGCGAGAGGGAAATAATCAACAACAGTGCTGATAACAGATAGTAACAATGGGTGATAACACAGAACAATTTACCAAGCCAACGACCGACCAACCGACCAGACACTCAGCCCCTCCCGGAACCCGGCCGAAACCGCCATCCCCCCACTGCCCGGCTAGCCCCCCTTTTATAGTGAGCATGACGTCACATGGTATGGAATAGCCCCCGGCCAGCTTGGGTCACCTGTCCTGGCTCCTTGTGAAATTAACTCTATCCTTGCCAGAACCAGGACACTCCTTTAGCACCAGAGATTAGCCATATTCTATCACTTTTACCTATGAGGAAAAACCTAAATCACCAGCCTAATAGAAGATAATTCTTAGGTAACTAAGAATCATTCATTATATATCTTACTATCCCATTATCACTTTCTGTCATTGTCCCAGACACAGGCATTCAAGAACCTATAACACAAACATTTTTACTCCATTAGTTGTCTTATCTACAGCCAACTGGGACCTGTGTAGCTTCCTAAATTGGATAGTTGATAAGCAAGTGCAAATCACAGCATTCCATGACACACCAGCTAAAATTACAGTAAATATAAATGATAGCTGAGGGATGCTTGGCTTGCTGAAGAGCAGAGGCTCATGGTAAATGACATACAAGTATAATACATGCATACATTTTCATTTTAGCTTACCTTCATTTTCTAATGTATATGCTATTTACTATGCTCCTCCATCACCATCCTGCTGGCCAGTACGTCTGTCATACAACAGATTTTTTAATAATATCTTGATATTGAATAGAAAACTTATTGAGAGTCATATGGCAGGCTGCTGTTTCCAACCCAGCTCACATAATTTTTCATATTTCATAATTTTCAACAGCCAAAAGACAAAGTGAAGTGAGGGCCTCCAAGTATTTGTATACATTTTTTAATTGTATATATTTGGAAACTTTGATGCCAGGAAGATATTCATGAGGCAAGTATCTCCTCTGAATATTCATCAAGATGTAGGAAAATTTACAAATTTGGATCTTTGACTTTGCCATTTGAGCCAAAAATGCCTCCCACAGTTGTGCTGCATATGCACATTTGTTCACAGTATTATTCCCCCTTCCCCTGCAACTCTGAAGCAACCTGATGTACTCCCAGCTAAGGAACAGATGTGGTTTGTCATCTACAACAGACAATATTCTGACTTGCACTGATAAAAAATTAAACCTCCACTGTCTATCAGCTTAATATTAATAGATATTATTTACAAAGGCACTAAGAAAAAATACCAAGGTTTGCAAGAAGTTTCAATATACTTCTAGTTCTGGAGACTCATAAGGTATTCTGCTTTTAAAAAGTGGGATATTCTAATAAAGAGAAGAGTAAATTGAGTCTCCAAAAGCACCAGTGCTTTCCAAGTTCTGTATAGCTGGCCGCCTGGTACCAGACAGGCTGGCAGAGCTGGAAGAGCTTTGAATACCAGAATAAGGGCAGTGTAGAGGAGGAACCTTTCTTAAAATTCACAGTCTAATGTCCTTTCTCCTAACACAGTGGCTGACTGGAAAAAAACTTCCTGAAAGTTACCTCTAAGTATGGCATTCCTGTTACCTTGTTATCTTGTATAAATTAACATCCACATAAGAATGTTTATTAAATAACTATTGCTGATCATAACTAAAATGGCTTCTTTGTAAACTCTAAGATATATTCTGGATCTAATGTATAACAGAATGATTGGCTAGAAAGACACTCCTTTTTTTGCTAGAAAGTATTCCTTGGGAAAGGAATCACACTTTTATAGTGTGATTTCATTTAGTATTCATAAAGGAGATTAGCAGAATTAGACTCACTGAAAAGCATACATTAGAAAAGCAGAATGAATAACAAGAATTAATTTTATGAGATGGCTAAACTGAATTGTGGGGGTTTACAGTTTTCTTACCCTTACAGCCCTTAAACTTAAGAGTAGCACAGCCACATCTCAACCTTTAGAAATTCCACCAGGCACCTGGAGAGGAAATACAAGACCACATATGTATTTCAAGACCAGTTCAGATAGTCTTGTCAGTCTGCAGCTACACAATCCTAGAATCACAAAGGACTGGTTGAAATAGCTGAACATTTACTATTTCTACTCATTACTGTCTGATGTAAATAGCAAACTGGCAGAGACCTCTGGAAAGTGACCTGAGGCTTCTCAAAGAAAACACACAGTAGACACTCTTTAGGGTAAGAAAAAGTGGACATATTCTCCTCGGGCCACTTGCATAATGACCTAACCCACAGTGCAATCTCCAGCACAGATGCAAAAGTCAGCACACAAGCACTTTTAAATTGCATGCAGTAAAGTCAGCAACAGCGGGCCACATCATCTTGAAAAAATGGGATCTGTGAGAGACAACAAATATGGTCTAAACTCAGAAGCAGCCTAGAACACCTTCATGCTAAAGGGCAATACTGTCAGCATCTCATTTCCTTGAGGGGCATCGCGTTCCCATTTTACAGTTTGCAACAGCTTACATCAGACTTAATTTTGGAAAGAAAAGTGCAACTAGCCATCTTAACATACCATTTTTTTTGCCAACACAACAAATGACAGAGATGTTTGCAGCACACTGAGTGGATGTGCAAAATGCTCCCAACTTTTTTTTGAACCAGAACTGACTTGTTATAATGGAAGTGGCTATGATCACAATGCATAAGACCTTTCTGGCTTTATTATTGCAAACTATGGCTATTAGCTATGTATCTACAGCTAGGAAGTCATATACAGCAATACTGAAGTGATTTGGAAGCTAGATTCTTCTATTTTTGTTGTATGTGAACAGAAGGTTAATGGTGTTGCCTTTATAGTATGTATCCTCTCTGTGAATCCACCAACTAACATCCCGTTTTCATAGCTGCAAGCACTGATCAGTATTCTTAAACTCTCAAAGACTTTCTAGGATGTTTTATACCTAAATTAGGTGAGAATTTTTTACATAGGTGGTTTACCTTGTGCAACTTTCTCAGGAAAGTTTTGTGAAGTGATAATAAAAAATTGAAAAAACAGGCATACAACAAGTCAGATGATAACTGAATAGCAAGATGTGCATGTGGTCCACATCTGTGAGAATTACTGTTATTTGATACTGAAAGGACTGTAACAGTGCTACATGTAATGAATGGTACTACGCAGAAGACTCATAGATTTTTGGCCATGAAATATTACACTACCTGCTAAGAGGTGGAGGACACTGAAGTAAAAACTCTTAAGCCAGTGAGGAAGAAATGGTGACATTTTTTTGTCCTAAACTCACAATTGCATTTACAGCCTTGGATTAACTAGTAGGGGTATTATTGGAGAAGTGTTTTGTCAGATGTAGTGATGATGTCACTGCACTAGCTGATTGCTTGTGCAGTTGAATACAATGTTTAAATAGTGTACAATGGAGAAAGTGAGCTGGAATATCTCTCTATTGTCTGAAATGTCAACACTAGGATGCTAACTTTAGTACTGCTTCAGGAATGTAAATGACACTTTATTTTGGCCTGCTGGCTTCAGATACAAACCTCATCACATCCTAAATTACAGTGAAAACTCTATCAAAATTCTCATATCCTCCACTGAACTGTATCACTCTTATAAAAGCAGAGATGTATAGTCAGACAATCTTGGCCATGCATAGACCTACATTTTAAGAAATTCTGCATTCACAACTTTCCCTCAATTGTATTTGAAGGCATACTTACAATCAAACATGTTTCCTTATCTTGTTTGTTGTTAGTCCTCTATTGACCTTATCTTATCTTTCTACGTGTAAGGAATTTGGAGCAGGAAGAGCAAACTGAGCATTAGACTTGGAGAAAGAAAGCACGCTCTTCCAAGCACAAAAGAGGGACCAAAGCCATTGTCATAGCAACAAGAATCAGATGTAAATGCTCATGTTGCCTATATTCTAGTAGATAGATGAAAATAATCTATGTCTGAACTGGAGGTGCAGTATTCCTTGTTACTGATTGCATGTCTAAATTATAGATTAATTCATATAGTTTGCAAGGAAAAAATATTTACAGAAACTGATTTACGTATTAATTAATCTAAAGCTACAATTTTCAAGAATGTGGAACAATGCACAGGTATTGTATAAAAATGAAGTCTTTCAAATATTTTCTTTTTTTAAAAAATCATCCATTCCAAACAATTGGCTCTCAGCATTTTATGTTGAGAAAATAATCTGTTTTCCAAATAGTAAGTCCTAAATAAAATTATTTCCTGAAATTCAAAATACAAAAAAAACCAAACACCATGTATCTGCACACTATAATATACAAAACCATAAATTGAAAAAAGATTACTGTAATCACTAAATAATCTAACAGGTACATGATTTTTAACTGTCTTCTTTTCCTTTTTTATTTCAAAAGGAGATTACATAAATTTCAAAAAGCTTTTGGAAGAGCACAGATACAATGATCTTGTACTATAATCCACCAATATTTGCAGAATACATTAAATGCTTTCAAGCATTATGTGCTGAATAGTTAACACATTAAATACTCAGGAAGTATTAGAAAGTCTGAAAGTGTTTTAATGGAAAAGCTGGGACCCTTGAGTCATTTGTTATACACAGTACCATGTTAGGTCTAAAGGAAAGTATCTTTTCTCCCGTTGTTAACATGTCACACACTTACCAGCCTTCCATCCTGACTGTGCTAATTCTAACTGTTGCTTAACACCCAATCTTTGGTTCCTCTGCAGGTCAGTGCCAAGTGAGCTCCCAACCGAGCAATCTACTTTCGGGAGATTCTGTTCAGCTGCAAGAGGGAGACTAAGTTCATAGACAAAGAAAAAGTCATTGCAGAAAATTTCAGCCACAGCCCATCCTTCTGTGATAGAAGGTACATACATACAATTAGTCAATCATCTAGCCTATATTCTAGCATTGATCTTACAGTCTTCACTTGTACTAATTTGTTATATCACAGCCTCCAAAAATACCTCTTTTTGACTTTTGGCTTTAAATCCTGTTATATCTTTTTTCATTTTTTTTCTTTTCTTTTTCTTTTCCTTTTTTTTTTTTTTTAAGATATCCTTCTTGCACAAAAACTGCTGTGTCCAAGCTATTTGATGTCTTGATGTTAGATAATATTCCAAAACATAAAGGTGAGCCCCAGAAGATTAATATTGCTATAAGGACCTGTATACAAAGATGAGAGGGGCACATGCAGGGAATGATGCAGTGCACCGAAAAGCAGACTTCTTCTCAGAGTTACTCTGCAGAAGACCTATTTACTCTCCCTGAAAGCAGAGAACCAAGAGAGAAACTAGCCTCCTGTGGCTAAAGTTTGCCTTTCCACACTAGTCTTTATAGTTGCTGCCATGGAGTATCCTCCTGAATGAAACTACCGAATGCTTCTAATACTTCTACTTTATGACAAAGTCTACCACAAATTTGTCAAAACACAGCCCCTGCCTCATGCATTGGTCCCTTATATCACAGAGAGACATGTCCAAGGTCTCAGTTCTAATTTTCAAGATTCCTGTAACTTCAAACAGCATATCTAAAGAAATTATTTCCATGAGAATATGATAGCAGTAAGGAACTTAGAATTTCAATCAAGACAAACTGTTCAAATGCCTGATGGAGGCTAGACCAAGCTCTTTCTGAGCCAAACCCAGGACAACTTGAAGGTGAACTGTATTGCTGGGATGCATACTTGCCTGTTGATTTTCCAGTTCCACAAATTCACTTAATTGTCTCTTTATCGTAAAAAAATCTTCTGTCTTTGAGTGCAAGCCTGCTATCCTACACCCATTTCTCAGCAGTGGAACTGCGAATATTTATATTTCTTCTGATCATTAGAGCATAGACATAAATCCTTTCTTCCAGAGCAAACCAAATCTTTTCCACAGCAAATTTATTGCTATTTTCCTGAAGGACAGTGATTCAATAAGGACTGAATTGAAAATTACTGTAATAGAATTTCACATTTGCTGATTAGCAAGTTGTTACTTGTCCATTAGATTAGACTAAAGATCCCTGCAGTAACTGCAGACTCTTTGCCATAGTAATAGTGATACAAACAGTACGGAAAGTACCTATATACTTGATTGTCTCAACAAGTTCATAAAGTAGATTTTAGCTTTTTATGCAATATAAAGACATCAGATTTGCAAAATTTCTGTGTTTCCAAACCTGTGTCCAGTGTGAAAGACAATATAGGTAGATACATGTATGAACAGCCACAATAACTTTCCCAAATTTGACCACTAGATTATAAATTGGCATTTCTGATTTAATCCATACAAGAGTTCTGAAAAACTGGCAAATCCACAAGCATATGATTTATAATAGGAGTGAAGTCCAACAAAACTTCTTCCATCTATGGCTGTCTGGGAAATTATCCAGTTCTGAGCATTCTCGGTTCTGTTTTTGCCCATGAAAATGTCTCTTTTTGATTGTGTGGTTAAAATAAATTAATCTCTTTTGAAATGATTCATATTTATTCACATTTGTTCATATTGACATTCTTGTGTTTTCACAGGCCAATTGAAATTATATTGATTCTTGTTCAAAGACTGTAATATGTACCAAGATACCATCTTTCAGCAAACAAGCAATAGCCTTCAAACATAGTTTGAGGCATTATGTAAGACAAGAGAAATCACTTTGTATTATCACAGCTCTGGCATTACCACAAAAACGTTTTTCCCTTGCCCTTTGGATTAGTTTCCATTTGCCAGAACCTGCTTTTAAAGCCAAGTATAGAATACAAAATTCAACCTAACACTGGTGCCAAGTTAGCATGCATCAATGCCAATTGATAAAAATCCTTTTAATCTCAGTTTCCAACTTGTTCCAAATGTAAGGTGGTGTTGAATTGGTGATTGCCCTCACTTTTAGACTCCCAACCTCACCATCCACAGTTCTACTCCTCCCATCACAGCACAGCCAGCATCTTTCCAACCCAGTTACTCTGTGACCTGCATATCTGAAATGCTACCTGTCACCATAGTCACAAGGCTCTGGGTGCCTAATGACTCAGGCAGTACCAATGTGAAAGCAGCGTGCCTGGAAAGCCCAGTAAAACCCGTATTTTGACCACAGTTTCAATACAAAAGTGAACTGGACTTCTATAGACCTTATATTGTAGAATTCTAGAAATCATGACAGACATGATATGACATTCCTAGATACTGGATGAAATATAGGTGTGTTGGGGGTGCAGGTGATTTTTTGCTTTGTGTTTTTAACTGAAACATAGGGAAGATGACAAGGACTGCTGGAAGAGTCGTTACAGATTTTGACAAAGCCATGAAATCTCAACGCTTTTTTTTTTTTTTTCCTCCTGATGTTTATTTAGGTGGTGCCTATTTCACATGTGCCCCCATACCAGACTTTTGTTAGGTCATTGAACCATAGATTTTCTTTTTTCTGTATTTAGAAGATTGCTTTTGAATCCTAGCTTGGGAGAGTTTTTTGGTTCTTCCCCCTTAAATGTATGTCATCATCATCAAGGAATGAAACTGTATTTGCTTTTGCTTCTTGGCTAGCACTTACGTGATTCACTGTTTATTTTATATATTAAAAATACCCCACCACCACCTGGTTACTAGTTGTCAAAAACATTCAGTAAATTAACAGATCCATTTCTGATCCTTATCTGTAGGCGCTTACTACAGGTTTCATATTTCAGCTATTCCTCATGTATTCCGTACTGGAAAGCTACTAATAGCCTACAATTCATGACTTTCACATAGACCATATATTTAATGACCATATATTGCCACCGAACAAACTTGGTGGCCTTCTATGATGGGGTTACAGCGTCTGTGGATAAGGGAAGGGCAACTGACGTCATCTACCTGGACTTGTGCAAGGCATTTGACACTGTCCCGCATGACATCTTTGTCTCTAAATTGGAGAGATACGGATTCGATGGATGGACCACTCGGTGGATAAGGAAAAGGCTGCATGGTCGCACTCAAAGAGTTGTGGTGAACGACTCAATGTCCAAGTGGAGAACGGTGACCAGCGGTGTCCCCCAGAGGTGGGTACCGAGACCAGCACTGTTCAACATCTTTGTCGGCAACGGGGACAGTGGGATCGAGTGCACCCTCAGCAAGTTTGCCAATGACACCAAACTGTGTGGTGTGGTCGACACGCTGGAGGGAAGGGATGCCATCCAGAGGGACCTTGACAGGCTGGAGTGGTGGGCCCGTGTGAACCGCATGAAGTTCAACAAGGCCAAGTGCAAGGTGCTGCACGTGGGCCGGCGCAACCCCAAGCACGACTACAGGCTGGGCAAGCAATGGATTGAAAGCAGCCCTGAGGAGAAGGACTTGGGGGTATTGATTGGTGAGAAGCTCAACATGAGCTGGCAGTGTGTGCTTGCAGCCCAGAAAGCCAACCGTGTCCTGGGCTGCATTAAAAGAGGAGTGACCAGCAGGTCGAGGGAGGAGATCCTGCCCCTTTACTCTGCTCTTGTGAGACCCCATGTGGAGTACTGCATCCAGCTCTGGGGGCCCCAGTACAGGAGAGACATGGAGCTGTTGGAGCGAGTCCAGAGGAGGGCCATGAAGCTGATCGGAGGGCTGGAGCACCTCTCCTATGAGGACAGGCTGAGAGAGTTGGGGTTGTTCAGCCTGGAGAAAAGAAGGCTCCGAGGAGATCTAATTGCAGCTTTCCAGTACCTGAAGGGGCCTACAGGAAAGATGATCAGGGACTGTTTATCAGGGATTGTAGTGACAGAACAAGGGGTAATGGGTTTAAGCTGAAGGAGGGTCGATTTAGATGAGATGTTAGGAAGAAATTCTTTATTGTGAGGGTGGTGAGGCACAGGAACAGGTTGCCCAGAGAGGTTGTGGAGGCCCCCTCCCTGGAAGTGTTCAAGGCCAGCTTGGATGGGGCTTTGGGCAATGTGGTCTGGTGGAGGATGTCCCTGCCCGCAGCAGGGGGGTTGGAACTAGGTGATCTTTGAGGTCCCTTCCAACCCAAACCGTTCTATGATTCTATGAAAGATAAACCTCCACAAACTCAATCTGTAAGGCACCTTTGCTAGCAACAATTACACATTTATTAGCTATAATAAAACCCAACTCAGCCAAATTATTAGCACCTGGACTCATATTCCAAAGGCCCAATTTTTGGTGAATGAAAATTCACAACTAATTTTCACTGTTTGGAGACCAATTAGTTGAATAGGTTGTGGATCTCTGTGCCAAAACCATTTGAATAAATTTGCCTTACAGTATTTGAACTTTCACAGTTTCTTTATCATGTCTACTAGCCAAGCCAGTGGAGTTCATTTACCAGGATACAAGCAAAAGCAATGGAACTGATTTTGGCACTGTCAAAATAGACAATTTCCTTTTGGTGTGCAAACCTTAATTCTTTATCTGGGTGAAGGACTTTTTTACTTGCATGCTCCATTCAGAATTGGCATGTTTGTAACAGCTATAGTCAATCTTTTGACACAATCATGGTCTATCTGAATTGCTTTTATTAAACTCATATTGTTTAATTTATTTTAACTTGGAAGGGGTTACTGATTTAAATATTGTGAATTTCTATTTTTTCCTGGAAATGTTCAGTGCTGCACAGTGAACCAGGGTTGTTCCTTCTCTCAATTTTCAGCGATCATCTTTGGCCTCAGATCTTCAAACATGCATCTGGATTTGTAGTAGTTCTGGTTATCTAATGAAACCTTTCTTCCCCTTCACAGGAACAGGCCATGCAGCATCACAGAATGACCAAATGGTTGAGGTTGGCACGGACCTATGGAAGTTATCTGCACGAAACCCCTGCTCAAGCAGGGTCTCCTACAGCCAGTTGTCCAAGACCAGACAGCTCTTGATCATTGCTGAGGATGGAGATTGCCTAACCTCTCTGGGCAATCTATTCCAGTGCTCAGTCACCCTCACAGTGAAAAAGTGTTTCCTGATGGTCAGACATAACTTCTTGTGTTTTAGTTTGTGCCCATTGCCTCTTCTGCTGTCACTGACCACCACCGAAAAGATCTCTCCTGAGCCTTCTCTTCTCTGTCTGAACAGTTCCAGCTCTCTCAGACCCTCCTCATATGAGAGAAGCTCCAGTCTCTGGCAGAACGGAACTACACAATGTCATTACCAGGCCTTTTTTCTATTTTCTTGCTCATTTTCACATCTATTCCTTTGGCCACCATGCTGAATTAAACCACGTAAACCACCAAAGAATTTTCAAAGATATAAGACTTGCATGAATTGGATTGGGACAGTTTGCTTTCTCCTCAAGTCTTTGTGGGCCTTGAGAAGAACTGCTGTAAATGTACAGTATTGCTGATAGCATTTAACAGGTATCATCAGAAAACTGACCTTCACTGTCATGTGGAACTGCTAATTTTCTTTCATCAGCACATTTTACTGCTGAAGTGTTTCAAGCTCTTTTCTGTTATCAAATTCAAAGTTAGCCAAAACTTTAATATCCTCTGTTTGCCAGAAAACTTTCTGATCTAGCACAATCAGGTTGCCGATTCTCTCTTTTATGTGATTTGACTATCCAGTTGTTTTATGGCTGGGTTTCTCAATATGCCTAAACCTTTGGTTCTAACAAAGACATCGTCTGTGTGAGGTCATCTTTTTATCTTTCTTGGAAATCTTCCAGTTGTCTTTGTTTCAAAAAGAGCTTAACTACTTTCACTATCTTAAAAGATGGCAGAACCTAGCAGTTTCAGAAATTTTGCCTACAACAATATGCGTATAATATGTATCATAGCGGATTGGTCACAATACATTATTGCTCACTTTTTGCAATATTATAATTCCTATGCAGAAAAGTCTTTGTAATTGACTTGAAGCTAATATTTACTGAAAATTTGAGAACTTGCAAATGATTTTGCTTTTAGTGTTTTCATTAAGTTCTTACAGTAAAAACCCTATGTTTTAAAGAGATCTGAGTTCTAAAGAGAAAGCTGTAAAAAGTCTAATTAATTCCTTCAGAACAAATTCAACTGCATGCCATTCTTACTGAGATTTAGACACACAAGTTACTTGAACTAGAGATTTCTTTTTTCAGACTAGTTATATATATAGGGTCATGCCTGCATGCTTCTGGAAAACAGAGAGTTAGGAAACATCTGACATAGAACTTAAAGAGAAAGCATCACAAACCATAGAAAGTATAGATTTTGTTGGTCATTGATGTGAACAGGCTGATTTTAGAAGGTGCGTAGTAGCCAAACAGTGGACATCATTATCAAAAAGTCTCTGATGTATTATTGCCTGATCAAGACAGACCAATTAATTCTGAGCATATGCAGGACTTCTGGAAGGTAGCTTACAGGTAAACTTGGTGATGACTGACAGGTCCTGAAATGGAGATCATGTTATATCACATTACCTATGTTGAGCACTGACAGAGTAGTTTGTCAGCACTCCCCCATCTCTCTTGATGAGCATCAGGAATTCCTGGATTCTTGATCACACACAATTCCAGCTAACTAACGTAAAAAATTATTTTAGGAAACTGGGGAAAGAAATGGAGGAGGAGAAAAAGGGAGAATTGCTTTGAAGTCTACTCAAGGGGGTTTTCAGAAAGAAAAATATATGTTCCTGAAGAGCAGTCGAGTGATGTGAGGCAGTTGTGGCAAGCAAGCAGGGCACGTGCCCATTCGTGCACTCATTGATGTAGATTAAAAGCATATAACTCTTGAAGAGCTGGCTGAGTGCTGACATCCGGCACATCTCATGCTTTGGCTGATACCGCAGGCAGTCTGACTCCAGAGAGCTCTGTATATTACACTGGACAGAGATGGAAGGCTGTGTACAGTCTATAGCCTACAAATGCCTACGCATTTATTTGGTATGCTAAGAAAGGAGAGAAAGTAACACAAAAGGAATAACTGAGCTAGAAATTGACTAGCTATCTGAGGAGGCCACAAGTTACTTTGAGATCACGATTTGAGAGGAAGAGGCATGCATCTTCCTCTATGGTGGATGTGTGTAATGCACAGGCAGGGGTGGTGGTAATAAAGCAGGAAAGGTACTGCTGGGATCGAAGTCTCCAGTTTAGTCATAGCCAAAATAGGAATGATTTCATAGACTTTCAGTCAAAGGGCATCCCTTTAACAGGCACTGTATAGCAGGAAGAATATGTTATATTTGCGAACCTGAAGCTCTGAAATGTATGATTAAAAATAGCCCTGTCTTTAGAGTTCAAATAGCATTAGTTTACACACACGATGGAGATTTTTTATTTAATTATTTTCTCATTACCCTCAGTGTTATTAAATAATTTACCTAAAGGAAGGAGATTAATGTAAATAATGCATCATTGCTACTACATAGAAATTCTGGCAGACAAAAGCTAGTGATTTAAATATCTATTAGTTCAGAAAATCTGTATATTAAAAGACTGACAGGTCTACAATTTAATATTATAATTTACAGAAATGCTTGGAGACAGAAAAACATTTTATCAATAAGAATACTGGCTGAAAATCCCAATAGTTCTCCAATGAATTGAGCTTATTCTGGATAATGTATTTTTTTATATATATTTCCTCTTTTAGAAGACAACATTAATACCTTTGGCTGATTTTTGTTGTTGCAAATTCTTAATATTATGACAGAATGGTTATTTTAAAATAAATAGGACAACAAATTGAATCTCTATTTTATATTTTGTTGATTATACAATTCATCACATCAGACAACCTGTTAAATCTGAACGATGTATTTTAATGTCAGTACCAGTAAAGATGTGAGAGATCTAGTACCTGTTCTTTTAAAACATGATGGACAGGTATATATCAAATATTTTATTTAGAATAAAAAAATAACTTCAAAAAGTAAAAGACAACTTTATTGGTAACTGAAATTAGTGGAATATGTTCTGTCCGGATGGTCAAGCTGGTATTAATTGGTTCTAGAGTAGGTGACCTTAAAAAAGTAAAGGGTGCTTTAAATTGGACCTATACCCATTTGTTGCCTGCTGCAGTTAGATGTTATATATTTTTTATCTTGAAACAACAGCTTTAAAATTATGGAGATTTACATAGTATGAATATATATGTGTATGTACACATAGTATGTGTATACTTTTATATTTATAGCCAAGACTATCCTGTCCAACATCAAATAGCTTCAGGTACTGACTGAAATTTATACTAATTATCTTAGCACCTCATTATGCTCAAGCTCTATCAGCACTTTGGGAAGCAAACCTGTAAAGCATCTATGCCTGTTCAACTTGTCATACGTAATTACAGCATATTATATTAGCATAAGATTATTTTCTTAAAAGTGTTCAGTCTAATTACAGTTTAACTGCTATTTTGACTTTATTTTCTAATAGTGTTTGTTAATTAAATTAACAAGAACAGCTTCCATTCTGTTACTCTCAAATGCTTAAAAAAGAAATGAGATTAATTCAAATAACAAAAATAAAAATAGAATTTTCACCTTCTACTATTTTCTGCTAAGTCTGTGCAAGGTTTATTTTATGAAAGATGATCTACCCATTCCCTTCCCACACTGTGCAATCACACGTGTTCATGTCTCTGAAATTAACATCTATCTTCTTCTGTTTGGCAACTGTGAAATAGATTGCCTTTTTCATCAGGAGTTCATATCACTACAGATTGTCATTCCCAAAAACTACCGATACAACAACCTTCTCAAAGAAGGCGTGCTTGTTGTTTCTTTTTTTAAACAAACAAACAAGCAAAAAAAAGAGCTATGGCTAAGGCATTAATGACACTGACCACATCTCACAATAATGCTGTCTTTTATTAGAGATCTTATTTTACATATCCCCATAAGATACAAAACCTTCCAAGAGAAAATATCAAAAACCTTCAGTTGAAATCAGTTTGTTTCAGACAATATGAGCAAGTAAACCAAATACATTTAAGATAAAGGAATGTAAAAAAAAAAAAAATTAGTACAGGTACAACTCTGGTATAGAAAGTAATTACAAGGTTTTAAATAATTTCTTACACAGCATTGTCTTTAAAATCATACTGGAAAGTAAGGATGCTTGGTTCTCTTAACCAGTAGTTATAATCCCAGCAGCTATAAAAATAGAAAAAAAATGAAAATAATATGATTAAATTAGATGGCAAATATACAAAAACCCAAGACCTTAACTGAAATATCCAACATAACAAAAACACAGCATAAGAATTCATTAAAAGATGTTGAAACAAACAAACAAACAAACCACCACAAAACCCATCAGCCACATTCTGAACCATTTAAAATAAAATTTGTTATCAGACTTTGACTGGAGTTTTGATTTAGTTAAGGATTTTGGGAAAGGATCCCAAATTGAAGGCTGTTCTTTTGCTGCACAAAAATATGTAAAATAAAGGAACAAAGATTAAATCTGCTGGTTAAGGAAAATTCAGGCATCATGATTGTACAGCTGATGATAAAAGAAAAGATCAAATGCTATATGAAACATCTTTTCAAAGCAATTCCAACAGGCAAAATATTTTAAAACTTTATTGCATCAAAATTTTACTGCATCAAAATTTTACTTTTGTGCCCAACAAAACTGACATAGTATTTTGAAAGCTCTCTTGCACAGAACACATAAAAGTCTCTGAAGCATTTTAATTTTGAAGATGCAACAAAATAAATGTTATGAGAAATTTCTGCTGGCTAGTCTACCAAGCTTTGAGTTCCAACCAAAAAATAGTATTTTCAAATATTACAGCTAAGAAAAGTTACAGTACATGTTTATTGCATTAAAAAAAAAAAAAAAATCTGTTTAATGGATCCATCTGATTCTTTCATTTGTGGTTAGTGGTTCTTACATTCTTGATATAACTTGTACCAGATCCTACTAAGTATTCCATTAATTACAAAACACACAGTAGATTGAATTAAGTAGGGAAATCTACACAATCTCAACAGAGATCCAACCTGTGACAATGCATGAAATCAAAGTTTCGCTTTCATTTTCTTTTAAGATAGCCTGTAGCTACATGATATAATTTCATACACTGTGGCACAACAATGATGAAATTAAACACAGTAGGCAATATTAGAGTTAGAAAACAGCACACCTTTTTACCTGTTCTGATGACTTTTCATGCATTAGTATTAAAGATAAGCAATGATGTATGGAAAAGTAAAGCATAAGCAAGAGATAGAAGAAAGAATTATGAAGATAAATGAAGACTAGGAAATGGCATCATACTCAAGTGCATGTTTATATATATTAACTGTAAACAGCATCTCTACTTAGGGGAATATTTTTCACACTTGAATAGCTTCAGCACTAAATATGAATTACTTAATACGTGAAAACAAAGCAAAAAGTAAGACTCCATTCTTCAGTAATGTGAACACTGGTAATGTAAGTGAGGTTGCAAATTTGAAAAATGTTGTTTAAAATATAGGCACATGATTCTGAATTAACAGATCACCACAGTCTGTGACATGCAAGCACATGTTTTGATGGGTTTGCAACCTATGTCTTGCTTATTACTATCAACTCTCTGCATCGAGTTACAATTTCCTTGAAAGCAGCTGAATTTAAATTTTATAATAATTCTTCTTTTTGTCTGTGTTTCATGTTATGACATCCTTTTAATACATTCAAATAGTCAAAATGTTCTGAATAAGATAGCACAAACTTGGTGCAGGAGGATATAGATCAGAGTGTGGCCAGCATTGTCAAATAGGAGATACACAGCTTAAGTATTATATAAACTACCTTTCCCCAAAAACCATTAACATAGACACCAAAATTGTAACAAGACATATCAAAAAAATAAGGCACATTTATCTTGATATGGTAACCTTGAAATAGAAAACTCATTTCAGTGAACATTGGTATCTAAATGAGTTTTATAAAAAATCTTGTATTCATGATAATTATGGACATTTCTCATCATACATGATAATGGAATAATTGCACATATCCCAGTGTGTCAAGTAACAAAATGGGAGTTTTATTAAACATTTCCATTGCAAAATTATTTTGTAGGTTCATGTTTTCTTATTTACATAACTCAGGTGAATGGTAGAAGTATTAAAATCTACCACCACTTATCACAAGTACTGCAGGCTTTCATTTTACCACAATTAATAATCCCCTTTGTGTTGAATAAATTGAAATTAATTGTGGAATACATTGAGATTATTGTCATTTATATAAATGATTGTAAATATTTGGACATTAGCTACTACACAAAACCATTTTATTCTGTTTTATTTCCAAGCTGCATCAGGACTGTCTACACTGAATTATTTGTACATAAATTCATCAAGGATCAGCAAAGAAGGCTGTTTAAAATCAATCCCCTCTTTATGAAAATTAAAACACCAGAAACATCATTAGTTAGCATTTAACCTGAGATTTAATCTGCTGAGAGCTTAACATCCTTAGAAATTTCTTCACTTGTTGCATTAACTTATAGTGATGTTACTACTTCATGGAAAAAAAAAAAAAAGTTGTTTGCAACATGGCTTTTCACTATGTTGGTCAAAGAAATTACAGAACGCGTGTTTTTCTCACAGTATCCAGAAGGTGGAATAGCAATCATGTGCTGCTTCTTGCACACGAAACTTAGAGAAGATATAATAGTAGATTCCTCTTCTCTATCTAAGTATTAAAGCCAGATTTCATTTTAGCCGAATCCGGAATGTATTTATCTCCATAGAACTCATATTTATTTCACTTATATTTCTGGCATCCGGAGGTGAATGCATCAAAGATAAAGACGCGGGTTTAAGACTTTCCACTCTGAATTTATTAAAGAGTTTATGCACCTTTATCTGGAAAAGAGAGAAATATATTTAGAAAATACAGTGTATAACTTAAAATTGACTTTAACCTAATCTCTAACAATGATCCAAATGATACATCTCCTTACAGGTATCAGCACATAAATTCTTACACCAAAGATTACGAACATTTTTAAGTACCATGTCTCATATGCTACGCAGTAAATTAGATCTTTTTAGGCAGTGTTCACTTGCCACATTTCAAAGCAAGTTAATATATTAAAAAATCAATCAGAAATATTTGGATTAAAACTCTTCTTGTTTCTAAACAAACAACACTTACTCTTCTGCTTAAAGAAAATCCCAAACCTATTTCAAACTTTGATTACAAAATTTCTACAGTTTCATAACCATCCAGCCCATCTGTAACCCTCAGAACAAAGTTGTATAATTTAAATTTAATAATTTTATGTATCATATCAATTCTATTGCAATTGCAAAACAGCCAGATATTTGCAACGGTGTAGGTCATGTAAGTGAGCATGGGTACACAAAGGACATGCTATATTAAGCAACAGTTCTCAAAGTGAAGGTCACATAATTTGTGGATATGTTACTAATATTCAAAAGATACACTTCAGAATATGTAATCTGACTCTTTTTAATTAGTAAAGTTCTAAAACACTATTAAAAAGTAGTTGAGAAATACTGATACGTGTTAATATGAAAACAACATTTAAAGGAAGTTAATGAGATTAAAACTGACCTAGAAGTTTACTCATTGATGCTTACATGGTCATTCCCATACTACAGCAGATCCGCATCTTTATCAAATAGAGAGTAGCTTTCAAGATAAACTTAAATATTATCCTGAAAGTATAACTCTTGAGAAATAACTACCTAGACTTCACCTACAATTTGACTTCAATATGAGTGTTTCTGCAATACTTGTAAGGTAAGCTATCCATAAAATGTCAGTATACCTTTCCCTGAGTAGTGGAACAGAGCAGATCCATGTCTCTGTTTGAAAATCTACAGTCAAATCCCTTTCTGTGAAGAATCAGAGCAGCTTCATCAGATGGCTCAATATCTACCTACAAATAAACAAAATAAAAAATTACTCAGAAACTAGCAGTGCTAGAAAGGCATTTTAGAATTTCATAAAATTATCATTACCTTACAGTGTTAGAGCCATTTATGCCTTAAATAACGTCCAGCCTAGATTAAACAGTCATGTTTCTTTCAATGTTTATAAGACTAAATATAGAAAGAACCAAACAGCAAAGAGAGTTTAGATGTACAAAGCACTGCAGCATGTAAGTTGTTAACCAAGGAGTTTAAAGCTCAATAGATGCACATGTACAGACTCCAAATTTAAATGTAGCTATCACAGTTGTATTAATTGGCTTTCCAGAAAATTTTTTTAAATACTCCTTGCGATTATTTTCCATCAAGCTTTCATTTTGCAAAGCTGCCCTCTAAAATCTAACTCAGATTAAGGTGTACATGAAACGGTACACTAAAATAAAAATATTAATTAAATTTTATGCTTGTAAGACAAGACATAGAGTGCTTGTGAGGCTCAATAAGCATTGGTAAGTAACCCAAGAGTAACGTACAATCTCTATTGCCTAGTTTTGAACCAAATCACTAAAATCACTTAGGACAAAAGGATAGCAAATAAATGCTTCAAATCAGAATCTCGTTTTGATTTTGTACTTCAGAACACAGTCATAGCCTAGAACTGGCTTGGAAACTTTAATTTACACAAAGACTTCCTTTTTTTTCTTTTACACTGAAATGTAGAAAACCACTCTTGTACAGCAAGAGTAACAGAAAGAAATTCTTCACATTACAGATGAATGAGTATACAAGCTTTCTTCACGCCACGAGTGGCACACAACAAGATGCCCTTCATGCTGCAAGCTGTTTGCTGTGTTGCTACACTCACCTTAGTCATTTATTTTCTATGATGTATTACTTTCTTCTTTTCTTGTTGTTTTACATTCTTCAGCTCTTCAGGATATTACATATATAATAAGGGCATGAAAAAAAGAAGGTTCTTTCTGGTACTTCAGTAAGTATCTATTGCCTTGAAGAAATCTATGCCAACAATCATCAGGCACTTTGTGATGTTTTAGCTCTTGAAAGTGTAATACCCAAGAGAGGTCTTAATCTAACAGACTTCAGATCCAAACCAAATTTTTCCTAATAAAGGAGATCTTGGAACAGTTTGAACCAGCTTCTTTGAAACCGAGCATGACAACAGCTTCATAGTATGACAAATTCATAGTATTAAGTACTCATTCAGATAATAAAACATGGTAAGCTGTTAAAAAGTGTTTTCTACGTTTCTCATTTAAAATAGTAAAAATTTACTCCACAATATTTTGAACTGAAATAAGATACCTTGCAGTAAAATATTGACCAGTAAAAACTTTGCCAATTTTACAAATCATGAATAAAACTCAGTTTGAGAGGATTTTCATGAACAACATTAGCTTATAGCAACCTAAAAATCAAGTTTTTAATTAATAAATGGTGTCTACAGTCAGCATATTCAAATATGTTTGCAGAACTTAATATCATTGATGGTTGAAAAAGTTCTTATCCTGTTTACTGGATAAGATAACTTTCTATATTAAGTAAGGTAATAATGATGATGTGACAAAATAATTTTCCGTCTCCATCTATGAAAGGCCTGACTTGGTTTTCACTGTCACTGATGTGACAGTGTTGCTCTTCAAAGTAGACATTTTATGCACACAAAATAATACCATCTGCCTAAACATGGTATTAGTGAAATATTAAAATTCATATTGCAAAAGCCTGACTTCCTGTGGGGTAAACCGATGTTAAAAATGACAAGCCAGTAATGGGTATCAACACTTTCTCTGTTACAGTGGAATTATCTTGTAGTAATCTGCATAACAAATGCATTTATGCATTTCAAATGATGACATGAATATTTAATATCTTAATATCTTTAATATCTTAAAATTAAATATTTTCTTAATTAAAATAAAAAAAAAACAGAAAGGAAATAAACAATTAATGACACCTTCAGGAAAGTTTTGGTAAGTATAAATATCTATGATATAGTAGTCAACCTTTTAGATTTCCCAGGACTTTATCATGCACATAGCATCGATGTATAATAAATTAAGCTGTTCTAACCTATTATCAAAGCAGATGTAAGACTGACTAAGTTGCCACAGCCTCCGCATCTACTTTAACTTACCTCTTCTTATATCATCTCTCGGTAAATTAGATTAGGTGTATGCAAACCTAAGAAATGTCTGAGCAAGGACGAACCTAATTTACACCAAATACATCTTCTAAATATGACCATGCTAACCGCATGAAAACCTGTAACAAATTTCTCAATTTTCAACAAACAATAACATCCTGAATCTTGTTAAACTTCACAGCATTGTTATATGACAAAAAATCCCTAACTACTGTACTATCAAATCTCTGCCTTTCTTGGAAGAGCTGCCAAAGTTTGATTTGATTTTGATCTCTGAGAAATAAAATGTGGTTCTCACATCAGGCTTCTAGCTGGAAAAAAGATTTTGCTAGGCTTTCTCATAAGCAGTATCCCAGGGCAATGCTGCTAAAATTTTGATGAGAAAGAAAAAACCATTTGAACACTTTTTTTTATCTGATTACTGTAAGCTAACAGAGATGCATTGAAAAGTTCAAGCAAAAAATATATATTTTCAGGCAAAAATATATATTTTTTAGTATAAAGGGACAAGAGTACTCAGCTGTTAAATCTTGAGGCCCAGTCTATTTATGGTAGGTAAAATCTGTGTCAAACACTTAAAAATTGGAGCTTTATTAAAAATTTCTTTAGGCATTGGACTCTTCCATGGCAAGATCACATATCTTACAACAATTGCAATGTTCTTCCCACTGAGAGGAGCAGAGACTAAAGGAAAACTAGAAATTCCCTTACGTTTTTTCTCATTTATGCATTAATGCAATTTCTGAACTTCATGCATTCTGATATTTACCTTAAATCTTAATAATACTTGATTTTAATTTTGTACCCTTTACTGTGGAATTGTAATTATACAATTTCTTGAAAATCAACTTCAACAACTAAAGCAATGCAGTAGTCATCTATAATTCTAGAAAAAATTGCATTGTGTGAATTAGCCAGAATTATGACACTTGTCATTCAAATTCTTGGAATATAGAAAAAGGAAGCATACAGTGAGGAGAAATTGAAAAAGGCCATTTTGGCATGCAAGAAATTGTTTGTAAGGCATAGCATCATTTCTGCTGTAGGGAAGAACTGTTCTGTACCTATAACAATAATGGTCCTATCCTATGACTACTGATAACTTTCACTTTGAAGTGCATGAAGTAATGCTGCAAGCTCAAGTGCTGTCAATCAAGTAATCATTGAAATATACAGTTGTGGACAGGGAAGAGATCACAGCCTCAAACAGTCTTATACCAACTGGGACAGTGGGGCCGGTATAGCCCAGACAAAATTGTAGAATTCACCTACAGGTAGTAACATTGAACTCAAAAAGCAGAGTCAGCCTTCCATTTCACAAGTTTCATGGCCACATGATGCAATGGGAGCGAGTTTAGGCCTCAAAAAGGGAGAGGGGACACGTTCATAAAGGTCTGCTCCTGGACTGCACATGCTGAAGCAAACAGGTGTGCTGAGCTGGCTGAGGTAAATGAAAAGATTTTACAGTGAAGTCTGGAACATACACTGCACATGAAGATTTAATTCTATACAAAGCTTCCTCATAACTCTTCAAAAGCATAAGGTCCACAGAATCAAGACTTATTCCACTTTGAAATTCAAAATAAGAAACAGTCACAGCTGATGGAATGTACATGAGATTGAGCTACTAACAGAGAAAGTGCAAGAAAGTAAACTAATTCTTTAAGATTTAAAATAATGATTAAGACTAAAAATTAAGAACTATGATAAAAGAGTAGCTAGTGGCAAGTTTTGCAGATATTCTGAATATAATCTGAGGTTATTATAGATGAGCAGTTCTACCTCTACCTCCACCATGGAGACTATAAGGGAGAAGGGTCAACTGTAGTTTATAAGTATCTAAGTATGGCAGAATTTAAAAGGGATTTCATCTATGGTAACAGCACTGGTGAGTGATACTGCAATACAGCATAAAGTTAATATACCCACATTTTAAAAGGTATTGAAAAACTGAACAGAATTTATACAAGAGCTGGCGGAAGAAGGATACACAAATAGTTCTACTTCTATAGTTTATCAAACAGAAAATTGAAATATGGTGGTTACAATTGTGTAAGTTGAGTACAAAACAGGTTTTTTCTTTGTGTTTTTTTGGCTTTTTTTTTTTTGTAAACTTACTAGAGAACAGTTTCACAGGAACTGAGGACTGTTAACTGATATTAGAATAATTAAAATAGGTCTTGTATTTAAGCTTAAAAATATTTTAACCATTTATTCCTGTGTTGGGTTTGCATGGCAAGGTTTTGGTAGCGGTGGGGGTCTACAGGGGTGGCTTCTGTGAGAAGCTGCTAGAAGCTTCCCCTGTGTCTGATAGAGCCAATGCCAGCCGGCTCCAAGATGGACCCGCCCCTGGCCAAGGCTGAGCCCATCAGTGCCTCTGTGATAACATATTTAAGAAAGAGAAAAACAGTTAGAGAGAGAGCTTTTTTGCAGCCAAAGAGAGGAGTGAGAAGATGTAAGAAACTCTGCAGACACCAAGGTCAGTGCAGAAGGAGGGGCAGGAGGTGCTCCAGGCACCAGAGCAGAGATCCCCCTGCAGCCCATGGTGAAGACCATGTTGAAGCAGGCTGTCCCCCTGCAGCCCATGGAGGAAGGATGAGGGGGTGTAGAGATTCCACCTGCAGCCCGTGGAGGACCCCACGCCAGAGCAGGTGGAGGCACCCGAAGGAGGCTGTGGCCCTGGAAGCCCACGCTGGAGCAAGCTCCTGGCAGGACCTGTGGACCCATGGAGAGAGGAGGAGCCCATGCTGGATTGCTGGCAGGACTTGTGACCCCATGGGGGACCCAGACTGGAGCAGTTTGCTCCTGAAGGTCTGGACCCCATGGAAGACAGCCACACAGGATCAGTTCGTGAAGGTCTGCACCCCGTGGAAGAGACTCATGTTGGAGAAGTTCGTGAAGGACTGTAGCCCGGGGGAGAGACTCCATGCTGGAGCAGGGGAACGATGAGAGGAGTCCTCCCCCTGAGGATGAAGAAGCAGCAGAAACACCGTGTGATGAACTGACTGTAACCCCCATTCCCCGTCCCCCCTGTGCTGCTGAGGGAGGGGCAGAGGTTGAAGCCGGGAGTGAAGTTGAGCCCAGGAAGATGGGAGGGGTGGGGGGAGGTGTTTTAAGATTTGATTTTATTTCTCATTCCTCTACTCTGTTTTGCTTAGTAATAAATTAGATGAATTTCCTCTCTAAGTTCAGTCTGTTTTGCTCGTGATGATAATTAGTGAGCGATCTCTCCCTGTCCTTATCTTGACCCACAAGATTTTCGTTGTACTTTTTCTCCCCTGCCTAGTGGATGAGGGGAGTGATAGAGCGGCTCTGGTGGGCACCTGGCCCCCAGCCAGGGTCAAGCCACCACAATTCCTATGGATGTTGATCAGGGTTTAGACACAAATTATTGTACACAGAACAAAGTCTAATGACCTTAAACGTAATTCTTTTTAATACAGAAGAGGCAAGAGTGTATGCACCCTTCCAGAGACAGAATAATGCACTATGCATATTATTATGCTGTGAATAAACAGTTCCTGTATTTCATGTTACTGAAGCAGACACAAAGCTCTAGTTCTTGAAGAATTAACAATAAACACTCATCATGCTGCAGTATACCATATAAAAAAACCTCCCACAAACTACTTTCCTTGAACAAAGTATGTGATTAGCCTATACTAACAAGCTATATCACATCTGCTCATAAAAATAGTGGTTTGACCTTACCTTTGATTGGATCGTCCTCAGATTGACTATATGCATGTCACAAGGCATGGATGACAAGAGTGGGGAAAAAGTATTTAACATCTCTGGGACACCTGAGTCTGCATATGTTGTCATTGGAATTACAGGATGATTTAAGAAAGAAGAAGTCACGTGGCTAAGAAGTGAGGGAAAACTGACTGATGCCTTTTCTTCATTCTGCAAAATACAAGAGAGAGTATTTGTAAAATCAAGTTAATATACCATCATGTCTAAATTTTGAAACCCACTTTATATGTGATTCCATTAATTTAATAGAAAATTTAAATTTACAATGTGTCCATTTAATTACTTTTGGAAACTTCTGATCATCCACTAATTGTCTTCCACTACTAGGTATACTTCCTGTTTTTACAAATCATCAGTACATCTTTCAAAATCATCATTAGATGACACCTCATTTTAAATTGTTCCTCAGATTTCTGTGTTAGCCCTTGATGTGTAAACAATGTAGTTTAGAGAAAGAAACTAGGTACTAGTTTAGCAAGTTGCTCCTAGGTATTCAGTATCTACTTGAATACTGACAGCCAGCTAGCCAGCCTTTTGCAGGCTTTCTTTTCTGCATAAATTTTCTGTCCTGTATTTCTTAACTACTTTCTTCAGATTCATCTAACTTATATCCTACATCCCTCTTTCTTTTTAAATCTAATTTCTTAAAATTGCTGGAAGAAATTGCAACAAGCACCTTTGTGTTGGTCTGCAATGTAAAAGATTTGTTTTGCAGTTTTATTTCAACGTCATGCTGGCAGGAACTGAAGGGACTGTCTCCCAAGATTTTAGAACCTTTGCACTTTCCCAAGTTTTGTATTTGCAGTGCTTTTACATGGCTGCAGAAACTGTGCTACAAACCCGAGATGACTATTCACAACAGCTAGTTAAATCTCCATAGAAGCCAGAAAAGAAAACAAAGAAACTTCAAAAAGGCAATTTCTGGTTTAGAATGTCAGTGAAAATAAATTAGAAATGCATGAAAACCTATTTTTCTCCTATTTTTCCTTGCACAGTCAGATAAATCCCTGCTTGTTTAAACCAGTGGTTTTTATTGAAAACTTTGCAAAAAGTTCACCAAAACCAGTATCTTAAGCATTGATATCTTAAATTTGCATTTTATGATAGGCTGAAAACACAGAAATAAAAAATAAATGGGAGACACTTAAAGCAAAGGGGAGGATTATTTATCAGCTTATAATGGACAACCATAACAGTAATTCCTGTATGCATGTATGCATCTTTATTTATACCTCTGCAGTAGCACTAAATACATCTGACTGTGTCGCAACTGAAAATATGCCAGAGCTGAACTGATACAAGATGATAATTTCTGTTTCATTCTTGGTGCTTTTCTTTGTAATGACTAACACTGTTTGCCTCTTTGGTAGCTAGTAAGCACTGAGGCTAATATTTTTATAGATCTATTATGACCCCCAATTTACTTTCCAAAAATGGTAATAGTTGTAGAGGATTGCTCCTCCACGTGCCTTGCTACATTTATTTACATTGAATTCCATCTACCACTTTACTGCATGCTTGTCACGGTTCAACCCCAGCCAGCAGCTGAGCACCATGTGGCCGCTTACTCACTCCCCTCTTCTCCATGGTGGGATGGGGTCGAGAATTGGAGGAAAACGGTAAAACTCGTGGGTTGGGATAAGGACAGTTTACTGGGACAGCAAAGGGAGAGAGAAATAACAACAGTACTTATAACAGGTGATACACAATGCTATTTGCTCACCGCCTGGAGTCGATGCCCAGCCCATCCCCGAGCAATGACCCCTCCTCCCCAGCCAAACCCCCCTTATATGCTGAGCACGATGTCATATGGTACAGAATATCCCTTTGGCTAGTTTGGGTCAGCTGTCCCAGCTGTGTCCCCTCCCAGCTTCTTGTGAAAATTTACTTTATCCTAGCTGAAAACCAGGACAATGCATAATCAGTCTTGAGTCCTCCAATTTCTCAGTTAGCCTTGGGGCTTTTTTAATTACCTTGAACAGTTCATCATCACTGGCAAACTTCCTTGTCATGATTTTCTTCCTTTACAATTAGTGTACAAGTAAGCTTGCTCTAAGTACAGCTAAAGCTAAGAGTCTTCGTTCAAGTGACTGCATGCACACTCAGAGGGAAAATGTACACATAGATGTTCTCTCAAAGAATTCTCTGTTTCACTCCAAAAGGAAAACCACTTACTCTGTTGCCATAGATATGAAGTCAGTCAAAACATTTTATTGACAGTTTTCTTACTATTATTCAATCTTTTATTTTCTGTGATATAAATTGATTGCTTGGATCTGAGAATTTAAAAAAAGTCTCCTACAATACCTTACAAATTATACATGAATCGGTCAAATAATTTCTGCATCCTAGTATAATATTTAAAACAAAAGATGTATCAAAAGCCCTTGCAACTGGTTCTTTGGTCCAGGCATGACACCTGAGAATGAGTAGAAGGCAAAACTACTGTCCAGCAACAAGAGTAATTTCAGATCAGTTTTTCACATGCACTTTTGAACAACGGGCATTCAGTACTCAAAGCATTTGAGATCAGTGATTTTGCCTAAACAGAACTGATGTTTAGTCATTTCCTCCTCTACTTTCAACCACTGCTCAACATACACTACAAACATGTTGCAGTAAGAAGTGCATGCCCCATATCCAGCATAGTTCCCCTCAACTCCAGGTTTCTCAGATTTAAGGGACCCCAAGGAGCTGGAAAGAGGAAGAAGGGTGAGCTTTCACAGAAACAACTTTTTTTTTTTTTTTCAATGCTTTATCTACATGCAAATTCTCACTGTAAGACATCTCAAATACTTACTTGGAGAAGGGCCACAGTTTGTTATGGGAAGACTGACTGAAAATTCATTCTAAGTGCAACTTTATGCCTGGAAGTACAGTGCTTGCTGAAAACAAACAGAACTCATTTAGATGTCCTCACAATTTCAGAAAAAGATGTTCCTCAGAAAATACCAAAATCATTTGAGAAGAGGAGACACAAGATCTTTCTGAAAGTATCTGCTCCATGAATAGAAAAACACTGTGTACATAAAGGCAAGCATGACATCCATGGGTTAAAATCTTGCCCTAATCCCAGAAGGGATCAGAAGTACAGGAAAAAAATATGAGGCAAGTTTGTATATTGGCTGACATGAAAGTAAAAAATCATCCATGGTAAAAATATCACATGAATCCTCAGCCCTTCTAAGAAAAGATAGCAGAGAGCAGGTCAATCTTCTAGGACTAAATCCTTCAAAGCCATCTCTAAGGCTAACAGAAGTAATGTGAATAAAAAAGGTGGTTTTAGCATAAAGATGCAGTAATGTATATTCCAGTTGAGAAATCAGGAAAGATGGAAGGATAGACAGTGGAAACTTTGAAGAAGAATGTGGGTGGGAGAGAATCATTTACTATTAATGGGCAATGGGACAAAATTCTCAGATAAACTGTAGCAGAGCCATAAAGAGTGGCTTCCTAGATTCTGGAAAGAATTGAAGATTGTAGAGAAACACTCTTCTGAAGGACTCTGGCAAATGCTGGAACCAGAGCTGATTCAACTTGGCTCATTTTTGCTTCTGCTGCATTTAGATGTTTTATCACAGGCATAAGCATTTTACTGAAGCATTATCCACTTTGAAACTTTGAAAAGCTATGCTAAGACTTAGGTGGAGATTTTATCTTGAATCTGGTACTCCCACATCTGGAACGACAGTCAGTTTTGGATGACTGCACCAACAGAAGTGCAGTCATTCAGTGAATCTATGTAATAGTGATAGCAATGGAGAGTACAGTGGGTGTCGAAAGTTGCCAAGAGACCAAGGGAAAAAGGGGTTTGCAAACACTGTTAAGACAACACTATCACAGAAGAGCCAAAAGAGACATTTCAAATCCCACTCCCCTATAGGTACATCACAGTCACGAAAGGATTGGAGTACGTCCTTCCCCTCTCAATCTAGTGATCCAAAATTTAAACAGGACTCTGGGAAGAGAGGGGTGGGAAGGGTTCGCACGTACAGGCGACTCATTTGGAAGAATAGTTACTCTATATGCACATTCACTATGTGGGCGGCTTTCAACAGTACCCTGCTGATGCTAAGTCAGAAGACACAGTCCCACAGTCTCCATCTAAAGTACTGCTCTCTCAAAAGTGGCATTATTTCCTCAACTTCAGTGACAGCGTTTAACATTCAAAGGGTGAATGGAGCTCCAGTGGCAGCCTTACAAACATTACATACTGGCAAGATTCTGACATATGCCACTGATACAGCTGAGTGCTAGCTTAATGAGCTCCAATTAAAGCAAATACTGCCTTTTTAAACTACCTTAAAGCATATTCATATACAGTTATGTCTGTGTTGAAATGACAGTGCAATATATGTAAACAAATCCCCATATGGGATCTTTCCTTGTCATCAAAAGTAAGGTGAATAATTCTAAACTTCTAGTTTTGAGGGAAAAAAACCTAACAAGCTACACTCCAGTATAATCTTAGGTTACAATTTGCAACAAGTTCTAAGAATGGCCTCATCTATTAAAAGTACTGTTATATCAGAAATGAGCTATTTTATCGATAAATGGAGTATGGAACAGATTAAGAAAAGACTCAAAGGGTTTTCTGGTAACAGTCTAAATTGAGGAACTGAGGTCCTTAATTAGAGGGGAAAACCACTAATTAGACTCTTCAGAAATCATTTAGTAATTGAATGGAAGAAAGAAATGGAAAATACTGTAGAGAAGAAAGTAAAGCTGAAACACTTGATAACTGGACTTCAATTGAGCTAACAGAGAAGCAATTAACTTTTCAACACAGACAAGTAGTCTAAAATTTCTCATACGGAAGTAAGGAAACTGAGGCAGACAGAATATCAAATCACAAATCTTGACCATTTAAATACTCCTCCTCTAGACTGTTCTCTGCTATGAACAACCCTAGTCAGGAAAGAAATAACAATTCCAAAACCTCATCAACATCCAAACTATCTGATCAAACATGCTGAAATGTGGATGCTGACTTTAGATGTCAGTGCATTCACATAAAATCTGAAAACAGTTCTGTGATGGTTTAGCCTCAGACAGCAGCTGAGCATGACTTCACATGGTATCAAATATCCCTTTGGCTAGTTTGGGTCAGCTATCCTGGCTGTGTCCCCTCCCAGATTCTTGTGAAAATTAACTCTATCCCAGCTGGAAACCAGGACAAGACAGAATGCCGAGCCTGCTAAATCAAGGGATGCAGATCAAAATAGTCTGATACCAAACCACGTGGACTATTCCTGGGAGGAAAAAGTGCCTTGCTTTCTCTCACATTGTGTAAGGAAACAACTTTTATCGACTTTCTCTGTCACAGGTTCAGAAAACCAACTGGCAGCGCTCTTCAAAGAAGAATGTTTCTGGATTGCAAAATCTAATCTGTCGAGTAAAAAGACTCTTCAGAGCATCTCTAGTCCCAAAACATAGGAAGACAATATTATTAAGCATCTGTCAACCTTAATCTAGCAACTGACAGCTGAAACGGTCAGCCAAAGAATCTAAAGCTTCCCAAAGACAAACATGTAAAGAAAAATGGTTTCTTTCTGTACAATGCAAAGATTGACAACCATCTGTATGTTGATGAGATGCTGCTTCTACATGAGAAACTGGTTGGGTAATACTGTGCTAGCCTGCTTACACATGAGAAACATAATGGCAGACAACATCATTGACTATGTGAATATGCAGTTTTACAACACATGACAAAAATAAATGACAAATAAGGACAGATGCCTTAGCTTTAAAATTACACACATTCTTCCCCAAATGCAAACATCTGCAAACCCTTTACTATATAGGGTGCTTTTCACTTCAAGGCGTCTCTGAACAGGAAGAGAGTGAGAAAATTGCACAACATTCCTGCACACACATTGCCCTAAAGCTCCCAACTTGGAAGAGAAATTCAGGTTTTATTTGGGACTGATACTAGTCAAATTCATGAAACTGAATCAAGCAGTAAATGGTTACAACATAGCTGCAGGCTTTCCATGCAAGACTGCCTGGCTGTTAAGTCACCAAGTGAAAATCAGATGCGCTTGCTTTAAATTCATCCAATTCTTAGTAATACAAAGAAGAATAATTAAGTGTCTGACAAGCTCTGAATATCCAGATATCCTCCTCCAAACTCAGGAGCAATGCATCCCAACAAAGTGGAAGTCAAGCAAAAACACCAAGAGGCCCCCGTGGATGAGCCAAGGAGCTCCTGGGCAAAGTCAAACAAAAAAAGGAAGCCTACAGAGGGTGGAAGCAAGGGCAGGTAGCCTGGGAGGAATACAGAGAAACTGTCCGAGCAGCCAGGGAGCAGGTTAGGAAAGCCAAAGCCCTGACAGAAATTAGTCTGGCCAGGGATGTCAAGGACAACAAGAAAAGCTTCTATAGGTATGTTAGCGAGAAAAGGAGGACAAGGGAAAACGTGGGTCCCCTCCAGAATGAAATGGGTGACCTGGTTACCCAGGATATGGAGAACGCTGAGGTACTCAATGACTTCTTTGCCTCAGTCTTCACTGGCAAATCCTTGAGCCACACTGCCCAGGTCACAGAAGGCAGGGACTGGGAGAATGTAGAACCACCCACTGTAGGAGAAGATCAGGTTGGAGAATATCTAAGGAACCTGAAGGTGCACACGTCCATGGGACCTGATGAGTTGCATCCGCGGGTCTTGAGGGAACTGGCGGATGAAGGGGCCAGGCCACTCGCCATCATATTTGAGAAGTCCTGGCAGTCTGGAGAAGTTCCCACCAACTGGAAGAGGGGGAACATTACCCCCATTTTTAAGAAGGGTGAAAAGGAAGACTCAGGGGACTACAGGCCGGTCAGTCTCACCTCCGTGCCTGGCAAGATTATGGAGCAGACCCTCCTGGAGACTATGCTCAGGCACATGGAAGATAAGGAGGTGACTGGTGACAGCCAACATGGCTTCACTAAGGGCAAATCGTGCCTGACAAACTTGGTGGCCTTCTATGACGGGGTTACAGCGTCTGTGGATAAGGGAAGGGCAACTGACATCATCTACCTGGACTTGTGCAAGGCATTTGACACTGTCCCGCATGACATGGTTGTCTCTAAATTGGAGAGACATGAGTTCGATGGATGGACCACGCAGTGGATAAGGAATAGGCTGCATAGTCGCACTCAAAGAGTTGTGGTGAACGACTCAATGTCCAAGTGGAGAACGGTGATGAGTGGTGTCCCCCAGGGGTCGGTACTGGGACCGGCACTTTTCAACATCTTTGTCGGTGACAGGGACAGTGGGATCAAGTGCACCCTCAGCAAGTTTGCCGACGACACCAAGCTGTGTGGTGTGGTCGACACGCTGGAGGGAAGGGATGCCATCCAGAGGGACCTTGACAGGCTGGAGAGGTGGGCCCGTGTGAACCGCATGAAGTTCAACAAGGCCAAGTGCAAGGTCCTGCACGTGGGTTGGCGCAATCCCAAGCACAGCTATGGGCTGGGCAAGGAATGGATTGAAAGAAGCCCTGAGGAGAAGGACTTGGGGGTATTGATTGATGAGAAGCTCAACATGAGCTGGCAGTGTGTGCTTGCAGCCCAGAAAGCCAACCGTGTCCTGGGCTGCATTAAAAGAGGCATGACCAGCAGGTCGAGGGAGGTGATCCTGCCCCTTTACTCTGCTCTTGTGAGACCCCATGTGGAGTACTGCATCCAGCTCTGGGGGCCCCAGTACAGGAGAGACATGGAGCTGTTGGAGCGAGTCCAGAGGAGGGCCATGAAGCGGATTGGAGGGCTGGAGCACCTCTCCTATGAGGACAGGCTGAGAGAGTTGGGGTTGTTCAGCCTGGAGAAGAGAAGGCTCCGGGGAGACCTAATTGCATCTTACCAGTACCTGAAGAGGGCCTACAGGAAAGATGGTGAGTGTAGTGACAGGACAAGAGGTAATGGGTTTAAACTAAAAGACAAGAGATTTAGATGAGATGTTAGGAAGAAATTCTTTACTGTGAGGGTGGTGAGGTACTGGAACAGGTTGCCCAGAGAGGTTGTGGAGGCCCCATCCCTGGAAGTGTTTAAGACCAGGTTGGATGGGGCTTTGGGCAACGTGTTCTAGTTGAGGGTGTCCCTGTCTGCAGCAGGGGGGTTGGAACTAGATGATCTTTAAGGTCTCTTCCAACGCAAACCATTCTATGATTCTATGATGTATCATCCCTCTTCTTCTCAGGTCTATGTTTGGAACTAGATTTTTTGTCTGCCTGTAAAAACTCCTAGTGCTTTTGGGACGGCAAGGAGAAGGATGTTAGATAATGGGGCTTACATCCATAATACAACAAATAGCAATTAGTCAGAATTAGGATGAATTCTTCTGAGGTGAATAATTCCTTTTCAGTGTCCAAGAGTGCAACGCTGATGTAATCACGTATCAAAGAGAACGCTAACCATCACTTCAAGCAGCTTTCAAACTGGCTAGTGGTTGCAGAGGGAATTTTTTTTGGAAATCAAATAAGGTGCTAGAAACATCTTCACTGAGCAGTGGGATTCAGAACACCTAAGACCTCAAAGCTGCACAAGAATCTTCAGCAGAACAATATTCAGGTAATCTCTGTAAAAAAGCAGGTCTTCTACAATGAATTAGACTTTTAGGGAGGCTTGGATAAATTGCAACCAGAAATAACAGCCATAAATGTGAGTACTGAACAGGCAGCTATCCTGAAATCTTACAAAGACTATAAGCAAGAATACAGATGCCAAATTATTTTCTGCTATACTACAGCATCGGTCTTTCCTGAAATCTTGGAGGGCGGGAGGCAAAAATCCTGAAAAATATAGAGATTAGATCTGCCTGAATTGTTCATATATACATTTTTGTCAACACTGAAATATTCACCAGTTATATTACAGTTTTGCACATCAAAGCATAGATTCTTTTGGAAATATGTTTCAAGAACCATGATCTGGAATGCTTAGGGTTTTTTGATTGCTATTGAAGTGACCAGCAAAGGAGGACTCAGCTGAGCAGACAAAAACTGATATTACCTCTTTACCTCAGGGAATGGAAATTTTTTCTCTCAATTCACTTGCAGGCTGTTACACTGGAAATGCATTTCTGCCACACTAGGTGGAATGGGTCCCTGGAGGCTGATTATAGAAGAAATGAAAATTCTGAGGCACTGTAAAATATCCACAAGGCTGTGAGTTGGTTCAGAGTTACTTCTAAAATCATCATTTTCTGTACTGCCTGTGGATTCTTAGCTGGCACTGAAACTGCAGGTGAGGAAACCTGGGACTGCTATAGGTAACCAAATCCAAAGAAATTAGGACCCACAGAAGTTGTTCTCAGTCTGCTAGAGCCAAATATGGTAGTCTCTAAGACCAGGGGACTCCTCAGATCCCAGGTTCACAGATGGGAGCCTGCTGTGGTTCTGCTCCTTCAAGACCAGGCAGGAGAAAGGCCAAGCATGTATTCCCAGTAGGCACGGACATGCACACATGGCCAGCCATACAAGTGAGCAGAGAGCAGCATCTTTACCAGCACCCATGCAAACACAGAACACTTGGGCAACATGAGCAGAACAATCTGAACCTGATTGTGCCCTCCAGCTGATCAGGTCTGAAGTTCACTAGTCAAAGAACCTCACTTTCTTGATTCACAAGTACACTCAAGAACCACAGATCCCTCAGTGTGGACTGATGTTGGTCTGATGTCCTGGCCTGGGCCTTAGGCCTCTTAACCATTGACCAGCTCAGATTTCACATCCTTCCAAGTGCCAGGTCCCTGCCTGTCAGCCTGAAGCTTGCTAACAGTTTACATGTACACACAGAAAATAGAGGTCCTGTCAGCAAGTGGCAACCAGTTGCACTGGTCTCTCAGTCCCATGGTCTCTCTCTCCAAGTAGCTGACACACAGATCTCTTACTGTAGTTGCTTCCTAGTCTTACCTGAAGTTGGCTAATGGCTCACACAGATTCAGAAAAGGTTGTGCACTTGCAATAAAAATACAGGATAGACTGTGGTGATCAAGCACGGGACTTGATCAGACCCTTTTATGCCCCTTTTACCCCTATTTGTCCCACTTGTTACTCCTCAATCCTTCTCTTTCCCTTCCTGTGTCCTTCCACTGAACATCCCATAACAAGCCTCTTGGTTTGGTTTTGTTGTTTTTTTTTTTACTTTTTTTTCTTTTAAAGTCCAAAATTTTCTCCCCCCTCCAAATCATCTAAGTCTTGTATCCCTTTGGGCAATAATACCCTTAGTCTGCATAAAGTGATTTCTGCTGAGTTGTCTTGTTGGGTTTTACACCAGTGAACAATCTCAATATTCTTCCTTTCATGGCCAGTTGAGTGTGCTCCACTCCTCCCTGGTTAGGTTCCTTCGCTTCCTCCACCTATCACTGTTCCTTTCATAACTATCAGGTCCTAGCATTTAGTTTAGTTAACCTTTAATCGGATACCATAATGGCAATCATGTTCTATAAACAAATCATTTGGAGAACAGCTGCTTGCTGGCCTAAAGAAGCTTACAGATGGCAAAGAAAGTCACTAGTCACCATGATCATAAGCACATCACCATAATTACCAAGGTTGACAAATATGCAGCCATCAGTATAGTCAGATGAAAGGGATCACAAAAGCAGACAGACAACATGACGTGTTTTTTTCAATAGAAGTATTTTATACTTTAGTTATAGCCTTTCCCACCAATTTTATTTCTTATCTTCTGATTTTTTCTTACAGTGTTTATACTGTTCAATAATGGTGCAGGAGAAAGGAGGAGGGACTTAATGCCTAAATAAATAACCCATGCTAGAGTTGTGGAAGGGACACAGTGATAGATTGTTTCCTGTTGACTGGGAAGAACATCTCCTGTTCCCAAAGACAGCACAACATAGTGAGCACAAATTTTCTGGAGTTCTGCTTTGATCAGGAAGTAGGTCATCAAACTGATGATAAAGACAGAACTACACAATGATATCTCCTAATTTTTGTCCTCCAGAGAGGCTATCTGCATTGGAAGTCTGCTGCTTATGTGAAGTTCCTGCCGATGATGGAAACTGCTTGTTCCATGTGCAAGGAGATTATCCCTTGAGATTTATTTCACTTGAAAATACAAGTGGCAGTAGCTGGACTTGCAGCCTTTCTCCCTCCTTTAAGGATTCTGCCCTACCGCCAGAGCTTGCAGCAAGAACAAGTAGGCCTTCCTAGAAGTGGTGATACAGAAAGGTTTAAATTTAAAGACCTCAAGCTGTACCAGCTCAGAAAATACCCGAAAGAGTTCTACTTTCCCGCTTTGGTGAATTATATGGGCTAAAAGTGGAGAGATCAAGCTTGAATACTATGCATACTACTAAAGTAAAATACTTTCTTGCTAAACAGAGCTGGCAGACAGGTACACATGAATGAAGACAAATAAAAACAACCAAAGGAAAGTAATTCACTGTAGAGATGTACACACACAGAACCTCCCCCCCAACAACAAACCACAAGAGAGACATAGCTGTAAGTCCAGAAATCAGAGGAAGGCAGTCCTCTGTACTACCTACTTCACCATGAGCCAGCTACAAGAAGTGGCTGCTGCCCTGTTGTAGAGTGAGAACATTCACTCCCTACAGCTTTGGACAGTATCACGTGAATGCAGCTTGGAGACAAATCTGTCCTTGTTTAGAACCTTTCTGCAACACATCTTTGTCACAGTGTCAAGAAAAAAACAATATTTAAAAGAAATTAAGCTCTAAGGTGCCCTGGCATAAAAATGAGGACAGTGCTGGCCTGAAAGCAGATAATATTTGTAGATAAGTAAGAGATAGAAACACTGCTCTTGAGCAGCAGACACAAACTTCCAGCATAAGAAATACAGTACCATCTATATAGTAGTAGCAGTAAGAATAATTTAAATGTAGTGTCTTAAACAAAGCTGTAAAGAACTAACACATACCTGAATCTCTCTTCACATGAAACAAGAATAAGTGTACCTCTCTTACTAAATATACGTGGCAAAGCTCTAAAGGAGATGCATTGTGTTCTATGTGAGAGGAAGAGAGGAAAATGTCTTTTTATTTTTATTTATTCTGTGGCCACCATAAAACCCCAAGACTTTAAAGTTCAAGATATTTTATATACTTAACGAGTTCACTATGGTAGTTATAACTAAAAATATTAGACTATGTGACATTGTTACACATGGGCTTGAAAATCTTCTAAATGGTAGTAGGCCATCTAATGGCTAATGTTGAGTTTCTGCTTTTTTGAAACATCGAGTTAATTATGCTTGTTAAGGTGTGGTTACACATAGCATAGCAATGCACAGTATAGTATACAGCTACTATATGAAATGTACATATGCATTATAAATATGCACACCAAGAAAATGCCAAATGCAACTCAATAATCAGACAGAAATGGCTATATCATCAAGCATATATTTTCAGAGAAAGTGGATACTGACAGGTATTTAATAAGAAAAAAAAGAGTAGTTGTATGTGGTGGAAGAAAAGGAGTTTGATTATCTGACTGCCACGTATTTGTGCTTTTATTAACTGCCTGTATCATTGTTTCTCTAAACAACCTCCCCCAAAACAAGGCAGCTATTTGAGCCATTGAATCCTGGCTCTCTGCTTGAGACTAGGCAATAAATCCAGTTATATAAATTGAGTAAGTCAAGGCAAGGTATGAAATAGGAATCTGGAGAAAGTGTGTGCCTGGTATGGCATCTTTCCTCTAGCTATGTCACTGATGAAACAAAGATATTACCACTTCCTATAAATCCTATTTCATTCATATTTGTATACTAATATACCACACTAAGGCCCAGAAAGTAAAAAGATATCAATGCTTATTTTTAACAAAACTTATAATAAATGTAAAATAATGAGTATATATTTTCAAAAATAAAGAAATATTTACTCTGTTGACAAGTATTGATAACTGTATTCTGTTTCATTCTCAGCTAAATAATAATCCTTTCAATTTAAAAAATGAAATGCATTCACTTCTTGCTTAACAATCGGAGGAAAAAGAAGAATGAATATTAGGAGAAAATTCAAAAAGATATGCAGAGCCAAAAAATGCTTGCAAGGACAAAATGAACATATAAACAGAATTAGTTACATCTTGAAGGAAGAGCAAAGGATGTCTATAGAAATGTAACAACATCAACTGAGGTCTGAAGGACACAGTTGTCAATAAATCTAGTGAGTATAATGTAAAGAGAAACGAGATTTGTGCAGCTCTTACTACATACATAGCTAGCTTAATGAATGATACCATCATTCTGAATACACCTTTTGTAGTATCCAGCTTGGGGCATGGGGGGTGTGAAATCAGCATGAGTATTTACTACTGGCTAGATAACCTAGCATTCAAGAGCCAAAAACCAGGTAACATTAGGATAACTTAGGAGAATACAGGCTACCTGAGTATGCTAGCAATTATTAAGAATTCTACATAACCACTGGATAGGTCAATCTTACACTTCAGGACATTCATGTGGTTTGACTCTGCCATTAAAATATATTGTTCAGGTGGGGTTGGGGAAGGAAAAAAGTATTTTGGAGGTGTAAATTAAAAGAAACTTTTGGTTGATGTTGTTATAACCAAAAATCTCCACAGTAATTACACCAAAGTGATGCTCATTTATTTTAATTAATTTTAAAGAATTGCAAGTCCTACACTTCACACACTGTCCTTTTATGGGGAAGTTTCCCAAAGAACAGAAAGATTCCTGTTCTTCAGAACTGTTTGTGAGAAAAGACAGAATGAAATATTTTGTAACGCACTTTAGAAAAAGCTTGCACTGGCAAACATGCCAAGTGATCTAAACTCCCGCCTCCTGTAGCTTCCATGGTTCCTCAAGTCAATAACAAAATAGGGCTTGACAACAAAATTAGGGTCAGTGTATGAGTCACACTGCAGCCAATTACATATATAAACTAGATATATTTTCTTCATAATTTTTTTGACAGGGCTATTTTTAAACTATTATAACAACTACCTTCTGAGTAACCATGCAGAAAAAAAAACCATGTTTGTACATTTAACAAAATGAAAAGAAAGGGGACTACTTCCCTTCCTTAAACACATCCAAAACAGTTACATGAATCAGAAAATGTTACCGATTTTGAAAAACAAAATGCTAGAACACTCTAAATATAGCAAAGGGGAATTCCATATATAAACACCAGAAAGATAATGTTTCCTTAAAACATCTTTCTTGGCTCCTGGGGGTTGTGCACACTGTATCAGTTGGGCCAACAGCACCTCTTTGACCATGCCCAGTCCCCCAAAGCTTTGATCTCCATTCTTTTCAAGTCTGTGCAAGAGTGTGTAAGAATTGACTGCCCTTAAAGGCTTAGCCTGCTGCAGCTCTTTAAAATTATTATAAGCTCAGCAAGCATGGTCAGAGGGGAGGAAGGTAAATGCTGGAACACAGGTACTCAAAACACCTCAAATATTTTTGATTGTAGCAGGTAATTGTCCCTTCTCCTTTGAAAGATTCTCAGCAACTTGCACAGAATCTTTCAAAAATGGAGGAAAGGGATAAGATTTTAATAAGAAAAAGGAAATACATTGTTATTCTACTAAGCTGATGTCTGACTGGTATCCCAAACAAACAGAGAGGTGTATGCAAAGACACATGTAAATATTCCACTAACCAAATAATCCCAGAGTTGTTTAGGCTGACTTTGTTCTAATTGTGGTATCTTCAAACTGTCTTCCCAAGGAGTGTTTTGGTTTGAAGCAGCAGTGCTGTTCTGAAATCAAACTTACAGCCAACCCCCCTTAACCACTGTGCTAGCTTGCAGAGGAGTGTCAGTGTGCATGGACTAGTTTTCTTTTAGAAGAAAGTAACCAAGAAGCTCCCCCAGAAGGATGCACCAAATGTGCTCTAACCCTTCACATCTCCATTATGGTCTGAATGAATGACTAATCCTTTGGACAGTTAAGTCTGTTCTGACACAAAACCACACCTGCTTTGAGCAGGGACTAGAAGACTTCCAGAGATATCTTTTAGTGAGTTATTTTATGGTTCTATGGAAAATACCAAAACTGCACACAGCATCAATGCAAGCATCATGACACTAACTGATTTGATCTGTCCCTGTTGTTTCACATTATTTGCTACTGTAAACATAGATTTCCATGTCCAATAATTCTTACTTACCAGCTTCACATTCTAATTTAATATAACACAAAGGAAGGTACTAAGGAAGTTTTCTGTGGCAGCATGTATCTCTCTGCAGGTTTCTTCTTGCGAAGGTAGATTAACCTGTGCGATGCTTGTTGTTGTCAAAGCTAGACTGCTGCACAAGTCAACTTAACTTCTTTCAAGTTAGTTCAGGTATATGCACACCACACTGATAGATGCAGTTAATATACTGCCTGTGTTATACAGGATGAGGAACTAGAAAATCCTCATGGCATGTACAACCTGAAAAAGGAGTGCCAGTCATTAAGTGGTGGAAATTAGCGTTAAGCTAGGTATTATCATCCTCTCACATTGGTAAATGATATCCACTATAAACCAGAATTAATTCCAATTTATCTGCATATTCATTAGCAGCTCAGTACACAACTTCTCATCTTTAGCTATGTGATGATTTTAAAATACACTCAGTGTTGTCATCATGATTCTACTGCCTCAGTATGAAGATGTACTTATTTTGTCCTTCTCAAAAACGATCGGAAAAAAAGCAGAGAGAAAATGCAAAGAACTAAAATAAAATTGAAGAGTTATTCAAAAGACAAATGGAGAAAAAAGGTGAACTGAGATGACCTGTGCAAGTTAAAAAAACCCAGACCCTTACAACAAATTGGTCTCAGTTTTCCCAGAATCATAGTGAAGTGAGAAGGTTTATATGTTTGGCATATAAATATTTCCACTTAAATCTTATTTCCTGAGAAAATTAAATTTGTAAGATGTTTTCTCTTTCCACCCATGCATCCAAAATAATTTGTCAACCTTTGACAGATTCAGTTAACTTTGTTAAGAAGCAGAAGTCTCACTAATTAGTCATTTTTTTAAAAGGTTCCTCAATAAAGAAAAAAAATAGAAAGGAAAAAGAAGACACTTCCACAACAGTACCCTAGTCATGTGTTGAAGTGTGAGTGAGAAAGCAGCCACCGCAGGTATTTGTGTGAGGAACAGTGAAAGATGAAGTCTTTACGATGAGAATATGCAAGCAAGTTGACAAAACTCCGTTGGAAGCTGTATTTCCTTAGTTCTACTGCTCATGGAATAATTTCTTTACTGAGTTCAGTGCTGCAACAGAAATAAATATTTGTATCTTAATTAGCCAGAAAAATCCAGACAGTGAATCCTACCACATCTGTTCCATGTCTTCTTTCCAGCAGAAGTCGGAAGATATTAGCTGTAATCTTGTTATCTTGGACACCTTGTCCAAGGCCACGGTTGTCATCCTGCATAAGTCGACGATCCATGATCACTTCCAACTGACCTGGAAGAGCAATAAAAGGATTATACTAGTAACAACAATATGTAAAGCTTCTATTAAACATAAGAAAAATACCCTGAAATATAACTTACAAAGAATCACAATTTTTCTCTTGTGTATGGAAGAGTAATAGCAGATCAATACTGCTAGGACTGATTATGAAAACAGTTAATACCTCTGGGCTTTGACTGTTTATAACCTTCCAAAAATTTTTAAAAGCCTTTCAGCAGAAGGTCCTGCAAATTTTTAACATAAGAGTCTAAATAGAAGTTTAGCATGGGAAGTTATTACTGTTAGCTATTATTTGTAACAAGTACACTTGGCACATCAAGCCTCAAAGAGGAAGATCACCCCAAGCAGCTGCAGCGGTTCCTTCTGTAGAGGAACTGTCTTCATCTTACACTCCACAAAAGAGTGCACCTCCCAAATGTATTTTTTCTTTGTTTGTTTTTGTTTCACAGTCAGAGGCAGAAGGAAAACCAGGCAGGCAATATGAGCATGTAACTACTCACAATCGCTCCTTCTTGTAAGGGTGTTTTCACTTCTGGGAGTAGGAAAGAACTTTGTACCAGATGAAGACTGAGTATGAAGTTCTGAGTTTATACTGAACTGTAGCACTGACATTCAAAATAGCTCTTTAAGCATGATGTTAAATCATAAATAGCCTTATGGAAAATGAAGTTCATATCTTTTCAAGTTTGTATCTCCAGAGGGAAACCAGTTCAGGGCATGTAATTAAAGTTGTTGCGGTTTTTGCTCACTGAATCTTCAAACAAGTGTACTTGTTTCCTAAATAAAACTGGAAGACTGAAGTACTTGTTTCCTAAATAAGAAATGCACAATTTAAACTACTAGAAAAGGCTGCTTAGTAAAGTGGTTTCTTTTATACTTCTTCATTGTTCTACAAATACTTATCGAATTTTCCTAAATACTTGTTTTTCCCTCAAGTAAAAACAGATTTTGCATATCCAGGACAGAAGTCAGGTGGCAATGAGCAAGAAACATACTACCATCTTGAACTAAAGTAAGACTAGGATTGTGTGTCAAATTGCTGGTCTTTGTGGATTGCTGTGCTAACATGGGCTGACAGACGGGTATAAGTCTCTGAAAAAAAGCTTTATTTGAATGCCTCTTTATTCTGGTAGCTGTATAGACTGAACAACCGATCTCTGTTTCCACCCATCCAGACCATTCATCATAGCCTTCTCTGCTGTGAGGGACAAGACTACGTCCCTTTTGGAATTCTTAATATGAATTCATTATTCTTGTCAACATATTCATCAGCTCTTTCAAAGTACTCCATTAAACTTGTGACCTATGATTTCGCTTCAGAAGTACATTGATTCTTAGCCAGGGTCATTTTTATCTTTTATTTCACTAATTCTAGACTTCAAAAAGCTGCTATTGTTTACCTTGACAGGGAACTTAAGCTATATTGCATATACCTTAAGACCAGTGTTTTTTACCTTAAAGCAAACAAATCAAAAAACATGATCAGCATCAGTTATCTATCTTAAGCCCTCTGCTACCACAGCAGTACAAAAGAGAACAAACCATTTAAGTTTTGCTGTTTCATTCTTGAGTACCATCAAAGTTTTTGAGTGAAAATTACCTGGTTCTGACAATTTATTGCTCATTTTGTCTTTTTTTTGTAATCTCTTTCCTCTGTCTCTAGTTTGAGACAGATCTTTCATTGAAGATGACAGGATCTCATATGGGAACAACCTCTACCTCCTCCTTTATGGACATATTCTAAAACTCCTCAAAAGTTAGAGAAATGTATTTCTTTTCTTCAGATGCTAGTAGGTATGGTAATCTCTGAATGAACTATTTCAGACAATCATGAAGGATAGGCCTTTATTATATCTGTCATCTTCTACCTACCATTTTTCAAGCTTGCAACACCTAGAGACTGAGCTGAATGAAGTGTCAAACGAACGCCAACATCTTGGATATAAGCCATTGTAGTCATAGGATAGATATTTGCTTGAAGAGGCAATTTGCTCATCGTCAGTCTGGGCTGGATCTGCAGTATGAACACGAACTTCAATAAAATACATTCTTTTTATGCATTTAAATTTCAAAGACCTTTTCAGACATTTATCCCATGTGCTTTAGAAGCACAACCGACACTGAAGCATTCACTCCACTGTATCATTTAGCTTTTTGGAGATTTGTGGCTAAAATTACAACTTTGGAAATGATAACTTCAATGTACTTTTAGATCAAAGAATATTTAAAAAAACCTGAAAGATTAATCAAGGGAACATACAAAAAAGAAATAATCACAGTTATAGAATGAGAGAAATTTTTTTCTTCTCTAGAGAGCAAGCAGTGAATAGATTCAAGGTAGCAGAAAAGGAATTGTTGGTTTATAATGGGAATTTATTAAAGTGCTAGTGGAATTCTTGAATGGTACATGACAAATGAGTAGTACTATTACAATGATTTTCATGTTTAAATACTGACTTTACTGTCTCTAGCAAAATGCTGTACTACACACTACCTGGAAAAACAGTAGTATCTTACTCAGCAGGTATGGTTTTCAATGTATTTGCAAAACTATTTTTAGCAAGGAAGGAAGGTAAGGAAAAGAAATTTTTATTTCTTTTGTGTGTGCTGCAGAGTCCCAAGTTAAGAAAATAGCCACACTATAGTTCCTCAGATGCATTACCAATAGAACAAGTTATTAGACTGCAAAAATATATCACTTTTTCCACCACAGCAGCAAGCAGTTGTTCTCTGTAAGTTTCTGGACCTTATGCACATCTAGCATTGTGCTACCCAAAGGGCTCTAATTAATAGAGGGGAAAGACAGCATGCAGATATACAAGCAACTACATAGTGGCTTGTCGTTACACACTGTATTACAATTCTTACATTAAAAAGGATATGAAGGAATATTTACAAACTCCTTGAAAGAAAATAGTTGCTACTTCATCTGATCTAAATCAAGTTTTATAACAGATAAATTTTTAAAGCTTTTCTCCTTTTAAATGATTAGTGGAGTTTAACATGAGAGTTTGATTAATATGACTGAAACTCTTTACAATCCGAAGTATTAAGACAGTCAAAAACTGAGACCCTATGCTTTAATAATTAATAGACAATAATTACCTGATATCCATTAAGATCAGTATAGAATCTATTTTGACTGTTTATGTCAGATGAAATTCTCATTGCAAGCTCACGATTATATTCTCCTCTAATATCCACAATATTGGAAACTTCAAGAGACTGGTCTTCCAAACCTACAGGAGAAAGATGCATTTAAAATCTCATAATTTTTAAAAGCTATTGTCACATATGTAAGAATGACTATGCTCCCAGAACACAGTGATCTAGCTTTCCCCTTCTAGTTTTACTTTTCTGTTATATCTAACCAGATATTTGAAGCCAGTTCAGGTACGTACTAAATGATATAGCAGTACTTTTAATTCAGTACTCACTGAACAGACAGTCTGAAACCTTCACTGAAGTAGAACAGAAGCAATTCAAGATAAGAACCAACACAGGTTCTGGTAAATCAGTAGGAAACATCACATAACTGTTAAGTGCTGTCTTTAGCAGCAGCTAATAAGCTGGAGCAAGACCTAGATATTCACTTCTCCCCTTGATTCTTAGTGGCTGTGGCCATTCACAGGCAAGAATGAAGTTACCAGCTTCTTGACAGCAACTGTTCCACTAAGCAGGAAATGGGTCAGTTGTTTTAACAAAAACAGGGAGAATCTTCCTTAAGGACAGCGAATTAAGAAATCGCACACCGATACGGCCACAACTAGAACACAAATTTTTGTTGACAGGGAAAAGTGCCTACTTATTAAAAGAAGGATTAAATATCTGAACATGCAGACAGATGTTCAGTAACACTTTTTTTTTTCTACAGTGCCTTGCACTAAAAATTAAATGCCTTTAATAGTAACCTGACCTTTTCAAACAGTTAAGACACAGTTTGGACTGGAATCATACCATTATTCAGCATGACCACCTCTACCTTTTCTGTAGTCTAATGGGACTAACAATTGTGAAAAGAATTCCACCAAGCAGAACAGAGATATGAAATATGTCTTTGCAGTGAAATGAAATTACATTGTGCTTGTCTGATGGATTGTAAACAGAAGACAGTAGAAAGTGAGGGACTGATTAACCAACTTAGTCCTTTAAAACTTGAAGACAGTATTTTAAAATCTTAGATAGTATTTTTTTTTCCAACAGTGCACTGTATGTCAACTCGCAAGACCCAGAGGCAGGCTCATCAGTTTGTGCTCCTGAACTATAGAATCTTTTGCAGAAGGGCAAGATACCTTTGAATAAAATTCCTAGATTTCTAAGCATAAAGACAGAGGTTAGCACAGCCTCTTTTTCCTTCTACATATAGAGTTTTAAAATTTTTTAGCAGTTCTGTTTAAAAGCATATTGGAATAGTTTCCTTAAGAAGGTCTTTATTTTGTCAAATTCTAAAACAAACACACTGAACCTTTACACAATGGAATGCTGAAAGTGTCTGCCTGTTTCAATTTTTATGCTATTCTTTAGTATGTAAAATGCAGTCAGGGTTGTGATTTTATCACCTGATTGAGGAGTATGTCAAGCTCTGTATTTGTTTCCTCATCTTTTTAAAAATCTGAATGCCACCTGCAGCAGTACCAGCAATTGTTAAAATGTTAACAATGGCTATTATACTACAGTGCTAAATGAAAAGCATTCCATTCAAGTAATCACTTCTATATTCCCAGACTTAGTCTGGGAAAAGTGGATCTATACATTCCATTTTTGATGCTTTTAGTCATAGATTTTCCAACTATTTAAAAGTGGAACTATTAAAGCACAAGTGCATTGAACAAGAATACAATATTTTAGTTTACAGTTTTAAAATGAGCAGACCATTAATTACTCTCAGCTCTTTTCTACTGCATAATTTGAGTTAATACAAAAATACAATTACAAAGATGATGAAACTTAGGAAGTATCTGATAAAATGATTAACAAAATCACGCCGATATCAAAACCAGATGCCACTGGAAGCGTAAAAAGTTAAAAATCACTTATTGGTCAACTACTGAACAGAGTTTTCAAGCCAGAGTATTTTCTGCTCAAAATTCACAGAATTCTAAAGCCAGAAGTTGAAAAAGCAGTGTTTCACCAAAATTGCTGGAGAAGCTGTAGGACTCGGAAGTACTAGCCAACAATTGGATTAGCCACATGATCAGGCTTTCCGCCTCCTGGCAAGTAGGTAGGTTACAACACGAATATCAGATCTTTATTTAAAGATAAAATGTATGTATACACATATTTATTTCTTTCCACGTGCTTTGTTACTGTTCATATCTAGTAAGACTTCATGATACCTTCTTTTAATTGAAGTAATGCTACATAACTAACTTCCCTTACAAAGTCCAGGAAACAGACCTCAGCAAAACATCAATTTTTAAACTTTGAAAAAGGCTGTTTCATATAAAGAAATCAAAATTAAAACACACCTGAAAAGTAAACTGAGAAAATATATAAAATAATTGCATCATTCTTCCTTGTAAAAGCTGGGAACGTGGTTCAGGACTTCACCACGATGACTGGATAGGTAACAGTGTAAGTACTGAAACAGTGTGATGAATTAAAAATTGTCAAAAAAAGAAAAAAAGAGAAAAAAGTAGGTAGTGCACTCGAAAGATGAACTTATGTGTTAGAATTGGCAAGTGATTTTTCACTGACAACTCATTTTCTATGAACAGTGAAATGGAAGTATAATCCTTCTGGTAGACACTTATTAAAGAATTAAAGAAAAGGGAGTATTACAAAGAAATCCATTAAAAAAATAACAACAAAACAAACAACAAAACAATAATCTCACCCTAACCAAAAGAGAGACTTTTCAGACCCAGTAAAGTTCAGGACCCCCTTGTAGGTAATTCATACTATAAAATATCCTAATACTGAGAGGTACGTCTAATAAATCTGTTGAGTTTAAGCTTAATGACTAGCATGATGCTTAGAAAGGGATCATGGTGCACTAGACCCAGTAATGACTTCAGTCTGACAAATTCTGCACTAGTTAAGAAGTGCATTTAAATGTTAAATAAACAGGTAGGATCCAAGACTGTAGTGATGAAAAATAACTGCTGAGAGAGACAGAACTTCGCAACTCTTACCCTGGACTTTATACAGTCGCATGGTATGTGTCACGTGGTGGAAAAAACATACAACTTCTGAGAAAATCCTTCCATGAGCAACTCTTATGGTAGGTGGATCTGTAAAAATATAAGGCTATAAAAACAAAATAGAAAGTTAGAATAATAATTTTGAAAGTTTTGCATAAAAGTAGTGTCAATAAATTAAAATATTTTATAAATATTAAATCATATTTTATTTTATTTTTTAAACTGTCCTATATCTTAAGTCTAGTCTAAAACGTGGGAATTAAAAAATGGGTTAAATATTAAGCATGTACAAAGACAAAAATGAAAATACAACACATGCAACTACTACTATAGGGCAAAAGCAATAAATAAAGACTTCACTCAAAAACCCCAACAAAATACTTGAAAAACATGTTATTCAGATGGATCTAAGCAGAAATCTCTTAGAAGGTGGCTGCCCTCCTCCTGTATATACCAATGTCATAAGAAGGACAGAGCATACTCTTTCTTCTCAGGCAAGGAAACCAAAGATCAGATGTGTCTTGATGAAGAGAGGAAATCAAGATTATTCCTACAGACAAAACATGTCAGAGAAGAACAAGTACAGGTACCTATCATCCAATCTTCTTTGACCATATAACTATATGTATATTCACAGAGAAGATTTCAAGAATTATTGCATAAAAGAAGAAAAGAGACTTTCAAAGACTAAAAGTCTGCTTTTCTAGTCACCTATTTATTCTTCAAGCTTCAGACAGAACACTGCTTAATAAAAGCTTTGCCAGAGCTCCAAGAGGCAACTCTGCAGCTATCAACTACAGGAATACCTTGTACAGGAATTTGGTAGACAAGTCATAGTTGCTTACACTTTGGTAAGATGTTTTAGGGAGAGAGGGATTTTTCTACTGATCATCTTACAGTAATGTTTTATCCAGCTAATCAGTAAAAAACCCAAATAAGGAAAGACAGTTGACATGAAAAAATGATGAGCTACTGCCAAGGGGTCTCATTTTGTCAATAAGATATACAAGTGTTGTTATCTATTATGCAAAATCCATTTGCTAGCTGAGAAATAGAGGAAGAGTGTGGTATTAGGAGGACAGGAAAGCCAAGTGAATTAATATGCGGTGATAAAGGAAATTTGAAGACCAGATATTAGGTTAGAATTTTAGCTGGATTTTGAGTTCACTTATTTCCACTAAAAAAAAATACAGTATCAGTAAATGTAGACTGAATCTTCCCCTTTTTTCTGGCAGAAGAGATCGCTATCTATCTGCTTATCTATCACACACAGCCAGAGAAGACAAACTCATTTAACCTGTAACTGGATGCTCCTAGAAGTGTATGTTTAGATTAAGGTCACACAGAGGAACTGAATTACTGACAGGAAGGTGTAATAATCAAACCCTTCAAAATCCTACCTGCAGGGTAAGGCAACATGAAGATCCTCATGTTATCAATGAAGGTCTGGAACAGGAGCTCAGAACAGAAACTCTCAGAAAATTAATGAACTGAGAAACTTGGGGCCAAGCAAATACCCTCACCAATTATTACCTAGGAGAATACTACTTACACAAACAGCAGCTGGCCAAATACATTGTGTTAGCAAAGTAATACCTATCTTATGGACTTATTTCTGTTGTTTGTAAGAAAATTTTTCACTAGGGTTCTCACTGGAGCTATCCAGGACCAAACCAGCAAAATAGAGAGATGGTGGATGGTGAGAGATGGTGACAAAGGAATGCAAAAGGCTGTTGCACTTACTAAAAAAAAAAAAAAAAAAAAAAAAAAAGTACCTGAAGCAATTTTTTTGAAACGAAAAATAAAAAAAATACTTGGAGGACCTCTGGTCCATTGAGTTTGTTAGTATAAAACATGATGGTGACATTGACAACCACTACCAAAATACATTGTTCTCACACAACCAGAAAGCTGAAATGAGATGCGTTTTACAGCGCTCAGATTCTGGGATATTTCCACAAAGTTGACACACCAGAGCCTCCAAGCTGCATATGTAGCCAGATGAGCTTTCCAGCTGAAGATAAACACAACCATACTTACCGTTCTGAACTATACGGAAAGATGAGGTGACAGGAAAGAAAATTAATTAGGTGTCATTTTGCAGATATTTTCTGATACTAATGAATTTTTTTAAATCATGATGTGTGATTCCACTAGCACATGCATTGAGACAAATGTATCAAAATCAGTTTGCAAGCCTCTAATTCGGACACAGTGCAAGGAAAAGATACAAATGAAGGTGAGTTACAAAGGCACATGCCATCATGTAGTTTTGGGGACTGGACAAGTTCTTTCTAATACAGAGAGCAGACATATAAGTATATTTGAGTTCTCAAGGATGCCTGTTGCTTTCTGATTGTTGGGCAAACAGGAAAAATGAAGAAAAATATGGTACTGAGAGAACAGGGAAACCTCCTAATTCATATCTAGTACCCAGAAAAGCACTAACCCTAGAAAATGATTTCTTGATAATCATCTGGAGACATACTGATTTCAGCACCTATAAAAAGATAATTGACCAGGTTTGCCACATTGAAAACATCTCAATGAATCAGTCTTTTCAGCAGGAAAGCATCTTTATGCATTGAGTATGCAATTATTGTAGTATTGTAAATTTCTGTGGTGAGATACAGAGACACCTGTGAAATGATCCTGGTCCTGGATGTGAAATATAAAGATACTTTTGATATGAAAATCTGACTAAGATGCAGAAACAGACCTCTTACTACTCAGACACAAACCACTTTCCTTTCTGAGTGGAAGGAACAAATGATAGAGCTATTTGCAAAACTGACTGCACAAAGTCCTGGTCTGAATTCAGTATTTACTCTGCTTTGAGTGGGAGCTTGGACTAAATGACCTTCCACCGTGAAAGATTCTATGATTACTCAGATCTTAAATTAGGCATAAAAATATTTGGATCTCCTATTTAGTGGCAGTCTCAATACTCCACTTCCTCAACAGTTAAAAATGAATAGTCACTGTAAAATCTGTTCCCTCAGCTCCACTGGAATGAGTTCCATTGTACAAGAGTCAGCTGTGGAAGGTTTTGTTGAGCAGTGTTTTCAGAAACAGGACAACAGAACTATGGGTCAAAGTGTTGTCCCGAAACTGGGGGTTTGTTTACCCAGTGTGCAGTAACCAACATATACACAGAGTAGAGGTGGTTTATTGCATATTTGCACAGATATGGGTGTCTGTCCCAAGACAGCACACCCCAACTCCAAAGCTCCAAATCAGTGGTTATTTATACATAAAACATGAACATATTCATCTTTCTAATACATATGCATTGTTATTGTATTAAATGATTGGTTTAGACTCCTTTGCCTAGCATGCAAACTAGAACACATGATCAGTTCTTTTTTCCACCTTTATCTTTTGAGTAGGTGGTATAACTGGGGTAGGTGGTCCATGGGTTTGTGGTCACAATTCCCCTTGCTGGAATTCCCTTTCCCCTAGTTTCCTGGTACTTTTGGCAAGTCTAAATGGTTCTTCATGCTTTACTGACTGAACTAGTAATATATCAGTTAAACTTCAGCTTTTAACAATCACAACCAACTGATCAGACAAAGTTGGCCTTAGATGAGCAGCGGTAGGGCTACACAAGGGACTTTTGCAGCAGCATGACAACTTGATTCATACCACATTTTACAGTAAATTTTACTGTAACAAAAGGGTCCAGAAAATATTTTTGAGTACTCATATTCAAGAGAAACATGACAACCTCCCCTTGAAGGAAGAAGAAAAAATAAGGGAGAGCTAGAAATTTTAAGGGAGAATACTTGGAGCAAAATAATATCCCATAGCTCCTCAGGATATCTTAAAATACTTGGCATCAAACTGGGTGCCAAGGGGTGGAGATAATTGGAGAGATGGCTTCTGTTAAAGGTTTACTGGCTTGCATAGAAGCTGGTATGGCATATTGCAGCCTGAAGGCATGAAGCTTGGGCAATAAGCCTTTGCCCTTGTAGTCAAGTGAAGTACTACTAACCATCTTAGTGTGGCCTACAAATTTCTGGCAGTGCAGCACACTGTTGGCGTGGAAGTCAAATAAACTCAGTCAAACAAACTTTCCCCTCAGAGAAAAGTTTTCCAACACCGATTGAATTGCTCTTGATATGATTGAGATTTTAAAAAAGAACTCAAGACAAAGCCTTTAAAAAAAGTTGCTTCTCAATAGCAGATTACCCTTCATTTCACAGGGTTTGAGATTAGACTAGGCATTGGTGGGGGGAAGGGGAAGAAGGGGGAAATCAAATACTATGAGCTCTTGAGAACCGTGCTTTAAGACGATGATGGTTGTCATTTTAATACTTTTTGTCTCCAAACCCACCCCCATCAATATGGGGGGGTTAGATTTTTAAATGATAGATATGATGCTTGAGAAAAATACATAGCAGCCAGGAAAGAACAGACACTTCAAAGGAAGTAAATTCTTGAGTATTGTGAGCACCCTTCAGGTAATGGTGCCTGTCTTTTGCTGTATCAGGCATGCAAAAGCAGGGGAAGCATTAAGAGTAGGGATACTATGCTTGAATGGAGATCCTCTGCTCTTTTGAGAGGGAAGATCTGGAGATGGATACAGTGGGATACTCTAAATGGACAGTGGAACATCCCAATCTCACTTATAAAAATGTGGAAAGATACCATCATCTTTTCCTTAGGTTTGAAGGCCAAGCATTTAGATAACTCAGATATGTCTTCTTCTCTAAGAAGTAGAGGCAACAGGTAATCCTGACATATTAAAATAGCACCTGTCATGAAAAAAGTTTCTTGAAGCTAGTAGCGACAGCTCCAGCTATACAAGTCAGAGATCATTGTCAGTAAAGGAAGTCAAACCATGGAGACAAAGTGTGAAGATAAAAAAAAAAAGGAGAAAACCTCTAGCCCTAGAGATCCTGCAGGATAGAAAAAAAAAAAAATCTCTTATATATTCTCTTAGTACATAAGAACCTACTTAGTACATACATGTGTGCAAATACACAGTTGACTAAGGGACAATCACAATTTCCCATTCTGGGTCTACCAAAAAAGTGCGTTTTGCTGCTGAAAAATTGATTTGTAAAACAAGAAAATGAACCACTCACATTGATCCTATAAATACTTAGTATCTGACTCTTTGGAAAAAATTGCTTTGTTCTATTCCCTATTGTTACGCAACATGACTAGTAAGTAGGTCGTCACATATTGACTTGTCTTGAGTACACAGAAGAAAATACAGACACTTAACTGTTTCAAAGTTTATTGAATACTGATTTTTTTTTTGCCCCAGATCTAACAGACTTATGGAGTTGGCCATCTTTCACAAAATCACAAGAGATGCAAACATGTTTCCTTTTCATAGGCAGGATTTTTTTTTTTATAGTTGTTGTGAGATCCAAGGAAGTGCCCTTCCAAACCTTGATAACACTGTCAATCAGTTAAGCAGCACTGATGTTTTAAAAAATTGAAATACTGCCTGTCTTTTCCCCTGTTACCTTGCTTTTGTTCTATTTTGCAGAAAATAGAAAGACATGGTAGGAGCAGTGCCTTATCTCTAGAGCTGCAGCATGGAGCCTCTGCTCTGTGTCATTGTTCTGGATTTTGCACTGCTGTCCTGACCTAAGGCTGCCCCTGAACTACTTTCACACTTCAGAGACAGCGGGGTCAGAATCACCCATGGTCAAGACCCTATGCCAGGGCCCCAGAGACTGTTCTTACTTGGGGCCATCTAGCTGCACTAGGGCAATGTTTGCCATGGTGTCATGGAGCCTAAAGTCCAGCCTATGTCCAGAGCAGTGACAAAAAGTTATTGGTGTTCATTGTACCTTCTGTTTAATACTATGTAAAACACCATCATTAACCCAGGTCTCTCCTGATGTCCAGGTTAGTGCTGGTACTAGAGCCTTACCACTTCCTAGCAAAAAGGCACTCTGCAATACTCTAGGCTGGTTTTACGTCAGCCATAAAGATAATTAACCCAAGGAATCTCTTGAAAGATTCAGATCCATGTACATTCTAATACACAGACCATCAACTGCAGAAAACATCACATCCACTCGTAACAGTCTCCTGATGACCAGGGCTGGACTGTATGTGTCAAGTGTTCTAAACTGACATGGCTTTAAAGTCATGGCCTACAAACCTAGCATGTTACAGCACCAAGTTTCCAAAATTAAACTGGCAGAAGTAGTCAAGAACAAAAAGGCTATATAAGTACTACAGTAAGACAGACAAACTAGATGAAGAAAAATAATTTCTGAGTATTGCAGAACTGAAAAGAAAGGAACCAAAAGACTTAGGTGACAAAACAAGCAGTTAACCAAGGCAAAGAAAACATGTAACTGTACTCACACCACAGGAAAATGACCCAAATTCAAATGCAATTATTCTTTGCAAATTTTGCAGTAATACATAGGAGTTAGTGGGATATGAAAAAAACAAAAACAAACCTAGACAAAAATCAAGACAACTGCCTGTAATCTATCCTATCACCACTACACACAAGGACTTGAAAATGTTAGTCAATCCACTTCGCACTGAGAAAACTGAACAGATGGCATTTCTTTCAAGACAGAAATCATTACTTCAAACTGTTTTAGAAACTACTATAGAATTACATTGTTATTCCCAGTGGGAAAACCTAATTTATGTTATTAAAATGCAAGCCAAATGAGCCTTACGGTATATTAATAAACAAGAATTTTAAAAGTATAATGATTTTATTTTTATTGTGTAAAAAGTTACAAAAGCTGAACACACGACCCTTTTCCACGTTAACTAAAAGTGTACTTTCATTTCATTTTTCATAAAAGTTCAGATGTACATTATTTTCTATCCATGCTTGCAGGCATGTGACAGACATTTTCTGTTCACATCATAGCATTTTGCTATCTAGATTTGTCCAGATTGTTTTTATAATGCAAATAATTTAAAAGTGCAGTTAAAATTATGTAACTGTTAGGTTTAGTGATTATTGGTTTTGTAAGCAAAAGATAAAGCATCATCTAAAATAAAATTAGTTTAAGCGTGACAACGCAGGTGATGAAAGTTAAAAATTAAAAAACATACGCAATATTCTTCAGGTATTGACAGATCAAAACCACAGACATTTAAAAATTAAGAATAAGTGAACTCTGTAGAACATAACGCTCACAAGCCCCGGTCCTTGTGGGGGACTTCAACCACCCTGACATCTGCTGGAGGGACAACGCAGCAGAGCACAAGCAATCCAGGAAGTTCCTCAAATGTGTCGATGACAACTTTCTCCTCCAAGTGACAGAGGAGCCCATGAGGAGAGCTGCCATGCTGGACCTCATTCTCACCAATAAGGAGGGTCTAGTAGGGGATGTCAAGCTCAAGGGCAGCCTTGGCTGCAGTGACCACAAAAGGGTGGAATTCAGGATCCTCAGGGCAGCAAGGAGGGCAAGCTCACTACCGTGGACTTCAGCAGAGCAGACTTTAGCCTCTTCAGGGATCTGCTTGGTAGAATACCATGGGACAAAGCCCTGGAAGGAAGAGGGGCCCAAGACAGCTGGCTAATATTCAAGGGTCACCTCCTCCAAGCTCAGGAGCAATGCATCCCAACAAAGTGGAAGTCAAGCAAATCCATCAAGAGGCCCTCGTGGATGAGCCAAGGAGCTCCTGGGCAAAGTCAAACAAAAAAAGGAAGCCTACAGAGGGTGGAAGCAAGGGCAGGTAGCCTGGGAAGAATACAGAGAAACTGTCCGAGCAGCCAGGGAGCAGGTTAGGAAAGCCAAAGCCCTGACAGAAATTAGTCTGGCCAGGGATGTCAAGGACAACAAGAAAAGCTTCTATAGGTATGTTAGCGAGAAAAGGAGGACGAGGGAAAACGTGGGTCCCCTCCAGAATGAAATGGGTGACCTGGTTACCCAGGATATGGAGAACGCTGAGGTACTCAATGACTTCTTTGCCTCAGTCTTCACTGGCAAATCCTTGAGCCACACTGCCCAGGTCACAGAAGGCAGGGACTGGGAGAATGCAGAACCTCCCGCTGTAGGAGAAGATCAGGTTGGAGAATATCTAAGGAACCTGAAGGTGCACACGTCCATGGGACCTGATGAGTTGCATCCGCGGGTCTTGAGAGAACTGGCGGATAAAGGCGCCAGGCCACTCGCCATCATATTTGAGAAGTCCTGGCAGTCTGGAGAAGTTCCCACCAACTGGAAGAGAGGGAACATTACCCCCATTTTTAAGAAGGGTGAAAAGGAAGACTCAGGGGACTACAGGCCGGTCAGTCTCACCTCCGTGCCTGGCAAGATTATGGAGCAGACCCTCCTGGAGACTATGCTCAGGCACATGGAAGATAAGGAGGTGACTGGTGACAGCCAACATGGCTTCACTAAGGGCAAATCGTGCCTGACAAACTTGGTGGCCTTCTATGACGGGGTTACAGCGTCTGTGGATAAGGGAAGGGCAACTGACGTCATCTACCTGGACTTGTGCAAGGCATTTGACACTGTCCTGCATGACATGGTTGTCTCTAAATTGGAGAGACATGGGTTCGATGGATGGACCACGCAGTGGATAAGGAATAGGCTGCATAGTCGCACTCAAAGAGTTGTGGTGAACGACTCAATGTCCAAGTGGAGAACGGTGATGAGTGGTGTCCCCCAGAGGTGGGTACCGAGACCAGCACTGTTCAACATCTTTGTCGGCAACGGGGACAGTGGGATCGAGTGCACCCTCAGCAAGTTTGCCAATGACACCAAGCTGTGTGGTGTGGTTGACATGCTGGAGGGAAGTGATACCATCCAGAGGGACCTTGACAGGCTGGAGAGGTGGGCCCGTGCAAACCACATGAAGTTCAACAAGGCCAAGGGCAAGGTCGTGCACCTGGGTCAGCACAATCCCAAGCACAGCTATAGGCTGGGTGAGGAATGGATTGAAAGCAGCCCCGAGGAGAAGGACTTGGGGGTATTGATTTATGAGAAGCTCAACGTGAGCCGGCAGTGTGCGCCTGCAGCCCAGAAAGCCAACCGTGTCCTGGGCTGCATTAAAAGAGGCATGACCAGCAGGTCGAGGGAGGTGATCCTGCCCCTCTACTCTGCTCTTGTGAGACCCCACCTGGAGTACTGCGTCCAGCTCTGGGGGCCCCAGTACAGGAGAGACATGGAGCTGTTGGAGCGAGTCCAGAGGAGGGCCACGAGGCTGATCAGAGGGCTGGAGCACCTCACCTATGAGGACAGGCTGAGAGAGTTGGGATTGTTCAGCCTGGAGAAAAGAAGGTTCTGGGGGAATTGAATTGTGGCTTACCAGTACCTGAAGGGGCCTACAGGAAAGGTGGAGAGGGACTGTTGATCAGGGAGTGTAGTGACAGGACAAGGGGTAATGGGTTTAAACTGAAGGAGGGTCGATTTAGATTAGATGTTAGGAAGAAATTCTTTACTGTTAGAGTGGCGAGGCACTGGAACAGGTTGCCCAAAGAGGTTGTGGATGCCCCATCCCTGGAAGTGTTCAAGACCAGGTTGGATGGGGCTTTGGGCAACATGGTCTATTGGAGGGTGTCCCTGCCCGCAGCAGGGGGGTTGGAACCAGATGATCTCTGAGGTCCCTTCCAACTCAAACCATTCTATGATTCTATGATAACTGTTGCAAACAATTATGGGTTTAAAACTGCCGACTCTCACCCTTCAAAAGGCATGCTTCTAGGATAGACTGCTAAAAGGAAAAAAGACTGCTAAAGGAAACTGTTCTGTCCACTTCTAGACCAATTTACACATATAACAACAACAAAAATTGCTCTTGCTTATCTCTTGAAGTGGTAAACACAGAACTCCCTGTTTGCCTTATGCATGCAACTTAAGTTTCATCAGGAGAAACTGGGCAGAAGAAATATGCTAGAAACTAGCCAGGCTCTTAAAAGTGTTCATTATTTCATCATTTGTTTTCTGAAATATCACCTTTCAAGTTCCAAAAGTGGTACAGTAAATTCTGTGTGGTAATTAAGTGTAAGAACACTGTCATTTTTGAATTTCCAATTTGAAAACTAACAGGAGCACACTGTTGCCCTCCAATAATTGTGCAGCTAAAAATACTGATAACCCTAGACAACTAAATCAGAACAGTTGCTTGCTACTCTGTCTTTATGTTCATCAACTGGGACTCAGTATCTTCATTACTATATTAAATTACATATGATAATATCAGCTAGAAAAGTACTACACTCTGAACTGGAAGCTCCTCTTTCACAATAAAGAAATCTTAAGAATCAGAAATGCTGAAATGAATCAGTATGTTCTATACATTATCACCATTTGAAGTGAAATTGAACTTATTTTATTGATAATGAATAGTCACCTTACTGGATTTCTTGCAAGGTCATCATCTTATTTAAGTTTTTTGGTGAATCATAAATGTTCTGTGTATTTTTACACTTTCAAATTAAGGCTGTGTTTTTACCCAAATCTAGGCTTATGAAGTTCTGCCAGTCATTTCAATAGCTGATGTCATTATTTCTAGCCACACAGCTGTACTTCAGTGTTGGGGAAAACTAGCTCCTCCAATCTGTATTTGCAGAATGCTTCAAGTTACTTCAAGATTAGAATCTTTTTGCAAACTGAAGATTTACCTTGGCATCCCCATCTGGTAAGAAGAGATACGCTCCACTTTTATCCCGGTTACTTGTAGTTCCATACCAAGCAAACTCCACCTTCATTTGATGATTTTTACCATCTTCTTTGGTATTTATTTTCTAAAGAGACAGAATCACGTTTGAAATAGTGGACATATTTAGGATTCCACAAATAAGAACACAAGCTGTTAAAAAAGTAAAACATAGTCTTTCAAAATACAATGCAACACACCTCCAGTAATCCAGACATTCCAGAAAACCACAGTTTCATGTAAGAATTTTCTAAGATTATATTATCCACAGAATTCTGCATCTCTTTTATCTTAAAAAGTCTGTCTGGCTTCTCCTGCCTACTATTCCTCATGTATATGTTATAGTCTGTTAAAACTGCTTCTGAACTCTGAACATCCAAAAGCTGGTAAACTCCAAGCCCCAGAGGTGGTAGATGTGCCACGAAAGAGATCTGTTGGAAGCAAAGAAGAAGCCATTATTAAAAACATCAAAGTATAACTTTTTGTACTAAATTTATGCTCAGGGTAACTCCTTTTGCTTTAATAATTTTAGAATGGCTGAATTTTTCCCATATTCCATAAATGAATATGAAATTACAAATGACATTCCAAGCATGTTAAGAATTAGCAAGCAAAAATGTCTGCATTGCTAATTTGCTTGGCATCAAGATCACTGTTTTATTAATGCAATAATGATTTTCAATCTTGTTAAAAAAGAATGTGCAGTTCTGAGCATATTTGCTGTGCATTAAAAATGTGTGTGTAGCGTATCAAGTGCATACAGACCCTACTTATCACTTAAGCTGCATTCAAAAATTCACAAATTTAAATAGCAAAATATAAACAACTGTGTCATTTTTAGTGTCTGGTTATTTCAGAGCAATAAAATAATCTGCAGAGAAGAGTAATACACAAGGTAGAGCTCCAAAACAATTTGCTTAAAATTTGAGGTACATCTGTGTAATTTTATTTCTTCTTCTTCAGCAGGCAATTAACAGTATTAATTATTGTACTGATTTTAGCTTGGATAGTTAAATTTCTTCACAGTAGCTCATATGGTGCTATGTTTTGATAACAACAATGTTGGTAACACAGGAATGTTTTAGCTATTGCTGAGCAGTGCTTACACAGAGCCAGGGCCTTTTCTGCTCCTCAAACCACCCCACCAGCAAGGAGGCTGGGGGTGCACAAGGAGTTGGGAGGGGACACAGCCAGGACAGCGGACCCCAACTGCCCACAGGGATATCCCATACCATATGATGTCATGCTTAGCTTATAAGGGGCTGGGGGAAGAAGGAGGAAAGGGCGAACATTCAGAATGATGGTGTTTGTCTTCGCAAGTAACCGTTACGCGTGCTGGAGCCCTGCTCTCCTGGAGATGGCCGAACACCTGCCTGCCCATGGGAAGCAGTGAATGAATTACTGGTTTTGCTTTTCTTGTGCATGCAGCTTTTATTTAAACTGTCGTTATGTCAGTCCACGAGTTTTCTCACCATTACCCTTTCAATTCTCTCCCCCATCCCACTGGGGGCAGTGAGCGAGCAGCTCCGTGGGGCTTAGCTGCTGGCCGGGGTTAACGCCCCTTTGGAAGACAGCTGAGACACACTTATTGAACTACCTTCACAGGAACATTATCCTGAAACAAGTACAACTTGGCTCCCAAGTCAAAAGGAATCAGACGAAGAATGTAAGCCTGAAAGTTATACAGTACTATTACAGTAATATAGTACTATTATAACACCGAGAATTTAACAAAATACAGTTTCTGATGTGTGATCATTGAGAGCAATCTTCTATAATGATGTATGATTCAAAAATTCTCAGAAACTTTGTTTAAAACCAAAAACAAGAGGTGGACTCAAAGTCATCTGTCTAGCTTGAGTAAAGAGTAATGAAGATTACTATTCAGCTGCTATATCTGAAGAAAAAAAATAATAATCAGATTTTAACTGTTTAAATCACTGCACTTACAAAACCTTCTGCTTGAGCACACATAGACTGTGCAACTGTGTGTACAGACTATCACTTGAAGGAAAAAGTAGCTTTAGAAAGCTGGGGAAAAAGACACACATCCAGTATTTTCTGTACACGCAGCTGAAGCTCTTTAAATGTAATACACCATATTACAAAAGTTTAATAACTTATTAATCTAAGAAACATTAATGCTAAATATATATATACACACACATATACATGTTTTTTTTTCCTTAAAATGACTGAATTAATGGTATTATCTGTAGAAGACAGAATTGTCAATGTTCTTTCCATTTTCTTCACCTGTGAAGCTAGAATATCTGTCAAAAAAATACTTTAATGTTTTTTACTTAAAGGAGCATACCTGATATGCTTCATGTGATATTGTAGTTGCTCCATCCCAAACAGCACTGATCTGGACAGTAACAGGTTTTCCCAAAGGAGATAACACTTTAACTCTGGGTGAATTCACATTGACTGAAACCACGGAAAATCGCTCTTGTTCCATAGGATTATATATCAAAAGGTACCTGCAAAAACATATTTGCCAAATTTTCTTTTGCCAAAAAAGCCTCCTCCGTCAGGTTTAATATTACTGCACATAAACTTTACATCCAGAGCATTAAAACAGTGTTATGGCAACTGTCTGCATATACACTGATATCTTCTTATAAGGTACATATGGAATAACTGATTTTTATGTAATCTTATGCCTGTTCTTCCATTTGAACGCAGGTTATGTTACTAACCAAGAGAATCAGCCTTGAAACTAAATAGAGCAATTTTATTAGCCTATATAACTTTCGGGTTTTTTTAATTACAGTTTTGTATATTGCAAGGTATAGAAAAATAAAACAATACTACACCATTTGCGCCTTATGCATCTCTAGGACTATCATTGTACTTCTTGTCTTTTCATTGCCACGCTCAAAGAACACACTATTTACAACTATTCCCTGAAGTTTCCCTCTGTTCATTTCATCCTTTAAAAAAAATGGTCTTTAACAATGAAGAATGTTCTTGCCAAAATTTCTAATAACTTCTTTGATACACAGCAGAACCAATATTCTATCTTCAACCTCCTTGACCCTTCCCACTGTAAAACACAATTTACTTCTTTGTGAAATCTCATCTTTCATCAGTTTCCATGATACCCACTTCTTACTTAGCAAATCTCTCCTTCAGCATCTCTTCTAAGTAGATTCTCCTCGTTCTCTGCTCCATTTTCTATGCAGATTCCTCAGGGTTTTGTCAGTGGTTTTCTTTCTTTTCCTTTCACATCTTAACCTTCAAATTCAATTACCACCTTCACAGATCAAACCACTTCATGCAGAATTGTCTCCTTCCACCCAAACTAGAAATCTCATTCTGTCACTCAAGTCTTTAACTTAAACATCACCTGTAGCTTTAACTTCTTTCCATAATCTCACATTCTGACTGTAAGTCTTCCAAGTTCCTTACCCCATACATTTAGATGCTCTGTGCTCCATTACTCACTAGCCTGACACTACAGCACAACTAAGGTCCTGCTAACAAGTTACTTACATAACTAAACCCTTTAATCTTTTCTCTTCTCTTTCCCGATATTACCTCTAAAACACACATGCCAGAGGAGAGTGAGGTCTCCCTGGCAGCGTAAAGTCTGGCAGGCAGTGGACAAAACTGCTGAGATGATACTCTGGAAACAATGAAACAGTGAAATTTCAGGACTGAGAGTCTGCAGCAAACTGCTTAGAGTTAATAAGCAAGTACAAATTTAGCTCCTCCTTATTCAGAGTGAGTGGACTTCTACACAATTTCAACGTAAAGTCAGACAGGCTAAGCTAATCTACCACTAAACTATGAACACAATACAGACACAAAAGGAAAATTCTTCCTTCTCCATACTGCTGAAAAATCTCACCTACTCTCTTTCCATCCAGCCCTTTGTGGTTTTTTGGTTTGGTTTTTTTGGTTGTTTTGTGGGGTTTTTTTCCCCACTACTTTAATTTTAACAAATGCAGTTTGGCTCTATGGATACTCAGAATCTTTATGAACACTAACCAGGCTACCATTTTCCCCTTACCTTTTCATTGGCTCCCTCCATCAAACTTAGGCTGTTCATCTTCAATTTCATAGCTCTTCACCACTACCCTATTACCTCACAAACAGTAGGAAGGGTCAACTCCAACTTCTCATTAGTTGAATAAACTAAAATCAGAGGCTACATTAGCTTTTTTTAATTAAGAACCTTTGGATTACCTGCCATACACAGAACGAGCTTCCCATAAAAATTCTTTTCCTTTTAACTCCTTACATGAAGATCCCTGTGCTGAAATATTGTTAAATCATGACTTCTGTGCATAACAACTATTTTCCTTGCATATTTGTGCATCTAATTGTGGTCAGTTGCCTTCTAGCACAACCAAAAGTGCTTTTGGATGCTCTTTTTTGCCTCCTTTCATGCTGAACACTCCTAGATTACTCAATAACACAATAGTTAACCATATTGTTAGTCAGCTTTCAGAGTCTTCAAAAACTTGTTCAAGACTGTGAGAGCCTCCCCTAGACTCAGGTAGGTCATTTTACATGTCTGTTTAACTGAAGATGTCTTCTTTTTGGATAAGATTTTAATTTATTTTTTTATAACAGCAGTGGAATCAAAACCAAAATAAACCAACAGTAGGAAGACAAAAAAAATTAAAATTAATGAAATATTTTTTAAGAACTCCTCATCTACTGTGAAAGAAGAGTGTAAGAACTGTGTCAGAAACAATACAGATCTAAGAGATGACCCAACACCAAAGCGCAGAATAAATCATCACTCATCCATCAACAGAACATTACAAAAACTTTTATTTATTTTTCTGCAGTAGAATTCCTCAGTTCTTATGCCTCCACATAAAATGCTATCTTATGCATACAACTAATTTCTAGTAATACTATACATCCTCATTAAATTTAAATTATCTGCCAAAGAGCATACTAATGTAAAAATATTTCCAGAAATTTTGTTCAACTTCCCATTGATATAAACATGTTTCACAACTTTAATTAGTCGCATGACAAATTTACCCATAACAAAAGACTTTTGGAACTGCCATATTATCATCATATTTCACCAGACTATTTTTTTTAATATTCAGATAAACCAAAGCTCTTGTACTAAGGTACATATGTTTTATACCTTCTTGAATCAATGTATTATAAGTGCATTATGTGTATGCAGAGAAATAAGGCTGTCAGATGAAGCTAGTAATGACAGGGCAGATTTTCAGCAGCTGAAATGCAGCTATTTTGCCTAAACGCTAGTATTTTGTTTTCAAATTTTATTTCAGCAGGACTAAAGTATTTATACTCACTAAGATATAATTCTTGTGCATATACAAAACTACTGACTAATGTAATTAAATCCCATTAATTCTGAAGTACCATTCAACTCCCACCCTTAAATAACATGCCACTATAACTATTTTAAATTCTATATGAAAGAAAAGACCTTCATTTCACCTAAGCTATATCATCAGAAAGAATGTCATCCACATATGTGGAGTATAACTGCTTAATGTATTGTGGTTACATTACACAGAGAAGCAACTTGACCTTATCTAAAGGTTTTCTATTCCAGATTTTAAGGTAAGAATCAGCAAGCAATATTTTCCTTTCATTGCTCAGATCACTGGTCTTTGGCAACAGCACCACGAAAACTACGAAAGCCCGTATCTTTTGTTCAAATAAAGGGGGAGGGGTTTTAATGCCTAGTGGTAAATTCAGATGAAAAATTTTACCTGAAAAATTTCACTTTGTAATCACCATTATGGTCAAGTGTAAGCCATCATTTCTTTCATTTATTCAAGAAATTAAAGAATTCTGAAATTATTTTAAGATAAACTGTACTGAAACAAAAGGAAACATATAATTTTCTACAGATAAATCTATGGTAAATTTACTCACACAGACACCATGTATTCCATCTGTGCACTGGCAGCAGGAATAAACTGCTCTCAGCCCCTCAAAAAAACTGAGAAACAGATGCAGATTTGAGCTCATCCTAAACTGGATGCATGTGCAAATATATGCAATTTCAGAAAGCAAATCCTGCCACCTGCTTTTCAGACACTTTTGTAAAGTTACACCTTGAATTTTTTTACCCCATCTTTTCTGGATCTGTGAAATCCAGAAGGAATATCTTTTATCCATACAAGCATGTTAATTTTCCCTACGTAACCTATAATGTGCATTAATAAACCTTTCTATTAAAGGCGTACATTCAGGCATCAAATAATATTTTCCTGTAGTAAAAATTTAACTTGCTGTGAAACATTTTCAGCCAGAGCTGAAAAAAACCCCATCCCCGATGCTTATTTTAAATACTTTCTTTTAAAATTATCAATACAATATGTAAACTGGTGTAGCTATATTCACAGGCAAAAAATGAATAAAACTGATTCAGGTCTCAGATTTAATCTTGGTCTCCTAAAGAATGCTATTGTGAACTTTGTTTCTTAAACTGAAAAGTTACAGTATTTCAGACCACTGTTCTTTTTGTTTCACTGATGTGCATAAACATATGGGCATACATATATATTGATACATACACACATTTACTGGTAACCCCTGCAACACAATTACCATTTGTTGTGAAGTTCATTCAATGCTGCCTTCACAAGCAAGGTATTCACCTAATGTGAGAAACCAGAACTCATTACTAGTAAATGGCAGAGGATCATCAGTGACAAAGCATTATTCAGAAGACCACCCCTTCAAGACGCTTGGACTCATGACAGCTTAGGACAACAGCTTTCATTGGTCGGTGGAGGACCTTTAGTCATTTGCTTTGAAAATCAATTGAGGCACTCCAGCTCAGACTGATCAATTTTACTGGAATCTCTCTGACAAACCTTTGCAGACAGATAGAGCATTCCTCATTATAACATATCAGAACTAGTTCTCTGGGCACATATGTACAATTTCAATGCGAAATTACATGAACAGCACCTTTGAAGCTGGTTCATTTCTTTCCTTCTTGTATTATAGAAGCTAAGCTAGAAAACAGCTAAGTGGTGAAGAAAGAAAAACTACTACAAGTAGATCCAAAATTGAGAAAAGATACAAGCCATGTAGCCAAATGATATACTATATCAACAGTTTTCCTCTGAAGAACAAAAAAGAACAAACTGAAGTACGTAAGTTCTCCTGAAATGTCAAAGGGGCTGGGGGGGAGTGAAAGGGAAGAAAAAATCATAAATACACATTAAAATGCTTTAAGCCCTAAAAAAAAGAATTGAAGTAATTCTACATATGTTAAAATTCACCAGAAGGTTAGAAACAGAATTCAACTACAAAGGTATTCTGAGATCTTGGAGGTTGATGTATTTTGATGGACTAAGAATTCTTAGTTTTTAGAATTTAGATATTAGAATTCTAAATAAAACTGAATTCTCTAAACAAAGTCATCTCTCACATTTAAAACAACAAAAACTCTCCAGACATCAAATGGGGAGCCAGAGGAGAATCAAAATATGCAAGAAAAAATTACTTTGAAAGATGTGAGAAGAATCAGTAGATAGTAACATTGTTTAATTAGTAAACACTGATTTATGTCAGGTGGAAACAAACTGAGGATTAGTATTTGAACTGTATAAAACACTGCTTGCCATGGTAGCTGCTAAAAATACCATAAAAACAACAAAAAATCTGAATTATGTGACGTCTCCCACATGCTGGAAGCTTATAAAAACCCCCAACTATCCACAACCAAAAACCAAAAAAATTCCGTGAACTGACATCACACAGGCCCAGGGTGGTCCATGTCTTTGGGGATGGTGGTAAATGGAATAAAGAGAACCAAGACCATCTACTTAAAACAGGTGTTTATCTGTACATTGCAAACATGTACAACCTCCCTGGAAGAAAAGACTTCCATGATTCTTGCATTGAAGCCCAAGAAAACATGTAATAGATACTTATTTTCTTCAATTTTTTAATACAGAATAAAATTAAAAATAATTGGACCACAAAAATTCCTCTCTGGTTACTTAAAAATCTCTCTCCTTGCTTCAAAGGGCCATGGGAAAAAACTTCAAACAAAAACTAACCATAACAATTCCTGCTGAATTTAATCAAAATACTAGGTAGAAAAAAAGTTATATCAAGGTACTTAGTTCTGTTCAAAGCTCTTAGGGTGTCCCACGTTAAGAGTCAAGGCCTCAGTCAAAAGTGTGATTAAAGCAACATTTTAAGTACAGGTCTTCTCATCCACTTTTTTCCATATCTGGCCAAGTCTACCTACATTTCTGCTATGAATTACTGAAGGTGGAAAGTCTACAAAACAATTCTTCTGAAAATAAATGCCATATATACAACTTGAAGTGCCCTTTAATCAACTTAGTTCTTTTTTTAAGGGATTCATTATATAATCTGAAATCATCTGGTTGTACTGCTCCTCTGGTTCTAGAAAACTTGGACATTTTCTAATATCTCAAGCCATGTTCTTAATATTCCTTAGGAACACAACTAATCAAAAGCCAACTGTGCAGGCTTATGATCATGACACTCTCCTTGACAGCAGATTAATGCTTTTTTTTACAACTCTTCTATCAGTTACTAAATTGAGCTTTAGAAACTACATGTTTCACAGCATTTCAACACACCTTTCAGTCCTATTCAAAATTTATTTAGCAAGAAAGTTAGGTAACAGAGAAAGTTTTGGACAAAATAATTGAAAATCTCATGCATGAAAATCACATGACGAATCCAGTTTCTGAAAGCACTCAAGTCTGATTTATGCTGGTTTTTTTAAAACATACCTGCAGAGTCAAATTTTCTTTAAAAAGCATCCCCATTTCCCCCTCTGTCACAGGAATATTTATTTCTGAAATTTAAAAAGTTCTCCTGATTTCATCCAAATCATACTTTTTCTAATACATGTTATTCAAAACACGGAATTCTAAGGCTCTATGTATCTTGAACTATTGTCAATGACATTTGGCTCACAACTTTATTTTAGTAGTGGCAAATCCTACCAAAAAATAAGGAAAAAAAAGAATGTGGAAATCAATTTGTCCGTTAATTTTGAGTTTAAAAGCCCATAAGCCCCTGAGCAATTATTTAATGTCTTGTTGAAGAGATATGCATGGATACTTGTCCAATAATCCAAAAACAATTTTCTTCCTCGTTCATATTCAGCAAGTAAGCAAAGACAGTAATACCCGTAAGATGGAATAATTCTGCATCAGAGGTGTGGGTTTTTTTTTATTTCCAGAAAGGAAAATACACTTCCCATGTCAAACCATACCAACTAATTTACAGAAACATGATATAAGGGATTTGGGATATTTCATTTATAAATACAGACACATTCATATACTATATATGCCACATATGGGGCGGAGGCAGAGAGGCAGAGGGAAAATCCAGAATTTTCTAGTATTAGGAAGTATCTTGACCTTTGCATTCCTAAAGAGAAGTGATCTGTTGCTACTAATGTAAGTAGTTATTACTCTACTCAACACTTCTCATCAGAAACGTACCTACCCACAGTAAAAAAAAAAATTAAAAAAATCAAAAGAAAATAAATGCATTGCACATTAAATGTTTGCAGAGTAAAACAGTTAAAATACACAGCACTCAGACAGCTCTTTCATCAAAAGCGATACAGAAACACTCTTCCTTTTACAGCAGATCTGCCAAGTGCCAAAATAACATTTGTCAGAGGCAAAAACAACTTTTTACCCTAAACAGGAAATTCCTTTTGCCTGTACGACAAACTGAGCAGAAACTGCTGTGCTTGTGCATTAAGGAGAGCAGTTACAAGCAGAGCTGTTCTCTCATTAGAGCAACTAGTTCTCATACAAACATCAGGTAACATTACAGGTCACTGGAAGGTCTTATATGCCTTAAGTCAGTCCACTCTTCTCATTTATTCCAGCTGGCCAAATAAAAGACTGTATGTAAAAAACAGACTAGGCCTATAACCTTAGGCCATGCTGGTATGTTAAATATGCTGTTTAGTTATGTCTCTCAAGATAAATTCAAGAGACAAAAGGCAAATCTAGACATTAATAAAAAAACCAGTGGACTAGAACATTGCTGTAGTGTGATCTCTTAACCAGAATGACAATTCAGTAGGACAACCTTTGACAAATACTGCAATCACTATTCTTGAAAACATCCAAAACTGTTTATATTGTTCTGCAGCTCAAACACCCATTTTGCTAATATACAACTAAATTTTTAATTACTTTACATTAAATACATATCTTCAAATTATGTCTCCCTTTTTTCCACTGCAAGTATAATACACTGATTCTCTTTGTAACAAACCTGTATGTATTTATAGATTTATGTTCCTCATCATCAGCCTTTTCAAACTAAACAGGTGATATTCTTTCAACATCTCTTCAGTCACTTTCTTCAAATTAGTACTCCTCTTTTCTTGTTAAGCCTTCTCAAAGTCTCATCTTTTAAAGTAAGCTTTCTAAAACTAGACACCATATTTTTGATGAAGCCTTCATCACCCTGAGTATAGCACACTATTTCAGCTGTATTTTACACAGAACATTTCCATTTAAATCATACAAAAGCAAAATTGCCTCTAACACCATACAAGTAACTCTCAATCTGATCTTTGGTAATGCCTAGTCTTTTTCTGCTTCACTAGTGTCTATGTGGTTAGTCCACACATTATTTTTCCATGTGGTGTGTAAGACTTCCACTTGCCTGCTTCATTTCATTCTTTGACCATGAAATATTGGTTCCAGTTTACTACGATATTTTTAAATTCTAATCTTGTATAGTGTTTATTCCCAGTATGACTTCAAGTTTTATAATGTCTTTACATTCTACTATATTAACATGATTGATACAAATACAAGAGTTTGTGATTTTATGATCTGAACTAAAGAATTTCTTGCTTGTTTTTGGCTTCACTTTGCACAAAAAAACCCTCCACTCTGCTTAGATGGATACCCAAGGATCTAAGTTGAGTAATATGTGATATCCAACATTTATCCATGATCATTTAAGTAACAGCTAGGCAACAACAAGTCTGTCGATTAACTGAGTGAAGGCAGCAATGGCAAAAATGCATTTATAACAAACTCACTAGAAATTAAATGAAAGCATGGAATTAAAACATGCCAAACCCACTTTTATTGCTTTCCAGTTTTAAATAAAGGGGATCTGATCTACTTCAATATTCCTGTTTGATTTAGTGGCTTTTTAAAAATTTAATCTGCACATTATGAGAATGAACTTTCACAAAAAACTATACCAAATTAAGTCTCAGAGCAGCAAATGAAACTACAGTGAACATGTGCTTTAAACTGCATTAACACACCTAATTATATTACACACTTAGTTTCAATAATTGCTGCAGGTTTAATGTACACCTCCTCTGAGACACAGTAGATGCTGAAACTATTAGCATTCATAACTATACAATCCTAGACATTTAATTAAATAGAAAAGTCATTTGTGAGGAAAACCTTATGATTAAGAGCTGCAGCCTCAGATACACTGTCACATATAAGCATGAAATATGGGACAGTGGGAATATGGGTGGTTGAATAAAAATTCAAGTAATGCAAACAGTTCTCCTGTATTTAGTCATAGAAAAGCAAGTTCTCTCCAAAAGAAGATTCCAATACCTTCCCAAGGGGCTTTTCGTTGACTGGATAAAGTCTAAGGAGACTTTTCAGCTTACTTAACTAGGCAAGATAACTAATGCTTATATGGTCCTCTACATCACATTCAGTTAAGCTTCTTGTAAATTTCAGAATCCTAATTTGGGACTATCACAGCATAATAATAATAATAAAAAAATCAATTTACATCTAAGCAGCAACTCTTATAATCCAATTAAACTGTATTATAGACTAGAATGTTAAACTTGAATACATATGATCAAATATTATCATATATGAACAAATATTAAGATTTTGGCTCTTCCTAAATAAGATACCTTTTCCAGTTTATGAAAAAAAAAAATCCTGCAGAAGAATTAGTAGGAATCTAATCTCAATTTGAAACTAGAAACACACAATATAAACTTGTGTTGCTTTCATAAGGTACATAAAAAAGGTGGAAACAGAATCTATTATCCACAGATCAGCTTTTCATTATAAAATCAAACTGGTGACATCAAGAAATAAAAAAAGAGATACTATCAATAAGTAAGTAAATTCACAAGAATTCAGTAGAGTTTCAACTAACACAAAATAGAATTATGCTATAATAGCATTTGAAGAGGAAGTTAAATGCATAGTTTAGAAATAGAGCTATGTTAAAATTACACCTTCTTTCTAAAAGCAGTAATGGCTGATGGTTCTGATTAACATACAAATAAGTAAAAACAATGATACTGTACTTAAAAAAAAAAAAAAAAGAAGTTCTGTTATCTTAGCTTCACATTTCAGAATTCTGAATCATTCTGGGAATGCCCTTCCTGATAACAAACCCAAAGTCAAACTTCAGATTCATTAATAAAGGTGACACACATGCACACACTCAATCCTTTTTTTTATAACTGTGCAGATATATCTTTATAATATCCATTGCTCATGCAAAAGGTAGACAATTAGGCAGATGATAGGCACATATTCCATCCCTCTACTCTCACAGGAAACAGGACCCTTGCCTGGCTTTCTCAAGAACAAACCATGGAACACCCTCAAGAAAACAGCATTCACAATAAACACAGACAACAGCACAGCAAGAACTATAAATTTTGAGAACACAAAAAACCAACATCAGCCTAAGACACAACTTTTAAAATGTTATGTACCTACTACACATGCCAGGTACGTATACTTCCTATGATTTGGATGGATTGTAGTACCACGCATATTCTAATCTAATCTGGAGAATATAACTACTCTCCAATTAAGGACAAAAGGATTAAGTCCAAAGGCACTATTCTTTTTTTTTTTTTTAACCACAAAGTTGTGAGGTGTTCTGAAGTCCAACATGGGTTTGAAGCCCCCTGACTTCTTCGGGACGAGAAAGTACCTTCACTAAAATGCTTTCCTTGTTCCTCTTGTAGAGCAGGCTTTATAAATCTGCATTGAGAAGGGAAAAAAATCTGGTTCAGAAGACCAGAAAGACTTTAAGTATGCCACATCACTTCAGTCTGTGCCTTGAGAGCCTTGGACTACCTACAGTATTGCCTCAAAGCAACTCCTGTAAAAAAGGCTGAAGGGGCCAGTGCCTGGAAAAAAAAGAAATCAAACACAAATATACTAATATACTGAAACTGTGTATCTTCTACTTCCAAAACTGCTTCAACAAGTACATGCATACAATGCAGATTTTTCAGTGGTATTCAGTTCTTTACTAGCGTATTCTTTCACAATGATCTTTCTTGTTTTTTAAAAACAAACTCAGGAGTTTTTCCTCCCCCTAAAGTATGTTTAGTTAATCTATTCTTTCTGTATTTCATATGACACTTCCATTACAAACAGTATTCAAAGGAACCCAGAAATTTATTGTAACACCTAATTGTGGGACTTTTCAATTTAATGTTATAATTCTTTATAGCAACTGAAGCATCAAACACATTCACAATCCGATTGCACTAGTTCTGCCAATCCCAACAAAAACTGTTGAAATTCTGTGCATTGAACCAAAAATTCCAAATTTGTGCTGTTTTGAGAAACTGCAAAGATTCTACAAATGCTACAAATTGTGTCAACTTGTTTACTGGTTTAATTTTGCAACTGCAATTTCAAAGACAGTCAGTAAACAAAAATATTTAGAACAGACCATCATTGGTTTATCAACAATAAGACAGACCAAAAACTGAAAAAAAGTTTCATTTATAGGAATTTTTATGCCCTGAAAAAGTAATGATTAGAAGTTTGAAATTTAACAACTTTTAGAACAACTTGAATTCAGAAGCATGACAGTCAAAACTGAGTTTTGAAAAATGAATATTAATTCCACAGAAAGCTTTGGAGTGCAATTAATTGCAAATCAAAGCTGTATATTTCTTCTTAATAATGAAAATTTATAAAAACTTAAAAAATGAACCACAGTTCTTTTTCAATGAGCTATCCCTTACATCAAAACAGACATTCATCCCTTAGCTTATTTGTTGTTTTGTTTTCAGAGTTCCCAGATAAACTTTTAGCGAAATGTCAGCTGCCAGTGCAGGGAGTCAGTTCTGAGATAAGCTTGTATGTAGTGTAATCAACACAAGAATTAGAAAACTTGTGCAGTAAAAATGGAAATCTTGGAAAAACTACTGTGACCTTATAGAAAAAAGTGGAAATTAAGCGATCAAGGTGCTGTGAACTCTTCCACACCCCTTACTTCTTCTCCCATTAGACACTGTGAATGCAGAATTTGCCGGTTGTGATCATAATGGCAGTTGGCACAGCTAACTTCTGCCTATAAAGCAGAATAAATGTATACTGCTTTTGGTTTTGTTCATTTTGAAGTCATCACTTTTGCCAGAATGATTTTTACTCAAATATTTCAAGTTCACATTAACTGATATTTCAGGATTCAGATGCCTGAGATACCCCGGGTCAATCAAATATTTCATTGTCTTACAACAGCTCTTACATCATGAAAATCAAGAGGGAGAATGTTTTTTTTAAGTACTCATTCAATTTAGTCAAAATGACCTTGAGTTTACTACAAGCGGAACATGTTCATGGCAGTTACAGGTCACCTGAAATGTAGCAAATTGGTCAGGCAGCTGAACACTGAGATTAACACTTTAAAGTAATTTTTAAAAAAAATCATTAAGCTGTATTCAGCCTAAGCAGCTGAATTGGAAACCAAAATTGCAGCTCTTCACATATAATTTCAAATGGTTATATAATTTTTAACTACACTACTGTGCTGAGAATACAAGTGCTTAATTAAAAGTGTTATTTCTTAACAGAAGAAAACAATCTTATGGCTTGACTGAATAACTATTCAGTCGTCCACCTCCCTTAAAGTTACTAATACAGAGGTTTCACTTTAACAAAAACGTAACAAGGTTGCGCATATTGCTATTATTATTTCGTCTAATAAAAACCTAAAACTTTGGGGGTTGATTTTTTTCCCCCAAAAAACAAGTGAACAAGTGTGCTTATTAACAATGTATGAACTGCCACAAATATTTCTGGCTTCATTTTAAACGTTACTGTATTTGTTCTTGTTTTCTTTAAACATTTTTCCCCTCATTGACAATTGAAAATATCCTTGTTTCAACTGTCTTTTTAAAAAAAAAGTTTCACTTTATAACTAGAAATACAGATGCCTCAGAAGTCATGTAAGTTAATTAAAATGTATATTATTAAAATGTCAAATGCTGTTGGAGCATCCTCTCCTTGTAACTACCTTGGACAACTGTTTAGCTTGATTGTACCAACATGGGCAACACAAGTAAAGAAAAACACCACCACCAAACTTAAAGTTGCCAAATGAGAATGTTAAAACATTACCTCAATGCAGCCACCTTCTAAGCTCAGAAAGATACAGTTCCTTTGTGGCATATCATGCCAACAAAGTTTCCTTCTCAGGCAAGTTATTTGCTGTCATCTTCCAACCAAATATAGTAACATACACATTGCTCTGCCAAGGATTTTTGACCTTTGTACATTATTCTTTACCACACATTAAACTTAATAACATAGCTTTAATTTCTACAATATAGTGGTCTGTTGAGAAAGCAGTGGGTACACCTGCCAAGTGGATTTTTGATAAGGTAACCAATTTGCAAAATCTTAAAGGTAAATCAGAATTTTCTTCCTCAAAAAAGATCACAAATTTTGAGCCCAACAAGATGAACACAACTTATGCCAAAGCTTTGTTAATTACAACCTTATGCCAAAATCTGCTCTTACGTATTGAAATAAGATTATTTTGAATCCTCTATTTGGAAAAATGACACTTTCTTTTATAAGGTGGATGTCACTAAACTGCTTGGTGCTTTGACAGATCTTTGACGAAATCATTGATTACAGTGTATCCTACTTAGAATTAATGCCCTAGGCAACCTGAATATTTTAACTAGTGGAAAACGTGTCTGCTGTTATTAAACTAGCCTGACAAGAAGGATATCATACCATTCCTCTATGATTAGCTGACAAAAGTAATTTGTGGGCAAATTATAAGTAGTGTTGGTTTAGCACTAAAAATAATCCTAAATCAATAATTTAAAAAAAATCTTTCATTATCATAGTATATTCAGTTCAGATGGGATGCCTTATACCATGCTTTAGAGTGCAATGGAGCTCAGTACTGAAACTCCCCAGCCAGGAACATGAAGGTTCAGAAGCAAAGGAAAAAAAAAAAAAAAAGATACTGTTAGGTCTCATTCACTCCTAGGTTCAACATGTTGTGCCAAACAATACTACTACTAAATCCAAGTAGTTACAGACAGCCAATTCAGTTATTGTTCATGTATCACATTCCCTTGCAATGCTGCATCCAGGAAACACTGAAGACAGAAAAAGCTAGGAAATCTTGCCACTCACACTGTTGACATACTCTTAAGCCAACAGCGTAAACTGGATGGCAAGAGGTTCAAACTCATCCCCTTCCCTCCACCCTCCAAGTCCAGTGAGTCCAAATCTTTTGCCATTTGGGAAGTACAACCTCGGGCAGACTATTCCCAAGAAGCAATGATTATATCAAAGGACAGCGCTCTCACAGAAGCATGACGCAGTATCTAATTTATCAGCACTCTCATAGGCTTTGTCTCTGAGACATGTTGTAATAATTGTTAATTTCAGAACAAGATAAAAGAAGTTCTGTATCTAGTTGGATATTATCTTATGAAAGCTCTGTTTTTCAGGTGGAAATAACAATTTTTTAAAAAGCATGCAACTTCATTTATCAGTTAAAAGGGGTTTAGTGTAATTAAATATGCCGTAACTTCAGTACTCAAAAGCCTGATCATAAGACCACATAATTGTCCTAAGGTGGCAGAGTCACAGTAAGATTTCAAATACCCTACATACCTCTTTCATCGAAATTAACACATTACTTTTTTTAAAAAGCTACAGATTCATAAAAAGATGGTAATTGAGCACTACAGAAAAGAGATGCAAAGGTGGGGGTGGAAATGATAAATACATAAAAAGCGGTATCTACTTACAAGCAGTTTGAAAGATACTTCTCAACTACCCAACAAGCTGGAGCTACTTCATACTAGAACAATGACCACTGATTTTTTTTTCCTCTTTTTCTTTTTTCCATGTAATCAAGTTGTACTATCTCTCCTGTACAGTCTGTCCCATCAGTTTTCACTACTGAAAAACAACTTTCACAAGCAGTGAAAAGAATACAACTGAAAAACATCAAAAAGGAAGGCTGGATGAGAGAGGCAAAAGCATACTACCAACTACTTTCCCAATGAAAAGTAGGTTAGATTTGAAATTGACAGTATCAACTCAATAAAATAAGAAAAAGAGAAAAAAAAAAAGGAAAATGACTAAGTAATTAATCAGATTAAAACCCCACTATCTTAGGAGCTTCCCATCAGTAGTGTTCTTCTAAATTTATAGGTGATATGAACCAAATTTTTATAAGATTAATTTACAATACAGCTATTTTTAAAAAATCTTGACATGGAAATGCAAAACTACAAAAAGCTAAATATTCAGCCAATTAAAGAAAAGCAACACCTTGCCAGGTACATTGACTTAATTTCTATCCCACATAATGGTATATTAGAAAACATCAACATAAAGAAATCTAGAGATTTCATGTTATAGACATTAACAATAAAGACTATTCTGAAGAGAGGATAATCAAATAATAAGCTTTTGATGAGAATCAATATTTTCAATCTTTTGATGAAAATTTGCAATGAAAAAACAGTTTCAGTCTTAGAAGCTTCAGACTCTGAAGTTTAAGCACCATAATCATTAATGATAAAATTATGAAGCTGAGTTTAATATTATACTGAAATTAGCATTTCACATCTTTACAGGTTATCTAGAAAACTCAGATGCACAGTCATAATGTTGACATACTAGATTTAAGCAAGTTACTGTCTCAGCTTACATACTACTTTTCACAATGGTAATAATGTTAGTGGAGATTCAGACTACAACCATCGATAAAGTTAGAAGCCTAGAAAGACTAAGATTTTTATAAGAGAAAGTAATTGAACATACAGATATTCAACTGAAAATTTTAACAACAAAGGAAACATTAAGTAGTGTGCACCTAAGCATTGTTTTGAAAGTGTTTCCAAACAGGAAGTCATTACAGAAAACAGGTTTTCAGGTAGCAATATCAATATTACCTTGTAATCTTTCTCCTCCCCTTCTCCCTCATTTCTCCCTCCCCCCCGCCCCCCTTACTCTGGCTCCCATAATTCTGTTAACACAGTCTTTGGAACATTAACTGCATCTTATATGACTGTATGGTATCGTCGCAGTACCAGACAAGTTAAAATTAGCAATTATCTACCAATATTATCTTCTTAGTAACGTAAAACAAGTTTAGAGAACAGCAGTAAAAGGCTGCTAAGATAATACTAATTTTAAAATAGAAAAGCTTGACATGTATATTTACTTAATGTACAACTAAGAAAAAAAAAAAAGCAGATGCCTGAACTGCATACACACCAAAAGGGGAAAAATTTGCTTAGCATACTATGCAGAGAGATAAGTGGAACAGTGGATGCAAACAAAAGGCATATCAGGAGATGGAAGAGGCATGGGGTAATTTCAACAGCTAATGTAGGCAAGGAAAGCAAAAGCATTAAAGCTATCCTCAAATGGCAAAGAAAATCTACATTATAACTTGCCTCCAGCCAAATGTTTATATACAATATTTGCACTGCCATCCCAGTGAAGATATCTATGGGGATATTTTGAAAAATTAGAAGATTTAATTTAAATAAATAGCTAGGCACCTGAGGCTTTTACCAACTTGGCCAAGTTCAACATAATCTATTAGCACTTATGTAGCACTCCCCTAAGATAATAAAACTATTAAAAAAAAAATAAATCATGTATGTCTACATGACTGCTCTAGAGACAAGCTTATATTAAAACTACATATACTCACACATTATATACATTTAAGGTTAAAGGACTGAAGACAGCCTCCCCCAAAAGCTCACAAGAACCAAACTTTGCTCATTTTTTCAAAGAATCTGATTAGAATTTAACGTCTGACACGCTCGTGAATTAGGTAAGTTTTATTAGCTTGCCACTTGCTAGAACGAGAGAAATTAAACACTGACATCAGCAAATATAGCATTTACTACTTTTTAAATGAATCTTAAATCTTCTGTTCTGCAGGCAAAAATCTTGTATTACTTGATTTACACACATAGCAGCTCTCACATTCATACATCTCACTTTATTTGGATTAGTTGACTTTTAATGAATATTTAAGATATTTCAGGTTGGATATTGAATGTTCATGGGGATAGCAGGATGTCAGTTTCAACTCTAGAACTACATATAAACAAAGTAAGCCCTCTCAATACAATAAAAAGTTGGAGAGAAAACAGTGTCCTAGTTTATCTTCTACTTGAATTTTAGAGACAATTCAACATTTATATACTGTAATTTTTAGGCCTTATAAAAACTAAGTTTTTTCTCAGTGTTAATTAAGCCAGTTGTAATTATGTTTAATTAGAATTTTCTACTGCTGCTCAAGCATAATTTATTAAAGATTACAATGCTGTAAAAGTACACGGTAAACAGACTACTGAACTTGCTACAGCTCAATTATTGGCATGTGAGAAACCTATAGTTTTAAAGTGGTGTGTTCTCTTTCAATTAGACAAAATAGTATTAGCATAATATGCCAGACTACCTTTTTACCTTTTTCAATTTTAATTATTTTTTTTTAAATTACCTTTTTTTGAGTGAAAGTTTAAAAAAATAAAATGGCATAAAAAGCTAATAGGTAGTGAAAACACACACATTGCTAAAAGAATCTCAGACACTAAGTAATACATAAATTACTTACCTTGGTTGCGATGTCAGCTTTATAACTGTCTTGCGTGGCAAAGAATCTTGGGAGGACTGAACATCATCCTACAAGAGCACATCCTTGAATTTGCTTTTGAATACACGTATACATACAATATATGAGCTTTGTCTATTATATAAACTTTATGAAGTACAAAACCATGATAGCCATACTATAAACAGAAGATTATTTTAGTATGTTACACAGGACACAAACCACAAAAACTTATAAACTAAATACTTCAGATTGAAAAAAGAAAAAGGCTTGCTTTGACCAATTCATTGAGAAACCTTTGCTTTCATTAAATGTCTCTCATTAGATACCATTATCAAACTGTCACCTCCATGTTTTCATTTTTGTATGCAAGACATCATAATTGCCGACTTCCTTCAAATTTTGTGAATACTTATCATACAATTTTATTAACTTTCTCTTGCTACAAATTTACTCTCTTAAACCCTACACTCCTGTATATTACAAGGATTTAGAGTTTAGTCTTCTGTCAAATCTCGTTGTTATCTTATATTGTACCTAAAGAAGATTTTCAAAAACAAAAATTTGGAGCATGAGCATGATTTTTATGTAACAAACTACTTGAAGAATTGGTTCACAATATTGATGAATTCTTATTTTTCACTAGTTTCTCTCTTTTCTTAAATACAATATGACCCAGGGCTCACTTCCAGCAAGAAAAGTAGTGACAAGCCATTGATGTCACTGTTGCATTAGTCTTTAAGTAAGAGAACAGCTAAGCTGTTGTTGTACTGGCACTTTTCTATTGGTTCATAATGGTGAAAAACTATAGACTTTGCAACCAAAGCACAAAGCTCCCAGTTCCTCAGAATAGTCCAAAACATCCTCAAAATCATGTTTCTCAAATCCAACTATTGCCCCTTAGATGGCAGTTTTCTTTCTGCACTCAAAATAAGACTAATATACACAATGATGCAATGCTTGCATAGCTTTACTTTCATAAGTGGGATCTCATCCTATTTGTTGGATCATTCAGGGATCTCTAAAGTTTCTTCTGTTTTTCAGTGTATTGTCTTCCAAGCAATCTAATTTTTGTTTGTTTACTAATGTAGAGTCTGTAAAACTTACACATGATGTACAAAGTATTCAGTTATCAGCTGAGAAAACCATGATGCTTTTGTGCATCATATGCATTAATAAAGAACAGCAGAAAAAGAGCACAAGTAGTGTCATTCTGGAATCCTTCCATCATATCTCATTTCCAATTACCTTTTTTCTGATTTCAAGAAGGATGATTTTACCCTGGTTGTGCCTACTGTCTACTGGAATGCTGCTACAGTCTTTTGCTCTGTTCCTTTGACCATGTGTTTCTTCCTCCTTCACCTCCCAAAGACAACAGCCATTCATCATTTGTCTTTCTCAACTCTCTCAGCATTGATGTGGTTTAGGCCCAGCCGGCAGCTGAGCGCCACGCGGCCGCTCACTCACTCCTTCCCCAGTGGGACAGGAGGAGAACGGAAAAACCACGGCAAAGCCTCGAGGGTTGGGATAAGAACAGTTTAGTGGGACAACAAGGGAGAGGGAAACAATCAACAACAGTGCTGATAACAGATAGTAACAATGGGTGATAACAGAGAACAGTTTACCAATCCAACCACCTACCAACCAACCAGACACTCAGCCCATCCTGGAACCACACCGAAACTGCACCGCCCCTCCACTACCGGACTAGTCCCCTTTTATGGTGAGCATGACGTTACATGGTATGGAATAGCTCCCGGCCAGCTTGGCTCACCTCTCCTGGCTCCTTGTGAAATTAACTCTATCGTTGCCAGAACCAGGACATTATCCACCCCTTATTCCACACCATCTACGTCATGCCCAGATTATTTCACTGACACCATTCTCTGACTCCATGGGCCATCGCTCTATAAAGTCTCCATTGAGTTCATTTAGGCCATGGCTTTGGGTTCCATCTGCCATTACAGTCTCTCAGGGCAGGAACAATGGTGCGTACTGCTGGATTGTTGCGCGCTGCATCGGGAGTATTTTTCATGGCTGGTGTATCTGGTATGGTCCATGCTCGCAGTCTGGACGTCACAGATGTAATTTTCGATGAAGTTCCTGGGCACCAGTTGAAGGCAGTTCCAAAGTCCATCCTTCATTAGTTTTGGGTGATTCTTATGGTTATACCATTGATACAGTGTATAGCTATTAATATCATACAATTTAATTTATTGGCTATTTTCACACAAAATCAGATACCCTTGAGGTACACTCCGGATTTCCCCATCCTTTCTCATCACCCACCAAGTGCACCCTGGTTCCTGAGCAAAAGCAATCCCACACATGGCCTTGCCTTTGCCTAAAGCAGGGATAACCCAAACTGTTTTACCCAACATATTCTTCATGCGCACTACAGGAACTTTATCTCCTTCTCCTGGGTGTGGAAATTTTGATGGGGCCGGGCCAGCTCGATTGGCAGATCCTCTAGTGTTAACTAACCAGGTGGCCTTTGCTAAATGTGTCCCCCAGTGTTTGAGGGCCCCACCACCCATTGCTCTCAGGGTAGTTTTTAGCAGTCCATTGGACCTTTCAACTTTCCCAGAGGCTGGTGCATGATAGGGGATGTGGTACACCCACTCAATACCATGCTCTTTGGCCCAGGTGTCTATGAGGGTGTTCCGAAAATGAGTCCCATTGTCTGATTCGATTCTCTCTGGGGTGCCATGTCGCCACAGGACTTGCTTTTCAAGACCCAGAAGAGTGTTCCGGGCAGTGGCACGGGGCACAGGATATGTTTCCAGCCACCCAGTGGTTGCTTCCACCATTGTAAGAACATAACGCTTGCCTTGGCGGCTTCGCAGGAGCGTGATGTAGTCGATTTGCCATGCTTCCCCATATTTATATTTCAACCACTGTCCTCCATACCACAGAGGCTTTACCCGCTTGGCTTGCTTGATTATGGCGCATCTTTCACATTGATGGATGACCTGTGAGATGGCGTCCATGCTCAAGTCCACCCCTCGATCACGGGCCCATCTATATGTCACATCTCTTCCTTGATGGCCTGAGGTGTCATTCATGGGCCCACCGAGCTATAAAGAATTCACCCTTACGCTGCCAGTCCAAATCCACCTGAGCCACTTCAATCTTGGCAGCCTGATCTACCTGCTGGTTGTTCTCATGTTCCTCAGTGGCCCGACTCTTGGGTACGTGGACATCTACATGACGTACCTTTACAACCAGCTTCTCTAGCCGGGCAGCAATATCTTGCCCCAATGGGGCAGCCCAGATGGGTTTGCCTCTGCATTGCTAGTTGCTCCGCTTCCGCTGCTGTAACCACCCCCACAGGGCATTGGCCACCATCCATGAGTCAATATAGAGGTACAGTGTTGGCCACTTTTCTCTTTCAGCAATATCTAAGGCCAGCTGGATGGCTTTCACCTCTGCAAACTGGCTCGATTCACCTTCTCCATCAGCAGCTTCCGCAACTCGCCATGTAGGACTCCATACAGCAGCCTTCCACCTTCGATGCTTTCCCACAATGCGACAGGACCCATCAGTGAAGAGGGCATATGGTTTCTCATCTTCTGTTAGTTTATTATACGGTGGGGCTTCTTCAGCACGTGTCACCTCCTCCTCTGGCGACATTCCAAAACCTTTCCCTTCTGGGCAGTCTGTGATCACTTCCAGAATCCCTGGACGACTGGGGCTTCCTATTCGAGCCCGTTGTGTGATCAGTGCAACCCACTTACTCCATGTAGCATCGGTTGCGTGATGTGTAGAAGGAGCCCTCTCTTTGAACATCCAGCCCAGCACTGGCAGTCGGGGTGCCAAGAGGAGCTGTGCTTCGGTGCCAATCACCTCTGAAGCAGCTCAAACCCCTTCGTAGGCTGCCAATATCTCCTTTTCCGTTGGAGTGTAGCGGGCCTCGGATCCTCTGTATCCCCGACTCCAAAACCCCAGGGGTCGACCTCGAGTCTCCCCTGGTGCTCTCTGCCAGAGACTCCAGGTAGGGCCATTCTCCCCGGCTGCGGTGTACAGCACATTGTTGACATCTGGTCCTGCCCGGACTGGCCCAAGAGCTACGGCATGAACTCTTTCTTGTTTAATTTGTTCAAAAGCTTGTCGTTGCTCAGGCCCCCATTTAAAATCATTCTTCTTCCGGGTTACATGGTAGAGAGGGCTTACTATCAGAACGTAATTCGGAATGTGCATTCTCCAGAAACCTACAACGCCTAAGAAGGCCTGTGTCTCCTTTTTGCTGGTTGGTGGGGACATGGCTGCTATTTTGTTGATAAGATCCATAGGGATCTGACACTGCCCATCATGCCACCTTATTCCCAAAAACTGGATTTCCTGCGCAGGCCCCTTCACCTTACTTCGTTTTATGGCAAAGCCAGCCTGCAGCAGGATTTGGATTATTTTCTTCCCTTTCTCAGAAACTTCCTCTGCTGAGTTGCCCCATACAATGATGTCATCAATGTACTGCAGGTGCTCTGGGTACAGTGCAGTCTGGATCAGTCCATGGCAAATGGTGGGGCTGTGTTTCCACCCCTGGGGCAGTCCATTCCAGGTGTACTGGACGCCCCTCCAAGTGAAGGCAAACTGCGGTCGGCACTCTGCTGCCAAAGGGATCGAGAAAAATGCATTAGCTATATCAATCGTGGCATACCATTTGGCTGCCTTTGACTCCAGTTCATATTGAAGTTCCAGCATGTCTGGCACGGCAGCACTCATCGGCAGTGTGACTTCATTCAGGCCACGATAGTCTACCGTCAGCCTCCACTCTCCATTGGACTTCTGCACTGGCCATATGGGACTGTTAAAGGGTGAGTGGGTTCTGCTGATCACTCCCTGACCCTCCAGTTGACGAATTAGCTTGTGGATGGGAACCAGGGAGTCTCTGTTGGTGCGGTATTGCCGCTGATGCACAGTTGTAGTAGCAATCGGCACCTGTTGCTCTTCAACCCTCAGCAACCCTACAACAGAAGGGTCCTCCGAGAGACCGGCCAAACCAGACAATGGTTCAATCTCCTCCGCTTCTAAGGCAGCTATTCCAAAAGCCCAGCGGTAGCCTATTGGGTCTTTGACATACCCTTTCCGGAGGTAGTCTATGCCCAGGATGCATGGAACCTCTGGGCCAGTCACAATGGGGTGCTTTTGCCACTCATTCCCAGTTAGACTTACTTCAGCCTCCAACAGAGTCAACTGTTGGGATCCCCCCGTCACACCAGAAATAGAGGTCGGTTCCACCCCTTCATAGTTTGATGGCATTAGGGTACACTGTGCACCCGTGTCCACTAGAGCCTTGTACTCTTGTGGGTCCAATGTGCCAGGCCATTGGATCCACATAGTCCAATACACTCTGTTGTCCCTTTCCTCCACCTGGCTGGAGGCAGGGCCCCTCTAATCCTGCTCGTCATAGTCACTACTTAGAAGTCCCTTCAAGAGGATCATAAGTGCGATCAGGCCTTCCATTTGATCTGGGGGGCTGCCCGGTGGAAACTGGAGCAGCATCCTTTCTGGAAGAGTTCCTTCTTACAGCTGTCTTGCCTTGTAGCTCATGTACGCGTGCCCGCAGGGTTGAGGTGGGCTTCCCATCCCATTTCCTCATGTCTTCTCCATGGTCACGCAGATAAAACCACAGGACACCTCGTGGTGTGTATGCTCCATATCCCCTCTCTGGAGCAGAAAAATGCTTACTCCTAACAGCTGAAATAGGGGTCTGTGCAGGTGGGGAGTACGATATATCCTCTTTGAGTTGCTGGACGTCCTGGGACAGTTTCTCCACAGCCGAGACGAGGGAGGAGGAAAGGCTCTCTTCATATTGCCGGAGTCGGCCAGCCACTTCGTCCACCGTGGGTGCCTCTTCACTCTTCCAGTCAATTACTGCCAGTGAGTTGGCGTACGATGACGGTGCACTTCGCACAAATTTTCGCCACATGGGTCGGGTACACTGGACTTCATCGGGGTCTGTGGGCACCTGTGCGTTGTCCGGATCATAATAAACCATCTCCCGCACAGCTAATTCCCTCAGCTATTGGATACCTCTCTCCATGGTGGTCCACTTGCCTGGCCAACATAAGACATCTTCGCTGAAAGGATACCTTTCCCTCACACTTGACAGGAGTCGCCTCCAGAGGCTGAGGGCCTGCGCCTTCTTCCCAATTGCCTTGTCAATGCCCCCGTTCCCTAGACAAGGATCCCAGCTGCTTGGCCTCCCTGCCCTCCAGTTCCAGGCTACTGGCTCCATTTTCCCAGCAGCGGAGCAGCCAGGTAATAATGTGCTCCCCTGGAAGGCGGCTGAAATCTTTCCGCATATCTCGCAACTCGCTCAGGGACAGAGATTGGGTGATCACTTCTGGTTCTGGCTCTTCTTCTTGTTCTCGTAATGGCCCCGGTTCATCATCATCTCTCACTAAGCGAACCAATTTCTTTGTGTATTTCTTTTTGTGTATAGGGGCGACTGATACTGGTATGGGTTGATCTTTTGGCTCGGCTACAGTGCCTACTGCAGGGGTTTGGGTAGCTGCAGTGCCTGTTGCGGGGGCTTGGGCCTGGGCAGCTGCAGTGCCTGTGGGTCCGCTCTCTCTCCCTGGATGGTGCTGTCTACTATCAAACAGTGTTTGATAGATTGTGGCCACAGCGCAGTAAGTTGTGTCTCCTTAGAATCCCCACAGCATTTTCCTTTCAAATAGTCTACCATTTTATCAGGGTCTTGCAATTGTTCAGGAGTGAAACTCCAAACCATTCGGGGTGAAAAGGTCTCTAGATACCCACCCATACTCTCCCAAATGCCATGCCAGCCCTGACCATTCAGCCTTGGGGAATATCCCTGGGTAATATTCTTGAAACAATTTTTGCTAACCCTGAACAGGAGTGGGAAAACATTCAGGAGACCTAGCAGTAGGAATATACTGGCCTGAACATTCCAAGGGTATTCAACATTCTCAAAAATTGTCGTAACCAACCAAAAGGAAAAGGGGAGGTGAAAGAGTGGGAGAAGGTATCCCCCCCCGTCTTCCCCATAGATTGGGTCCAATTATTAATCAATTCTGAAAGATATTGACTGAGGTACAGGCCTGACCGAAATGCTACGTACAAGTACCAGCTCAGACTCATGACTGTCAATGATATCTTATCAGAAGTCATTATCACACAATACAACAATATGAGAACAGGAACCCCTCTCCCAGAGGTGATGAACAGCACCGCAGGGATTGCATAGAGTAAACACGGGTTTACAAACCAGAGCCATGTGACCGAACAGAACATCGTTATGACCAGTGACTGTTTCAATAACATCATAAATTCTTAGGATAATTTTTCTTTAACACACTTGGGTCAGACTTGCCGTTATCACAACCCCTCGTGCCCCACGTTGGGTGTCAAAAAGGACTGACGTGGTTTAGGCCCAGCCGGCAGCTGAGCGCCACGCGGCCGCTCACTCACTCCTTCCCCCAGCGGGATGGGGAGGAGAACGGAAAAACAACAGCAAAGCCTTGAGGGTTGGGATAAGGGCAGTTTACTGGGACAGCAAGGGAGAGGGAAACAATCAACAACAGTGTTGATAACAGATAGTAACAATGGGTGATAATAGAGAACAATTTACCGAACCAACGACGGACCAACAGACCAGACACTCAGCCCATCCTGGAACCGTCCCGGAACCGCACGGAAACTGCGCCGTCCCTCCCCTGCCCGACTAGCCCCCCTTTTATAGTGAGCATGACGTCACATGGTATGGAATAGCCCTGGCCAGCTTGGCTCACCTGTCCTGGCTCCTTGGGAAATTAACTCTATCCTTGCCAGAACCAGGACATTATTCATTCTGAATGCCCATCTCTGAGCAATTCTTGATGTCAGCTTCCATCAGCCACCAAAATACCATGATGGTATTTCAAAACAAGTGCCTTTGAACTTTCTACTTGCTCAAGGCTTGCATAAGGTTTTTTGTAAATATCCTTAAGTTCTCCCATTAGCAGTCTACAAATCCCACACTAAAAACGTTTTGTTGTGGTAAACAAAGTACTGCAGGAATATTAGGTTTATGATATGCTGCAGTTACTCTATATAAATCACAATATACTTCTGGCATCACCTTTTTTTTTTCTGTTTTATATTGATATAATAAATTCATTGAAATAAGAAATTTCGTTTTCATTTCTGTTTTCACTTCAAAATACTCTTACTTTATGAAGGCGCACATTCATTTTGTTAGCCTTTCCAACCAGGAGAAAAATTACGTATCTGTGGCACACACCCACATAGCACACACACAGAGGCACAAAGATGCAGCATGCACATATGTATTAGTATCAAAGTACAAAGAACTATTTTAACTTTTTTTTTTTTTCCAAAAAATATATGTGACTGGAAGAGAAATTCAAAGTATGACATGTCTTGCACATCTAAGCCAGAAGAATATATATGTTAGTTATGTTAGAAGTGAGAGGTAATCATATAATAAAGACTGTCTTAATCCTACTATGTTTATGCACAATGCAACTAAAGCATCTCATTTCCTCTCTATTCCAGGTGTATGGAATTAGTAGATCTTGTAAGTTTACCTAGCTATCACAGCACAGCGCTTTTGTTCAGAAAGGGAAGAAATTAAGAATTTTGAAAGGACACAATATTAGCAAGTGTGTTTCTTTAAGATGCTCTTCACTGTAAAATGAGTCTTAAAATGATATGTGTGGATCTGTTGCTGACTTTATCATCAGTAGATTACAGTTTCGATTAATTTCAGCTAAGGAAAAAAAAAAAAAAATCACACAGTGATATGTAGACCTGGTCTTGAAAATTTAGCTTAGGCTTATGTTCAGGATGGAAATTTTCCTCTTCCTACATTTGTTAAGTAATAAGCAAAGTCAAATTACACGACTGCATACTGTTATATATTGACTTATTATATGTATGTCACTGAAGTCACCAGTAAATTTATGCCCACAAGAAAATCTGAACCTCTGGTTTTACTACCTGATTCACAAAGTTGAACAAAATAAGCCCATTTAGTTTAGATGTGTGGGATTTTTTCAGCAGTAACTGCTGAAGTTTTCACTTTTTACTTTCCAATGTCTTCAATTAATATGAACAGTGAGTGATAAGTAGCAGGCTTCTGAGTAGGTATTAGTAGCAAATTTCATTCTGACTTTTCCCAGGCGTCTCAAACTGTATTGAAAAGACATAGTTCACATTTTATTTTTGGAGGAAATCAAGAAAGATAGCTCACCATCTTCAGGAATGGAGTTGATGTGTCATAATTATAAGCAACTTTATCCTTTAGGATAAGAATATGAGCAGAGTCAATTATCACTTTCTTCAAGTTCATTATTGAATGGAAAAGCCTGTTAAAAATTTTAAAGTCTTAGTTCTCAGTTTTCATTCAATATGATAACACCAAAATTTAAAAAGATTAAAGAACTCTAAAGTATGAGTAAAAGAAAAATAAATGTAATTTTTAATATCTATATAGCATGAAATTAAGAACAGCGAGTTGCAATGGGTGACCAGACTGCAAAATGCAGAAATATTCTAAATTTCATTATATTCCTACCTTGCACACTGAAAATGAGGTACATCTCCACCCCACTGTTCTGCTACAAAATGTATACCCTCAAAATACCAAGTACTTTTTCAAAATGCTAATCTTGGGAAAGTGCATGTTTTATATATTCGATTTCCAGTATCTATAGTGGAGACAAGCCTGAAATGCTGGTCACAAAGTCAAGACTGCTTCTAAGCATGATAAGTAAAACAATCCGAAACACAAAATTTTACATTATTACTATTATTTCCATTGCTTCAACTCACACAGGTTTACAAATTCTTAAACAGAGCTCTGTAATTTCATTTGTAAAGTGAAAAAAGCTTTTATGCTACTCTCATAATCAACTGCATTGCACATGTTTATACCTTGATTATACCTACGCTTTAACAGATAAAAAATTAATAAAGTTATGGAATTTAAAAATACTTGTCATGAATGCAGTAGTTTAAATCAAGACATGCTTTACCATCAATTGTCTGCCATCATCTACCTCAATCAAATTTACTAGTGCTTAACATTCCAATATGTAACAATTTTTCTAACAAATGCATAATTAAAGCATGTATCTACGTACACAGACTTATAGAGAGAGATAGATATCATACACTCTTCTTCAAAAAATTTCCACACAGTAGCTGGCAGAATAATTCGTCGATACTGAGAAAGCAAATACCCACCATATATAACAGCAACAAACAACAACAGACAAATTAACTACAAGATTGGCAACATGAAAAAGATTTCCCACATTGAAGAAAAGTAGGTTACAGAGGCTGTGGGATTTTCCAAGGAATATATGCTTAAATTAGCATGTCTCTTGATCATTGCTTAGCACAGGCAGATATAAAATGTTCTCCTATACAACAGCTACTGCAGAAAATAATAGATCTGTATTAAAAAACTCTCCACATCGTGTCTACCTAGCTTCTTTTGAAACTCAGAAATTTTGTTTGGATATAAAATTCTTACTTCAGAGGATTAAAAAATTATTTCATAGATGAAGAGCAAGGGTAACCAAATCCAATTCTCTTGTAAAGCACCAGTACACTTTCAGTACTGTGTTGCTAACTATAGTAAATCTGTATCTCTGAAATAAATACTTCTGTTTTAAGAAAACATAGGGAAATTAACATTTAAGTGTATGTATTTATAAGTTACCTCGTGCCATAATCCACAACTACCCAATCTTTAGCTGTTCCTGTAATAGCATCATGATGCTGAAAGAGTCCAAGGTTCCTCCTCGCTTCTGTCAGCAATTTATAGTTATCCACTGAAGGAAATACACTTATCTTCTCAGATTTACTGGACTGTACCAAAGCCAAGGAGTAGAGGATTTCTGCTGCCCTAGAATTGCAGAGAAGAATCAAATATTTAAAGCAAAAAGCAACACATATTTTACCTGAAGAATAAACTGATGTTTTTACACCTTTCCTCATGCCTAGTTCTGTGAGTTCTTTAAACCTTAATCTTGTACTTTTTAGCCTGTTGCTAAAACAACACTTAACAATCACTGCTGCATTTCATCATCAACTAGTTTGACATCTTGTAATCTTCCTGCAAGGCTTCAGAGATGGAAAATAGAGCTTTAAAATAAAAATATGACAGTACAAAGTAATATACCATTTTCTCAAATGTGTGAGGTATACAGATCTGATCTTAAAATGATAGACTGCCTTACAGCAGACATACAACTCCCATTTCAAAAAACAACTTATTAAACAAATTATCTTAAAGAAATATATTAATCTGTACACTCTATATAATATCTATTCTGCCATTTATACTTTCAGCAAACTAAATTCTCCTAAAGACTTAGGCAGTTCATGCACCTACTCACTATACATTCACCTGAACAGTGAGAACACTGGATTCAAAAACCCTTAGACTGAACAGAATGCAGAGCCCTTTTCTCCTACTCCTTATGCAAAAGTCTAGCACTAAAATATTACCATTAGGTTCCCACTTGATTAATGAGAATCTGAATTTATTTTACAAAAAAAATACCCTATAATTGCCAGTCATTATGAATATCTAACAAAGATGCCTGTAGAAATTGTGGGTAACCATCTGTTAACTTTTTTCCCATCTCTTTTTCCTAAAATGTTACAGTTCTGTTTCTGTAAGTCTGAAAAGTGTCAGATTCCTTTTCAAACTTTATTTGAGCTTAATGAAGGTTTCTCAGGTGTTTGAAGAAACCAGGAAGATACAGGTTAATGTTATAAAAAGCAAAGAAAGCAAAATAACATATGTTCTTGAAACAAATGTAAAACTAACTTCTCAGCATATAAATAGAAAACAAAACAAACCCCACAAAAAAAAAAAAAACAACACTAAAACTGAAAATATATTAACTTTACATTTACCAAAGCTGTAACAACAAATTTTAAAATCATTCTCAACTTGGGTTTTCAGACTGTGCATTGATATTAACTGCTAACATGAAAAACCCCTTTGGATTCAGTTTGGTCTCTTTGCCATTATGCATCACATAGGCGACAATTATGTAAAAACTGCAAGCAGCATGTGTCAAACTAAACTGAAAGGTACACTGTACATATTGATATCTGTGAATACTGAAATATTAAGATCAATTCAAGCAATTAGAGCCATTGCTCAATAGATGTAACCAAACAAAAGGAAAACTATTGTAACTTAGAAAATAATTAGTTGTAAGATAAGAAGCTCTGGAACAATCTCATTTTAAACAGCTCGGCCTTGGAAGAACAGATGCGCAAAGATAAGAAAGTTCCAAGGTGATCACAAAACCAGCCTTGAGGGATAAGGTATAGGTGATATCAGGACTGAGTCTGAAGACCCCCGACAACCACCCAGAGGTGCCAACAAACATGGGCAAAAGACATTAGCATATGCTAACAAGTCCCCATAAAATCCATGAATGTGATAAGCACTACTCGGAAATATACTGAATATGTATATTAACATAGTATAAATACTTGCTATTTTTGTCTTTTGGGTGTGCACGTTAGGTGGAGTTATCCCCCGTGCACCCAGCACTGCAATAAAGAATGCCTGCTTTCTAAAACTTCAAAATACGTCTTAGAGAGTGAATTATTTTGCCACTTTCTGGTAACAATATAACAGCTCGATTCATTTTCATATTATCATTTTTTGAGGAATAGGATGAAATTTTGGTCTTACAGGTAAGATAACTGCTCAGAAGCTACACACAAAATCAAGGTGTTAAAAGTTCTTCTTTTTATAATTAGTGCACTTAAGCTTAATGGCTCTGATTTTAATGTCGCTTAATGCAAATCCCGACATCTATGCATTCCTTCTACTCTGTTCTATTACAGCTTAACTTGAAAGGAAAACAAGTATATTGTAGTTAAAAAGGCATGAGATGCACATTCACCTAGTGGATAAAACCTTCTGAAAATGTTTTACCTGTTTTAAAAAATTTGACTTAGCCACTAAACACTGACCCAACTGTAACTATGAAGTAGAGAACACAAAAATTTTTAGTCCTCAAAATACAGGTTAGATTTCCCTCCCAAAAATCCACCTCAATTTTTTTTTTTTTTTTAATAGGGAAGTTCATTATTTATAAACAAGGTAACAACCTTAAACCCAAAAGAAATAACATTAAAATGAAGGTGTATGGTAAATACATTTTCAGTTCATACTGCTTCCAGAACTTCACTTTAAATCCATTTTGTCTATAAGGAACACTTGGAACTCTTTTGCCTTTCATAAAAATAACTGATTCTGTTTTACAGATCCACTCAGTACATCAGTCTCTTAGATGCAATTTTCCTTTCAAGTCTCAATATCATCCTAAATATTAGAATGGTTCAATGGTCAAAGATGAAAGACACTCAGAAGCGAAACCATAAGAAATATTGTATTAGAGAACACTTCAACCTGTAAGTAAGCATTTACCTCTAATATCTTTCCATAAAAGCTGTATAAAGCCTTGGTTTTCTCACCTCCGTTTCAAACTACTGCAGATTAGGTACCTAAAGTAGTTACCACAGATTATCCACTTTGTTGTAATTTGTCACTGTATCTCCACCTGATGGGACACTGCAAATAGACTAAAATTTGCTTCACTGATTGTCCAAAGCCTGCACTAAGTTACCTTTAGGTCCACTTTAAATGTAACCTAAATAGCTAAGAAATAATTTTTCCAAGGGTTTCTAAACTCTGAAGATGTGCTCTTTTCTATCCATCTGTGCAGTTAGAAGTATCACTGCAGCTCTTGTCCTGCTTCTGAATTACTTCAACAATCTTTTTTGCAGACTTACCATAATTTTTCCCTGATTACATCTGCAGAGAATGAAATCACAGAATGAATTCCTAACTTGACCCCAACTACGCTGTTGTTCTTTGCATCCTTCCCTTATAACATTAAACAAACTTCTGGTCACTTATTTCATCACCCTTCAAACTACTTCAATTCATCCATCTCTCAATATTAAAGAATCAATTATGTCTCAAATCAGTAATGATGTCAATTTCTATTACAAAATCCTTAAACTTTCATGCACTTTCTTTGTTGCACAAACCCAAAACTTGTTTAAAAGCAGGAAAAAAACAAACAAACAACTCTTGTCTTGCTTAAATCACCAGCCATAATAGAAGGTCCTGACATTGAACACTATTTTCTGGCTACTAAGTAGCAGTGAAGTACTTCTTAAACTGGTACTGCTGGAACTTACAAGCATTCATCCTTAGTAAAGAATACACACAAACACATAATTATCTCCTGTTCATGGTTAATTCCTCCACACATATATACATACTCATATGCACACAAGATAGATAGATGTAAGTTAGCTCAAAAAGAACTATTGTAAATTTAAAAGGTTGGGGCAAGTGTGTTATTAATTAAATATCATTATAAAGTATTTCCTCAAACTCTAAAGGAAATAAAAAATAAAAGACAAAACCGCTAATTCTGCTGTTCTCATAGCTAATATGCCATCCTTGAAGATTCTCCAGGTCTCTGGAAGCAAAACTGCCAAAAAGCCCAATATTAAACTGACAAGAAAACATCTATACATTTTGTTCTTACATTTTATTCATAGAGGTTAATGAAGGATGCAAAACTTCCCAAGTACATTTTTAGAAATGTGCTTTAATTCATAAGACTGAAGGTTTAGTTTTCTTCCAGACATTCCTTACCTTTAAGTCTTTTTTCAGAACCTAAATCTAACTGAAATTCTTACATGAAGGAATCTTTTAACAGTGTAAAGTTGTCAATACTACAAATAAACTTGAAAGCAATTCATACAAAGTTTTTGGCAATGTAAGTAATAAAAACCAGAAAAACTACAATAAACACTTTAAAAAATTTGAGAAAATAGGCTATGATAAAGCTAAAAGAAAATTAAATCCTTGGTGCATTTTAAGAAACAGAAAGGAATTTAGGCAAAAGTATGAAAAACAATTAAGGAAGGAATTAAATTTATAATCTGCCCCGTTTTCTATACATCTTGTCTTTTCCAATAGCAGAATTAAACAAGGCTGTTTTCACTGAAAATCAAAGATTCTTATAATAAGCTAATGAGCTTATTATAAGCTTACAGAGCTAATTAGTATTAATAATGTTGATACAGTAAGTAAAAAATAAAATGGTTCTAAGAAAATCATATTCCTAGTGATGCTTGATAGTCTATTCATAAATATTTCTATAGTCATCAAACTTCCTAATTACTGTTAGCCTTACAAATGACCTCTTTGTAATCTAACATTTTTGGTTTTGTACATGTTAAGCATAACACCCATAACATTCCAAAGTTCTGATTAAAACTGCAGAAGTCACTCCTCTGATAACTTCTCCTTTACATTTTCTGCCAAAGGGAGCTTAAGTCTTGCATTTTGCCATTCCTGTCAGCTTTGGTCTTATTTTTCTTCTCCTTCCTTACAGTCTTTGGCTTCTTTTCTCCCTGCTTTCCCATTTGTGAAACATTTCTCCTTCCTGGTCAATGCTATGCCTTCAAAGTTCGGTTACATTGTCTCTTCCCTAACACCTTTCTATTCTCAGGGCCTTGATCTCACTTCTCCTTACATATTTCTTAGTCTTTCTATTGCTATCATTTCTTCTTCACTAATTTTCCCAATTTCCTCAGGTCTCTCACTCTATTCTTCGAGTGCAGAGAGAAGGCTAGAAAAAGCCACTTTCTTTACAAGAAAAACATACTACAGAGCAGAGAGTAGCTGTGTCTCAAGTTTGAGAAGCCTTCATTTTAGAGAGTAAAGACTTGATTTCTGGAAGAAGGAAAACAAATTCTGCTAGATACGGAGGTTTCTCTTCTGAAAGGTACTTGTATCTGCCTCCAAAACACTACTTTCCACACCTCTCTTCCTCCCTGCACTACTGCAGCAGCCCTTACAACACAAAATAAAATTATAAAGAAATCCTTAAGGAAGGACTTCTCAGCACTACAGAAGTTCTTCTCTACCACAAAAAGGTCTGAACAGCATATAAAAGCACTACAATAGGTGTATTCTTTCTGGAGCCTTAAAATACAGTTAAATAATTTTACAATGTGTCTTATCTACAGCTGCTACAAAGGAGAATCACTTGAATATGCCAATACCAAAATTCAGCAATGTTTTGTTCTTTAAAGAAGATGCAAACACTCTTCAGCAGAGCAGTACCTTACAATCTGAGATCACTTGGCACACCACATTCCTGACTACTTCTCAAATGCCTCTGACAATCCTGTAAAATTTGCAGTTTTGTATTTCTCTCTAAAAGAGTTCATATTATAGCTGTAATCTGACAGTTACCCAAATCAGTTACAGAAATAAAAAGCATACTACTTGCTATTTTTTACGGAATCAGGACTTGCTGATCACTTCAATAGTGTTTTAGAACAACCTATTTGTTTGGATGGAAAAAATATCATTGCATTTCTGTGAATTTACTAAAAAAACATACACCATCTAATACTTGTAACCACAACTACATTTGGGGACCACTTAGGCTATCCTTATCATAAGAAAACTGTATTTCAAAATCATTTTTCCATCTGTCCCACAGATTTAGAGTACTTCTAGATTCATCTCTCCTGCATGCAAAGACACATGTTATAAATTTACTGGATGACAGTATTTACCGTAAGTAGGATTCCAGGACTCTATCTAGTCGTTTATAGAAGGGTCGTGATGTAAAGTATCCGCTCCAATAGTGATGATCTCTGTCTGCATAGGTGAAGAAGTCTCCACTTAAAACAGGAAAAAATGAATTGCTGCTCTTCTCACCCAAATTGCTTGCTTTGCGCAGAGCTTCAAAGTAATCTGATAAAGTTCCAAACTGGGCCTGAATGAAAATTAAAATTACTATAATATAGTTCCATTTCTTTTATTTAGACATGTGAAGAGAATTAATATATTTCAGAAATATATTTCAGAAATATCCCAGTCTTCCAGCAGAAATATAGCAGAAATTCTGTCCTAAAGAGCTTTACAATTTCCCTGCACACTTTTCATAGAGTTGGGGTTGTTCAGCCTGGAGAAGAGAAGTCTGAACAAGGGAGAGGGACTGATGTCCATTTTGCCAGCATTGAGAGATGTTGTTAAAGAAGGCATAATCGGCAAACTGGATTTTGAATGAGAGTGAAAAAACAATTAATGGAAGTGGGAACAGCACAGAAGATCACATTACCACAAGTATCCTCATAATAAACTGTAATGATAATTCTTCAAATTTAAATTAAGTCACATCTTTGGTTTTGTTTTTTTATTTTTATTAATTTTAACAGCAAGTATAGGAAGTAGCATGCTACAATTTACACCAGAAAACAAGCTTTTAGTAAAAATCATTTAGAAGTTACTTGGAATATAAGGAGTATTACTGTGACAACAAAGATATGCTATTTCAACATTCAAAAAACACCAAACAGTAGTCACTCTTCAAAATTGTTCAGAAGATCCAAGTATCTGTAAGGCAGATACAGTATACCTTGCCACTTTTTATGGAAGTAGAGACATATTGCCACAGAAATCCTAATATTAGTGATCCTTGACTTATCAGGCACTTCTAGGACACTTTGCCTTTTCCCTCACTATCATAGACACCTACAAGACTGAATTTGGAAGAAAAAAAAAAACCAAACAATGGACCAAGAGAAATCAGGTATAGGTGACCTCCCTTCTGTATGCTGCGATACATCAGAGGAAGAAAACATCACCAGAGGAACCAGGAAAGTTGAAGAACACCCATTCTAATGTCAGGTGAGCAGAAACAGTGAAATAACCTTATAAACTCTTCTATTGGCATATAAAAAGTCTCAGCTTAATTAATGCATAATAGATGTAAAGGAGATCTCCAAATGGGAGATTAAACTTCCCGAGAGCAAAATAGTATCTTTTACAGTAATCTACCACATGCTTTTAGGATCATACAATAGTTGCTGGCATGAGAATCTCAATGCTAACAGACACATTCACTAGATAAACATCTCAAATTTGTCTGAAGGATTAAATCTCTTCTAAGATCAGAAAGGCAGAGTAGGAAGTCCCTTGTGCAAGTAGTAATATCTTAGGCATCTCAGCACTTAAGGAAGAAATGTGAACTCTTCCTTTACATAGTCTACGTTCTTAGGAAGCTGAGCATGACCTCCTACTTGCCTGTGGAATTACAGTCTGCTGGGGAAAGTGCAGCAGAGTGTGAAAGTTCTCCACCTAAGCTCATATTTCCAAGGGTAAATGACACCAGTTTAAAAAAAAAACAACCAAACAAAAAAACAATAAACAAGCAAAATCCACCTAATCCCATTAACAGAGAGAGAAAGAAAAAAATGCAAATAAATCAATAAAATAAAAGTAGACATGCTCCAGTGCCAATAGGGCTCCAGCTGAGCAAAGTACTGTAGGTATGAAGTGGCTGAATCACAGGATTACATATCTTTTTGTCTGGGTATTAAGAAACAGAAAAAGGGTTGGATACTTCCATGAAGGACCCAAGGGCTGGGGTGATTCCCAAGACATTAATCCACATAGACAAGCCAGGGCTAATAAGGTGGACTCCTAGAGCCCTTGACAATGGAGCGAGCAGAACCTTCCAGATGCCTCAGGACAGGAATGGTCCTTGAAGAACGACCTCAGAGCTAGAGCCTTCAGTTTTTGCCCCAGAGAAGAAATCGTCCAGTCCAGGTTAGTAGAAATGGAGACTACAGAAAGTATGCTGCTGTTAGTATCCAAAGAGTGATTACCTGCACACTATACACATTTTTGAGGGGTGTAAAGCTGGTGATAGCAGCAAGCTTTAAATTTAAAAGATGGACTTTAGATTAAAACAATTTAAAAGAGTACACTCCAGGTCTATCTCCTGCCACAGAGCTAGAAATTAACCTCACTTCAATCCAGAAATTCCTGGGAGACTTGCTGACCTGAGGCAGAGTAGTGCAGAACATGTCACCCACAACCCATAGGAAACAGATGCAAAATCCAGCTCTCAGACAAACTGTGATCCCAAAAGATCATCTTTCTTATGCAGAACACAAGTCCAGAAGTCAGCAGGAAGAACTAACACACTACAGGCACTACTCAAATCTGCATTAGAGGAATGGGAGGAGGTCTCAAGAAAAGTGAGGCAAAATGATACACACAGAAAGAATACATGAAAGATACCAGATGAAGTTTAAAAAGCCTTAACATCAAAGCAGCAATAGTGTTTTCTCATGTGATACTCAAGAAAAAACAAGGTTGTGGTCTCCTATTTCTTATTCCCATGCTAAAAGATGATGAAAAGGTGTCCAAGTACAGAGAACATCTATAGCGCAAGAAGTCTCTAAAGTACTCAGCTTGCACATTAGAATGTATGAATGTGTATATTAACACTCAAACATAACTCATGATTTAAAGTGATATCTCATCTGACAATTGTGTTAGCATCTTCACTCCTTTTGTAGCCAGGTCAACCTCTTAGATTTTTTTTTTATTGTATTCAACAACATGTGCCAGCAATGGTGCCCCTTTGGATTTTTTGTTTGTTTAGATTGGGACATAAAGCCAAGAGGACCCAAGCAAAGCAACAAAATTTGCTTGAACTTCTAATAAGAAAATGCAATAGTTTTAAATAACAAAGCCTGCAAACACTAAATAACAATGCTTCAAGCCTGTGAAAACAAGACTACTAAGAAAACAATCAAACCTAATAGATGTTCTCCAAAATAATCTAATTTAGATACTATTTATAGTTTTCAAGCAGATATTATTAATAGCAAAGTTTTTGTTTTGGAGGAAGAGGAGGTGGTAAAGGTAAAAAAATGTAATCTGCTGTTAAACAATATATAAAGCTCCACAGTTAAAAAAAAAAAAAACACAAAACAAACCACAACTTTTTTCCATGAAGAATCTCAAAATACTGAGAAATATTGTTTTGTCCACAAACCAGAAAAAGCATTGTATTTACCTTAACATGCCACTCAGGATGAGAATTCATATAATCAAACAGCTTCTGATAATTCTGGAACTGCTGATCCCATTCTGAGCTCTCAGCATATCGGAAATCATCCCCCAGTGGAGCCAACAGAACTTTAGTACGGAAAAGCTTTGACTTCTTCCTGTATTGATCTAAAATCATCCAAGCCCTTGAGGGAAAAAAAAGAAAAAAAAAAACAATTTAGAAAAGAGAATTAAGGTCAGCATTTGACGAAACCGTTCTTAGATATCAAGTTGAGCATTAAGGTGATCCTAAACCAGACATACAAAACTCCCTTATCTCATTTTGTAACAAAAAAAGCTGGATGCAATTCACCCCACTGGGACACCACATTCAACCTACTATTGTTGCAAACACTATGCTAATTAAATCCTTCAATAAGCTTATCAAGCTCCATCTCGAACAGTAGGTCAGTCTGCATCAATTTGTTCCTGTGCCAAAACTAACCTTCAGTTTAAATTATGTTTACCTCCTTCATATTTAGATAACAATCCTAATCCTCTCCAGCCCTTATTTACAATAATAAGAAAGCTCTTCTCATCCCCCCTGGTAATTCTCTTGGATACTTTGCTTCACATCTTCATGTCCTTGACAGAAAAAACTGCCCATAAATTAATCTTTGAGGAACTCCAGGCTTGCAAAAAAAAAAAAAAAACCAACCAAAAAACAACAACAAACCAAAACAACCACCCCAACACTGGCAGAAGCTCACTATTAACAATCACTGTTCCCCTTCAGCCAGGTTCTTACCCGTCTTAGAGCCAGCTCTCTTAAGCTTTAAGTAAGTACATGTCCTGAAAAATTAAACCCACTCTTTTCTACTTTTGGCTTTTACAAAAAAAACCCAAACACCCCACACACGCACACATAGAAAAAAGGTAGTCAAATTATTCTTTGGCACCTACTAACTCTTTGATGGGTAAAAGATAAGTTCTGTCATCAAGCAGTAATGTATTAAAAGTTACAAGCCTGATGTCTGGCTTACTGAAAAGGTCCGTTTCCCCCTTTTCCCCCTCGCAACCACAATCGCTATCGAATCGTTAGATGCTGATCCTCTCTAAAGTTATGGAAATAATTTTAGTAGGGAGTATAAACCACAGTTACATATTTAATAAAACAGGAATATAAATGACAACGTTTTACAGAGCAAATACCAGCAAAATACAGATTCCAGTGAGCTTTTTGTTTCTACATGTCTTTTTAATAGATCACAGCATCATAGAATGGTTTGGGCTGGAAGGGACCTCAAAGGCCATCTAGTTCCAATCCCCCTGCCATGGGCAGGGGCACCATCCGCTAGACCAGGTTGCTCAAAGGCCCATCCAACCTGGCCTTGAACGCTTCCAATGATGGAAGTGTTCCAACTCACGCCCTTGAAGATTTGTTATATAAACATTTATGTGAGAATTAAAACTAGTCCAGTATATTTGAAACTCATATTTCTTTGACCAGCAAGTCAGGGTTTATTTGTTTACCAGATTATAAAATTATTGAGTAAACACAAGGTCTGACGGTTCTCTGGATGGAGAAAAAAGGGCACAACATCATCTTCAGTTAAGGATCTACATAGTTCTGCTGAGACTAGAATAGTCCCAACTAATGGCTTCTACACCCCACCCCACCCATCTATAGTTTGGTTTATAGTTCAGATTACCAAGTATTTATGCTTGAATCAATATTTTCAGTTGACTTTCAACAGGTTGCAGATTTAAACATAAAGACTTCCTCTCCACAGAACTAACAGAACAATCGGCGTAACACAAGACTTTGTAATTAACCTTCTAAGAAGCCAGCCTAACTCAGATTTTCCACCCACAGCCTACAGTTGGAAACATACTGTATTTTAGAGCCTCTTGAAAAATACAAGATTTCCGTTAACAGGATATTTGACTTTGACATCTCTCTTCAAAGTCCTCCTCTAGTTTCTTTCCAAATCTACTGCAAAATTCATCAGTGTTGCTGTTCTCTCTTTCTTCAAAGTACTCACAACTGAAGGATTATTAAGTGTTTAAGGGGGCAGCAGGATCTTCCTCCATTGCAAACCAGTTTCAATTGCAAAAGTGCCAAAGAAAAATGAGATTTCTCAAGTCAGTTATATCCTCTTAACAATTAACATGGCTGGTTCTGCCCCTTCCTGTGTCGAAGGAGCAAGAGTAGTAGCCATCAAGAGTCTGTGGGAATCACAAGAAGTTTTGCAGCAGCTATACCAAGCCTTACGTGACAGGTTTGACAGTGGTCATTGCTTCACAGTCCCTACTACTTCAGCCTATATAGCACATGAAGCATTAGGGACTCAGTCTGAACGTCAGTTGCATGCCATGCAATGTGACCAACCATAAAAAGGAAAAAGCTGAAGTCTTCTTGAACAGTAGGGGGTGAAAGGGGAAAGTCCATTTTCTACTTCTCTAAAGCTTGTAACTTGTAATACAGAGACTTTCATATTTCCATGCATGGGAGGGAGAGCCATACACCAAAACAAGCTATGCTTCCTCCAACAAAACAACTCATTCCTATTCAAGGCGAAAAAAAATAACAGCTGTTTTTTCTTGCTAATGTGAAAAGCTAGAACTTCAGCATTCAAACATATGGATAAAGATGCAGCTGCAAACCAAAGCAAGCACAACAGCAATCTCTATAACCTAAGCTGTTACAAAGTGTAATTAAACAAGTACAGGCTTTCAATTCAACTGCTGTTTCATTCCTTCCTACCAAATCACAATTAAAGTGACAAGGCAATGATAAATCCAACAGCTACTAGTTTTCAGTTTTCAATTCAATATCTCTTTAGTATATATGTACAGCCATGACAGTATTGAAATCAAAGCAACAGTCCCAGCTGAGTATTCAAGATCTGTGTTTTATTAATTTTGTTGCAGCTTTAGCATTGAAGAAAAGTCAGTGATCTAAACCCTGCTTTAAATTAATCAAGTGTGTATCAAATACTTTTTTCAGATCCATGTAGTGTAGATCTCCTGTATTTTTCCAGTCATAAAAAGCAAATCAATCAGAGATGAGAGACAGATTAGAGTGCTACAAACCTTTAACCTTGGAAAGCTTATGATGTAAAGATAGATTTTCCAATTACTTCTGGATCTCATACATCTCATCATAACAACTGTAAAACTTGTGTTGATACAGAGGTCAGATCAGAGAAGGTTTTGGTTGACTACTATATTTCAGCTTTTTCTTTTTCATAAAATACAATTAGTGTTTTTAGCATTCTCCAGCAAAAGACTATTTCCTATGTTTTAGTGGATTTATTTGAAACTCCACTCTCAAAGTATGGTTCCTATGTTCCATCGAGTGTTCCAAACATAAGTAATCCAGACTCCCAACTCAAAGACCATCTGTTAGTTTTACGTTTCCCTTAGGTATTATCTACCATACTCCTGGTCTAAGTCCCTGTTAGACACCAAATCTGTTTCTATCTACCAAAAGCTGATGCAAAAGATTTTAGAGACAATATGGAGATGATGATCTATTCAACTTGATTATACATGTTCACTACATACTGTTTGGTTTGCATGGCAAGGTTTTGGTAGCAGGGGGGCTACATGGGTTGCTTCTGCAAGAAGCTGCTAGAAGCTTCCCCCATGTCCAACAGAGCCAATGCCAGCCGGCTACAAGACGGACCTACCACTGGCCAAGGCAGAGCCAATCAGCAAGAGTGGTAATGCCTCTGTGATAATACATTTAAGAAGGAAAAAAACCAACCTCGGAAAGCTTTTGCAGCCAGAGAGAGGAGTGAGAAGATGTAAGAACTCTGCAGACACCAAGGTCAGTACAGAAGGAGGGGGAGGAGGTGCTCCAGACGCTGGAGTAGAGATTCCCCTGCAGCCTGTGGAGGACCCCATACTAGAGCAGGTAGATGCCCCCAAAGGAGGCTGTGACCCCATGGGAAGCCCATGCTGGAGCAGCTCCTCGCAGGACCTGTGGGCCCGTGGAGAGAGGAGCCCACGCCAGAGCAGGTTTGCTGGCAGGACTTGTGACCCCGTGGGGGACACATGCTGGAGCAGTCTGGTCCTGAAGGACTGAACCCCATGGGAGGGACCCACGCTGGAGCAGTTGGTGAAGAACTGCAGCCCATGGGAAGGACTCACGTTGGAGAAGTTGGTGGAGGACTGTCTCCCGTGGGAGGGACCCCACGCTGGAGCAGGGGAAGAATGTGAGGAGTCCTCCCCCTGAGGAGGAAGGAGCAGCAGAAACAACGTATGATGAACTGACTGCAACCCCCATTCCCCATCCCCCTGAGCCACTAAGGGCGGAATAAGTAGAAACCAGGAGTGAAGTTGAGCCCGGGAAGAAGGGAGGGGTGGAGGGAGATGTTTTAAGATTTGATTTTATTTCTCATTGCTCTACTCTATTTTGCTTGTCAATAAGTTAGATGAATTTTCCTCTAAGTTCAATCTGTTCTGCCTGTGACACTAATTGGCAAGTGATCTCTCCCTGTCGTTATGTCGACCCACAAGCCTTTCATTATACCTTTTCTCTGCTGTCTAGTTAAGGAGGAGGAGTGATAAAGCAGCTCTGGTGGGCACCTGGCCTCCAGCCAGGGTCAACCCACCACACATACCTGCCCCATTTCTTGTAATCTTTGATTTCATATGACATGGTAAAAGAACCATTTCTTTTACAAGGTCAAAGTTACGTTGTTAGGCTAAGGTTAGAAGTACATCTTAGAAGTACAGGGATAATTTAAGATCTAAATAAAAACCTAAAACCTTAAAAAGCATTCTGAGCAGGCTCTCTATATTTATAGCCTGTATGTTCCAGGTATTTGTTAAACAAGCTGTTACTCTTCTATAAATACTTGTCTCAGCTAATTGGGATATATATTCAAGACTTTTCTTTTTACAACTTTGATTTAGACACATGAGCTTTCCTTCACATTTGATAAGCACTAGGTATGTCAATGACTCTCCTATTAGCTCTACTGTTCTCCTGCCACTTTCAGCTTTCATTTTTCTACTTCTAAAGAAAATTACTTTTTCCTATCATTCCAATTTCTACCTTAAAATACGACAATTGTGATGTATTCTGTTTTATTTTGGTTTTATCTTCGATAAAATTTTGTAATTGAATTTTACTTACAAAGTGAAGTTTTCAAGATACTTGGCAAAATTTATACCCAGAAAAAGGACATGCACACAACTAACGTATCATCAACACATTGTCACTTCAAAACTCCAGCATCAAGACGAGAACCAAAAGGTCACCCTGCTATCCTTAATACATTTGTTATACTAAAAATTTTGCAACAATTGTAAACACCTACCTAAATTTCTAACTCTTGAACCTGGGGATGGTTTGAAGGCCTAAAGATAGTAATGGGACTATAGAATACAATCTTTTTCTGGAAAAACCTTTAGGACTTCTATCTTCCCCCTTCACGTCCTTTTTTTTTTCCCCTTCCTCAAAAAATTGAAAAGTAGTTTTGTAAAACTGTAGATTTTATTCTTACCCATGGCAAAACAACACAGTGTTTCTATTTGAAAAATAAAATTGAGGTTAATATGATTGCCCACCCCCACCCCCCAGACATGTAAGACATAGGACTCACATTCACTTAAAGTGTCCACTTCAAGAAACCTAGGCCACAGATTGCAGTTTTCAGGGATATACCACGGAAAATATCTTGCTGTTTGCAGTTACTACATGCTAACACCATGCTGTCCCTGAAGTCTTCCACTGGTAGGAGACAGATCACTGTCTATTCATAAAATCCACAAAAACTACAGTAAACCAATAACATGACTATAATGAAGTAGGTAACACTCTTCTGCCTAGCATTCAGAGATAGTAACAGACTCATGTATTATGAATGGAAAAGAAAAAAATTTAATGCATCTTCCTTAATTACAACTGTCAATTATGTTCTGAACTTATGAGCAAACCCTAGGTTAAGTAATAGGCATTATTTTCCTACAACAAGTTTATTTTAAGAACTTTATAAATTCACCAAGCTATGCTAGATATTATCTCTGACCAGCATAAATTATTTTTCTAAAGTTATTCCCTTGCAGAATATGTAAAAACCGTACCTGTGTTGAACATTTCCAGTATGAATGGCTTCTGGTGGAACTCTCCATGGACAGCTTACTCTTCCTCCAGGGAGACGTTTGAAATCAAACTGGCAGCAGATTTTTGGATCTGGACCACAAGTATGAGGAATGTCATAGCTATAGAAAGGCATCATATGACAAAGGATATCTGTACTGGATCCCAAATCTGAAATTAAATAGATACAGCATACCTTTAAAATAAACCCTCTCATATTTGCCAAAACTAAATCAGTTCCATGTTCTTAATCCAAGAATTGTATTAAAAACATAAGATCAAGACAATTCCTTGCTTTGGATATTCATACCTGGAGTCTACCTTTGTACGCACCTTACATATAACAAGGCTAAAAAAGAGATACAACCAAGATTGGAATGTTCCAATCAAGCACCAGCAAACTTGGAAAGTCTAACTTAAAATGTTTTAAACCCAAATAAATCTCATTATTTCCAGAATTTCAAGAGGTGAACAAAACACATCTTTTATACTTCGAGTGAATCAAAACCAACCAAATAAAAAAACCCACCAAAAAAAACCCCAAACCCAAAAACCAACTAGTCAGTTCTCATTACCTCATTAGGAAGACATTTGAATTGCTTCATTTTAGCAACATCTTAATTTCTTAACACATAACTTCAATGCATTCACTGTACAATTCTATGTACATGTAGACAGATTCTATGCACTTCTGAGACCATCTTTGCAATCTACTTTTCCACCTAGTCAGTCCATTCCCTAAAGTTCAACCCACCAGGAGCAGAGATCTACGCACATTTTGTCAAGTCTCAAAAGAAGGCCTTTCAAAACTTAAAGAGAACTTGAAGTTCTCATGAAACTTAAGAGAACCTTAAGTTTACTTATCTGGTAAAATCCTAAGTGCTGACTACCTATTTCCAGCACTAATGACTTAAAGTAATTTTATGCTGAAAAAATCGGATGAATGCTGTAGATGTGCCACACAACCTGGCTTCTAAGTATATATATATGTCAACAATACATATGAAAATACTCTTCAAAACCTTAACAGCATAAGTCTTCACAGTTCCAATCCAGAGCTTTTGTTTAAAAACTCCTATTTTACTGCAACTTATTAGTACTAAGAAGGTACTATTCCAGAAACACATGCATTTATTTTTCAACCACAGGAGTTCTCTTTATCTCAGATACCATGTCTAGACACTATGCCAGACAAGTGTGCAGTGATCTTTGATATGTGATCTGTTTTGAAAAGTCTTCTTTTGAAGACCAAACACTAGACCGTATCGTACATGCGATTGACATGTGCAACTATTTAGGAAAAAGGCCTGTCAATTAAGTATTCTGTACACTGGCATACACTAAAGTCCAAAGAAAAATCTGTTAAGTGTCAATATCTGATAAATTCTTTCACAGTGGTACGTTTTCCTCAAGTCAAGCTAACTTGTGCAGCAGATTGCTTTCTCTGAATACCCTCCTTTCTACTATTTCAGATTAAAAACACAGAGGAACTAAAAAGCTTCAAAATCACCACTACCTTTTAATAGTAAGTACTAAATATGTCTATTTGACCCTGTATTGATAAAGGAGTGACATATTAGCTTACTTTAAAAGCTAGAAAGACCAAAACGTCAACTACATACATTCATCATACAGTTTACTGGAATGCTGCTACAGTACAAAGCAAAACAAAATATTCTTCTAGAAAAGTACATTCATTTACAGTTTGCTAAGGTATAATTACTACATTACCTAAGAAAACATTCATACTCTATATTGTATAAATAATATCAAAAAGCAATTATATTTATTCTAAGAATAAGGTTTTAGATGAGAATTTCATTGCAAATTAAAATGGTAAAATGTTTTTAATCTGGTTTTCTGACTAAAGATAACCTACAAATTTCGAGTCCACTGAAAGCTACTGTAACTAATGACACTAATTTGTCACAGCAGATGAGGAAAACTGGTTGCTTGAAAGCTTTTTCCTTAGTAAGAGCATTAACAAGACTGGTATCTCCACCTTCAAATATTGAATTTTGGCCTTTTTTCCTCTCAAAATGTTTTTTCTCCTCCACTTTATTTCCATGTAGTAGAGGTAGGAGGAAGAAAACAAAGAAGTGAGAAAAAGAAAAATATTATCCCAACCCATTCAATTGTTTTGTATTTACTTGTAAGGAATGTGGGATAAGGGAAATAAGACAAAGTAAAAGCACAAAGGAAAGTGAAGAACAAGGAAGATCAGAGGAACAATGACAATAATATAGTTTTTATATTTAACCCCTTTCCTAACACACAGGCACTCACATTCCCTTTCTATTACTAAAAAAAAAAAAAAAAATCCCCAAAACTTAACCGAAAGACTTTTTTTTTTTTTTAAACAGAACTGTTAGTCTAAAATTTTCAAGTTTAGACTAACTTCTCTAAATTACCTGTTCTGTAAAGATTCCCCATAGTATTTATTCAAGTTCTCTCCATATTTTACCTGTGTAAATTAACAAAATAAATTTACATAAAGGAAAAATACATACCCCAGTTCTGTCTCCAAAAAAATTCTAGTGTCTTCTGCGTTGCAAAATGTTTTTTAACTGAGTAATGAACTCTCTGTATAAGCATATTGGAAAACCCTGTGCGTTTCAGAAGGTAGGCCATTGTTGGTGAATGCCCAAAAGGATCAACTGCCCAACCAGACTTTGGTCTTACTCCTGTTGACAAAAGAAAAAAGTAAAAAGGAAAGAAAGTTTTACTTTTCACTCAAAGAAAGCTATACCAATATAATACAAATCACAGCACTGACAGATAAAATTACCAGGAAGACAAATTAAAATATACAGCTGAGTATTAAGCCTCCTTCAGACCACACCCTGGAATTAAAAAGCTAGAATTAAACAGACTAACAGCTCACAAAAAAACCCCAAACAACCAAAACAAACGAAGCCACAAAAAACCACACAAACAATACAAAACAAAAAATCAAATATCTTGGAGGCAAAGCATTCTAGCTGCCTAAAAACATAGTAATCTATGTTGTTATACGATTTCAATTGTGTCTTAAACAATTTTACATGGAATCATAATGAAATGTATCTCCTTCATCTGAAGTAGTTTACAGATGTTACAACTGGAAAGGAAAGTTGAAAGAAAATGAACGGATGGAGATGGATTGATGAATTGTTGAATTTTCACATTAATTTAAATAATGTTGGCTTTGCAACTATTCTTTTTATTTGCTTGGCAATCATTAGAATCATGTTGATTAATACTGTCTTTTGACTGAACTTTATACTAGCAAATAAAGAAGCTATATCTAACTCTTGTGTAACCGATTCTTCAACATGGTTCCTTAGCCATATTTTTAGTGTCTTACCAAAAAAAAGTAGGGAATGCATTACTCTTATTAGGCCTTCCCTCCCCACCACCTCATAATTATGTCAAGCTGTGTTTATGGAAATTGCAATCTAAGAAAAACATACTGAAACAGCTTTCCAAAATAATTTCAGTTAATTGGATGAAGTAATGTTAACTTATTATTAAAATCACTGTGCATATATTTTCTATATAAAAATAGTTATCTCTGCTTATGGAACTTTATGTCTACTTATAGAACCAAACAAAAAAACCTCCCAAAGCCACCAAAACAGGTCAGCCAATGAATGTTACTGCAGTCAGTAATTTGTCAAAGTTTCAAAAATGAATGAATTGCCCCCCCCTTCTTTTTTTTTTTAAATATGAACAGTTCTAAGATTACAATGGGTTTAGGTTTTATAACTACTACCACTACTACTGCTACAACAACTACTACTAAATTTTGTATTTACTTCTTTGAAAGCCTTACATAAGAGAACCTAAGGAATACAGAGCCTGCAGAATAGATCCAAACACATGAAAGGAATATAAATTTTTAAGTCATTTTAAGGCCTTTGTCGTGATTTTCAAAATACAGAAATGGCAATTGGAAACTCTGATACCAGAAACACGTCATCTACAATTCAGCATGATCTAGTGTTATACTTTTTTATGCTAACATACTATGCACAGCTTTCATTGATCAAGACAAAATGTTAAGACATAGAATTGTTTAAATACACTGCATCCAGGAACTTCTATCTGCAAACAGTAATTGCAAATACTAGATTAAATTCTATAACTTCCAGTAAGTGGTCTAAGCACCACTTCTAAGCACCTCAGAAATACAAAAAAAAGCTTCCTGTATTTACACAGTTAAATTTTAGATCAAGCTACATACCGAGGTTCTTTTCTAGCCATTGATGTCCTTCTATCAGTTGATCGATTAAAGCAAAATAATGAGGAGAGGCTTCATCAGGCATGACCCATCCTCCTGTTACTATTTCAAATTGTCCATCTTTTATTAACCTGAAAAATGCATAAACTGTTTTCAGAATCTTGCATATGAAAAATATACTCTTAAAAATAAATTTCTGAATACCCAATAGGTATCTACCAGTGACACGATGCCAAAATCTAAATTGCTTGTGCTACTTCCATCACTGGACTACATTTTTTTAATTAAATGGGGAAAAATTAATAGATGAACAGTGAAATCTTTAATGCCTCTGTGCAATGAAAACTACCAGCTCTACTGCATGTGCCATAATATTTGATTTTTTTAAAATCAGGAAGAAAGCTATTTCCTGCATAGATTACAAAAATCAAAGTGCATGTGCAATGATACAGAAGGCCAATTGAGTGAGATGCCTAGACATTGCACATTTCAAGCACTACCAATATCTCCCCGTTTTTGATCTACCATTCTTTCTACTGTTATAAAGAGCTGAAGGAGCTTTGAAGTTTATTGTATCTATAAAGGCTTCAGACCATCTCACTCATTAAAATGCCTTCTTGATACAGATCACAGGATGATCCTATCTCTCTATTAAGATATCAGTGAACATAATGATCATGCTTCCAGCATGAGGTGGTCCCTAGAGTTAAATAATGTAATTTCAGCACTTACATTGTACAGTAGCATATAAATGTTTAATGAATTCAAGAAATACAGTAAACTTATCAAAACTTAGTCACATTATAGATAATACCCATAAAAGTAATGAAAAGCATACAGCAAAACTAAAACTCCAGTGCAGCTTCTAAAGTCTTACAGCAGTTTAACCAATACCTGATTCTCCTGAAGGACACAGTTCCCTATTGACTACCATTTACTGTTTATTGTGTTCCAAGGGATCTTTATAATCTCAACAAAACCCAGCTCTGCTTTAATACTTATGCATTGTACATAAACTTTTAAATAGATGTCTTCTGTTGTCATTCCCAAGAACTAAGAGCAATGGTGTAGAGTATGTACTACTTTACCATTTAAGCATTTGCATGTTTATAAAATTGCACATATTTAAAAACAAAAAATCTCATTTCATAATTGTGTTAAAGTTGAAGGAAAAATTACCATACATAAATAGCTAATGTGAAAAACTATTTTTACTCCATTGCCAATACTTCAATATGACTTCAATAAAGTTTATAATCCCATCATCATCACAATTTGGATGACACCTTCATGGTGGTACATGGAAACTTTTAGTCAATTTTTTCAGCAACTCACTTATTTGGCTTCACTTCTCTAACTGAACTTTTATTTTGTAACTGGAAAAAAAAAATTAACCAAGCTCAAAAAAATCAGAACTTCAGTAGTCAAGTATTCTAGCAATTCCGCATTGCTAAAGTGAAATCAAGTTTACACTGTAGTCAAACACACAAAGTCTCAGAACATACCACATGGAAGATAAGAAATAGTTCAGCGTACAAACCTTTTAACAGCATCCTTTTTTTGGCTATCTATTCCATCCCACCATTTTGAAAAGTAAGAAATCTCAGACCACATAAATTTCCTCCGGTTGTCTTCTAGCAGTTTTATAACCATATTATTTAAAATATGCTGTGTCTGATCTCTGAAGTAATCATCAAAAGTCTTCAGCCAACCTAAGACAATACAAAATTTCAGTTGCTTTCAACAGTCTTAGAGACTTGCCTTCTTCCCACTCCCTACAAAAGCATTTTCTTAAAAAGCTGAACTTTACATGCTGTGGACAGTTCAAAGTGCTAAACTCTTCAGGAGTTTCTTTTTACAAAGTTTAGATGGTTTATTTCCTAAATATATAAATACACACACAATATTAGGCTTTCTACTTTGATAAACAGAATACACAAATTTTTAAAATTGTGGATTTTTTTTTAAATTTAAGCACAAATTAAGTAGTTTAAAAGGAAGATGTACATATATTCAAATTGATCTTCCTCGATAACTTCCACTAGGTTTCTTTAGCTCTCATATCAGGAGGACTCTAGCATCTACTAACAAATCATTTTCCCAGCCCAAGCCCAACTACCACCCCCAACACCCCTTAATCTTTTCCTCAATGTCTTATCTCTTCTTTCAAGTCATAAAGCACACTATCACCTTACTTTATGTAAAACAACTGAACGAAAATCCTTACTAGCAGCATCTTACACCTACAGCTTAATTTTCTCCTCAAGAGCCACTAATGGTATCCCACAGAACTTGAGGGTAAAGAAATAAAATGGGGGCAAATGAAGCAACAGTGAGCCCTGCAGCTCATGTTCAGCATAACTTATGAGGGGTTTGATAGCAATGACTGAGAAAAGAAATATGCCGTAGCTGCATCCCTCATTAGAAAAGATATCAGTGAGACACAGAGTAAAGGAAAAAACAACTTCAATCACATATTCAGACCTCACAGTGCAGAGCCTGCCATGAAATTCTTTAACCTCTTCCTAAAACCTTGCCTGAGAAAGTACATGCATCTTCCTTCCCAGAATATGGAAGGGATATGTTCTTTCTGGAATTGTAACTGGAAAAAAGAAGCAGATAAGCCTGTCTACTTAATATACAAGTGCCATATTCCTACTCTTCATACCAGCTCTTGTCATGTATGAGCATTTTCATTCAAGTGCTTCCAAAAGGGCCTCAGCAGTTGCGTTTAAGGAAGCATTATATACAACAGAGTAACTACTGAAGAATGAAAGTGATGTTATGAATTGGTCCTATCCACATTTTAAGATTTTGTGAAAGCATCCACACAATGTGAGGACTGTACTCCAGATACGATCCTAGTGATTCCACTCTGATTTATCAGTTCTGTTCTGCAGAGGCACTGTCATTCTAGCATAATGCCAGTCAGCTTATAAGAAGACACAAGATTAGGCTGTTCTGGAAAAAGATAATATTATTTCAAGGCAGTTATATAAACGCAGAAAATTTTAGTATTAAAAAAATCATTTTTAAGTCTAATAAAAGAAAACTACTTCATTATTGAATAGAGTCTGAATATTGATTCAAAAAGGATATATTACATTTTATTTTAAGGATAAAAATACATTCATCTTAGGTAGAAATGCAGAGCTAATGTAATTTGACAATATGTACATTCTTTTCCAGTTCAATTCAAATTCTTAATTATATTTCAAATAAAGAATCTTGTAATTAGGAATAGCTGTTAGACACTGGCACGCTCTTACGTTGGTCACACTACTTCCAGGTTGCACTCGTAACTTTGTAAGGGTCAAATTTTAATAAAGTATTCAGAAACAAACATACCACAAATACCCAAAACCCTCACTTTTAACTTTGCAAATGAGGAAATAAAACTATAACACTCCAGAGGAAAAGTGCTAGCTATTTTTTTTTTTTTAAACAGATGTTTAGCATCTAGAATAATCATCAGCATTGCATCAGATAGAAGTTTCTGTACAGATAGAGCACTGTAATCTAATCTATCTTAAAGGAGGAAAATATATTTTGTGAAGATAGTTAATATTAGGGCTTAAAATCTAAACTTAAAACATACTTTCTTTAGAGGGTTGGAAACAGCTTAATACAAAAAAGTTGACAGTAAATTAGTATTACACAAAAATTTCACTAAGACTGAAAACAGAAAAGCAATGAATAAGCCGAATTTATTGTCCTTTTGTGCTGCTTGTAATCAAAATTTGTTGTGATCTCTGTCTATTTTAGTAAGTGTTTTTTTTAATGGAAGCTTTCACTGAAAGAACTGGGATCACATAACCAATTAAATCTTTTTCAATGCTCATTTGCTTTTCAACAAATAAAGCAATATTTTACTGATATTTACACAAGATCATCCACATGTAGCAGACTATAACTTTATAGCTTCTTACCAGGAATTTCTTCTGCAAGAGATAATAACATGCTAGCACACAACTAACGGAGAACGAACTAAAACCATTGTATGTTTTTCCTATACAGGAATATATCATAATAATAAACTATTTTAGCATATTTTTACATTCCAGCAATAAAAGCAAACTTACACTGAATTAGTTGTCTTAAACATTCTTGAAAAACTTAATAAACCAACCTAAATAAAGAAGCACAGAGCTAAATGACAGGTCAGCCGGCATAAGAAGATATTGTGATAGTAAACTAAGAATTTGTTGCCAAGTTGAAAGAAAACGTTTACCAGTATATTTGGATCTGGAAAGCCGGAAACTTTCAATACATATGGAAAAAGTGCAATAGTTTAAAGCTGCAGTTACCAAAATTAAATATGCTAATATCAGCAAAATAACATTCATTCGTTTAAATCTACATAAGGACCTTTATCACTATAAAAATGTAAACAAGAGAAAAAGTAATACTGTCTTTGTTGTCATTATGCTAGTCTTGACTTAGTAAGTATTCAGGACTTTGCCAGCTATTTTCATTTTCTGCCAGCACATGTGATTACAATAGAGGGTACACACTGTTAAGCTGCTTGCCTTTTGATTGCCTCACTCATGTTTGTCCTCAAAAGTGTGGAAACTTGATTAGCCCTCGCTCCCTCCCCCTCAAGATTTATCATCATCTTGCAGTTGTCTGTTTTTTCACTTTTTTCCCCACTTTGTTAATGTAAATTTTCTTGGGTCAACAGGAGACTCAAAAAATCATGTCCAAATGTAAATGAAATCCATTGCTATGCAAAAAATCCTAAAGCATTTCATTAACTGGTTTGCCACTATTTCTGTCTGCACTTTCCAGTCCAATTTCCTTCTTGAAGGTCTATCAGCTCCTTGCACTGAAGAAAGGTATTTTTGTGTGTTAGCACAGTTAAGACACAGATGTAGAGATACAGGACAAAAAGTTTCAGGACAAAATCAGAAGTTAACAAATTAGCATTATTCAAAAAGTAATCTAATTAAGTAAAAGCACTTTACAATTTGATCATGACAAGAATCACAAATCAACTTTGGAAACATGAAATCATTACTACTAAGAGTGCCTGAGCACTGGTTACATGTATCTGCAAGGATGTTAGTTTGTTTTTTGTTTGGGTTTTGTTTTGGTTTTTACATATATATTTCTTTCATCTTTTGGATTAAAATTAAGTGTTGAAATGAAACAAAAAAGACTTTTCAATTGCTTACTACCATAAGTAACCTTCCAATGTTTAAGAAGAAATGTGTCCTTAAAAAAATTTCTAGTTTCTCATGAAATCTGTTCTAATGAAGAGGCTTATCTAGTGAATGTCTGGAATACTACTCTTGTTACATTAATTCCTTTTTTGAAGGCAGTTTGCATCTGTGATTTACTTCACAGTATATCACAATGAATTTCACTGAGTCTAGAATTCACAACTCAGTACTGCTGCTTGCAACTTAAGAAACTTGAGTAAGTTATTAATTTTATGGCAGAATTAAATACAACAATTAAATTTCAGCTAACATTATATAGCTTTCCAGAAAGTAAAAGAACTCTCTTTGCAACAAAATTAGTGAAACTTCAGTTCTTGGATTTTTAAGATGTACACCTGTAAATGTAAAAAACTTATGTCATTTTTTTTTTTTACAGTTATGCTTAATTCTCAACTAACTAGTTCCTGGAAGTAGACACAAGTAAGCAACTGTTTTGATAGCTAAGGAAGTAAAAAAGAATCACAAGCTGAAAGAGGCTATCTTAGTTCTTAATTACATCCATGTTCCACATCAGATGTGATACCACAATGGTAAAAGTGTTTCTTTAAAATAATAAAAAAAAAATTAACAGACATGTAGCCATAAGTTCTTATGAGGGCTTTGGAGAACTTAAGCATATGTTTAACTGATCATACACAGGCACACAATAATGACAATAATGCAAATACTAGAAATAAATCCAAAAGCTAAGTTTTAACTTACATTTTAGAACGTATGATTACACATGGAAAGAATTTAGCTTTAGCTCTTTTGTAGATTCAGCAATAAAAAAAAAAAAATCCCTTATTTTAAGGTAGAGAAAATACATATCAATTTTTAAATTTAGAAATCTTGCATCGTCATTCTATGATGTCAAAACTAAATAGAGCAAATATACAAGTTGATATTTTACATGTTTCTGACAAAACTTCGGTGCTGATTTCACAAAAAACCCCTATCTTTTCAATAAAGATGAATGGCATATTGGCCAAGACTATGAAAGAAACCTTGAGAAACATGATGTCTCTCAGGTAAGGCTATCTCAAAATTAAAACTAAAAGCAGTCTAAGATTTTTTTTTAATTTTCTATTTGGCATAGTATAAGCATAAGACATAGTATAAGACACAAAGCCACCTGGAACATCCCTGTGTTGAAACATTCGTTCTGATTCACAAAAAGATAAATAGAAGATGAGCCCCTTGTTCCCCAAAAATATTCTCTGAAATGAAGTCATTTAGGCAGAAGCAGAGACATCAACATTTAAAAGTTACAACAGTGTATTTACTTTTCCAACGGCATACTTTAACTTGTAAAAGATCTCTGCTCAATGGACCACAAGAATTATTTCATATTTATCACATTTAATTTCATAAGCATAGCTAAAAAACACAAATGATTCCACATTTCACCAAAAGTAAAATCTGTCATGAACCATGAGGTGCTTTAAAAATTATAATTAGACTTTTTATGTGTTAGGCTTATGCAATGCAAAGTCTATTTCTGCTTTGTACATATTAGATCTGTTGCCCTCATAACTAAGATGGGAAGAAGATTTCTACTGATCAGGAATTAAAAGTGTGCTCTCTATAACAGTCCTGTCAATTTTCAGTGGAACTGCCCTGGATTTTCTTTGTGTTTGTTTTTTTGTTGTTGTTTTCTCCCACTCAAAGGAAAAAGAAAAACTCTCACTAAAAGTCCCCTACCACCTCATATGCAACCACAGAAATATTGAGAAGTTAGCCAGGATTACAACTCAGATTTCTGTAATTCAGCATGTCAAGAAGAACTTGTGAGCTGCCCAGTTTCCCATTCTATTCCTAGATTTCATCTTCCTCTACAATAGAAGAATTAGGTGTTCACCATTCAATGTATATTTTTTAGTCTTTACATAGCCTTCATAGTTCTTTTTTTTTTTTTGAGAAAACACCACACACTATTGGTGTTTATAAAAAGGAAAACAATTTCTAGACAAATAGTGGTGACTGATCTTCTTATCTTTCTATTAAATCACAATACAAGCATATTACTCAGTGACCTTTCAATTTACAGTCTGAAACTTTTAAATGTAAAGTTTTCAGACGTTACTCAAGTAGCATTTTTTCTTTTCTGCTTCAGCTTTATACTACCCTGCTCTTGTATTTTGGTGGGTCAGATAATAGTCTAAATCTGTGTTCCAAACATATCAGGAAAGCAAAGAAGTCACCTGAAAACCAGATCCAGATCTGGTCAACAGAAAACAAACCTAAAATTCCACAGTGTATTAACAGCATCACATTTTAATGCTTAATTTCTCTTTTATCTTAACATTGCAATTAACTTCATAGGGCTATAAAATTTCCTCCTGAGAAATGGAGACTGACTTAAATAATAAAAAGGGGTTAATGTGAGTGTTAGTAAGATAAAGTTATGAATGTTATAGATAATTAATGAAGCGTTAAAAAATAGCATTGAGACCTGACATATGTGCACATACAATTTCACATACATTTTTACTTAGGTAGAAATTAGGGGTGGGCAGGCGGAGCGGGGAAGGAAAGTCTGTTTTAGTCTCTTTCAATTCCACTTAAGTGCTGCTTGTACTAGTGTGTTGGTTTTGCGTGGCAAGGTTTTGGTAGCAGGGGGGGCTACAGGGGTGGCTTCTGTGAGAAGCTGCTAGAAGCTTCCCCTGTGTCTGATAGAGCCAATGCCAGCCGGCTCCAAGACAGACCCGCCGCTGGCCAAGGCCAAGCCAATCAGCACCTCTGTGATAACATATTTAAGAAAGAGAAAAAACAGTTAGAGAGCGCTTTTTGCAGTCAGAGAGAGGAGTGAGAAGATGTAAGAACATCTGCAGACACCAAGGTCAGTGCAGAAGGAGGGGGAGGAGGTGCTCCAGGCGCCGGAGCAAGATTCCCCTGCCGCCCGTGGTGAAGACCATGGTGAAGCAGGCTGTCCCCCTGCAGCCCATGGAGGGAGGATGAGGGGGTGTAGAGATTCCTCCTGCAGCCTGTGGAGGACCCCACGCCGGAGCAGGTGGAGACACCTGAAGGAGGCTGTGGCCCCGTGGGAAGCCCGCGCTGGAGCAAGCTCCTGACAGGACCTGTGGATCCGTGGAGAGAGGAGCCCACGCCAGAGCAGGTTTGCTGACAGGACTTGTGACCCTGTGGGGGACCCACGCTGGAGCAGTTTGCTCCTGAAGGTCTGCACCCCGTGGAGGAGACTCACGTTGGAGAAGGCCGTGAAGGACTGTCTCCCGTGAGAGGGACCCCACGCTGGAGCGGGGGAACAATGAGTCCTCCCCCTGAGGAGGAAGAAGCGGCAGAAACACCACGTGAGGAACTGACCATAACCCCCATTCCCCGTCCCCCTGTGCCGCTGGGGGGGGCGGAGGTTGAACCCGGGAGTGAAGTTGAGCCTGGGAAGATGGGAGGGGTGGGGGGAGGTGTTTTTAAGATTTGGTTTTATTTCTCATTCCTCTACTCTGTTTTGCTTAGTAATAAATAAGATGAATTCCCTCTCTAAGTTCGGTCTGTTTTGCTCGTGATGATAATTAGAGAATGATCTCTCCCTGTCCTTATCTCGACCCGTAAGTTTTTTTTTTTTCATTGTACCTTTTCTCCCCTGTCTAATGAAAGAGGGGAGTGATAGAGCGGCTCTGGTGGGCACCTGGCCCTCAGCCAGGGTCAACCCACCACAACTAGGTATGTAACAACCACATTCAGCAATAAAATACCCTGATCTGGTACACACTCATATGTTACAAAGCTCACAAGTCTCAATTCTTAAATAACTTAATGAGAAGACACTACCAAAATCACCACTGTCCACAGAGCAATAAATGCTAGAGGTGTCTTCTGATCCCTCAGGTCATATCTGAACATCATCTTTCAAGTCCACTTGTCCTGGTTGACAACGTCGCTGTCCCTGAGCAGGCTTCTCCCCTCTGGAGTTCAGCTGCTTAATCCACTTCAGGCAGTCACATGAAACTGCTGTTGAAGCACGAGAGCTAACAGAAGGGCTCTGCCAGCACAACAGGTTATACAATTGCTCATTAATCTACTCCAAAAAGAAATGCCACCCATCTGCAATTGCTATAGCCTCACACAACACAGCTATTTGTAAACTGAACATCTCTGCATGGCTTGAGATTAATCTGCACTGGATGAGTCCCCTCCCAAATCAGACACACTACTGAAGTGCTCAAATCTTCATCAACTGCCAGCAACTAAAAGACAATTACGCCTACCACTGATCAAATGTGTAAAAGGAACTCATTCGTACACCTGATTTCCCAGTAACAGTTAATATACAAGCTACTGAAGGGAGAAGCATAGAGACCCCAAGTTTGTAGGTCCTGGTTGAATTCACATGGAAGCAGTTAACCCAGATTTAGCAGAATTTAGCAACACAAAGTGTTTCAGAGCATCAGCACCTAAGTCCTCCCCCAAAACACAACATAGAACCTAAGACCACCCCTTTCCCTACACATTCTGTTTCAGGCAGTTTCTTTACCTTTGAGCTACAGATTCTCACTAGCATAAATGGTTATGTGAAAAGTTAAAGACAAAGCAGCCTCAGATGATAAAATATAAAATATAATGAGAATTTAAAGCTTCTGCAGTTAATATAGTTATATCTTTATTGACCCCATATCTTGGTAAATATTTTTCACATATATTGTTACACTATAGGTCCAGTATGCCTTAATATTTTTTGCCAGAAGGCACTTCCTTTGCACCATGCCTTTTAATCCTTTGTGGGAGAGGAACAATGTAACCATTAGCTATACAAGCCATTTCAGATCTCTGTTACAGATAATTTTTCCTCCTTTCAAGTGCATATTAACATGCAGTTTCATACTGCAGACAATTCCACAGAAATGTCCTTACCAAAGGGAGTACCAAGTCGGGAAACTTCTATAACACTTTGTAAAAGCAAACAATAACTAGTCTCACGCGATCACCTTTGGTGATGGAGCAGTTTACATTTACCAAGATTACATCTCAGTTTAACTCTACTTGATATCAACTGAGGACCCTAAACAAGCTGGGAAATATTTAGATTGTATGCATATTTCTTGATTTTAGTTGCTGCTGGTAGAAGGACAGATATAATTTTACAGTGAAGAAATGAAGAACTTAGGTATTAAGGAGGACAACTTTAGGAACCAAAACTAGACAGCAGTAAGAAAGTCAGCTATCAAAAGTGAATGAGACAACACCATTAAGACTTCAGGCAAGTCCTTGGGAATAACCTATGCAGGAAAAAAATTGCAACAGAAAGATAAGAGACAGCTCTCGTAACTTCACAGAATTCTTCAAACCCGATTATTGAAGGGGCAGCCCCAGAAAGGACTCATTTCAGAGAGCTGGAAGAACAAGTACCTTACTATAGATTTAATGAGTGACTCCCTCCAAGATAGATATCTGAATGCTAGTAAAAATCCATCTCTGAAGTCGAGTTCATTATGGCCCACACCTCTATGTTTGGAAGAAGGCCAGAGCATTGTTGAAGAGGGCAAAATTGAATCAAATTAAACTTCATTAAATGGAGCTCTCAAGTGCACCAAGACACATCATTCAGATGTAAAATTAAAGAATAGACAGATACATCACAAACATATTTCCCTAGGTAAGCAGAAGACTCCTACTGGGAAAGTACAGGAAATTCCATGATTCATAACACAAAGTTAAACAGGAAAAGGTGGTGACACCACCTCTGGTTGTAGCACAGTATCAATGCTTTATCTGTCTTACAAATTTAATAATTATGGTGACACAAAAATCTTTCTTGGAGAGGGTGGGATGATGGGGGTTTTTGGTTGGTTATTTTTTGGGGGAGTGTGGGAGGGTGTTGTTTGGTGGTTTTGGTAGTGTCGTTAGTTTTTACCTGGTGCTTCTGGTTTTTTGTTTGGTTTGTGGTTGGGGGGTGTGTGGTTTGGTGTGTGTTTGGGGTTTTTGGGGTGAGGTTTTTTGTTGTTTGGTTGGGTTTTTTAAAACACACACCAAGAACCCAAATCTTACAGAGAAGAATGCCATACAGAGAGGGTCTCTGGACCTGGAGAAAACCCTTGTTATCCTCTGACCGTCCAAAAGAAGGCATAATCAATCATATATATGAAGACATATTTCAATCATCATGGCAAACACATAGTGAAGCTCAAGGCCTTCCTCACTGAGTGAGCTTAGTAACTGGCCATCCTAATAAGAGATGTGTCCTTCTTCCCAACAATTCCACTATTTCTGGGTCCCTTCTCATAGGAGCAATACAGAGCTTTTCAGTCTGCTAGCTCTGAAAGACACATATCTAAAAATTTGGAGGGTCTGATGAAGCCCCCTCCAGCATAACCTGATATTGATAGCCTTTGCTATTGGCCAGCTGAGTCAACAGCAGCCTCAAGACTGCATGCCTTGCTTGGCATACAGTGAGGGAGAATGTAATTTGTAGTGACAGATGTTAGTATCTACCAAAATAATCCTCATGTGAAAAGAAGTCCAGTAACACCAATATTCAAATTCCTTAGAATATGAGTGCTCAGTGTGCCACTGGTGCTGCAAGATGAACCAAACACTAGATTAAAGCATACAACACCAAAGTTTGTCAGACACAGAAAAGGTGTTGGCTGTGAAAATCTAGCACAGCTGATTATAGGAGGCATGTGAAGAAGAAAGTAGAAGGCTGGAGGTCAGAAAGCTACAAGTTAGCTCCAAAGAGTTCTTCCAGAACGGCAACAGAAACTGTTCAATTCTGCATGGAGTACTGATGAGACAGGCCAGGCACCACAGAGGAAATTAGCCCAATATATTGTGTTTTGGAAGACAGTTACAGAAGGAATGTAAATAAAATAAAAATAAAATAATTTTTAAAAAAGATAAAACCAAAATTACTAGAACTTGCAGAAAAAGAGCCTGTAGAGAGAAAAAAAGTCAGTGCCAGAACACTGGGTCCCTACCGAACCTCACGGCTTGAATGGACACTGGTGAAGTTTCTGCAAAGCTCTTCTCAGCTTCCCTCTGGACATTCCGCTGCAGCTTCCAGGCCTCGTGCTCCTGTAGAGCTACCTCAGCCTGCACGGTGCAGGGGGTCTTTACTCAATCCAGCTAAACTCCTCTCAGGAGGACAGATGTGACACTAGCCCACGGGCCTCTAGCAGGATGCCAACTGTCCTCCCTCAATGAGGATAAGATCCTACCAGCTTCAGCAGAAAGAAGGGAGGGAGGTAAATTCCAAACCCCATTCTAACAAGAACTAAGAGATTTAGAAGTTCTGTACATTCCTTTAGGATGGTTTCAGATTCGTTAAATGACCGTACAGAGTGTGGCTTCTTTCTAGCAAAGTTTTGAAAAGACCAACAACCAGAGAGGAAATAAATGGACACAGGTTTAAAGACAGTTCTACCAAAAGGCAGATCAAAGTTTATACTGTGATTATTTTCTCTGAATATTCTTACTATATCCATACATTGTTATTTAAGCTGTCATAACTGGAAAATACAGTCCCTCCAAATTCCAGTGTTCGTTTTCTTTGAAAACGCTAGATAAGTGCAAATAAAAGTCACTTACGTTCAAACTGCCGTATCTTACTTCACTCAGATCCACAGTACTTCACACAAATTAAATTGTTAGAGAGACAGTAGTAAAGTCTAAAATCACTGAAATTGTGGCTTTCACAATAACAAGCAGCTTCACCAGCCTCTCATGGTCAGTGTACATGTACCATGAGTACACTACAGCAGTATAATTCACTGGGATTGTATTTTACAATAATTTCAAAATAAAGTGTCACTTCTCCGTTTTATTACACAGCAAACATCCACTTAGGAGGAAGAAGTGGAATTATGTAAGCATGCCCAGGTTTCAGTTTAAATCCACACTTGATATTATCCCACTGTAGGATGGGGGCAGGGGTATGCGCAAAACAGTAAAGAAAGCGTTACAGTCAAAAACCTCAGACTTGCCATTGTTGCATCTTCCAAAAAGCACATCTCTTTGGCACAGGCTGAGGGTTAAATATCTATGACAGTTCAAAAAGTCAAAATAAGAACAGGCCATATTTAATGCAGCAATGAATAAACTGACTGGGTTACCAACAGGGTGACTACAGACAATCCGTATTACCTTCCAATATCAACACTGAAGTTCTACTCCAGTTAATAAATAAGTGCATGTACAACTTTTATCATAACAGTGGCCACTTGAATTACACATGTGCTTAACTGCCTTGCTATACTTATATCTGACATATTAAGTAGTATGCTTCAAAAAAACCCCAAATTAACAGAAACGGCAATATATTTCTCAATTCAAAATAAGGTACCCAAATCAATGCAGTTAAAATATTACCTGGGTCATTATGTGAGTGAGGCACAACAAAAACTTGAAGTGGTTCACTGTCCCATTCATTTTCATTGTATGTGATATCGAAGCCTTGCTTCCACACACCACCATCTGGATTATCGAAAGGAAGAATATCATAGACATCCAACATCTAAAAAAGAGTAACAGGAATATAAAACATGAATTCAAAAAACAGTTCTGCTATTAAAAACCAAAGCTGTTTTCATCAAAAAATGGATCAGCTTGTTCATTCCACAGGGAGAGGAAGGGTCAAACAAATAGAAAACTGACAAATGAGAGCAAGTTTCAAGTCATACTAGAACACCCAAGACACAGCTGGCAGGAAGAGGAGCATTTGGCAGGCCCTGTTCTGAGGAAACTGAAATTGGTTAGATAAATGGTATAAATGAGAGCCTTAAGTCACAAAAATTATGACAGCGCACAATGGCATTGGGGAAGGAAGGTACGGAGAGGATTATACAGAACATCACGATACACTAAATAGGGCAATGCAGAAGATGAAGAGGACAAACTAAGCAAGCAGTAAGAAGGGGTGACGAGAGAAATTGAGGCTAAAGTCAAACTCACAAAAGGGAACTGAAAGGAACTATCAAGGAAAAATGTTCAGAACTATGCTGTAAGAAAGTTCCTTATATATTTAGAGTTGCCCAGTACACTAATTATACAAGGAAGGACATATTTCACTTGTCAATGCAAATAAGAAAGTTACAGGTAAGTAAAGCAACCCTAGAGTTATTTTAACAAGTTCCTATGAAATTTAGATACCACCAGATAGTTTCAAGGAGACTCTTCTAACATGAGTTTAGACCAAAGTTACCATATCGAACTATCATCTTGACAAGCCTTTTACTGGTACTGTAGTTTAAAAAACTTAAACTAAACTAAACTTTACTTTAATTCTAACCCCGTGTTAGAATACAAGTGTACACCAGAAAAACTTTCTTCAACAAATGTTTCACTTCCACAAAAAAAGCCTACAGGAGTCATTTACTACATGAATACCAGAAGAGTTAAAACTTTCCAGTGGTATGCTGGTTTCTGTCCTGCTAGGAAACTTTAAAAAAAACCAGATACCTGAAACAAACATCTGCTAAAGAAGTTAAGATGGGTTGACCTTGGCTGGTTGCCAAACCCCCGCCCTGCTGTTCTCTTACTTTCCCTCAACAGGACAAGGGGAGAAATAAGATGGGTCAAGATAAAGACAGGGAGATGACTTACCAATTACCATCACAAACAAAACAGACTTGATTTGGGGAACATTAAATTAATTTATTACCAGTTAGAGTGGGACAGTGAGAAACAAAGACAAAACTAAAAGATCTTCTCCCCATCTCTTTTCTAGCCCAGTTCAACTTCATTCCTTCATTCCAACTCCTCCATGTCCCCCTGTCCCAAGTGGTACAAGGGTATAGGGGTTGCGGTCAGTCCATAGTGGGTCCTCTCCACCACTCCTTCCTCCTCACACTGTTTGCCTGCTCCAGCATAGGGTCCCTTCCACAAGCTACAGTTCTTCATGGACTGCTCCAGCATAGGATCCTCTCCACAGGCTACACTCCTTCAGGAACCCCTCCAGTGTGGATCCCCCCATGAGCCACAGTTCCTTCTGAAAATACCTGTCTGCTCCAGCATGGGGTCCTTAGTGGGCTGCATGGAAATACTTCCTTCACAGTGGTCTCCCCCACCTGCTCCAGTGGCTGAAGTACCTTCTCCCCTTCCTTCTTCAATGACTTTGGTGTTCACAGGGTTGTTTTTCCCACTTTTTTTCTTTTTTCCTTATACTTCACTGCCATGGAGCATTTTGCCCCATCTCAAAACCCATTCTCCCAGAGATGCCACCACCCTTGCTGATGGTGGGTCTGTTTTGGAGCTGGCTTGAACAGTTGTGTCTAGCACAGGGCAGTGCTGGCCTCTCCTCACAAGACACCATCCCTGGAGCCCCCCCGCTGCCCACACCTGGGCACCTGCACCTTCACCATATTCCACCTTCACCTCTGTGAAATACATATTTATGAACAGTCAATAAAATATACATTCATCACACACTCTTCACAGACTTCACTTACATCTACAAAAAAAAAATTCCCACACCAAAATCAAAATGAGATAACAACACTGAAAACGTGGAAGTTTTACACACACAATAAAACTCCACCCCTTGTGTCTTCACCTCATTACAACAACAAAAAAATCCCCACAGTTATTTCACTCTGGCAACTTCCTATCCAAGTTTTGGCCATTACCACTCCCAAATACTGTCCTGACCTCTCAATTCCTCAAGCCCCAGGTTCGGTGCCAAAAAGGACTGCAGTGGGTTGACCTTGGCTGGGTTGGCATCTGGCAGCCAGCCAAGGTCAAGCCACCACAGGCCTTTAGCTTGAGATACAAAGAGAAGTAATGTTAGATGGGAACACAAGCCACTGTAACTAGAACTAGCTGAGCCTCAGTTAGGCCTACATTGTCCATACACTAGATATCTATGGCCTGTAAGAGATCTTCTTATCACATCACTGCTTCACCAGGATTGCTTCCACCTTTGGACGATATTGCTTAATGGAAAACACAGCTGCACTACTTGCAGATACATGCATTCTGTGTGGCCAGCTCAAAGGGACCAAATAAGGGTTACATTGAAATTAGCCTAATATCCTATTTTCTTGCTTTTCCAAAACTTGATTTTGAGGAACTGTAATTTTTCTGTGAAATGCAACCTTCTGAAGAAAATTAAATGCATACTCTGTAAATTTGCCAGTTACCAATGAGTGACCTTAAGACTGATAAACTCTTCTAAAATTTCAACCATGAACACACACTGGTTTAAAAAGCAACAATTCATGGAATTGCCTACATTTCTATGAGTTTTTCTTGTGGATAGCGCCTGAATTTCACAAGCAACTTTCTGCAGTCTGCAGGATACCAATTTTTACAGTCCATAACATACATATTTTTTCCCTATTATCTATTACCTTACCATTACCTCAAACCATGCTCCCATTATTATGAGCTCAAGAGCTAGAAACTCATAATTCAGCAAATAGACCTTGATATCTTAATCAACAATTGTCTGAAATAACTGGCTCAATGACCTGACCCATCTTCTAGAGAGGTTTGCTGCCTGCCAGTACCCAGGATGTTGCAGAGAAGCTAAAGTTTGTCCAACTTGCTGACTACTGCACCTTCTTGTTCTTCCATATGGGTACTAAAGACACTGCCAGGGGCAACCCAGACTGCATCAAAAGTGACTACAGAGCTCTGGTGGTAGTAATTGAGGTCATGGAGGCCCAGGTAGTGCCCTCTTCAATCCCACCAGTGAGGGGCAGGGGTGTGAGAGGAGGACACCGATAGTACAGGTCAATAATTGGCCTCAGACTTCTTGTTGGCAACGGGTTTTGGGGTTCTACGACCATGAGACCCTGTTTTCAGATCAGTGACTCTTTATCATCATCAACAAAACAGGGCTTAAGCAGGGTCACCTCCAGTGTTCGCATGTAAGCAAGGAAGTGCCTACAAGGTACAATTATAGAGAAATCTGCAAAACACTTCTGAGGAAATCAGCATGTGGGATGCTTCTCTAAAGTACACTAATCCACACACCATGGGGAATAAATATGAGTTAGAGATGTGTGCAGTTGTAAGCCTATGATCTTGTCACAATCATGGAGATGTGGTGGGATGACGCTAATGACTGAAGTTGCAATGGAAGGATACAAGATCTTGAGGAAAGGCAGGCCAGGAAGACAAGGGAGAGTTTGCCTTTATGTGAGAGAACAGCTGGAGCTCTGCCTGTGGGTGGATGAAAAGTCATCCGAGAGCTTATAGGCAAGGACTAAAAAGCAAACCACTATGGGTGACATTGTAGTGGATGTCTGCTATAAGCCACCTGGCCAGGTATACAAGTGGATGAGGCCCTCCATAGCAGCTAGGAGCAGCCTCACATTTGTAGGACCTAGTCCTCATAGGGAACTTCGACCACCCTGTTATGTGCTGGAAGGACATAAGGGCGTAAGCAATCCAGAAAGTTCCTGGAGTGCATCTGTGACAAATTCCTAATCCAAGTCATAGAGAAGCCAGTGAGGAGAGGTGCTCTACTGGACCTCTTACATGCCAAGAATGAGGGGCTTGTTGGGGCTGTGAAGGGCAAAGGCAGCACTGGCTGCAGTGACCATGAGATGATGGAATTCAGAACCCAGAGAGAAAGGATGACAGCAAAAAGCAAGATTACATCACTGGACTTCAGAAGAGCAGACTTTTGAGCGCTTGGCAGAGTCCCGCAAGGTAAGACTCTGAAGGGAAAAAGGGCCCAAGAAAGCTGGTTAATATTCAAGGATTGCCTCATCCAAGCTCAAGAGAAGTCCATCCCAACAAGTTGGAAGTTAGACAAAAATGCCAGGAGGCCTGCATGGATAAACAAGGAGCTCTTGGCAAAACTCAAACACAGAAAGGAAGCCTACAGAGGGTGGAAGCCGAGACAGGTAATGTGGAAGGAATAGAGAAACATTGTCTAAGCATCCAGAGATGAAGTCAGGAAAGCTAAAGCTCAAATGGAATTGAATCCAGTCACGGATGTCAAAGATAGGACATGGAAAAGGCTGAGGTACTAAATATCTTTTACACCTCAGTCTTTACTAGCAAGACTAGCCTTCATGAACCACAGAGATGAGGGGAGATGTGCCCTTGATGCAATATGACCAGGTCAGGAAATACTTCAACAAACTGGACACACACAAGTCCATGGGCCCTGATGGGATGCACCCACAAGTACTGAGGGAGCTGGCTGATATCACTGCAAGGCTGCTCTCAAGAACCTTTGAAGGATCATGGTGACTAGAAGTGTCCAAGGACCAGAGGAAAGCAATGTCAGTCCTCTCCAAGAACAGCAAGGAGGAAGACCCAGGGAACTACAGGCTGGTCAGCCTTTCCTTCATCCCTGGAAAAGTGATGAAGCATCTAATCCTGGAAACCATTTCCAGGCACATGAAGGACAAGAAAGTCAACAGGAGTAGTCAGCATAGATTCACCAAGGGCAAGTCATGCTTGACCAACTTCAGAAACTTCTACGATGAAATGACTGGCTAGGTAGATGAAGGGAGAGCAATGGATATTGTCTGCCTCAAATTCTGTAAGGAATTCAGTGCTGCCTCTTGCAACATTCTCACAGAGAAGCTGCTGATGTATGGGCTGGATGAGTAAGAAAGGACTTTGTAAAAACAGTAGACAAATAGAAATTCAAAAAGGATGCTGCCTGTCAGGTCATAACCATGTTCAATTCAGAGTTCTTCATTTTGTCAGTTTTATTACATAGCTCTGTTTTTATCTTTTGAAAAGTACACATTAGTCTTCTATTTAATTTGAATTCTATCCATTCTCAATTCAGTGTTATTTTCAGTGGCCAGATCTGTTACAATTTTCTACCTTCTTTACAAACACCACAAGTAACAACAAAGTATACAATTTCTTGATTTACAATTGCTCCATGCAAAAATCCTTTAGCTATCCTATCCAAAAATCTTTTGGGCCTTGTGGTAATATTAGTATCTTGCTTTGTCCGATTTATGCAAAGAAAATACATCTGAGTAGCAAGTCCTGGTAATATTTCTCACTGAAATATCAGAAAGGTTTTTAATCCATATTTTAATGCATTCTTATAATGGTTTCTCTATTATGGGAGACTACAATGAACTCCCATAATTTATTCAGTGAAGCCTCTTTGGCCTTCATTCTCCAAAGTGATTTTTATCCTAACACTATGTCTCATATATATTAGCTCTTACTTCTTTCTAGTCTTTCATTTCATTCTTGTACATCCACTTAAAAGACAAACATGGAAAAAGTAACGTCCAGATCTGCAGGTTTAAGTTAACATTTATGAACAGCAGATAACATACATAAGCTGGTTTAGAATGTAAAATATAATTTAAAAACAATGCTCCAAATAATCTACTCAAAATTGCTCAGTCTTCATAAAAAAAAGTCTAGAAGAAAATCAGTTAACTGAGCTTGCAGAATACATCAGGCTTGGAAAAGTATTAAACAGTAAAACCATATTCACATACAGGAATTTAGATCAGCTCATTAATGTGGTGTTACAGGATCTGTTTCTGCTAAAGTCAGGTCTTAGATTCCATAACTGAAATGTGGGTCAGATTTGCAGGATGACAAACCGTATACAGAAGCAGTATTAAGGTGATTTAATATGGTGGTGGATAACCTGCTGAGTACAAGGTACTAATGTAATGATGCAAAGAGCAAGAGAATCCTCCCTGTGCAAGGCAAGGAAAGAAAGCATGAGTAGGGGAACAGTATTAAGAATATTCCCTGCTATATTTGTTACTAAAGTGCACGCATATAACCTAAAAGTAAAAAAAATTATCAAAAAGCAGTTTAGCTACTACAGCCTACCATTAGGTAGGTACATTAGCTGATAGTAGGTACATGTTCTGACATTCTGCAAATGTGAAGCAAAATATGACAACAGTTTAAGCAAACATGTTTTACTTTCCACATGTCCAAGAATTTAAGCCAACACATTTTACCTCAAAATGGACAATTCACATTTACCATAACTAATTTCTAATGCACCTAAAAAAGCACATCACTTAATATGGTAACAGACTGTACAAGGAATAACCTGTTAACAATCTAGTAACTTGAAAACATGTAGTCATAGGTCCACATGCTTTATTTTCCTAAACAGAAGTCTCAATGTATATTAGAAACATGAACAGTCAGATATTGCCTTTAAAAAAACCCTACTTTCACTGTAAAAGACATATTAAGGTGGTGCCTATCCCTGAAGAGCTTAATGGTATTATGAATGATACATCAGAGGTTACAACTGTTCTAATATGTGTACTTACTCATCTTAAGTCCATGGACTCCTGCAACAGAAATACTTTCACTTCTAGAATGAGAAAGCTGGACTTCAAAATTTAATCTTTGCTTTAGAGTACTATGAATATTTATAGTACTCCCACAAGACTCCCAAAACCAGTACAGATCACAAACTTCACACAGTATTCTCAGTGCTCCTGAAACACTCCATTAAAACTGCATATATAAGAGTCCATGAACTCACAAGCATCACCAGAAAGGAAAATAAATTCAACTTGAAGTGTTTTACTTTAAAAACTTCGACCTCCCCAGTTCATGCCAACCAGTCAACATGGTATACGTTCCTCCTTTCTAATCAAAGTGCATATACAAACTAGAGACACGTAAGAATTATGAAATACAGAAATGACATTCAAAAGGGAACACAATACCTGAGATTTTTTTTTAATTATTAGTTCTTGAACATTCTTTACCTCCCCCCATCAAGACTTATCTACACAATATATCCCTAAAATATAAAGCCTATTTAAATCAAGACTACCCATTATTTCCAGTTTGTCATTAATTTTAGAACAATTTAGAGAAACAGAAAGACTTTCAAATAAATTATTTCCAAAGATCATCTGAGAGTACCAGACAGTAATCTGAGTACAATCACTGGGTTTTGTTGGGCATTTTTTTTAAAGAATTTTTAAGCTTTCTAAAATGTTGGCTCTTCATAATCATTATTCAATTGTAGACAGCTTAAAAAAGGCAAAAAGAAATGCTTCCGTAACATCTATTAAACACAATAGCCACTTGAACAATTCTGTTACATCTTAGATTAGGAGCTTAGTACCAAGCTTTTACCAGTGACTAGATATTTTTAGAATTAAAAGGTAATGACAGTTAAGACTCCAGCAAAATAAGAAAGAAAGGCATACTGCTTACCTGTACACCTGAACTATGACTTCCACTTTTTGAAGCAAACAAACAATCCTCAGAATCAACTGCAAACAAAACTGAAGCAGAAGGAATGATCTCAGAGACAGATCCTTGACTGAAGTTTATAGCCTCTGGAATTTTTTGACCGTCCTTTACTGATTCACTCAGATTGATCACAGAATCTCGTATGTTTGAAATAATCTCATTATTTTCAGCCAACAGGCGTTCTAAATGATCTATTTTTTCTTGCAAAATTGAAAGCTGGCCCTGTAAAAAAAAAATTAGTTATTTCTCAGACCAATTCTTGACAGAATTTTAAAAAAAATCAAATTCACAAACAAAAAAAATCAAGTCTTTATTCTGTATTTTATGTAAAGACAAGCTAATAAGAAATTGAACCAACACATGAAACCTCCTCCTTTCAGAATAAAAGACCAAAAGTTACATTTTCCATTATGAAACTGAATTTGCAGCACAAGATTTAATCAGTGATACAAAGATATTCTTAAAAGGTCACACTGTGTCAAATATCAATTTTGCCAACTTCAAATTTTTTCACATCTTTCATAGATTTTCAGAAATTTGATCTTTTCATTTATCATCACATCAGAACATCAAAGAGAAAGCCATTTTTTAGAAGGCAGTCACATCATGATGGGATTAACATCATTTTGGTTCTTCCTGTACATGTGAAATAGTATTTCAATAAATACTGAGTTTCTTATTTTCAGTGAAATTTAGAGAGAAATTAACAAAAGCACTTAATGAGTAAAAGATCCCTTAGCAGCCTGATCACAGTAATAATCTGTATAATTGGACCTTTACAAACATCAAGATAATCCTGGAGACAGCTCAAACTCATAGCACTTTCAGTCAGAAGGTCATATTCAGTTGCAAACAACAGGATTTTGTAGATGATTCTAGTGTGCACTGCAAGAGGAAGGATAAAGAACGACGTCAACGCGAATTGAAAGAAGTCAACATTATCGCCCAAAGCAACTTGGAAGGAGAGACAGATATCATAAAAGCAATTAGTACCATCTAATCACTGTATTGTTGGAATACAGTAGGGAGCATAGCAGAACAAGACACCTGGAAATGCTACTGCCCTCTCATGTACTAGCCACTCCTTCCAAATGATTTGAGGTATGTTTTTTTTCAGGCATGAATGTGTTAGCTTTTACAGAATCACAAAAGGCTAGATTATTTAACATGTTTTTAGGGATATTTAATCTTAACAGTAATTTCTTTCTTTCCTCAGACTGACTTCAACCTAACAATAATAGAGATACAGAACAAAAAGCCAGTGATTTCCTATTATTAAAGTTGTGGTCTGACCCCAAAAATATACAATGTATCAATAAGTTTTTATCAAGAAGCTGTCATTACAGCAAAACCTGCTGCAGATTCAGGTATTTACATTTTATCCACTACATTCAACACAAATAACATTGATTCGGTAGACAGCTACTCTGTGACCTATGATTTTAATGATAAGTAAAACTTTTTCCTAGCACCAATGCCTTATTTTCTACATAACATATACTATTAGAAACAATATCTGTACATGAGATTTTTTTTCCCCCTTTGACAATAATTCACTTGAGGTTTTTGCATTTTCCTTTTAAGGAACAATTGCTTTCCTCAAATACCCAAAAGACAAAAATATATTTTGACAACAGATCCAGATTAAGCTAATTGAGATGTACAGCCAACATCCTAGAATCTCAACAGTTTAAAGACAAATATTAGAAACTTATAAAATATATGAACTGAAAGCAACAGGAAATCAATATGCAGATGATGGCATACTGGAAAGAAAAAAAAAACCTGTAGTCCCATGCCCCCTGGTGGCACAAAAGAAACAACCATTCTAAAATCTTTAAACGGTATGTTAAAGATCGTGTGTACACATTTCTCCGTAAAATTAGTATTTTCCCTTTCAATGCCTGTGACGTTTTAAAAGAAAGGTTTCTCTACTCAGAAATCTAATAGCCTATTATGCCACTCACTTTAAAAAGAACATACATTAAGTAATACTGATTGTGGCTTTACACCCTGCCCAACACAGGCTCTGATCTTTGGACTCCTAAGAAGCTAAAGTATAGCTGCCATCTAGACAAATTATTACCTGCATCACTGCACATAACTATAGTTCACCAAGGTTATCAAGTATGTAAGCAGCTACAACACTGTTCACACCTATCCCACTACTATATACGCTGCCTATTCAACTGTAAATTCACACAACTGTTTAAAATTTATATTCTCATCCACATATGTTCTAGAAACATTTTACCTCTTCCTACAAAAAGAGTTTTATATTGCTTAGCAATAGACTGTCAACTACCTGGTCATAGATTACACCACCAATTTGCCTTGTCATCTAGCCAATTACAGTCTCTCCAGCACTGGCCAATAACACACCAAAAGACAAAAAATCATCTTCAAACAACACTGATTTTATATATTGCTATACATCTCCAGCAATAATTTATTTTTAAGCTGGAGGGTTCAAGCCTACCTAGGACTCTGAAAAGCAGTGATTTTTAGGATTCTGTTAAAGTACATTACTTTAACTTTGAAGGTAGATACTCTGTTATTTGGAGAAAGAAATTCTTACAAAGACCTCCCATTGTGGAACTTAACAGAGGACAATAAAGACAATCCTGCTTTCTTTTCTGAAGGCTATGAGAGGCATCATGCCTCTCTTCTAAAGCATTTGAAGAAGTCATGTACTAACTCAACTTGAATGCAAAACATGAAATAAAAAGCTATAGTTAAGAACAGGTAACTATGACCTCACGCTAGTACCCAAGTTAAAACTGACAGGCAGCCAAATCTTTTGAGATTTTAAAAATATTTTCAATTTCTGTTGTGAAATACATCATCCATGAGAGTTAACTTTTAAGAAATAACAGTGTCACAAACTAGAATTTGATCGCAGTTTTCATACAGTGTGAAAAAATGTTGATGTCAGGAATCTATTCTCAAGTTCAAAATTTCACATGGATCCAAATTATGCAAAAGCTAGGTGCACTTTCATTGCACGTTCACCTTCTCTCCTTACTCATTTTAAATAGATAGTAGACAATGCCTAGAACGTAGTATTCAATAGTGTAATTACTTTAAAATATGAGCTAAACATAGAATATATCACAACTCTTCATGGTAATAAAATTAACATATGAAAATAAATTAAATTCAGTTTCAACATTTTTAGAGGAAGGCAACCGACTTACACTGCCCAACTTCAAATGTCAAGGCCAAACAGTACAAAACAGTGAAGTTACTCTAAAACTGTCTCATCTTACTGATTGCTAGCAACAGATGTTGATTTACTAGTAAAACAGACTAGAAGCATGTTACAGGGGACATTAAATATGTCTACTTAAAAAATAAAACACACAGGTCCTCTTCATTACTAAAAATGTACTCTAACAGTACTTTGGTTTAAAACAAGTTTGAAAATTTTCCACACATTTGAGGGTATGTGGGGGGGAATTTTTTTTTTTGTTGTTGTTGTTTTGGGGTGTTTTTTTCTTTTTCACTCTGAGCAGAGATATACCAATTTTACCTTAAGCAATTCTGCCTGAAATTTTGTAATCTACATGGCTTTGTAGATACCACATAGCAAAATTTGGCTAGCTGCACAATTCATAAATGTCAGCAGACCTCCCCCAAAATTACAGCATTAAGTCCTCCCAGAAGAGAAGCAATTCTGATCCAAGACCTTGAGCCCTGCCTAACTGCACAGAAAGCTGAAGGTACGCTGTCTGGATAAGTATATCTTAAAGCACCCTTTAATGGCGTCCATCTGGACTGTTCTACATACTTGTTTTAACATAAGGCAAAGCAAACTATATAAAGCAAAGCAACTATTTCTACAAGAATTGCAAAGAACCAACAAATGCAACAGTATCAAAAGTAGGTACAACTCCATTGATAGAAGAATGGCATCACGTTAGCAGCGCATCTGTTCACCATGCCCACGGCTACACAAGGTTGGACTTCATCAATAAAATCTTCCCATGTGAGGACAGCACAGATCAGCACACTCTCCTCCCATCTGGAACAAAAATTGTCCATAACCTGCGAGCTGCACTGAGCAACCTGCCGCTACCACATGAACCAGCTACATAAACAGTTCCTCGTGTTTCAGTCACTCTGAACCCTTCAGCAGTTTTCATGCCCCAAATACTCCAAAGCAGTCTGCTTTCCCACTGCCCTCTCAATGTCCTTCTCTGTCTGCTCCTGACACCGGCCTGATCTGTAGCAAGGACTCTCTCCAGAAAGGAGCATACTGCTACCCAGCAAACGGAGGGAAGTCCAGTAACACAAGGAAAGATCAAGCTGCTTTGTTCTGTGGAAGTGGAGAATGGAGTTTCCCCCATCTAAGCATCGTATATTGCAGAAGGGAGATTAGCTGCAACTTTCATTTCCTCAGTGAACGTTCACTCCTTCTCTAAATGCAGTCGCTTTCAACAGGTCACAAACGATCATTTCATCGGGAAAAAGACAGCTAGCTCAAATAATTGAAGTGGGAGTATGACAGGCCCACAGATGAGGAAATCTTGTGGAAATAGGCAGGCAGAGGAGAAATCCACATTAGAGACCTCTGAGTTTAGGTCAGCTGGAACTTTATTTGTATCATGACTCAGTCAACAACCAACAAGTGCTTGGTTCAAAACCAGCCAGAACCCATTCTTCTCACCCACATGAACAAGCAGGAAACCACAAAGGAGCTGGCAGTGTCCTCCATAAGAGGCTCTGTTGCACTGATGAGCTGTGGTGAAGAAAGTACCACAATGAACAGTTCTCCAGAGGATGTGTAATTCAAGTCAAGATCATCGCCTACACAGATTTACTGCTGTAAGCAGCCAGGAAACTGGACTCAAAAAGTCTAACTTTCTAGCTGCAGTAAATGGCAGTTATCTTAATTTTCTGCACCAATCTTGTAAATAACTATTTCCAGGTACATCTTCACAATGCCTATACTAACTTTGCTAAAAGCTTGATATAAACCTCTGATCAGATGCCAGCATGTCAAGATGGAAAGACGCGAAAGCATTCTCTGTTCAGTGTTAGAGCACTGTACAGTGAAGAGAACATACTAAATGTAGAATTAAATGGTCATCTCCTGCACAGAAAAAGAAAGCAGGTAAAAGTTAAAAACGCAACCTCATATAGCATCAAAGCTTAATATTCGAATGCACTCTTTCAGCGTGTATTCACACTGCAAGGTAGGACATAGAACAAAAAAACAAGCACACAATGCATCAGTCAAAAGGACAAGTCAAGGTTTAAAGCCTTTATTAATCTGGGCAGAAGGCTTATGTGCATTTGTGATTATGAAAATTACATAAGTAACCTTGTTAATAACTTCTTACCTTTAAAGTACCATTCAAAACAAGCTCACTTTATGAAGGCACTGGAATTCTTCTGAATCAACCGAACTACAATGTGAAAGGAATAACTGCTGCCCAAGCATTCGCACACCATTCATAGTGTCATACACACACACACACACTCTTGGGTGCGCTTCCTTCTTCTTCAGGCTCGACCCTAGGTTTCCTGCAGCAGAGTCTCAGGTGTCAGATTTTATAAAATAATTAATTTAATTGAAAGGCTCAGCAGCAGGATTAGCCTGGGCTGGGTGCCACCAAAGAGAGGGACACAGAACAGAGAAATCCCTGGGCAATTACACCCTTGGGACCCACACACCCGCCCCTCACGCACTGTCCACGTGTCCTTTAGCCCAGTGGTGATTTTTGGTCTGGGGTATTTAACATCTAATTAGATTCTTCTTCTGTGTCCAGGCAGGCAGGCTCTTATCTTGTTCACTTCCAGTTTCCACAGTTTTTCCCGAAGGTTGGAGCCCCCTTATCTTCTGGTTTGCACTCCTTGTGCCCCTGTCCTTGCTGGTGGACCATGGAGAACTGAAAAGTCCCAGACTTAGAAAAAACATTACTGAGATATTAGTGTGAAATCAAAATACTTTCCCATACTAAAAGACTAAACAGCACCGCACTAGCTTTTAGGAAAACTGCTAGGAAAATTACTGAAATACCTCTATCGCAGCCTAAAGGCTTCAGCAAATCTAGCCACTCATGCTAAGTAAAGCTAAGCAAACAGCACAAATCACACTCTATTATATTCCTAAGTAATTTATTTTAATTAAAACCCTACTTATTTACATTAAACAACTAATATCCCTCAACAACAAAAGTCTGTTCTCTTAAGTTATATTCCAAAGATGCAGCAGCCTGACAGATTTTAAGAAGCTGATGGACTTCCACATTCTGTTCTACCAGAGGCAGGAGTGTTTAATGTACTATTATCCTAGACTTAAGTTTCATGTAATTTACGGAGATAAAAATAAGGCATGTTGTTAGGGACTTATTTGACACCATCATCAGTGATCTGAAGGCAAGGAGAAAGGAAAAGGAGATGGAGACAAATCAAGAAATATTCCCTGTTTAAAGTCAATTAATCTGAAAAATGTTCACCACTGCTCTGGCTGATACGTTTCAGGTTCACTTCCTTTTAGATTCCCCTCCCTACCCTGTATTGAATCTTTATTTAAATGGCTAGCAGTACGAAAGTGAAGCACAGCTTACATGGCATTAAGAGTATGAGCATTTTAAATATGTTTATTTTTATCTGAACAAGTCAAAATTTAAAATAACAAAACCATGTGTCAGACAAAGAAAAGGTCAAGTAAGACCAAATTAGGAAGGTTTCTCTCTCCATTTAGTTTATACAGTTTAAAATAGGCATTGACTCTAGGTAGCAGAAGGAAGCGCTCATTTATAGGTGGTGTTACTACTTTTCTGAAAAATACATTTTGCACCAGATTTAAATACTGTAATTGAACGAGGCTATTAGCTTCTACTTGAGTGCTGCTTAGCCAAAATTTTACATAAAATGTGCAAGCAAAGACAAATACACTCTGTGAACATTAGGAAGTGAAAGAACTGTTACTGACCTGTAATTATGTTCACAAAGATGGCCTCTCCTCCTTTACAAGGTACTAGAAGCTCAGCAGAATAAATCCTAAATTTTCATTATCTTATACTCAAAAGCTTTTTGATTGTGAACTGAGTGTTGTTAATAGGGTTTTGTTTGTTTGTTTTTTAAATAAGTCAGTATGTTTCAAATCCAGAAAAATTATGATTCCTTCTGTGGATTTCTTCACTCAGTCTTCTCTGATGTGAAAATTAGAGGAATGCTACTAAGAGTTACTGTGCCCACAGTTTTTCAGTGCTCAGAAGTCAGAAACTACAACTTCAAAATTATGTACAACCTTAATTGCCACTATTCACATTTTAGAGTAAACCAAACATTTCCTAAATACCTGATCATGCTGCTTCCAATACTTCTGCATACAGAAGTCCTGTTCTGTTATACAACACAGGTCTGAAAGGTCCCAAACGAGCTCATAAAAATACACCAATTACTAAGAACATGCAGCAACAAAACGTGTGTATTTTTAGTCTGTGTAAGCCATTGATTTCACCTTCTTCACTACGGCAAGGCAACTAGCAAAACTCTAGCTGGAAAAGGCGTTTATAGTGTATGAGAAACTATCAAAACAGGAAGTGTACAGACTTGCCGACACTGGAGGGAGTTGAGGTTTGCACTGCATGGAACTGAGGCATGGTAACTACCAAGCACGAGCTGATACACCGCAGTTACAGGCACCTAATGGAGACTCAGGACCAACTGAAGGTCCTTACATTAGGGGAAGTACTACCTCAGCAGTACTCCAGAATAAAGCTCACAAGGTGCCTTCATTCAACATGCATATTCAGAGAATTGCTTGTGTTTCTGCCACATTATTTGGTGCTAATGTCCTACTATTACTGCTCCACCCTATCATGATTCATATTTTGGCCAGGTGGTACTAGTATCAAATTATTGGCAAGCTCAGATGAAATAACACTCCATACTACAACAATCACTGCTTGCCCATTTGTGCGGAAGCATTTGAAGGATTTTGTGGATGCCTTGAAAGCACGAATCCAGCAAAGAAACTTTAGCAGTACCACCAACAGCCAGGCCACTTAACGCTTTGCTGGAAGGACAATGGAAACAAAAGAGCGAGCCAGCTCCTTTTAAAGGAATTGTACTTGATCACCTCTTTTCAATCAAATGCAACTAGTGAGCCCATAAAAGCAGTTAACACACAAGAGAAGATCACAGTAAGCTTCAAATAACGGTCGGGGGGGGGGGGGGGGGGGGGAGAAAACACAGGAGGGAGAGACATCTTATTAAAATAACAATTGTTTAGAAGAAAGAAAATGGTAAGGGTGGAACTTACTATATGGTTGTGCTTTGCCTTTTAATAAAGTTTAAGGGAAAAACCAAAGACAAAAAGGAGCACTCGCTTGGTACCATTCTAGTTATCAACCCGAATCATAGCAGACTTGAGCTTTTAAAATGTATTTCCAGAAACAACCTTGCACACGGTGGGGAGATATGACCCATAAAAGCCAAAGCAAGCTGTGTGAAAATGGTTAGAGGAAAAAGCTCATCTCCCAAGGACCACCTCAGGTAGTGACAGAGGATGCTACGTTGTGTTGCTGGTTTGCCTTGCTCAGGCATAAAATTCACTACAAATGAACTTTCATGTGAAGACTACACAAAGGCATATATTTCTGAAGTAAGAAAGAAATTCTCCACTTCTTTTTTTTAATTGGATTTTTAATGTATGCCATGCATGCTTAGGTGTGAATCTAGCAAAATTCAGAATCAAGATAAATACTCCACAAGCTTCTGTAAATTAACAGCTTTGATGGATCTGTTCTAAGTCAAGGTAAAACTAGTTAACAAAACAAGCTATGTTAGGTTAACGATTTTTTTTTCTATTTGCGTCCAAAATACAGAATAGATTAATATGGGCTTATCAGTATTGGGTATTCATCTGTATACAGTAACACGGGTTCTTCAAGACAAGCTGCTTATGGACTTACTCCACTTCAGACTTGATTTGAATGTTTCCATTTAGTAGTTATCAATTTAGCCCACAAATCACTTGCACCTGACATTCACTGTCCAAGAGATGGCATAGGACTAACCACCAGTCTGAACCTCCCTTCGCCGTACAGTCACAGACTATTTCTCAGAGAATTCTGTGTTACTTACAGACAAAAATCAATATACTCAACCATTTTTCCACTATATTCCAGCAGAAGACTTACACAATGATCTGTACTGACAACTGGGACAATAATAGTGTAAAAATGCACCTAAGGCTATTCCTCCACCTTGAGGTCCTCTCTGTGTGATGTTGTAACATTGTTCCTACCCCGAGGCAGGACACTAGGACACATCGTATCCTGAGACAGGAGCATCCTATGGCTAGGAACAGCCTCAGAAAGACAGAGCTTGTGATATGGTCATCGTAAGAATAATATACACCTGACAACCAGGCAGGATCCATAAAGATATATGCATGAATTACAGAGGAAGAGCCAGTAAGTCTGGATTTCCACATATTATAGGTACCTAATCTTCCCAAAATTAACAGGGACTTCAGTTCTATGGTGACATACAGATGTCTTGATATTAATCATGGCCAATATGACAAGACTTTACCTCAAGTTCCATTACAGTTGCCACAATACGACCTTACCATGTAAAGGTGTGGATAACATTCACTGTAAAACTGACTACTGATGCCAGCTTTTGCAAACCCAACACCTAAAAAAGACACAATGTCACCCACTGCCTGGAAGCCTGACCACAGATGCTGTTTAGGACAGCAGTGAAAGACATTTACAAGTATTTGGTCAGAGAGTACACAGAGGCATCTGCTTATGGATATTCACTCATCTTGGGAGATCTTGTCCAAAAATTATTTCTGCAAGACATTTCTGTTGGCATTCTTGATCAACTACCTGCACGCTCAAACCAGAAAGCAAGCTCTGGAAGGACAACCCTTGACTACACTGGCACATAAGCCTGAAAGAAGGAAGACAGATTCACAAGACTGTCAGACGCAATCTACCCCAAGACCATGCAAAGAGAAGGCACTTCGTCTGGAAGAAACAGTGGAAATGAAAGCAGAGCAGCAATCATAATCATTTATTTTAAAACTGGTTTTACGTAGCATGACACTTCAGGTGAATGCAGACCAACAGGCACTGCCAGCTGAAAAATTCCAACTCTAATCGTGGCAGAAATTAAGCAAAAAGCCTAGACAGACAAACACTCAGACGCTAAACAGAGGACTGCCTCCAGAAGTATCCACTCCTCTGAGCTTAGTGTAAGCCACGTAGGTCAGGAAGAAGAAACTAATCAATATGTAACTTCCAGGACATGAAAGGTGACGTATGTTGTTACCAGAATTGCACAGAGGAACAGCAAAGCTGAAAAATTAGTGCACTGTCAGAACAGAAAGAGGTATGAAGTGAATCAATCCAATAATTTGTGGAAAAAAAAAAAAAGTTCCAATTCCTTTTTCAACGCAAAAATGTTCTGACCTTTGTCATCAGGAAAGAGAATGTCTTCTTAAATCTTCAGACAGACAGGATCTACTGCTGCCACAGTTTTTCACAAACAAAAGCAGCTTGAAGTTTTTACATCTGTGGCTAGTTTCACTTACAGTACACTGAGTTCTGGCAACACTGCACTGACACAAACAACTCTGTCAGCTGAGGTAAGATTAAAGCTGTTACTTTCAAATATTTTTGGTGGCTTCTATTCCACTCTTCATCTTTTGCATTTACTTTAAACTGATGTTATAGGGCTCTGAAAGCATTTGCTAGGTGTCAGAGGTTTCCCAGTTATAACAGAGTGAAAAATTTCTACCCTATGGGCAGCAAAATGAAATGACAAAATCACATCAATTTCATCTGTAATGTCCTCAAAGCATAAAGCAGTGAGAAAGGAAAAGTTAACTGCTCACCCAAAGGAAAGACCAAAACAGTGACAGGCAGAGGATTCTCCAGTGAGAGTCAGCAATCTCAAAGAAATTTAAACATGGAAAAGGCAAAAAGAGTAAACACTGACAGACTGTTCTAGAAGATGAAGGGGAAGGAGAAAGACGGAAGAAGAAATGTTTGCCTCTAGCTGACTAGATCATATAGAAGGAAGAGGTATAACAACAGATTAAGGTACTAAACCCTTGGTCACAAGAGATAAGGCCACGTTACACCACAGGCTAGCATTACGCTGTAGAACAGAGACAGGAATTTCAACTACAAGACACTGACAAAATATGTCTAATAAATCTTCCCTGTTCACTCAAGTATTTCAAACAAAAATCTAACATTTAAAGAAAAAAGACCACCCGTTATGAGCTTCCCTGTTCTATATATTACCTGGATTAAACTCAAACAGTGGTGAAGAGACTTCCTCATATAATATACTGACCAGATCACCAAAGCAGCACTTGCACTTAGCTGTTACAAGTGTCACAGACAGCACTGCTCTCCTGCTGGAGTTATATATTTAAGACACAGATGCTGTAGCCAACCTTGTCTTGCTTTCTTCTCCTAAGCTTCTTTCCCATTCTTTTACTTCCTGCAAAAACTAGTGGCTGACCTCTGAACTGTAACACAAAGGAATAAAGACAGAGCACATTTTTCTGCACTCTAAGTCAAAGGGTTTATCTTTACCATTAACACAATGGTATCAACTCTTACTTCTGCATTAAACAAAAAAACAGTGATTCTATCAGAGATAATTGTTACTTTTTAAATCAGCCTTTTGAGTTCTTCTGTTCACTTAAAGCATCATTGCTGTACTAAAAAACACTTTCATTTGTTTCCCAAAAAATAAGTATGGTGCAAGCATAAATAAGCTAGAACTTTACTTTCTAATTTTTTTTGTCTATTACTGTAAGAACACAAAGTTACTTACACACAGCAGTATTCTGCCATGTGCTCTCTGAAATACTTTTGTCTTGGTTAAACATTCCGTATTAGAACACTACCACGATATACAGCTTTTAAATTTCTCTCCCACACAGACAAGAAAACAAGGTGAGAAAACTAAAGAACTGCTTCGTATAACCACGCAGTGCAGACAGGTATCAGCCAGTTGCGGCTGCAAAGCAAGACTTTGTCAAAAGGAAAGCAGTAACGTAAAGTCAGCATTTCTCTAAACCTACCTGTTGATGCCCCAGCGGAGGCCTACCCTCTAGTTCTCGGCTTTCCCTGTCAGCTCCTACCCGCCCGCAGCACTAATTCCCACAGTGCAGAGTAAGCCCTGCGCTCCCCATTCCGCTGCCTGCGCGGTCCCGAGGAGGGCGGCCGGCCGGTGAAGCCGCAGCGCAGCCCCCTGCCCGTCCCGCCCGGGATGAGCCCCCCGCCAGCCGCCCCTCCGCACAGCCCCCTTGCCGGGAGAGGGAGCTGCACCCGCGCCCCCCTGTCGTCCCGCGCCCCGGGCCGGGCCGGCAGCTGCGCCGCCCAGAGGCGGCACCGCTCGTCCCCTGCCCCAACGGCCCAGCAGCCGTGGTACCTCGCCGCCGCCCCGGGGGCAGTGAGCCTCGCCTCAGCGCTCCAGCACCCCCGGTGGGGAGAAGGGAGGGGGTCCGGTGGCGGCACCGTCGCCCTCCCCCTCCACCTCGGCGGCTCGGGCGCTCGCCCACTCGCCGCGCCCTGGCCGCCGCCCCGCTCACCTTGGGGAAGGTGCCCTCCCGCCGGGGGCTCTTCGGGTGGTCGAAGTGGCCGCGGTCCAGCATCAGGTAAAGGGAGAAGATCACCACGCAGAAGACCGCACTGCCGAACACCGTGAACTGCCGGCTCAGCTTCATCTCCGCGGTCGCCCCGCCGCCGCGCTCCTCCCGCCGCGGCTGGCGCTCCCGGGCCCCGCTCGCCGCCCAGCGCCCGGAAGGCAAAGTTCTCCCGCCGCTGCGGGCGGCGGGGACGACAGGGGCCGCCGGCCCCGGCGCGGGGCAGCCCTAAGTCTTCTCCGGAGAAGTGCGAGAAGTTGCCCTCTCACACACACCGGCCGCTGCGCCGAGGCGGAGAGCCTTGCCGAGACCCCGCCGCCACAGCAAGAGGCGAGCCGAGTTTCCGGGAGCGGATCGGGTCCCCGGGCAGCCTAGCGCCCAGCGGGGAAGTGGTGGCGGCAGCGCCGTGGGGCCGACCGAGCGCTGCTGCTGCTGCTGCTGCTCCCCCTTCCCTTCTTCTTCCTCCTCCTCCTCCTCCGACCGCCTCACTAGTCACTCCGCTCCTCCTCGTTGCCGACCAGCGGAGCCGGAGTCTGGCACCTCCTCCCCCGCCCGGCGGCCAGAACGCTGCCGCCGCCGGAGTAACTGCGGGCCGCCGCGCGCACCCTCCGCGCCAAAGCACCCCCACCCCGCCTGCCGGCCCCCGCCGCAGCCGGAGGGCTACGCTCCGCCCCCCGCGCGGGTGGGCGGGGCCGTGCGCGTGTCACGGGCGTAGCACCGCCCCCACCGGCCCGCGCTGCCCTAGCGCCGCGGGGGGAGCACGCGCGGCAGTCTTTCGGGCCGCCGCTGTCCTGCGGCGTGTGTGGGCGGGGGTAGCCGCGGCCGCCGCCCCTTCCTCTTGCCTGCGGGGCCGCTCTGAGGAGGAGGACCACTGCTCCCTTCGGTTCGGCGCGGCAGGGCCAGCCCCGAGCTGCTTCCCACCGCGCGGCGCGGGGATGACTGCCCCGCGGCGGCGCCCGCTCTGAGGCGCCGCGTAACCGTCTCTCCGCGCTCACCGCTTCCCCGTCGGCAGTCGGTGTGTGGCAGCCTCCGCCGTGGGAAGTGAGGAGGCTGGAGGGGGAAGCGGGAGGGCTGTCCTGGGCCTCCGCCGTCCTCTGCGGAGCGGGGAACGGCGGACAGGGAGAGAAGGAGGGGAGAGCAGGGTGACCGCCCGCACCGATCGAGCCCCAGCATCTCCGTGTTGTTTAGCAAGGACGCGTCGCACCTTTCCGTACAAGTCCTATTCCTCCTCTAACAGCATTAGACACATTTGTGGGCCACTGTCAAGCTCCAGCTGGGGTCAGGCTTTTCTACGTCTAAGTAGCAAGCTCCATGAAAAGCACCGCATGTGGCCATAGGAATGGGTCACAACTGTAACGGGCTGGTCGAGGGTCTACCATTCAGATTGCTCCACTCCTCCATTGCAGCGTTTAGGTCATTCTGATTTCCACAGATTTAATCTGCTCAGGTTTGAAAATGCTCGTGCCTGGTGTCTGCTTGTGACCAATATTTTGGGGAAGTACTTAAGATGCATAGGCTGCCATTGAGAACTAGACACATGCTGAAAACATCTTTTATGACTGTGTGTGTGCTTCTGTTTTAAAGACTGTCATTGAGACATACCCCTACCACTTGAAGTAAGGATGTATGTGTTAGTTACCATCACTACTTTCTTTTCCGATTAAAATTTCCCCAAAGTTGTTAAAGCTGTAATAACACATAAAAAGTTGGCCAGTAGAGTTCAGTAGACTTGCGGGAGCCAAGAAGCTTAAATCGTTGCTAAGTTTTTCCATGTTTGGAGCTTGTTCCAGTATTTTACAGAAACTACTTGAGGGCTTGATTATTCATAACTTCTCCCTCCTTTTCTCCCACTGTACAAAAAGTGTTTGATTCTGGCTTTGAAAGGTGGTACAGGACTCCTGCAGTTACTGTGTTTGGACGTTATGAGCTGCTGCAGTGGGAATTACTCTCTCTCGTACATGGTGCACTATTGTGCGTACTGACTGCACTTAAGATTTTTTTAATGCAGGGGAGTCAGAAAGAGAGGTTGAAGAGAAAAGCGGCTGAGCAGTGGGGACAATATAGGGAATAATGCAGGGAAGGACAAAAGGATGGCAGGTAATGTAGGAACAGAAAAAGGACTGGCAACCAGGGAAAGCTAGGAATAAGAGTTGAAGCAGGTTAAGGGAAAGAATGACAGTGGAAGGACACAATGCTCGGTGTCAGGAAAAATAGAGGAAAGATGCAGATGGGTCTCCTACAGAATCTGGAATAAAACCCAGGAGTTTTGAAACCTGACATTACTGCAAAAAGCTCTAAACACAAGGATCTTACGATTTCACATTTGCTCTATTCCCCCTCTAGTGGCAGATCCCCGCCGAAAATACAATGCTTCTTACTCCATTTGTTGTTTTGTTAGTGGCGTTAAGAGACCTTTGTGAATCCAAAAATCCAACTTTGCCATGATCTGTGTAAGAAGTCACTTCCAAATTTCTTAAGATGGAAGTTATATTTAAATCTACAGTAAACTAACAAATTACAAAAAATGGCCTCAGGATTTGGGATATGTGTTATTAAGGTTGACTCCAAAGCCTTTGTTCCTATTGTGCATGATTGGATAGATATTTTTCCTCTTTTTTTTCATGGAATAGTTAGTTGATTCATTGAACAGGGTAATGGGATGCCTAAAGGGAAAAAACAGGAATGTAGACCTTCTGTTTCACTTGTTAAAAAAGTCAGAAACTGTTTGATGAATGAGACGAGTACTGCAGAGAGACAGTAGTGGTCAGGTGGCTAAGAGAACAAATGTTGCCACAGACAATCAAACCCTGTTTTCCTCTCTGTTAGAAGGTTTCTGGGTGATATGAAGTCACACAAACTGAAATACCTACAGAAAGCTGGTAAGAATTCTTTGCTTTCTGGATTCCTTCTCAAGACATACACGATGTAAATTGCAGAAATACTCAGAACTCGTATTTGTAGCTGAGCCCAATGACAGCAGGGAGCTTAGACCTTTCCTCACAAAGATCTTTTACACATAAAACCATAATGTTTGTGTTAAACTATGATTTCTTAGAACATCATTCAGCTATAAGAAAATTAACTGTTCTCCTGTTTCAATCACTGTTTTGATTGTTTATATGGAATAATGAGAAGTCACAACTTACGATTATAGTAAAACCATATTTTGAGTCATAATAGTTTCAGTGAGAGCAGTCTGAATAAACCAGAGGTCAAGTGGAAAGTAGTATCTCTTCCTTCACTTTAAAGCTGTGTCATAATGTATATTTGTTTGAGGGGGTAAATGCAGGTTAATTTAAAACTGTGTCATAATGTATACATGGACTAATACACATTTTCTAGGCAACATTGGGATATGTTGTTTTCTCTGTGTTTGATTTTGCAACTTTTCCTATTCTTGTGGTATGAGATTTTTTTTTTTTTTTCAGGCACATACTCTGTTCTGTTTTGTTAGATATACTGTAGTATTCTAATGTTTCATAGCTGGTAAATAAAAGTATATTTTCTATAGAATGAGGGACATGGCTTATGTGGTCTAAGACTGAAACTTTTACTCTAGCATCAATAAACCTGGTATGGGTGGTATCAAAGACAAGAACTACAACATTTCCAGTTCTGGTTTGTGGTGTAGGTTTGGGTTTTGTTTTTCTTCTTTCACGCATAATGTGAAATGGATATCAGTACTATGCAGTATCAGTACAATCTATTCAGAGTTTTGAGTCTTGTAGAGATGTATTGCTAGGCCCAAAAAATTCTTCTCAAGTAGAATAAAGCTTCCTTTGTTAGATGCCTGAATGATGATGTGAGGGGATAAGGAGAAGTGTTAGCCTCAGAAATAAGGCTCAAAAACTGGAGCTGTTCAAAGAACTTTCCTGGGCAGGCAACAGGAAACACTAAAGACAGTCATTTGTGTAAAACCCAGCCATTTCCCAGGATTTAGGTATATTAGTAAGAGACTGGAAATGTCTACTTTCATCTGCTTGGGCTCTGTAATAATTAATTTTCTCTTGAATATAGATGTTCATAGTTTATTTTTCAAAGATACACTATTTCCACTTTTGAAGTGTGGAAGGAAGAAAATGGAGATGCTTACCACTTTTATAAACTAGCCACGTTTACTTAAGGCTTTATATACATAGCTGTGTGTATATGATGCCATAAATAAATACATACTTTATATATTTATACATGTGTGTAGTCCACATATTATGTCAATATTATCTATGTGTACATATACACATAGTTTGTGTGCCAAAACATTTCAGTACTGGGAAGAGTACACTGTTTGAACCTTGGTCTCCTTTTTCTCATGCCAGTAATCTGTGTGCTAGGCTGCAATACAGAAGGTGGACATAGCAACGTTTCCAATCTTTTTTTTTTTTTTTTTTCCCCAGTTATGTGTCAAGAATTGCATTTTGTGAAGGATGCAATATTCTTGATATATCTTCAGAGTTATGCCTGTGTTTTTTCTACCCATTTAGGATTAGAAGGGAACCTGGGTACTGAGGTTGGGACAAACTTAGGTGGACGTGCAGGAGCAGAGGTGTATTTGTGTGAAGGAGTTTCATCTTAAATACAGATATGTCTTAAGCCATAGGCCTGCTGTGTGGATTTTTTTAAGATCTCAGTTTTGGATTTGGGCACCTAAAGTTTGTCTAATCCCTTCCTTAGATGACAAATTCTTTTTCTCAATCTAGCCTCTAATAGCAAACAGAGGAAACTAGTTTTTCAATAGTTATTTTCTTACTAACCAGGCTGATAGTATCTAAATTACATTTTCCACTGCAGACTATGGAAACCTTATCTGTGGCTCTTAAGAAACTCTATAGTCAAGTAAACTCCATACATGAACGGATCTACCATCCAAACAAGGAAGAAAATACAAAAATAGTATACAGGTCTAACTGTTACAAGTGTCTTAACCGCATGCTAACTCATAAGAGTGTATAAAAATATAATTATTGTTGTTAATAGTATTGTAAAAAAAAATCTGTGGAAGTATTTGCCTACAAAAGTTTGCTTCCACACCAAGTCAATGAATATTAAATGATGAGATTAAAAGATGGTGTGCCTATTTTAAAATATATATAACTTCCGTAACTAAAATGTATATACCTTTAGCTGTTGGAGACAAATTATTTTGGTCAGGGTATTGTAAGTGTATCATCGTAATATAAAGCTACTAGTGTTGGATAGGACAAGAAGTGATCAATAGTTGCTTATTTGAAATCTGTAACTAGCCTCAGAAATCTTGTAGGCACATAGGAATTTGGCAAACTTGGCATTTCATCTTCAAGAAACTAATTATTCTTATTTACTACTTGAATTAAATGCTTATGCATTAACATCCATCCTTTGTAGCAACAGTTGCAATGTAAGAAAAGGAGACAGTTTCTTAAATCTGTAACATACTGTGTTTGATGGGTAGTTATGTTTCTGAGTACGGTACAGAGGACTAGAACATTTTTAGTTTGCCTAAGATATTTCTTGTTGGAAATGGAAGTCCCTGTTGTTATACATTCAGTTGGGTTTTTTTCAGAAATTTATATTTCTTCTGAGGTTCTCTTGTGTGCTAAGCTTTTTGTGAATGTTCTTTAGTATACAAAAACAACTGAGGTAATAGCAGCACATGCATATATGCATGACACTACAATGGGGAGAACCTGCAAGGTGTGATAATTATGGATAGTACATTCTGATGTACAGATACAAGTGCATAAATGAGAAGAATTCACCTTTATCATAATCTGTCTTCAAGACTTGAGATCCTTTCTGCCATTTTTTGCTTTTTTTCCACCAATGTTAAGCATACGTATTCTTAGGATTTAGATTTGGTGCTAATGGATATAGGGAGTGACAATTCTTAGTTTCATTTTCTTAAGAAACTTAACTTGTCTGAACATACATTCCTTTTTCCTTTCCTGCTTCAGTAACTTTTCAACCTGTGGATGAAGTAAATTGCATTTGACAAAGATGGAATCTTAAAAGCACTTAGTTTCCCAGACACATAGGAGAAGTGGTGGCTGGGATACAGTAGGTGACAAAGCTACACAGATACTGACTGCCCAAGAACCCATGTTGCTCAGAACACACACAGCTTATATACAGCCTTTAAGGATACAGTCACTGGAAGGCATAGGGAGAAAATGAAGGCACATGGGAGGAAAAGGTAGCTAAAACATTGTGTGAAGGAAGAAAGGGAGTGAACTGGAAATATTGTAGGGAAGAAATGCAGGAAAAACAGAGGGAACCTGGAGGGAGAGCAAGACTATTGTAATCAGAGTTGTTGAGTATTTTATATAAAGCTATAGAAAACTATAATCCATTAGTTGTTCATGGAGTAACTTGATTGAGTTAGAATGATTGCAAGCTTCCTTTGTCCTTTTCTGTTTCTTTACTCCTTCCTGTTCACTCTTCTTCCTCTTCCCCTTTGTAAACCAACAAAGCCTCACATTCCTGCCAGGCTATTTTTATTTGATATTTTCTCAGTGTCAAACCAATCACTTTAAATACAAATGAAAAATCAACCAGGAAATGGTTTAGCAGTGCGTTATTGCCTGCTATTAGTATCATGTAGCAGTACTTGCCAGCCTTTGCATTTATTGAAGGTGTAAGGCTCCAGACTGCAAAAATCAATCACCTTTCCACGCAGTCAGGTCATTCTTCTCTAAAATATTAGTAACTAGTGAACGAAAATAAGGCATTGCTTTCACCTCCATTGAATTTCTTTGCTTGATTTTGGTATATAACGTTCAAAATATTGTGTTTGATGACTTGATTAAATCAAGGACCAGAATCATGTAAATTTCAAGTAAATCATTAGTGTGTATATATAGAGATATTTAAATGCTGATCGCTTTAGAATTAGACTGCATTGGTCTAGTATAGATCTTGAAACACTATATGACAGAGTGGAGCATCAGGAAATTAACAAAGCCTAACAAAGTATTTTCTGAAGTGAATTGCTACAGAAATTTTATTTTTATAAGGTACTTGTTTATCTCTGGGGTTTTTTATTCTCTTATATAGAGAACTTGCATCCAGCTGCTTTTTGAGTGCATGGTTTTAAATATATGCTTACAGTTTCTGTTTTTATTTAACAATATATTATTTAGAGAGGAAAATATGGTGTGGTAGGTCTTTGTTAAAATTAGAATGTTGAAAGATGCAGAAAGTTAATGTAGATGCTGACAATCGATTACTTTATCCTATTATCCTGATAGGCTAAGTAACTAAATCATTATATTAATCTATTATAGATTGTACTAAACTGTAAAAGCATAGCATAAAACAATGCTAAATGTATGTCCATTAAAATTCATGACTTTCTTTCAAACCAATGGAAGACTTTTTGTTTGTCTGCAAACAATAGTACTGACCATTCTTACAGGTCAAATTAGAACTATATGATACCTCTCACCAAGTGCTGTCTGACACCCTCTTCCACGCTTTTTCTTCGTTTTTCTAAGAACCATAGGTCTTAACCTGTATAAAGGATGTTTGCCTTGAACACTGAATTCATTTTTCCTAATGGATGGTCAGTTTGCCCATTAAAAAAGTAGAAAAGCCCTTTTCCTTGAACTGAACAGTCCTGCTTAAACCTAGATGGGCTGAGTCAAAACAACCAGATTCTAGGGGCAGATAGCTTCATGACAAATGCTAATTTAATGAGCATGGGATGACAAAAATCAAAAAGTTACCTTCGAAGATCTGAAAGTAAGCCATGACAAGCTGAATGTCATTAAGTCTGGCTGAATGCGTGTAAATCCTGCATGAAACCTTACTGAAGTTATTACAGAATAATATGCCATTCTATAACAAGGAACACTCAAAAGAAAATTTTAAATAACAAAAAAATACAATTTTTTGTTGGACAAGCCTGTTCATTCATGATGAATCTAGTCATTACACAACATATCAATGTATTTTTACAAAGTGAAAGATTGTCTTCTTTCTTTGCTGAATGTTATTGGATATCATTTTTATTTGTGTACTCAATCATGTCTTTAATTATATGGACATTCTCTAAAAAATAGAAGAAAAGAATACAAACACAAGAAAAAATTAACAATATGTCTGCTATACATGTATTTTATTCTCAAAATAAAAGCTGAATCTTTCAGTATTCAGCACAAAGTAAAGATGGAGCACAGGGAGAAAAGCCTTTATTGTAAACAATGCAGCACTGGGTTTAAGAGTAAAGTGTAGGCTGAGCTAAGGAAAGAAAATCTGAACATTTTAGATGAGAGCTTTCGGGGGCCTCTTCCAGTGTCATTCAGTTCTCTAGAAAAATAGTGATCAGGGCTATTATGTAATACTAGGGTTACATCTCCAAAACAGGTATAGTCAGTTTTCTGCATCTCCAAGTATCCTAAATGTACTAAATACCATCTCTAGAAAGTGTAGCAGGAAGGCAGTATTTAATGAAAGATAAAGAATGTAGTATTAGCCTGATTATTCTCAGAATTATCCACAACTAGGAACGCATTTTGGGAACTGCAAATCTTTAAGTGCAAACACAGTTTAAAGGGAATAAAGCAACAACTAATGGGTGGAGATAAAGTTCTGCATTAGCACCATCAAAGTAAAGAGCAATGTCTCAGATATGTTCTAAGAAGTTACATAGAAATATGAGTTTAGATTTTTAATTAACTAATATTTAATGAATAATAAAAAGTAACAAAAATGTTCATCAGAGCAGCAAATGTTATACTGGTTAAAAAGACCAGTTACAAGTGTAAAATTAGTACTATCTACTTCAGAAAGTCTCTTTTATCATTGTAAGTCTAGTTACAGAAATAAATGTAAATCAAGCTTAGCTTATGTTTTGCTGTGATATATTTGTTTCAAATATAAACCTAACTAACTGACTTAGCCTCTAAAGAACAAAAAAAAATGGGTCAAATATTTGAGTCATCTATATTAATGTAAAGATTAAGTGTATTAGAGACATGTTTCATTCTTTCTGAACTTTTACCTGAGGCAAAAAAGCTAATTATTATGGAACCTCACTAATGCTCTTACACACATTTTGACTCCACAAGTTTTAAACCACGTGCTACAAGAAAGACAAGCTGAGCACATCCACAATTCCCTCTCACATTATGCAGTAATGGCCTAAGTAGCCAAGATGGTCCAGAAGTACATTTGGTAGGGAATATTTTCCTATGCTTTGGAGCAATGCCTTGGAGTGTGAGAGAATATATGGGAATGTGTTATTTCATCACCCACCTTGATGGAAAATAACTGTTCATTTCTACAGAAGTTCTAGATCTTTATTTGAAGAGATCATTTACTGTAACTTGAAATGCAAAGATCCCTAAGAATATGTTGGATGTTTCTAATGTTTGGTATACAAAATAATTAAATCACAGCATATATTTACAAATTTACTTTTCTTGGAATAATCTTGACAATATGGAATAAAATTTGCATATGTCTATTGTTGCTTACTGCCTCTTGAAAATAAAGCTTCAAAATTGCGGGAACAAAGTATAGTGTAGATGATATTTCAGATGATATTTTTTCATTTGATCTCTTTTGAATTCATCTTAAAAGTACATTGTGAAAAGAATATTAAGAATCAACTTCACCTTCTGAGAAATACCTTTTCTCTTGGTTGATGCAGTTAACTACAGGCAAGAAGGTTGTACAAAATTATCCCTAATGTGTGAGGCTCTGTACAAAGCGACAAAAAAAAAAATTGTATAGGCAGCCCAACTCTAAAAAGCCCATACATTATTAAAAGAAGAAGACAAAAATGGACAAAATGTCACAAACATCACAGCAGTACAGATTTCACTAGTTACATTTCTTCAGAACAAGGTAATCCTTTTTGCCCTCCTAAATCTCCCTAAAAAACCCTAAAATAACTACCTTTTATGCTGCCCACAAATGTATCTCACAAATGTGCTGAAGGTTAATTCTAACTGAACAAAGCTGACAATTTTACACTAACCAAAGTGATGGTCAGCACGTCCTGACCTGCCCCAGCAGCCCCTGCAGAAGGGGAGTGCTTTACACAGTCCCTGGCTGCTGCTCTGGGCTCTTTCGGTTGAAGGAGGTAGGTAGTGGCAGCCACAGCATTGCTTAGCTGGTTGAGATTTTAACAGAAACTTTTGCAGTAGGTGTGTGTGTGCATTGTGTGTGCAGTGTAAAGCAGTGGACACTTAAAGAACAATAATGTAGAAAAAATTTACATTAACAAGATGAGAATATTGTTATATATTGGAAAAGAGAAAGAATGTCCATTACCTTGTCAAGTACCTTGCAGCTTCCTCCCACCAGCTCATTTTTGTGTTTAGACTGATTTACCACGTATCCAACTCTGTCAGCAAGGAGATGGACAGCCTACTGAGGGGTACTGGACAGCAATATTCCTGTGCAAGAATTCTGTAGGATGTTGAAGTGTTAATTTAAAAACAAGCAAAGAAACAAAAAACAAATAACAGAAAAAAGGGAGTTTTTTACATGCTGTAACATGTTGTAATGAACTTATATGACCCTTGCAGTACATGACCTACATTGTAGAAAGGCACAATTCTTGGTTGCATTATCCCACTATTTCCTGTCACAATTTAGAAAGAAAAACAAAGAAAGGTTTTATCACTGTTTATACAGTTCTGGTGAGTATGGCCCCATAATTCCTGTGGGAGAAGCATTAAGGAAGAATTTTGTATCATGGTGTCCTATAGGTACAACATTTTAGAGTTTTCAGTTTGAAAGCAAAAAAGGAAAGGTAGGAGGAAAAAGAGAGGCTGTTCTATTGGCAGCAGAACAAATAAGACTTAGTTTCCTATCATTTTGCTCCTTCTCTGATTTGTTGTAATTTAATAAAGGACAAGCTCCATTTTCCATAGTGGTGGCATTCATTAGCCTATCTTTCCCTTAGGAAACCTTATATATTTAAATAGGAGTTAAGCTAACTGTGAAACCTGCATCAGAAGGGCATTAATCAGATGTCTGTCTTCTACCTGATTGCCCATTGTGGTGGGTTGACCCTTGCTGAGGCCAGGTGCCCCCCAAAGCTGCTCTACCACTTCCCTTCTCAGCTGGACAGGGAGAAAAAAATATAACGAAAGGCTTGTAGGTCGAGATAAGGACAGGGAGAGATCATTCACTAATCACCATCACAAGCAAAACAGGCTCAACTTAGAAAAGAGTTAATCTAATTTATTACCTGAAAAACAGAGTAGAGGAATGAGAAATAAAATCAAATCTTAAAACACTTCCCCCCACCCCTCCCTTCTTCCCGGGCTCAACTTCAGTCCGCATTTCTCTCCCTCCTCCCCGCCAGTGGCACAAGGGGATGGGGAATGGGGGTTGTGGTCAGTTCATCACACAGTGTCTCTGCTGCTCCTTCCTCCTCAGGGGGAGGACTCCTCACACTCTGCCCCTGCTCCTGCATGTGGAGTGTCTCCACAAGGGGGATGGTCCTCCACCAGCTCCTCCAACATGAGTCCTTCACACAGGCTGCAGTCCTTCACGAACTGCTCCAGCATGGGTCCCTCCCATGGGGTGCAGACCTTCAGGAGCAGACTGCTCCAGCGTGGGTCCCCCACGGGGTCACAAGTCCTGCCAGCAAACCTGCTCTGGCGTGGGCTCCTCTCTCCACAGGTCCACAGGTCCTGCCAGGAGCTTGATCCAGCGCGGGCTTCCCACAGGGTTACAGTCTCCTTCAGGTGCCTCCACCTGCTCTGGCGTGGGGTCCTCCACGGGCTGCAGGAGGAATCTCTACACCCCCTCATCCTTCCTCCATGGGCTGCAGGGGAACAGCCTGCTTCACCATGGTCTTCACCACGGGCTGCAGGGGAATCTTGCTCCGGCGCCTGGAGCACCTCCTGCCCCTCCTTCTGCACTGACCTGGGTGTCTGCAGAGTTTCTCACTCTTCTCCGGTTGCAAAAGCTCCTGCTCTTTTTTTTCTCCTCCTTTTTAACTGTGTTATCCCAGAGGTGCTACCACCGTGGCTAATGGGCTCAGCCTTGGCCAGCGGTGGGTCCATCTTAAAGCTGGCTGGTATTGGCTTTATTGGACACAGGGGAAGCTTCTAGCAGCTTCTCGCAGAAGCCACCCCTGTAGCCTCCCCTGCTACCAAAACCTTGCCACAAAACCCAAACCACCCATTTTTATTAATTCTGTAAGACCATAATATCTTTGTTACTGTTATTTTTCTGTAATATTTGATTGATGCTTGCTAGTGCTGTTAAAAGTTATAGAAAAGAGAGGAAACATGAGCCTTCTTATTACAGAATTTTATTTTACCTCATTAAATAAGGAACAGTGCTGAGATTTTTGGGGAAATATTGTTCTCTGTCATGTAAAGATTTAGTAATAAGTGTAGTGCCCACCACCAGCATAGAATATTGAAAATAAGTCCTAATAGAAATGTATGCTATCAAGTACTGCAACTATCCTCAACTCCAGTGGTCTTCAGACACTTCATTATCAAATGGCATTAAACAGGAATCACTAAGTAGTTATGATAACATCCTGACATTTTATCTTGGCTTTTCTGTTGGTCATGTTACATTTCCTCAGTCAATGATTAATTAGCTCCTTAGCTCTTTCATCTCTTTCTTTCTGCTGTGAGGAAAAATGTGTGAATGATGGGGAAGAAATTATCTCCCAATCTCCTCTCTGTTGGAGGCAATAGGGAGAGGATTGACTTCTAGAGCTTTTTTTCACAGCATGCTAACTGCATCACAAGCAATCATATGCTTGTCAACATGTCCATGTCCATGACCACATTGCCAATATCAGCAAGATACAAGACTCAATTGGCACTCTCTGTGGTGATAACAAGCAATACAGGTATCTGATCTGCGTACAGAAATTCACACTGTATCATTTTATTCTTGCATTTGCAAGAGCTGGATTTAATTTGCCCACTCATGCTTATTATCGTAAACGGAAACCATTCAAGTCAACAAATGTCATGTCATTGAAGGCACATGCTGCAGGTATGAATCTTTGCCTTAGTAATTATTAGGACCAAGATCTGCTTTTCAGAAGGGAAATCAGTTTTGAGGAGTTTGTGATGATTTTGTGTTTCATAACTTTTTTCATTTCATTGCTAGAAGGCAATAGCAGAAATTGTGAAGCTTGCTTAAGGGACAGAGAAAATGGAGATGCAAAAGCTTGTCCTTTAGAGTAGTGTAACAACTAAAAAGGAGCATAAGAGCATGTATATATGAATCAGGCACAAGATCTCTACAAAAACTGGGAGCTCAGCAATATGTGGGACCACTTAAAAACAGAAACCTAAGGTGATCAACTATGGGCTCCAAATTTTTCTGTGAAGAAGAATAAATTAAGACATTTTTATGAGGAGCTTGCTCAGTCCTTTAATGACAGTAGGCTTATACAAGAGTAATGGTCTTGAAGATACTGCTCAGTGTATACTGGCAAACAAGACTTCAGAACAGAGAGGTACTAGAAAATTCTAGTTGCTACAGTGGTTCTAGTGGTTCATGCCTGCTATGCTTTCAGGAAACCTAAAAAGCCCTTGCTGCTCTTTGGATGAAGCTTTATTTTGATGTGTGTCAACTGGATAAGAAATAATTTAACTATATCCCAGTAGTGAGAGAATGTACCTTCAACAAGTTTTACAAAACTTACAAGCTTGACTGAGAATACTCTTGAAGGAGTTGATGGTTTCTGATAGAATTGCAGGTAATGAATAATCACATTTAGGCATTTAAATTGTACAACAAAAACAGTGAGGCTGAATTATGGAGTTCCATGGGCTTCCACTTACACCAAAATTGTGTGTATTATGAACTGTGGCTATTGCTTTGAATTTGATGTGCAACTTACAGATGCCTTGCAAACCAAAAACTCCTATCTCTTTGCCATTGATTAAATTCCTTCATGCCAAGAAAGTGGACATGTAACTTGATGAAAGTATATGATAATGTCATTTTCTAAATCATAATGGCAAATAAATCATTAACATATTTTAGCATGTTTTATTATATATATTACACAGTAGACTACTTCGTAGTACATAGCATTCAAGGTAATCTTGGAATTGAACTTTGGTTTTAAATCAAGATCTTTATTAGGATTTAAAGTAGATTTAAACTGTTACTTCAGTTACATAAACACTAAACTAGAAGGTAAACATTTGAAAACTGCTCTGTAGTTAGAAAATCAAGTGACATTAGTTTCTGTTTTTAGAAACCATAAACCCTCTGCAACTATCATTTACTTAATATTATAGCAGTAGTCTTCCAGGAGGGAGTTGTGGCATTTGATTAATCTTTTTTAAATTTAGGATGGAGTGGTGAATCTGGAATGATAATGAATTAGTGGTTTTGAAGTTCTTATCACCTAGCAGGAAGAACCTCTGTTTTTATTGTCATCACAAAAGAGTTGTTAGGGATACTGCCTCAAAAAAGTTTCTTAGATGAGAAAGCATAGCTTTATTCCAGAATTGCTTTCACGGTTAAGCTGAAGCAGCAAATCTTTGGCTAGATAATATGTTTCTTAACAGAACAATTCTCCTTCCCTGTTTTTTAAGACATCGTGCTTTCTTTTTTGTGCATTTTATTTCTACCAGTACTAATGCTAACCAATATGTTAACTGATATATAAGGGCTATCCTTTCCACCTTTATATAATTTCAGAGAGATAATTAAAGTTTACTGAATCACAGCTCACACAGGGTGGGAAATCAGGCCTTTAATGGTACAGCTTGAGTTTACCTATGTTGTCACTAATGCTAACAGCATCAGTCTTGCTGTTTGCCCCATTCCTCAATTCACATCACCTGTCTTGTGCTGCAGTGTTAGAGATCATGATGGTGCATGTTAGTGCAATCAGGCAACCAATGAAGCTGATACCCAAGGAAACAAATAAAAAAAATGTTTTGAGCATCTGAGTTCCTGAATCCAACTGTCCCTTTGACTGCAGAAATACTTTTGCTGCATAAATAAGAGAACATAGGTTTATATTGTTTTAAGCTGAATGTTAAACAAAACCTTTAATTGTAAAGAAGTTTAACAGGCAAACAAAGATAAATTTACTTAGAGTTTTAACCCAGGGATGCAGTGATCTGAATTTTGGGTGTGTCTGGATTGTGTGCAACAGTCAAATGTGCAAGAATCATAGAATCATAGAAACATAGAATGGTTTGGGTTGGAAGGGACCTCAGAGATCATCTAGTTCCAACCCCCCTGCTGCGGGCAGGGACACCCTCCACTAGACCACGTTGCCCAAAGCCTCATCCAACCTGGTCTTAAACACTTCCAGGGATGGGGCATCCACAACCTCTCTGGGCAACCTGTTCCTGTGCCTCGCCACTCTAACAGTGAAGAATTTCTTTCTAACATCTCATCTAAATCGACCCTCCTTCAGCTTGAACCCATGACCCCTTGTCCTGTCACTACAATCCCTGATAAACAGTCCCTCACCATCTTTCCTGTAGGCCCCTTCAGGTACTGGAAAGCTGCAATTAGATCTCCCTGGAGCCTTCTTTTCTCCAGGCTGAACAATCCCAACTCTCTCAGCCTGTCCTCATAGGAGAGGTGCTCCAGCCCTCCGATCAGCCTCGTGGCCCTCCTCTGGACTCGCTCCAACAGCTCCATGTCTCTCCTGTACTGGGGCCCCCAGAGCTGGACGCAGTACTCCTGGTGGGGTCTCACAAGAGTGGAGTAGAGGGGCAGGATCACCTCCCTCGACCTGCTGGTCACACTTCTTTTGATGCAGCCCAGGACACGGTTGGCTTTCTGGGCTGCAAGCACACACTGCCAGCTCATGTTGAGCTTCTCATCAATCAATACCCCCAAGTCCTTCTCCTCGGGGCTGCTTTGAATCCATTCTCTGCCCAGACTGTAGATGTGCTTGGAATTGCACTGACCCACGTGCAGGACCTTGCCCTTGGCCTTGTTGAACTTCATGTGGTTTGCACGGGCCCACCTCTCCAGCCTGTCAAGGTCCCTCTGGATGGCACCCCTTCCCTCCCGGATGTCAGGTGCTGGACTTGTTCAGTTACTAGTGACTAATGAAAAGCTATCAATAATTCTGTTCTTCTGATGTATCCTGCCTCTGATTCTTTTGTCACTCTTTTCAAAGTGATCTGTCAATAAAAAAGTAAAAATCTGAAATAGTATTACTGCTACCTGTTGTCAGGGACTACATAAAACCATAACAGAATTGGGTGCATGGAGTAGTCACCTTTAATTTGTTGAACGAAATAAGATATGAAATTCTTTCTATTAAAAAAATAGCCTAACAATAATAACAGGTCAAAACATAGCCCTAAGTAGCATCTACAAGCCTATGCAGAGCCTCATGCTGCCTTACTTAGTCTCCTTTTAGGACTCAAATGAATAAACAGCCACCAAAATACTAGTCTTTCATCAAATGAAGAAAAAAAAATAAAAGAGAAAATTTTTGAGCCAGATTTGACTACCAATGGAATAGAGCTGTGATCAAAGCAATTTTCAACTGTTTGATTACTCCTGAGTTCTGAAAAATGACTGTGCATTCCTTGTAAATAAATAGCAGTTAGCAGATTCCATCATCTTTTCTTGATTTCTTTTTTATAATGGAAGGCTTTGATGTGATTCAAAATCTAGACAAATAAATCAGAGGTCATGTTATTCTTGTACTATTTTCTAGCTGAAACATTTTTCATTTAACAATAGTTCAGGAATAGATGTAATTTTAGTCTTGTAAAATAAAATTATTCTTCAGTTACAGAAATAATTTTGCATGCATCTAGAAATATTTAGATATATATTTGTAAGTGTTAGGAAAGATAAGATACAGTCAGCAAAATAATGTATACTGCAATAATGTTGTGGCAATTAGAAAGCTATGCACTCAAATATAGTTTAGAATAGCTTTACAATTACACTTTTTTCTGTTAGTTATGGCAAATGTAGCAGAAAGGAGAAATTTTAGGGAATATCAACAAGTTGAAAAACAAAGTTTGAAGAGATAAGATTATCAGTTATTCTTAAAAAGCATTATTTCATTATTACTGTGTGGGTTTTTTCTGCATGACAGTTAGTGTGGTCCCATCTTTGCTCAGTAAGACTAAATGTCACAGTTATATTACATTTCTGCAATGAATTATTTTAAATGTGTAATCTTACAGTTTGACTATGATTAAAACAAAACAAAACAAAACAAAACCAAAACAACCTATTTATCCATCACAGTTGGCACACTTGCTTGAAGTCTCAGCTGAATTAAAGATTATGGAATCCAAATAACATTTCCTAGTGTTACCGTCAGTCTGGTCATTACTACAAAGATCCATCAATGACACTTGGCTTCTTTCAGCACAATCTGTTTGTATGTATACAGTTCTCTAAATAATTCTCATGCATTTACCAGTATAAACATGTTCCCCAAACAAAATAAGAGCTCTGTTAGTATATTTGCATTTATGCAGTGCCTAAGCAGACAAAGAATGATATCGCAGTTTAAACAGTTCTCCCCCAGCAAGCTGACAATACAGCTATTCCTGCAGAAGAAACTTCATTGGTCCAATGTTTTAATTCTGCTTCACAGGGCAAAGCGTGGTTGAAAGCCTGGCTGTCAAATCCCAGCACAGCTTTCTGGGAATGATGCCTACTCCACCTCACTTTTAGACTGTTATGTGCTTTAGGAAAAATATTCTATTTCCTTAAAACGTTGATATACACATATTGGATCAGCAGTAGTGTGGATTTTTTGTTGGAAGGAGAGGCAGGGAAGCCCAAAGGTACAGTAGGGTGGGCTCTATGCCAGCTAAAGAGAAATGAAATGCAACAGATTTACCAAGATTAAGAAGCAAAAATATAAGCTCAAATATTCCTATTGAGATATGCTGTTTTAGGTATTCATCTCTGACATATTAAATTGGAACCTGGTACCTTCCTATTAGTAATAATGGACAGCGATCTGATCTGAAATGAGAGACAGTCTTAAAATGGGGCCTGTGGGAGAGAATGTTAAAGCTGTAAATGCAAATAAGATTGAGAGCAAGAGTTAAATGCTTGGAAACATCTCTGGATACAGTAAAAAAGGAATTTGAGTAGATGTGATGCAGAAGTCACTGCTTCATGAATATAGACAGCTTATTTTCTCCAAAATGCTTTCTCCACCTTCTTCTCAAAATGATAGCTGTACATACTTTCTTGTTTGAACTGGGACATTTATTTTCATTATAACATGGTGCTTGGTAGCAGTCAAAAATGAGACATATTTTGCAGAGATGTTTGCCAAGTAGTTATGTTATTTTACATTGTAAAACTGAGTAGGAACGACCGATCTTTTGTACTCAAAGAGATCTTGCATCTTTCAGTGCAAAAGACTTAAGTGTCAAGAGTGCACTATTGATCAAAACATCAGCAGGATTACAGCACAGCAGCCACTTGACAATACAGAAAAAACCTACTTCTGTCCAGGTAATATAAAACCCTTCATCAGGTTTTCAGTCTTCCGAGAAGTATACCCATAATCTCACTCTGTCAGAAAATAATAAGAACTGCTATGAATAAACTTTCTGTCTGTTGCAATTATGCTCTGCTTGGACTATTAAACAGTAGGCAGCATTCTAGCAGAAGATAACCTGACCAAACTGTGTAAGAAATATAGGCTGGACCTTAAGCCTAAAGGCCTTTTAACATCTACTGCCTACACTGAGAATCTTGAATATTAATTCTTCCACTTTTTCAGTAATATTTTCTAGAGAATTCTATTTCAAGAAAAAAAGTGAATGTATTTTCTTTGTCCTGAGACACACAGATGCCAAAATTTTCCAAAGCAATTGTTACTTTTCACACTGTATGATCTGATGTTCTGTCAAACCATCCTTTTAAATCTTACCTCAGCCACGTAGCAAAGTATTGGCATATCTCAGATTGCTTGACGTCAGCAGGCAAATTGAACATCTTACCATTGGCCTTGGAGCTAGAATGTCCTCTGGGCCTCACAAATGTTATGAAATGCAATCATGTTGCAATACCATAAAGTATATTTTCTGTAATAATGACTGTCTTAGGCGCAAGGCATTTTTAACCTTCCTTCTGTCTTCCAAAGATACATGCCACAACCTGCACTGACTTAGGTGATAGTTAAATCTTACTCTGAAAATGCTGATTGTCTTTCCTGATGCTGCCATTCTGCAAACAGAAAAGTACCTCTTACCCTCCCATTATATATGGGATAGCTCCACTAATCAATACAGCATTCATGTTACTAGCAGCAAGACATGTTAAGAAAGATAAATGGCACTAAAAAGAATGGAAACAGAAGGATTTCTTGGAATTTTGCCCAAGTACTCTGGCAGATTTTGTGGAGCTGTCCTATACATTATACCAAGTCTAAAATACAGAGAAAAGAGAACCCACAGGATACTGCATCACATGCTCTCCTACGAGACACAAGGAGGCCCTTGCCCAAAGCCATATATCTTTTGCTATAGTCCTTTTCTACCAGGGCTTGATGAATCTGGGAAAGGCAGTCAGCTCTGATTACATCCTGTCAAAAGAACTGTACTGACTTCACTGTGTCTGCTGGTAAAACCTCCCAGACAGTAGACAAGGATTTCTTAGGCTGAAGTGTATGATCCAAGTAGCGCTGGAAAATTAACCTCTCTGGGAAAAAGAATATGATTCTTCAAAGTTCACTTTTCACCAGCTTTAAAAATTGGTTCACAGAAGAGAAAAGATGGGACTGATAGGATAGTGTTAAATTTCCTTCATTTCTTCATTTGTTTTGCAACATTCATTCTGAGAGCATGACAGTTAAATCATACTATCTCACGAAATTAAACATGTGGTGAGTTTACCTTGATAAAAATCCTTCTGTTAAAAGCAAATTTATTTACCTATTTACTCAATGCCTAAGGAAGTTTCTAAGGAGATATGCATTAGCATAACTGTCTTTCTAAAAGGTTGGTGTTTTGAATCAGCAAGAGTGTCATTTGAGGAAGTTGATATTGTAAGAAAGTACTAGTATTTAAGAATTGGAGAGGCTGTAGAAAGAGAGGACTATATCACATTTGCGTTCAGAGACTAACCACAATCCAGTACACCTGTACCTCCACTGCAGCAGAATAATTCACTATTGATATTAAACTTTAGTACCTCTGGATTCTGAAAACTAAGCTGTGCTTCAAAAGGTTGACAGAAATGGCACTGTCTTGCAATTCAGACTTTTGGATGTCATCCAGATGCACTGACTTTATAACATGGTAAATAATATCTTAGCATGCTGCATTGACCTGTGTTACTTTTGTATGTTTTCTAGCTCATGCTTAATGAATTGCCTTTATCTTTCCCATCTGTTTTCCTTTTTGTTCAGTTATCAAGTACCACTTACCAAGACAGTAGATAATAAAGAAAGGCCCATTCAGTACTTTTTAAATAATGTGGACTTCCACAGACTGAGATGTGAGAGGTGTAACCTTCCATCCGATTTCATAGGTCTGAACTAAATAACACAGGTGTTTGAGTAGCTGATTGACTAAACTTAGAGAACTGCTACTTGCCTCCTGTTTTGATCTTGTCCACTGAATAATGAAATGAAAACAAGAAAGGATTTAGCTATGGATTTCTTTAAAATACAATCTTGCTAAAAATACTTGTAGTATTGCTTATATTGCTTATATAGTGAATATATTTTCTTTGCACTGAATTTATTCTGGTAACATAAAAAATGAATAACTGTTATATGAAGTTCAACAGAGGACTACACCTTTTTTTCTTGTTTTTATGACTACTATTATCATCATTTTGTCTAATACCACATTTGTTTATAGAATAAATTATTTCATTTTTTTGAAATGTGTGACATGACATATTAAATCTAAACACTCATGATTTAGAATTCGTAAAGAACATCAAGCTGGATGCCAAAGATATGAATTTCTTTAATTTTACCAGAGTAAGCCTCGTATATACCATTACTGGCAATGCTGGCTGTAGTAACTTGGCCAGTTTGAGTCATTCAGACCATTCCTATGGTCCTTTTGCACAGCAGTCCTAGGAGGATGTGATTAGCAACTTGTTCATGCAGATCTCCTACAGAATTTAGCATAACAAAGGACAAAATAAAATGTTCTGAATTTTGTTTTCCCCTCTTAGAAGTCACTTCTGTCAAATATATCTTCATCACCACATGTTTTTTTCCAGGGTCTGATTCAAAATCCAAACAAGACCATGGGAATTTTTCAGATGAAATTTTTTCAGACCTTTATTCAATTTGTTACCTAATTCTCTTCTCTCTTTAGCTGTGCCCTACTTCAGCACTAAACAAACTATGAGTTACATAGGCATAGTCAGACATCTATCATGTATATAATAAGAGTTTCAGTTCCAGTTAGGCATATTCTTTTCTAATAGAAAGAGAAGTACTGCTTAAAGCTAGTGGAAGAATGGTGGCACAGCACTTATTGAACAATAAGACATACATACAGTTAGGATAGATCCAATTAGGAGTGCATGAACAGTGATACTTAACACTTTCTTTTCCCTATCAGTGGCTTAGCCTAGTTTCTGCGGGGTATAGCAAAAGCAATTGTTACACCTATAGTTGTCATAAATGTTACAATACTAAGAAATGTGGAGAGAACAAAATACACTTAAACCTTTCTCAAACCCTAACCTTACCAAAACATCAGTATATTCTAGAAGTTATTAAAAATTGATTAAGCTTATGATTTGACTTTCTCAAGTATGAGGTTTCCTACTCAGCTGAGGAAAAAAGGGTCTGCAGGAGAGAAGGTTCCATGGAAAGGCAGAATGCCTATTTCTTCCTCTTCCCTAGAGGCTGGATTCCTCTCCATCCAGAACCCTGTGCTCAGATTTAGACTTTGTTTTATTTATGTTTTGAGCTTACTTTTCTGCCATTTATGTGCAGATCTCATTCTAAAACTGTGAATTCCAGGCTATTTTAAAATGGCTTTAGTTAATCCAGTCTGTATTTTGACAAATGTACCAGCAATCTAAAGTATGCTGAAATAATGTATTAGTCTGTGACTTTTGTATTACTAGCCTTCAGTTTGTTCACAGAGCCGTTTCATAGCCCTTGATACCATTCAGTATCAAATTGGGTTTATCTTGCCTTTTTCCCCCATATATGCCAGTATTTTTAGGAACATTTTCTGGAAGCTGAATGCCGTAGTCTACAGTAATAATTTTTTATTATTTTTTCTGGCACAGATTTGGTATATATCTTTCTAAATAATTCACTTTCTAATAATACACTTCCTAAATAATTCTCTGGCATAATTCAGCAACTTCCAGGGAACATTTCCTTTCAGTATTCCAGATGAGACTGTATCATTTTGCCATTTTTGATCTACCCTGTCTTCTGTCCCCAACATTCCTTCTATGATTTCACACCATGCAGGCCGTGCTTTAGCAGCTTGGTATTTATAGTTCACTGCAAAGCAGTCACTTTCACAAAGACATGTATGTTGAGAGCTGCAGACCATGGAAAGACATGGGAAGATAGGTCCTTCATATTCCTGAGAAGCTAGGCCAGGATCAAGGCTATGCAGCTCTAATTCCCCCTGTTTACTGGGCAGTTTCCAGATGAGTAGAAGTGGTGGAGTTTCAGAGCATGTGTAGGCATACTAAAGAAACTCAGGATGGCTTATGTCAAGGTCCAGTATGAGGACTGTACATCCATCACAGCTTAGTATAAGTATCTGCACCAAGCTGTGGTGAACTGAATCTTCAGAGTGAGGTACTGCAGAGTCTCCCAAATGATGAGCAAGGCCTGGAAATTGAAGGACTGCACTTTAGGAGTCTCTTCTCCTACTCCAACATACCACCTTCCAGCGAGATCACATCAGCAACACATGGAGGAACTGTTGCTGCCATCATTGCTAGCACCATCAGACCCAGCGGTGAATTCCAGTCCAGGGGCTCTTCTGATCAATGAAAATGGGGTCTTCAGAAGTGACAGTCTGAGACCTCTTCTGCTTATTGCCCCCCACAGCAACTGCAGCAGACAGAAGCACTGGCTGCTGAAAGATACCTTCTTCCTGTAATTGCAATTAAGGCTTTCCTTGGATCATAGTCTTCTAGTAGAACATGTTCATGGTAGTCACCCTGGTGCCCCACAACTTGGGTGAGGTGTGTTGGCATCTTTTTGCAATCTCAGAGGTAAGGCAACAATAGGAGCAGCCTACACAGACTGGAGCAACCCAGCCACAGCTGGGTTAGCGCACCCCACCATATCACTCACACCTGGATCCAGATGGGCAGCAGCACGGCAGGCGCTACCTACCCTCTGCAAATCTGTGTGATGCTGAGCAACAACCGTGTGCTGTGTGATAGCTTCAGATGGACTGAATGATGTAGAATGCAGCTAATAAGCCAGCATACATAGGTTTTTCTGAAAACCACGTTCTGCTTTGCAGCCATCCCCTAGCAGCACTAGTTCAATGCTCGAGTCACTGACCGTACAACACGGACCCAGCAAAAGAGCACAGGGAGCCTCTCACAGCTCCAGTCATCCTTTCTCTGCTCCCTTTGCCCACACCTTTCTGCCTGTCTTCCTACAGTCAGCAGCCTATACACAAGAGGCACATATCAATCAAAAAGCATGGCCCAGAATAGTTCCTGTGCTGGGAAATACTCATATATTCTTGGACCATCTCATCCTTACACTGACCTTATTAGAGTCACTGCTACTGCATGTTTCTGAGGGATGTGATACAACTGGGCCTTTGCCATCAAGTATTGTGAGTGTAAGAAGACCAGGCTTAGTGTGCAGTAGCTGATGAGCCTAATCATGCTACAGGTATCCCATCCAAAATTGCTCATTCTTCACTGTTGAAGTTTTATTATTTGTAATTTGACTTTTATCTAATTTTTACACCATTTTCATTATTTTCTGGTTTAAATTAGCACATATTTTCTTTGAACATGTGTTTTTGAAATTAAATTAAATGAAAATGTCAACTACTTATTTAAATTTTATGGTAAAATAATTTTTAAGGAAGTATAAAAATGAAAATGAGTAAAATGAGTCACCTCAAAATGAACATCCACTGGAATTGAACTTTCTATTTCACCAGCTAAATAAGATATTGTTTTTCAAATTTGAGAAGGATATCTGCTAATTATTTTTATTTACTGGTATTTTATCATTATTTTGTGGGAAAGTGGCACCAAACATTCAATTTGTGGTCTTCCAATTTTGTACTAAATCTTATACTACCCCTTGGAAAAGTATCTAAGTTTTTTATTTTGAAGGTGCTTTGAATTTCAAAATTGATCTGTGATCTGCCCCCTTTTTTTAATGTTTCTAATGAATCTGTAAAGGTACTTTCTCAATGTTGTTCTCCCCATTTCCTTGAAAATATAAAGCTGCCAATGCGTTAAGGTCCAATAGTTGTCTCGATGTATTCTACATCGAACCCACTTGCAGATCCATTCTACACACATTTGCCTATTTGTCTTATTTTCGTGGACAATTCATCAGGCCCACTCTCACATACCCAGAACCTGTGATAGGTCACCATGTAATGAGTCTGGATGGTTTAGTTAAGTTGTGCCTTTGGGTAAAATCTGAAGTTATAATAGAAGACTTCACCTGGATTTACATGACTAAATACCTGCTGCAACAAATCTGTGTTCTGGTCTCCTGTGTTCATCTAATAAATAACAATGTGCATGGTAAAGCTAATCAAACTGAAATGTATCCTGAACATGACAGATGAAAAACCCTGCAAAAATTCACCCTTTTGCCTCTCCCTTATTGCTTCTTTTCCTTTATGTCTGTCACTTCTGCTAATTCTTCCATCTCGACTGGCCACATGGATAGTACGGAGCTGCTCCCTGGGGCTGGGGGATGCTGCACCAGGGGCAGGCAGGGAGCAGGGCAGCACATAGGGGCAGCGGGGGGCAGCCCCAGCCCAGGGCATCAGCCACCTCCATGGGTGCAGAAACTCTGCAGTTTCAGGCAGATTGGATGGGCTATAAATGTTACTCTCTGCTTGGAGGATGAAAAGCAATTTTCATGAATTTTCTGCATGAAGCAGCAGAGTTAAAAGCTTTTTGTGCTCCTGTCCTACAGAGTTACAGCCAATTCCCTTAGTTAGAGCAGGTGTGCTGGATCAGTTATTTTCAGGATCAGGTCAAAGCACGCACTAGCGCTATACACATTCACCAAAGGCCACTTGCCTCCAGTTTGCTGTCCAGCATCAGCAACCTGACAGCTAAAATGTAGCAGTTACATTCTTACCTATCTTTATGACTAACTTTTGAAGCAGACAAATAAAAGAATTAAATTTCTGTGAGAATTTGAATGTACTTAGGAAATTGGACTTACTTGGACTTTATATAATGTATTTTTAAACCTTTTTGAGACTTATGTTGTAAATACTACTCACTATGCTTTAGAGCAGCAATAGCTGGAAGTAAAGTCTTTTGATCTTGGCCAAACAAATGGAAAATCCCATGGAATGGCATGAAGGATGGAGAAGCCTGACCACACAAACACAGATAACAAAGAAAAACGCTCTTGGATTTTTTTTTTTCTTTTAGAAAAAAATCATTTTGTTTTACTCCTATATTTCTCCAAAGAGTCACTCATTTTCTTTCCTGACTATTTTTAACAGAGTTCACTGCTTTTACATAAACCAAAATATTATAGAATGTCTTCCCTTAACACCAGAAGCAAATGAAAAGATTTATTTTATTTTATTGATTTAATTGAAACATGGCAGGAGTGAATTCAGATTATTTAAAAGAATTGATGACATCTAACATTTTCATGTTTTGGCCTGGTTATAAACTAAAATCAGAAAGTCTTGAAGGCATTGTTTTAATAAAGCTATTTCTATTTGTTTAAATCCCTGCCACTCTTCCAATTAAATTAAGTAGTGACTAACATAGAACATTTCTCATATTTAAAAATATCCAAGTTAGACAATATTAAAATACTTTCTTGGATGAGTAGCTAGGAGATATGAAGGACAGATTGAGCGTTTCTTTCACAGATGGAAAGAAATGGATCAACTGCTTTGTTTTACTTGACAATCTACATATGACTTATAAGCAGCCTAGCAGGAACACTAATACTTGGCCCCGTTGTGCTAGAAGAGGCCTATTTTTTAATCAGGAAGTGCAATATTGCTATGTATTCCCTGATGTTGTGCAACACATGCTTTAATTGGTGCACACAGGCTCTTGCACAGGGAAGCTGGAGAAGGGGCAGGGAGTGCAGTTATCCTCTGTGGCCTAGGGCAATGGAACGAGTTTCCACAGGCAGCAGCGTCTCCCATATCCTGCTCCTGGCTGCAGGCTTCCTCCTCCGCACCCGCCTCTGCTGGCTCTGCACTCATCAGCCTTGTCCAAATGCCAATTCAGTTACTTAAACTGAGAGAACAAGAAAACCAACAGCGAACAGAATACTTCCCTGCCGGGCTGGTGAGTTGAAGCAGTCTGGGAGAGTGGCCAGAGCCCAAGCAAGGCAGAGAGGTAAAGCCTGTGGCTGGGAGAATGGACATGGGATGCAAGGGCAAAAGGAAGAAGGAGGAAGAGGAAGCAGGATCTCCTCCTCTTAAATAATTTCAACTATCTTTTGTAACTTCACCCTGGGACACAGAACACTGGCTGCATGGCAGCACCATTTCTTCATGTTTGTTAAACAAATGAGTTATCCTTAGACCTTCTTTGTCATTGGAAGGTACACATACAAATCAAATATTCTTTAATAGGTCGTTTGTAGTTGACACAGGTGCTTATCTTGTGAATGGCAAAGTAAGACCTGGTTCATGACTAGGACTTCTAAGAGTTACAATATCAATAAGATCAATTGCTGGGCACAGTGGATTTCTTTGACCTCACTGCCAAACATACAGCTTGCAGAGTCAGGAGCGGCTCAGAAATTATGATGCAAAAACTAGAAATGTTCCTGCCTTTTACAGGAAGATCAAGCTATTTAATCATTTTTGAAGGATCAAGGTCTTTATGCTGGTTTTAGAGCAAACCAATCTCTTGGTGCTGCTGGAAGAGATTACAGTTTCAAATGAATCTGGAAATTGCTTCAATCAGTAAAAGAAAACCAAATGGATAATTACGCTCTTAGATCTGATGTTCTCTGCTCATATATAGTCTTCAATCTCATTTGTGAAAGGTGATTTTGACCCACGTTCCTCATATGTTTTCAGAAGAAATGAAGAGACTTGAAAGTAAGCATGTAAAACTGCAAAAGTACAGTCTTAATTACCATCAATCTCTTCTAAATTGTCTGTTTGTTCCAAATTCTGAACCTTGTATTATTTTAGCCCAAAAAACTATGATTGTTGCTAGTGCCCTGATTCATTATCTTACACTTCTCCATGCTAATCTGAATGAGCTCCTGTATCAGCCTCCAAGCCTAATCCAATCTGATAATTTTCAAATGGTTGGGGCTCTTCTCCATTTACTGGTCCAGCCCAATTTAGCATTATCAGCGAATTTAGGTACATTTGAAATTGCATATTCCTTTCAAGGTCATCTATGTCCACAAAGAAACCTGCAATAAAAGAATATTAATGAGATAGAATAAAAGCAATGAAATTCACTTACAACTGAAATGTACCTTGTGTGTCCTACAAAACTGAAGTACAATACAGTACTTCATAAAGCTGCTCAGGTGGTACCTTGTGGTGGTTAATTTAAAAAGGCATATAGTACATTCCAGTCTTGTTTGTGATTTTCCTTCCTCTTATTGCTTTCTCTCATGACCTTTAACCTATGCTTAGTAAAGCAATAATAAATTAATGTCCTTTCTTGGCTGATTTTGAAGCAAGAATGCCTCTGGAAAGCCATCTTTGATAACAGAATACCACTGGGAGAACTTGATTATGTAACTTTTGTACAATGACATCAAAAGCTTCAATTTTCAAAATAATTACTGTATCCACCTCCTCAATCAGTGCTTTTCTTTTTCCTGCATGGGAGACGTGAAAGGGAAAAGGAGTGGAAATTGGCCAAGCTGCAGGGAGAAAAGGTCAAAATGAAAGGACACTCGGGGAGATAAATGTTATTAAAGATGGTGTGCCACCATGTGCAGGGAGCATCTTGAATAATGGATCCCAAATTGAGCCATGTTTCTATGGAAGAAGGAAGTTTCTAGGCAGGGGACAGATATCCAGAGAAACAACTGTAATATTTCAGTCCTGGAGTGACCGGCCTGTTTGGGCTGTAGATGTCTTATTTAGTGTAAGCCCTTTAGAAAAAAAAAAGTGTTTGGATGTTGAAAAATTCTCCACTGAAAATAGAAAAGTATTTATGTGTTGACAAATTCTTCAGTGAGAATAAATTATACACCTAAATATCTGCTTTTAAAAGTAGCTTTTTACAGAATTTCTTTTAGAACTGATGTAAAAAAAAACCCATTAATTTAACTGTTCATCTTTCAACTCTTCGAATTTTTTATCATTTTTTGATACAGTGAAAATGAACTTCTAAATATATTGGTTCCTGCCTAGCGTACCTTTTTCTAAATTATTTCTGTGAAGCCTTGCTTGCTTGCTGGGTGCCATATATGGCTGCGTTCCCTCTCTTTTTCCTCTCTCTGTCTGCCAGCGGGGGGTCCCTCGGTCCTGCACACCGGCTGCAGCGTGGGCAGCCAGGCTGGGCAAAGGGAGCTGTTCTGCAGAGCTCTGGTGCCCTCCTGCTTGGTGGCCTCCAGCAGCTTGCTTCACTTCTCCTCGGTTACGGTTTCTCCCCGAGCCACCTGCGGGGGTAATTGCCCTCACTATAAAGTGTCCTGAGATCAATGGGTGAGTTACATGAGCGCTGTGTATTCTTGTCAGAAGGAGCAAATCAGAGCAAATGATTCATGCTTATGGCATCTCCCAATCTTGAGCTGTTTATTTCACATCACTGGCCGGCAGCAGGTGTACCCACGAGCGCTGTGCTCCCCATTTCCTTCTTGGGCACATGACTGTGCAGCCCCCGAGCAGCCTTGGGGCAGGCTTTGCACCCACTTGCAGGCTGGGCAGCTCCAGTCCCTCGCTCAGCACGGTCAGAGTCCATCCCGCCCTCAGAAGTGCTTTCCGGACACGCATGGGATAACTACCACAGCTCTCCTGCCTGCCTGAGCTGCAACTCCAGTCTGGTGGGCAACCTGAAAGTTGATGTCCGAAGAAATTGTGGACCTCTCTTTCACTGTGTGTCATCTCTTTAATTCAATTTGTTCTACCTTTCTGTGTTGCATTCTGATTTTTCTTGAATATGATGCTGGTCTTAAGTACAGAATCAAATGCTTTAGTGAAATATGGATAGACTTTTTTTTCACTAAATCAGTGAGATGATAATTAAAGAATTCAAGCACAACAGTGAGACAACTTTTTTTCCCCTTCAGGAATTCATAATGAATGTTCATTAATAAATTACAGCCTAGCAGTACGTGAACAGATGTGGCTATGTGAACTATTACATCTGCAAAGAATGTAATCATATTCCACACAGATCTCAAAATCTGCATTAGAACCTCCCTGTTCAGGTCTTCTTCTACATGTTGGGTCTTTAGACTTTGTAATTTTTTCTGTGATTTTCCAAATAACTGTAATCAAGTCAACAAACTTGTCATTCAGTTGGTTTTCATGGTTTTAATTAAACAGAGTAACTACTGCAACCCACCTACAAGTCTTTGTAATGGACCATTTTCACTGTACTCCAGCTTGCATTTGGGGAGTCTCCAACGCTATAAAACTTCCTAATTATTTGTCTTTACTTTTTCCTAAAATTAAGATCACAGTAGACACAAATTCCATGCAGTTGCCTCCAGAGAATAATAGAAAACTGGGAACGGTGACTTGACTTGATTTTCCCTTCTCTCTGAAGGATTCACAGAAGAGAGGATTTAAGCCTCTAACTTAGGGAGATTAAAACAAAACAAACAAACAAACAAAAAAACCCCAACAAACACACCCCCCCCCAAAACAACCAAATAAAAAAACCCCCCCAACACCCCCCCCAAAACCCCAAACCCAACAAAAACCTGAATTAGCTGTTTGAGTACAAAAATATCAAACAAAATTATTTGAGTCAGTTGGTGTGCGCGTATGCCACAGCACTCCTTCCTAAGTGGTCCTTAGCTAACCATAAAGAAATAAGATTAGAAAATAGAAGCGATCATTTGCTAACATGAAGTTTGAACCCATGTTCTGCTTTATGATGGTGAATCATAGTTTTTATATTTTTTATAAAATCCAAAACAATCCTAAATTAGTTTTCCTAAGCAATATAGCTATCTTTTCAGGAAATAAGGGTGCTTTTTTTAAAAAAAAAAATATTTTAATGTATTTTTAAAATGGGTCTCATTCTCTTCCTTTTTTCCATTCTGCAGTTGAATCCTAAAGTACACGAGTAATTGCCATGTTTTAAAAGAATAAAAGAATGCATTCATTGTCAGAATAAATCTTTGTACATCTTTCCTACTAAAATGATGCTAGTACTTGTTTTGAGTCCAGTAAGTTTTAAATTCAAATTATCTTACATCCCAGGACATTTTTAAGTTTGTATTTACAATGTTTCTCCTATTGCACAGAAGTATCATGAAAAGTAGTTAGAGACTTAAATTTTGCAGATGTTCCTCTGCAAAAGTGTACTCCAGATATTTGCACTGTATAGCACAGTTTTCATATAGTTGGAAAGTATCTGCCTCTGTTTCTTACCCTTCCTTCTCTCATACACTTAAAAAATATCTGATATTCATATTTTAATTCAAAAACTGTTGCTTCAAGATAGTCATTAAATAGATGTGCAATAAACATTAACCTATGCAACACTTCTGTACTCTTCAGTTACTCAAATTATTCATATTGATTTTTTAAATTATTCAGCTTGTTCTTACGTGCAGTAATTTGTTGAATCAATTTAGGTTTAATTTCTTATTACAGTCCCATAAATCTTCTATGCGCTGCTTTGTCTTAGTGATATTGACTCTGCAAACAATTCAGGGGCTTTAGACGTTTTTCAATATTCAACACTTTAAACTTGATTAAATTTTTTTCCCTCAGATTCTCATTTCTGAGACCTGAAATTTAGGCAATAACCTATTTAGGGCTCAGAATATTTCTTTCATTTCAAATATTGATGCAGCTGATTCAGGCACCTCCAACAAGTGAAAGAGCATGAAACTCATTGTTCTCAGTATATTGCTTGCCACGTTTCTGTTGGTTTTGCATACTCCATTTCCTCTCACTAGAAAAATAGTGAGAAAGCCATTTTTGAATCCTTTTAATTCTACAGTTAAATACTGTTATTTTTTCATCTTGATGAATGAGAGAACATTTTAATCTTCAAATACAATCTATTCCCTGATCCCTCCAATTTCAGGCAGTTTACCATTCCCCAGAAAGTCCATGTTTCTCCTTTGTTTGGATGTTGCTGCCTTGTGCAGAGCTCTATGAGGACGGAAGTAGCTGCCTTTGCAGGCTCATAGAGTCATAAGAGCTGCAAGGATCAGAGTTGTGGATGTTGCTGGTTGATAGTTGTAGTCTGTAGATGCTTGCTGCAGATATGCATAAGAAAGGTATTTCCATACTTTCTTGTTACAGGTAGAGACAGTTCTGGGAAAGCCTGGAGGTTGACGACATCACTGTGTGCATGTCCAGGAAGAGACATTAAACTGCCAGAGCAGAATGCGCTGCCTAAATTCTTTTCTTTAAGAAGACCGTGAGCCAGACGGCAGCCTTTTGTAGGTGGAATCCATCCACAATTTAGAATAGCATATGCCACCTCCTTCCTTGACCACGCCTGAGCCCTGACCCCTATATGCTTCAGTGCATAAAGTGAGAAAGTGGGAGTGCATTCAGTCTGAGCAGGATTGATTCTGCTTGGCTACAGCTTGCCACTCACCTGAACCTTTGATTTGTTTTTTTTTTGTAAGTTCTTACTTTTCCTCTACTTCTTCCTTTGAAGAGCAGTGATCTTTAGTTGTGGATGAATTCTCAAGAAAAAATTATGATCTTTTGAAAAGTTGAATACTGCTTCTGACTTCACAGATGTGCAAAAATCTAATTGGCAGTTTTGATGGCTCAAGGAAGATAAGACTTTTCCCTAATTGTGTCTTGAGTTTGACTGCTGGGGAAAGATGAGCACTGATTGAAGCCTATGAAGAATTCATAAACTTATTAAGTAAAGATCACTATAATATCTTTTTTTTGGTTCTTCTTTTTCTAACTGAACATCTAATATGCTCTAAGTGCTGGATAAACAGTAGGTAAGTGATCTTATCCTGAATTATGTAACTCCACTTTATGGATATAGAAACTCAGAAGTCCTATCCACATGAAGACAGGGATTTTTGAGACAGGATTTTTTATTTGCATTTCTAAAACCAAGAAAGATTTAGTTCAAACCACAAGTACATCTAAGTATTACAGATTTTTCTAATCCCTCTTGAAGTCATGCAGATTTTTGTTCTGCACAATATTCTGTTGAAGCATGTTCACGTTGCATGAGGGAGATCTTCCAAACATGCATTCTGTATACATGAAAACTAAACAAATATTCTGACCTTTAGTTTTCTACCTTTTAACTGTGCAATCCTACCTTGTTTTATGACAGATTGCTTTCTTTAAGTGCTTGTGGTTCCAGAACTTCAGCATTCCTTTGAGCTTTGGTTCCTTCAGACAACCCCAGTGTTGTGTGAGATGTGACTTTCCTTTACAAAGTTGGGTTGACTCTTCCTCAATGTGTCGGATACATCCATGTGCCAATTAATTTTATTCTTTAAAAACATTTCTGCTCATTTGTCTCATATGGGTAACACAGTTCAGGTCTATGGGTCCCCAACTCTCCGCTGGAATCTTTTAAAAAGTTAGATTAACTACTTTCCAGTCCTCTGGTACACAGGCAGTTTTAAATAAGATTGTTGTGCAATTTAGTACATCGTTACCTCTGCTGTTCAGGCATGTAGGTTTTCTTATAGGATTCCTAAAAGTTTGCTGTTTTGTTGGGGTTTTTTTGTTTGTTTGGGGGTTTTTAGGGGGTTTTTTTGTGAGAAGTGGTAAATATTTGCTCTATGCCTCCATTAGAGTGGTTTTTAATTGTCTGTGTCAAAAGATTTTTTTTGTGTATCCTCTCTTAGCAAATCTCCTTGTTATGCAACTTTGAAATAAGCAATAGATTTTTTTTGCCTTTGTAGATAATCCTGCAAAGAATATCAAGTGCCAGTACCCTGTGACTTTGTACAGTAACTTTATGAACCAGGTCTTACACTCAGGACCAGCTGAGATGTTGCTTCTCCAGTTGAGGTTCCCTGTCTAACTGCTCCACAAAGTGTCATTCATGGTATCTAAGGATTTAGTCTCAGCCTCATGATCTGATAGGATATCTGTTCAAACTACATGGGGATAATTGCAGTCTCCCATTACCATTATGTTTCCCCTCCTTCTTTGCTGTCATTCAGGATGCCAATCACCTCTAAAGCTTGATATCATGTCTTTATGGGCATGTTTCTCAAGACCTATGAGTTGGATTGATGCCATATGCCCGGCTGCAGGGCTGATGATAGCCTAGTCACAGCTTAACAAAGGCTGTCAGTAGGTGTTTTCACAGTACTGCTTATTTTTGTCAGAAATATTACTTTGAGAAGAAAACGACCTGATAAAGGAGAGGATATATAGCATACAGGAGAGACTTTTCTAGTCAGACAGCCAAGTAGGGGCTATGCTGCTGTTCATGTGGTATTTCAATTGACTGTGTACTCTTGAGACGGTTATTTTAAAAAGCACATCTGGTGACTCTCCCTCTTGTTTAATAATTTCATATGACTAAATACATAAAACTAACTGGTTTTAATAATTTCATATGATTAAATACCTGCATGCAAATTTGAATTACACTGTTTGATAACTAATCACATTTTTAAAAATCCTTAAGGACCTCATGAGGACACAATTTCAGTAGTGTTAGCACCACCCTACAGAGACATGCGTCTCCACAACTGACATAGAGTTGGTTAACCAAGCTTCATTTCACAATGGGATGGTCTGGTCAGCCCATTTCAGAAAGGACATCTTTTAATTTCTAAAACTGTATAATTAGCACACTCAGTAAATTAGTTAATTTTAATATCTTTTGGTGTATTACACACAGAGTAAGAATGTATCCAACATATCATGTGATACATCTTTTATAAAATGTTATTAGATTCCTGTATATAAAAAATCAGGCCAACTTGTTTGTTTTTTATATATATATATATACACACATATATATACACACACACACATATATTTCCACATATACCATGTGGTATTGTTTATAAACTTGTTTTTATATATTTATAAAAGGCTGAAAATAAGCCTAAATTAAAAATACTTAATGACTGATGTAAAATAAGCATGAAAAAAATTCTGTAAGTCTATGAAATTTTAACATGAGTTTTTGCACTGAAATTTGGCTGTGCTAAATAGAAATTTGAATGAGAACTTAGTCTTCTTCCCTGCACCTGCTATATTTTGAAATGTGAACAACATTCATTAATAAAAATATCTGATTAACAATATCCATCAAATACATAATAAAAAATATCTGATTAACAATATCCATCAAATATACAGCTTGCATGGCTAAGTACAGATACAGATATAGATATGGACATAGATAAGGACATAGATATAGATTACATATAGAGATAGAGAAATATAGATATAGATACATATCACAAAAAGTAAGATCTAGTATTTTTTATTTCTTAAAAAATTGAGTAATAAGATCATCAACTACTAATGGTATTACTAATTAGATATCATAGCCTGAGGTACCATCCACAGATGTGTTCATATTTACGCTTGAAATCAGTTGTAAGGATGGTAAATCAGTCAAGGAACTGAACAATATTATTTATATCATGATCTCAGGTTAGGACCCCATACTTGTTTCTGCTTGGGAAACACACATGGGTCTTTCTGTGACTCTTTCATGGATTTCTTTTTTTTTTTTTTTAACTATATGGGAGCAGGGGCATGCTTTGTAGCTGATTTTTAACTAGAGACATGAAAATAAACAGTCTTGACTTACTTTTGAATGACTGTACATGAATAATTTTCACATATAGAATTGCTTTTACTTCTTTTAAAATATTCTTTATATGGTTATTATGCTGATGTATTCAGATCTTTTTAATTTTAGAAAGCATTTGAGAATAGAACTGTTTACTATAAAAACTGAAGAACTGTAAGATAAAATGTAACACAAAAATAAATTTCCATACAAAATTTGAGACAAAACTGTTGAACTGTATTACCTCTATGCAAAATCTATTATCTTTAACCCAGAAAATTGCTCCAGAAAACTGAAAAAGTGAAAGCAAATAAAATAAACAAAAGAGTAAGATAAAACCCATAGTGATTGTGGACATGTTGTGTTATCCACTGTCTTTTCAGGGAGAACACATTTGTTGTATTTGTTTCTGAATGCATAAAAGCAGTTACATTGCAATATAAAGCAATCATCTACTTTTCAGTTTTGATTTTTTTAAGATATTACAGTATTGAAATTTAGAACAGAAATAGTGTAGTAATCCTGTGAAATCAATGTGCCTTTCTTGTGTTCTACATCACACTTCATATTGGATACAGCAATTTATTATTTCAGCAATCCTTTGTAAAAAGTAAAATCATATAACCATTATTTCATAGTTGAGACTGTAATCCCCATTGCTATATTTCTCAATTGAACATACAGATTTAATGAAATTAAAGCACTTGTTCATCAGCTTGTCCACCTAAATACCCATTCTGTATTTAAACATTAATTTAATGTAATGTTATGGATAACTGGACTTGTGTCAGTATGATTTAAGGACTGCCTGTACTGCTGTCTCAGTATGACTTATCTAGAATAATGTGTTTTATAACAGCTTTTTGTGTTGTACTAAGAGTCTACTGCACATATAATGGCAACACAATCAAACGTTTAACATCTTGATAATGAATATCCACAGCTAAGAGTACTGTATAGCTAAAACATCCTGACTAATGGGACACACAGGGGACATTACACAGTGGAGAATTAAGCACGTAATGAAAATACCAACAAGTCCTCTGGGCACTAAATAAAAGTGCAAGTAGAAACAAGTACTTCTTCGATGTACTTTGTAGCCAAACTAATGAAACCTACATGGCTGTATGTAGGACCAGATGACAATTAGGGTGGGTGTTGTATTTATAATGGAATCAGAGTTTAAAATTTAATTTGTACTTGTCTTCCTTTGTAGTTTGTAACGTTTGACTCAAGAGAAAAAAGTAAATGTGAAAATATCCAAGAGTGTCAGTGACACAGAATTTGCATCATGATCTTGAGCCTGCTTAAGAAAATTTAAAAATATTTTTCTGTCTTCTCCTGCTCTGCAGAGGAGCTCTGTGAGAATATCTATAAATAAATATCATTTAAGCATTTTTAAATCCATATGTGAGAGAGATGTAAGTAAGTGTCAAACGGAGAGGTTAGACAAAATGTAGGGGTGGACATTAAAATGAGATGAATGACAAGATTAATTGCCCTCTTTGCTCACAACGTGGTATCACAGATGTAGATTAAAACACCTGTGCTTTGCTTCTGCTCAGTTACACATTAACCATTGTAAACCAACGTGCATGAAGTAAATGTTATGGGTTAACACCAAACCTTAACTACAGCAAAGATTTTTAATGGGTCCCTAGCCCAGTAAAGAAATAGCTAGATAAAAGCAAGGTGCCCAAATAGCCACAGTTAATAATAGTGTACAGTACATTTACTCTGAGAAATTAAATGTATACTGCAACATGTAGTTACTTAATCAATGCAGGGGAAAAGTAAACCATGCCTGAAAAGTCATCTGAGATCAAATACCCACTGGCACCTTCACCCCACTGTGAGATGGAAGGGGAAGTTGGAAAGAGTCTTATGCCACACTGCCCAGTCCCTGTGCTATAGGCATGTTAGAGGGGTTTTCCTTCAGATCCGCACTGGTCTGAGTGCCTGACAGTCACTGCACTACTTAAAGCTGCTACCCTGGGCTGCCTTTCTGGTTTAACATCATCTGAAAGCAGCGTGTGCCCTCCGGGAACTCTGAACAAGAGCATGGGGTACAAGCAGGAGATTCACTTCAAAAGTGCACATCTGACCCAAACCGAAACGCTTATGCAGGTACACCTACTGGGACCAAACTGCAGAGCGTATGTGTTGGACTGGGGACGTAAAAAGTCCTGGCTCTGTGTTTTCCAGAGTTGTTCTGGGAATTGTTGTGTCTCCAAACGGCTCCACTGAACCAGAGCCTGTGGTATTTGCAGCACCTCCCATCTCAGTCATTCCTTGGAAAATGTCTGCTTCCCTTTATTCCCACATCTGAGTAATTATTGGTATCTGAAATGCATCCAGCTCCTACCTCTGAGCAATATGTGCCTGACATTGCTAATTACTAGAGAGGTAGGTGGCCACCATGCTACATGTCTGTACAAACAACCCCTATTCAAAAATCTGCACCTTGGTTTACTCCATTCATATTCTTCTGCAAAAGTCGTTAGCCCCTGCAAGCTGAAAAATTGCATCTAGTACCTCTTTGCCAAACTGAAGTCAGGACAATGTGTTTACCCTTATGGAAAGCTAAGACCTACCTTACTACCTGCAATGAAAAGCCCATCCAAGGCGAGTTTAATTCTGAAAAATGAAATTATAAGCTGCTTTGATGGGATCTGATCACCTTGCAAGTGTTGAGTAGACTCCTTACAAAAGTAAAGAAAAATAATCTTTGAATTTTCCATGGCATAGGATGAAGTACTTTGTGAATACCTGTAATACCAACAGAGAACCTAGCCTTCTTTTGAAGATCTGTCAACCAAAATGTAAGTCATCTTAATAAATAGCAAAAAGTTTGACTGAAATGAACAACAAAGGCAAAAGGGAAAAGAAGAGCAAGAAATGGTGACATTTCATCATTGCTCAATGTCTTTTCGACTGTTTGCCAAAGTGACATGGACAGAAAAAGAGCAGGAATTGGTAACACATACGTTATTCCATACTTCTGACCTTTTTCTGAGTCTAAGAGTTCACTTCTGAAAGCAGAAAACATCTTTGACGTGTGCCTAGACCAGGAGACAAACCATTTTCTTTAGCTGTGTTTTCTCTTGGTTACAGTAATTAGCCATTTTATGTAAGAAATATATCAAGATCTTTGAGTAGTCTCCAGGAAGTCTCACAGGAGTAAAAAAAAACACCCGTATATATTGAGCACTTATTGCTCCCATACTTGTAATGGCAAGAGCAGAACCTGGCAAAGAAAGAAGCAGGGTGGAGGAACTTAAATCATTTCAATCATAATTTAAATCAGTAAGCAGGAAATCTTACTTTAATGAACCTTATTATCCTGTTTTTCATGAGTAATTTTTAGTTACTTTCACAAAGGAAGCTTGATTCTCATTAGCTGGTAAAATCATTGTACAGCTTGTTTATGGGTAATACAGAATTTGCAGTAAGTATGCTACTTTTTGCTTTCTGGAAGGACCTGTAATAGTTGTCTGAGCACCTACACAATTTAACATAAATTTTATCTATATTTAAGTGTTCTTGTTTTATTATCATTGTTTTATTATCAGAAAAATCGTTCTCCTCTACCTTCCTGATGAAGACTATTTAACTTTTCTTTGTTTATGTCTGTATCAGTAGAAATTATAGAAATGTAGAAAATGAAATGGAGTGGGATTTTTTAAAAAAATAAGGCAATATATTAAATTATTTTATTCATTATTGGAAAGACATCTTTAAATAATCTAAATAACACAGATATCTAATATCCTAGTAGTTTTTATTTTGAACTGATGTAAACTGATGAAAACAAATTACTACATACAGTTAGTGGACTCAAGGAATTAATATTCCCATGAAGTTTTTTAAAACTAGTGAGTCCTATCTTTTCGCACCTTCATTATGTAGGTGGGGGAAGTGGAAAAAAAATCTATCTGCTTCTTAAATTCACTGTAGCTTTCATAATTGTGGAACTAGTCTTTAGGCTATACTATATGAATAAATTAAAATGAGAAAAGTATTTTCTCAGCATCATCAGAAGAAGGTGTTGATAATCAGAAAACGCTGGGTCTATGTACGTATTATGTGTCTCTCATATTATGCACAGTGGAAAGGATTTTTACCTGGTGTCTTTTTTGACTTTGTGTCTAATTTCAGAAATAGCTTTCTGACTTACCCTTTTCTGTTAAACCAATCTATGTCAAATCCTGCAAACAGATTTAAATATATTGGAAACGTGGGTTACTCAACAGCATAGAGGGCTGTTTTCCCACTATTCCGAAAATTTAGAGATATTCTTACTGATGTTACAGAAAATGATGGCTGGTATGCCATCAGGAATGTCATATTATAAAGCAAAATATGTGCTCCATCATGTCCTTTGTACTCTAATGTTGTGTATCTACTTGAAAGCCTACAAGATGGTGAGACTGCAAAATGATTTCCTGATCCCATATGTTTTACTTTAATAAGAACTGTAGACCACCTAGTTTAATCAGCTAATTTTAGAGACAATCAGGGAATATATAGCTGTGGCTATAGCATATAGAAAGGTGCATTAAAATGAATTACGTATTTTAAAGCCGTAATAAATGAAGCAGCAAAGAAAATGATTCAGGGAATTGACCAGTGGCCCAGATCCCAAGCTGTGCTGCAGTATTTGTGCAGGATACAGCTTTGGTAAAGTGTCACTGCAGCTGATTCCAACCAGTTTATTATTTTAAGTGTGTAGTGATTTGACTACTTTGACTAACACTTACTTCGCTACATTATTAATGTAACGTGTCCTCATACAGTCCAAAGATCAATTGCAAAGTTCAGTAGCCAATCTGCATGGCCAGCTTCCAAACTACTGAGTAACTCTCTTATCTGTGGTAACAGCTGATATAATACAGCAGTTTTTCACTGCAAGGTGGGTTCTGCTCTCATCTGTCAGAAATTGAAAGCTGACCTGGTCATCTGCAAATGTCTTCTTGAGTCACTATTTCACCAAAAAGCAAAAAGATACAGTCTATGAATTTAGTTTGACAAAGACAAGACAGTAATCAGAAAAAGTCAATATGGATTTACCAAGGGAAAATCAAGTTTGATCAGCGTGACTGCTTCCTACTATGAAATGGCTGGCTATGTGGATGAGGGGAGAGTGGTGGATGTAAAATAGCTTGAATTTAGTAAGGCTCTTGAATCTCCTTTTCACAGCATTCTCATTTGGAAGGTGAGTTGAGATAGGCAGGACAAACAGACTGTTAGACAGACTGAAAATTGGCTGGACAACCACAATCACAGACAAGTAATCAACAGTGTGACAACTGGCTGGAAAACCAACTTAGCCAGGCATCTGTACTGGTGTCTGTATTGTTCAATAGCTTCACCAGTAATGTGGATGACAAGACAGAACACAGCAGCAGCAAATCTGTGGATAATACTACATCAGAGGGAGTGGCTGGGACACCCAACAGTAGTGTTTCAGACCAGATGGACCCTGAGAAACTTAAAGATCAGACCAACAAGGGATTGGTTCCACCACAAGAAGGGCAAAGATCTGCACCTGGGATAGAATAATCCCATTTATCAACTGAGACTGAGAACCAACTGGCTAAGCATTAGCCCTGGGGGTTACAGCACAGTATATGCCAGCATTACACTTCAATTACAAAAGTAGAAAAATGTGGCCACACTCTAGAAGAGTCTGATACAGCAGGTGAAGTTATCTTCATCAGCTAAGGTAAGGCTGCACCTAGAATATGGTGTCCCATTTTGGGCCCCCTGTTCAAGGTGGATGTTGAGAAACTGGAAGGAATCCATTGGGGCTACCAAGATGGCTAATGGCATGTGACATAGGAGGAGCAGTAGAGAACTGGGCTTGTTTAGTCTGGCAAAGAGGAGGTTGAGAGGCAATTTAACACCTGCCTACAACTACCTGGACATGTGTTTCAAAGGTGACAGAGACAAATTCTTCTCTGTAGAAGCAGAAGGATAAACAAGGGGCAGCAGCCACTAGCCTCAACTTGGAAGTTCAGATTAAACATGAAGATTAACTTCTTCAATAGGAGAGCAGTGCAGCACTGGAAGGGGTATCGGTATCCGGAGAGATTGTGGAAAGTCTGTCCTCAAACAAATACTTAGCTGGACAAAGTTATAGCTGGCCCAGCTCTTGTGTTGCAATAGTCCTGCTTCAAGCAGGAGAGGTTCCTTCCAACCAACATGTCTGTGAGTCTGTGATTCACCCCAAATGCTGCTTTCTGCACTAGGTTGATTTGATGATGTAGATGGATAAAATCCACTTAATTTATCTTTCCTTCTTTTTATGTGCCACGTTGGTGGGGACTATTACGGTTTCCGGTTTGTTTTCCATTAAATCTTTCAAACCAAAAATTTGGGTGGTTGAAGATGAAACAACTGGAAGTACCAAACCAGTTACTATAGCTAAAATGACAGAATTAAAAATTGTGTAATCTTAGGCAAAATAAGCAGGAATCTGGAAAACAAACAAACAAACAAAAAACCCCAACTCAAAACATTTGTAATCCTTGGCATAGGCTTTTATTTGAAAGAGCTAATGAATACCTAATAATATGCTCATGAAATATACTAATAAAAATACAGTTGGATAAAGGATTAGCTAGGTGTACATGCAAAACCTTGGCTGCATTGGTGGGAAGAAAGTTGCGTAATTTGTAACCAGATAAAATAATTTGGAATGGAATTGATTTGAAATTCGTGGCTTTATTCACTGCATGGAAGAGAACGTCAGCCACACTGGATTGATGGCATTGTGACACTTGAAAGATACTGAGTTGGTTTATTCATAATTCAGATAAAGCCAAGACTTCTGAAAACAAAAAGGTGTCTTTTTGACAGTGATTTTCTGTTGGAAAAAAAAGGACACTCCAGACAATTATGTATTTTTCTAAAATATTTTATAGTGTTCAAGAGACTTTAAGGTATAATATTTGTAAAAAACTGTAGAATACCAGACAAGGTTCAGGGCCTCACATGATAAAATACCTAAGTTCTGTTCCAGTAAGTTCTATTATTCAGATCATGGAAAATCTGCAAAGAAAATCCTGTTGAGAGAAAACTGCAGTAGATGCTAAGAAAAGGAAAGCTCTCAGTTTCTAATTCTGACCTTATTAATCAACTGTGCACTGGAGCTGCACAGTGCACTGGCATTCATACATAATGAGAAATGGGGAAATCATTCTCAGCAGACACATGGCACGGAGAATGCTGGACTATATTAAAAGCTCACTAATGAGGATCAGAGACTTTGAAGTCCCCTTGCAGAGTTTCTGTTTTCCTTTGTTTAATTGTGCCAGTTAGGAGAATGGTGCACTTCCTTCCTCAGCTACCGTTTTACAAAGGCATGGGTAAATAGCTGGAGCAGCTTCTAATTTGGCCCTTCTCAAGGCTGTGTGCTCTCGAACTGAGAGAGTAAGTGACAAAAAACCTGCTCTAGGTTGACTAGCATTTGTACCTGTGTGCAAAGCATTCGGTAAATCTGTAGGAATATGTGAGCTTCAAGAGATACACTTCTTTGACAATGTTTTCAGGAACTGACCTGGACAGATTCATGGATTTTTCTTTCAAGGGATCAGCTGTCTCAGCATAAAATCATGTAATGTGTTGCATGCCACTTTTGTATGGGAAAATCTTAATTGCTACCATCAGTCACAGAGCTGGATATAGCTTATGGGTAGATTGAATTTAAGCAGAAAGAGAAAAAATACCTTTTTATATAGTGATAAACACTAGGTCACATGGGATACCTGATGAGATGTACAGGATGTGATTGGGAATGGTTGGGGAGAATTATAGCCAAAGGAATTCAAGCAGCAGTACTCCAGGTGGAGCTGCAGCTGCTGCAAGTTGAAGCTATGTAAAACTCAGTTTCGCATGATGTCATGATGTTATTATAGATATCATTAAATTATCGATATAAAGATACACTCCTACCTAGAAACTACTTAAACCCCTGCTTTGTAGGGATATTGATTGCCTGAACGTAAGCATGAGCATGAGATAGGCAACAAAAGCAAGCATGAAAGAAAGATTGCAGAGATGGACTTTTTCTTGTGTGGCTGTTTGCCTGTACTATGTTCAGGGAAAGGAGACTTTAGGTACATTCGATATAAACAAAAAGATAACATCAATGAAATATCTGATTTGTGTAATCGATTTCCCTTCTAGGGCAACATTTAAAGAGAATCAAACAAATTAAACATACCAAAAGACAAACACGTACTAAACAAATCTTTAAAAGTCAATAAAGTAGATGTTTAAAATACTAGTTAATGAGTTTCCAATCATGGTAGATCTCAGAGTTTATATTCTTCCCAGACACACAATTCTCTTTAAAAGAAACAAAAAATTAAATTGCACACACTTAAGAGAATGTCTGATATTCAATGGCTGTGCATAATATTACTTTGTTGCCTTACCAGTTATCAGTTTGACATACATATTATATGTAAGGCAATTTTGAATATCTGCTGATCAGCATTTAGTATTTAGTTTTTCAGTTTCCCTAGAGTGTTGCCTACTTACAAAACTATTATTTAAAAGCCAGTATTCTAAAACTAGATACCATGTTAGTACTCATCAGATTAGAGGAATAACAACAGCAACTCACAAACTATTTCCTAAATATAGCAGAAATAAGACCATGTTATTTTCTTTTTATAGACAGAAAAGCCTATCCTAAGGGTTGAGCAGACCCAGTACAGCTAGGGACATAGAAGAGGCCATCCCAGCCCTTTCCAGAGCATGAGCTTCATAAACAACTGATACTAAAATGTACAGACTAATTATGATCCCAAATAAGAGTTCCAAATAAAGGAATAGTGATGAGTCATTATTATCTCAGGTAGTTGCATAACAATGAAGTAATAGTAGTAATAAAGTTAATCTTTTGCTCAAGATATAAAAAATCATGCTTGTGCATAGGTACAGACTATATAGGCACCAGATAAATAGCTTTAAAACACTTTAAAAAAAGAATATCAGAATGGCTGGAAGATTATGATATGAGAACTAATTAACCCAATATTGGCAGGGATTTTTCAGTAATCTATTGCCACCACAGAAATGTGTTAAAAATTAATTAAAAAGAACCCAGGTAATGTAATGAACTTAATTTTTTTCAGGTAAATTAACAAAGTCTCCCACAAGCAGATATTACAGAAAATCAGGAGATAAAAGACAAGTTACTGCCTTGGGCAAAAGCTAGGAAGGAAAAACATAAGCAAAAAATATAAAACGGTACACTTATCAAGACAGAAAGATAAAAGCAGATCTATACTAAGTGTTGGTTTTGTTTAGTATATAGAGAGTGAGGTAACTATGTTGTTTAGTTATGTCAAAAAAACCCACAAGGAATTTCACAGGGACTCATGGAGTGGACTGAAAATGAGAGAGGGATTTCAGTGATGATAAATGCAGCAGTAATGCACACTGAAGGGGAAAAACAAGCTACTTGTACATATTAAGTCTAAATTAAGTGTACTAACTGACAGGGACATAGGCATTATTCTAGACAGCACTACAATGAGAAGCTGCAAATGGAAAAGTGAAAAGATTCAAATAAATATGAGAAGTGGTGATATGGAGAACTACAAAGAAGTTATCTTCTGCTAAAAACATTGGGGCAGATGCTTATTTGGAGCACTGCTAGTAAATAAAAAAAAAAATTGAAATCACTTATTGTAAGCAGATTGATAACAGAAACAAGAAACTTTTATTTAATCAAGTTCTGCATTTGTACTTTCAGTAATTTTCCTGCCTAGTTATTCATTCTCATTGACTTATATAAACATTAAAACACAGAACCTTTACAATTGTTTAGTTGCTTTCTTTGCTGAAAATTGCAACACCTTATATCTATACTTATCTAACTAAATAGGTCTATAGCTTCATAGGTATTTGTTCACATTATTAATTTTTTCTTTTGATTATTCCAGAAAGTGTTCAACAGTTCATCTATATTTATTAAATTTTCATGTTCTCTATAATTTTCTTTTTTTTAAATTACATTCAGACATTTTATTCTGAGTTTGGGTCAAGCTGTATTTGGATTGAAATACGAATTCAACTGAAATGTAACAAGAAGTATTTTAAATTAGTCTAAGAAAAGCCAGTGGAAATGGATACATTTTTGAAAAGAGAAGATTGAAAAGGGAGCAATAACTGGAAAAATGCAAATATTAAACACATCTTCAAAAAGGCAAGGGGGAGAATCTGGCAAAGTACAGGATAGTCAAACTCACCTTTGTACATGGGTGTCTTTGTGTAGCAGTTCCTCCTGGAAACCATTTTAAAGCACAGGAAGGACAGAAAGGTTCGGGGCACAGCCAGTGTGGAGTTATGAAGTCGAATTTGTGCTTTACCAACCTGGTTAGCTCCTGTGATGAAATGCACAGGGTTATGTACAGAGGTCATTTATCTTCACTTTCTATACAATCTCCCATAGTATTTTGCTAGCCAAACTGTAGGCTGGGAGAGTCAAAAGGAAGCTCATGAAGATCAACAAAGAAACATGCTAAATTTTACACTTATGATGTAATAGTGCAGAGCACCAGTAGATGCAGGGGACTGATGGGTGGCTAGGGAGCAGATCTGCAGAAAAGGAGTTGGAGGTCCTGGTGGGCAAACCTGTAGTCCTTCCTTTTCAATCATCATCTGGAAGTAGAAAACCAGAATTATGGCTTTTTCAGCTTCCAGTCTTTTGAAGAATTGCTTTCATGGAGGCAAGGCGGGGGTGGTGTCACTACAGCAAAAGAAAGTACTGGCAAAACATTTTCTACACATAAGGATTCAAAAAGATTTTATTTTTGTGAGAAACATATCCACATCTGCTGGACTGGAAATACTGAAAATAATACAGGTACACTAATATATAACACTAGAATATATTCATAAAGCTTGAGCAGACTTTAAAAAATTAAAGGTTTTCCAACTTTCTCATTCTGTACATACTTATGCAGCCTTTAACTTTCATATCGGATGAAGGTCATAGATGTACCATATAACTTGATTTATTAAAATAAATTGTCAAGGTTATTGTCATTTCAGGCCTTAACTTGGGATTGTCATATTTTTGCATTTAATTTTCAATTGTTTTAAAAATGTGTTCATTTAATTTAAATGAACATAATGCTAGTTATTTAGTCTACTTTCAGTGCATTTAATATCGCATTTTCAGGATATTGGAAATTAGAGAGGACTCATCAGAGAGGGAAGGAGGATTAATACAGCTATGCAAAAACTTTGATTTGAAGAGAAATACAAACTGTTTCTCTGGAAGGAGGGGAGTCATGGTAACAAGGTACTCAGCAGTCTTCTGTGCTCCTGCCTTCATTTCCTTCTATGAAAAGGAGTGCCTGATGCTCTCCTCCCTTCCCTTGTCCACCACTAGCCATGTCCCTGCCATTTTCCATACCCTGCTGCTATGACAGGGGAACACTCTGAGTCTTTGTCAGCACAGGGGTACCATATATTTTGTAGTTTTGCTGTTCCCATTAGACTTTTTATCTTGTATCCAGTCTCACATGCCTTTCAGGACCACTTGCCAGTTATCCAGTCACTCTGAGCTTTGTATAGGTTTTTCTCCTGCTGTGTGAAACTTGTGATACAGATTTAGAAGCCTATTCTAATCATTTATTTAAGTCACCTATCACAGCAATCATCAAGAGGAATGTGATGAAATGAGTTTATGGTATCATTGCAAGATTTCCCAGGCTGAATGAGAAGCAAATGGTATTCAGTTCAGTGCCTTCTTATTGTGGGACTGACACAAAACAATCATCTGGTCTTGACCAGTAGAATAGGTGTTTTGTTAGTGCTTTGTTCTGACAAATACCTTGATGATCTTAGCTAAAGTGTAAGAGTTATTTGTATTTCCTTTGAAATACGCCTTGTCGTATATCCATATTGTAGGAAAAGCCCATTCTGAGACTAAAGACTGGATGAAAGTGTTCAGGATTTGCTAGAGCATCTTGCTGTCAGTCAGCTAATATTTTTCTTTAATCAGGAAGCCTGAAAACGCATTAACTGTACTTGTGATCTCTGCAACCATTTTTCCATCACCATCCAACTGTGAAGGAAAGGATGAGTGAGACAAGCAGTCAGCAGTCATATTGTCTGTTTCAGGCTGCATTTTAAATTATATATAAATTAAAGAAATCTTGTTAGCAATTATATAATTCATTACACTGCTTAGTCAGTTCTTTTTCCTCTTAACAGTGTCATGGATGGACTGTGATTGCATATAGTTTGACTCAACCACAACCACAGATAGGCTATCTGTTTTCCTGTTAGCCATATGAGTGAGTTAAAAACTGCAGTTCAAACATCTAATACTGTCTCCAAGATTGGCAAGCACTAGATATTTCAATGCAAAAGAGCCTTCTATTTACATCTTCGAAGGTTTCATCCTAATGTCTCATAGTCAGATACTAGTTTAAACCTCAAAGAAAGAGATTTTTTTTAACCTTTCGAATGTTTGTTAGCAATGCCATTGTAACTGTGCTGTAGACTTGACGTGTAGAAAAGTCCAAAACCAACTGTGCATCTTGCGGCAATGAGTCCTACCCCCTAAGTACAGCATGTTATCACAGCACTGTGCAGCACAGTATTGTTGCATCAGTGCTGTTGACGTATCTGCAACCTTGTTTTGGTACAAGGTCTACAGCTTGCAATACCATACTGCATGAAAACTTACCTTTGAATTATTTTCATGGGATGTACTGTTTTGTTCCCTTTACTTCTTCATACTTTGTAAGTTCACATTTCCCATCATAGAATGGAGAAGATATGCAGAGAAAGAGAGTAACACCTAGGAATAGAGGAAAATGCAGAATATTAAAAAGGTCACAACAGTATGGCACACTATTTTGATTCATAAAATGTGGGGCAGTCTAAATGCTTCCTGACACCTCATTCTAATGACAAATACTGTAATAAGAAACATAAATGGCACAAATTATTCCATTCATTTGACAAAGATTATGAAAGCAGGAATAGGTGCAAAATTAGTTCTTTTTGTATAATTGTAGTCATGTAATGGTCTTTAGATATATTATTTAGAATCACTAAATAACAGATATAACTTAGCCATTAACTACAATAAAAGAAAACGGGGAGAGATTTTCCTTAAATTGATTATTCCAATTTTAAACTAAAAATCATTAAGGAACAGGATTACTGTTAAATCATTTTCTGTTCATTTCAGTATAACTTTTTTCTGGCATAGTGTGTTGTATTAACTTCCTTCTTTCCAGGAAAGGCTCCACTGGAGCAAGAATCACATTTAACTCAAGAGGACAAAATTGATCAGAATTTCTTAATAGGTTTCTTACTGTGCTTGCTAGTATGCTGCCAGGCTGTATCCTAAATATGCTAGAGAGCATTTTTTTATTTGTATCCAATCATGTTTTATCTAGTTTTGAAAACTGAATAGAGTAAGATTTTTTGTTAATAATGATGCTATTTTCAATGTAATCTATTTGTCAGAATGGGAACTTTGCTAGCACAGCATATATCAGGCAGTATGTATGTGCTCTTTCAAGCTGCTCCACCACAGTAGCTGCTGGCACTGAGCTGAGTAAGAGTTCTTTAACATTGTAGTTGAGGCTTACCATAGGCATCTCTTTAACCTTGTTAGCTCCTGGCTGCAGGAATATTGCAACTGTTTTAAGATGTTTTATCATGGACCTTGATCATAAGACAAAACTCTGGTGGCTGTGAATAGCCTGTTCATGTATATTTGATAGCCCTGGTCAGAAACTGTTGTTTTAGCTACCGGCCAGGTTAGTCATGAGATTAAGAGTCTCATGCTCATAGGTTTGTGCCCCACCTTGGGCACCAGAAAGGACTGTCATAGTTTAACCCAGCCAGTAGCTAAAACAACCACACAGCCGTTCGCTCCTCCCCCCCCGCCCCCCGCTGCGACCTCCCAGTGGGATGGGGAAGAGAACTGAAAACAGAAAAGAAAAAAAAATAAAATTTGTGGGTTGACATAAACACAGTTTAATAGGACAAAAAAGTAAGATATAATAATAAAAGAATATACAAAACAAGTGATGAACAGCACAATTTCTCACCACTCAAAGTTAATGCTCCGCAAGACCCCAAGCTGCCCTGCCTCCCAGCCCACCCCCCAGCTATATTCAGAACATAATGTCATACAGTATGGACTATGCCTTTGGCCAGTTTGGCTCAGCTGTCCTGGTTGTGTCCCCTCCCAGCTTCTTGGGCACCCCCCACCTTCTCATTGGCAGGGCAGTAAGTGAAGCTGAAAAGTCCTTGACTGCTTGGCAACAACAGTCTAGGGAAGAGTTCCTGGGTCTAGGGAAGTGATTGTCCCACTCTACACTGCACTGGTGCAGACTCACCTCGAGTAGTGCATGCAGTTTTGGGTGCCACAGTACAAAAAGGACATAAAACTATTGGAGAGTGTCCAAAGGAGGCCAACAAAGATGGTGAAGGGTCTAGAGGGGAAGACATATGAGGAGGGGCTGAAGTTCCTTGGTTTGTTCAGCCTAGAGAAGAGGAGACTGAGGGGAGACCTCATTGTGGCCTACAGCTTCCTCACGAGGGGAAACGAAGGGGCAGATGCTGATCTCCTCCCTGTGGTGACCAGTGATAGAACCCGAGGGAACAGAATGAAGCTGCGATGGGGGAGATTTAGGTTGGATATCAGGAAAAGGTTCTTCACTGAGAGGGTGGTTGGACACTGGAACAGGCTCCCCAGGGAAGTGGTGACAGCACCGAGCTTGACTGAGTTCAAGAAGTGTCTGAATAACACTCTCAGTCATATGCTCTGATTCGGCTGGTCCTGTGTGGATCCAGGAGCTGGGACTTGATGATCTTTATGGGTCCCTTCCAAGTCAGGATATCCTATGATCCTATGAACTAAAATATCAGTGTGTTATCAACATTATTCTCATCCTAAACCCAAAACACAGCAATATACTAGCTTCTAGGAAGAAAATTAACTCTATCCCAGCCAAAACCAGGACACGAGGATAAAAGGAAGAGGGAACATGAAACCCTTTCATATTGCTGGTCAAAGCTTTACAGGCTTGGGTCCAGAATGCACATGGGTCCCAGGCTTATGATCTTTTCCCCAGTGATGTATTACTTTTTTTTATACATTCCTCAGGCTGAAGAACAAGTTTAACTCTCCTTGATTCTTATACCAGTAAGCAATTTTTGAAAAACAGTGTTCTGCCCTCTCATTTTACACTGTAAGCACATGTATAGGGCTTTCCACCTTGACTGCTACAATTTTTACTCATTTGGTCTTATAAGCCATAGCACAAGCATAACAAGGCTGTGGCTGTTAATGCACTGATATCTCTCATACTCGGGCTATCACACATAATAAATAGAGGAGTAAGGTTGCTGGGTGATCCACATCCTTCTTTACAGCAAAAAGTGAGCAAGGAAGAGCTGCTAATGTCTCTCACACGGATTCCCTGGGATGTAGGTACACATCCTGTCCAACTACAATCCATAGTGTAGCAGCAGCCACTTGGGAGCAATGAAGAATCACAGAATAACAAAATAATTCAGACTCAGAGTTGAGAAGAGTTCCAGTCCAACCCCCTGCTCACAGCAGGGTCAGCTGTGAGGTCAGACCAGGTTGCTCAGGGCTTCATCTAGTTGGGTCTTGAAAACTTTGGGTCTTGAAAATGATCACAGGGGCTGCACAACCCCTCTGGGCCACCTATGCCACTGCTTGACTGTTCTCATGGGGAAAAAGTTTTTTTGCTTTTATCCAGTCTGAATCTCTTATGTTGCCATGTGTGTCCATTGTCTCTTATCCTCCTCCTAGACACTGTTGTGAAGATCCTGGCTCCATCTTCTCAATAATTTCTTCATAAATATTGGTTGTTATTTGGTCTCCCCAAAAACCTTCTTTTCTTGAGGCTGAACAAGCCCAGTTTCACTGCAGTTGATCACTGTCTGTCTTGTATTTTGGGCCCAATAACTTGATGTAGTACCTGCTGGTCTCAAGAGTGACAAGTGGAGGGGGATATTGACTTCCCTCCATCTATTAACTGTGCTCCCATCAATACAGCCTAAAATACTGATGGTCTGTATTGCTGCATGGGGTTCTTCCTTCCCAGGTGCAGGACTTTGCATTGAATTGTTGAATTTCATGGGGCTGCTGTTGGCCATTTCCTCCCATCTGTATAGGTCTCCAGGCAGCTTTACAGTCCTGTCTCCTCAAGTCTCCAAACTGTAGGGTATGAAACTCATACAGCTGGGAAGCTGGCCATTTTCACTACTGCAAATAACTGTTTTAAAGAGAAGCTCATAACTCATGTGCATTTCCACTTCATGAAGACTCATAAACTTGTTCAGAATGCAGCATCCCCCCTACAGAATTGCATAAATTCTCCCTGCTCCTCCACACACATCACATGGAAGCCAGTAAGTCATATTTTTATTAATCTCCACACATTGCAATTTGGTCAATGAAATAAACCTTCTCCTCATTTGTCAGTAAGGATTTAATATCAAGCACTTTGCACCACCATAACCTTATAAAACTACAAGCTAGAATGTTAGCAAGGGGAATAGACGTACATTGTTTAATGGTTATTTATATGAAGCATCTCATAAATCAATGAAAGTATTCATGTAATTAAAGAGATTACTATCTAGTTCTGGAATGCTTTTATCTGTGCAAAATATTGCACATATAGATTTTAAGGGTATGTTACAAGTACTAAGGAAGTAATGACATCTAAACCATAATCATCCATTCCATTATACTCTGAGATTATTTTGATACAGAATGCTTGGGTTTTGTCTATTTTGTGAATTCATGTAATTCCAATTTGAAAAATTCAGTCTTTTGAAATGGATAGGCTGGATTTCAGTATGGATTTCAAGTATCTTGCAAAGCAAAGAAAGTTCACAAAAGTGAACACATAAATATGCATATGCATTCAAAAACCCTACTGCACCACAGTTGGGAAAACTCTAACACACTCTTTTGAAAAGAAAATCCACATACCAAAAAGCAAAGACATACAAGATCTGTGAAGCACCAGTACCAATATTCTAGATACAAAAACTAAATAAACCACCTTTCTTCAAAATGGGTGCTACACCAAATACTGTATAAATCTTTCATCTCCTCCAAGAGTGGAGAGGGGTTCCTGTTCCTCCTGTTCCTCCCGAATCTCCATTGTCAGGGCGTCAAGCCTCACTGTATCTCCTTCATCAGTCTATCTTCACATCAGAGGCCAGGTCAGCTCCCCCAGCTCTGAAAGACCTGTTCTTTAACAGCTATAGCTCCCACCTTGACCACTGACGGTGTTTCTCTTTCCAACACTCATTTCTCCTGAGGTTTAAGGATCCTTACTTCATTACTTACCCTCAAAAGCCTTAAAAACTCTTCTTGCTATGCTGTTGCGGGTTTCTACTTTTTTTCTTTTCTTTTTCTCCTCTGTTACTACATCAGTGGTGCAAAGTGCACAGTTTCATCACTGCCTGGGCCCCTTAACACCTGACCAGCCCTGTCAAGAATCATTCTATGCGTTAAGCGTGATGTGTTAAAACAACCAGCTCAGCCCCAGCAAACTCTGACCCTTTGGGTCAGCAGAGTCACTCACTGGTGACTAAAAACTGTGCATGCAGCTGGAGAGAGAGCTTTATATTCACCTCTGTCTTTTCTTAGAGAAAAAGAGGACCACAAGTTAATGGCAGGACAAGAGAACTGACTTGGTGCCTCTGTGGAGCTAAGGAGGAGTATGAGGAATGTCAGCATTTGCTGCCTGACAGCCTTCAGCCAGTGCTCCTCTGGTATCATCAGCCAGTACAGTGCAGACTGCACCAGTCAGCTAAGAGACAATACACGAAAATCAGATATATTGAGAATCTAGATGAAAAATAGCAATACTATCTCTCTTTTCCTAATCTAAGAATTTCTCAGACTTCCTTGGGCAGATTACAGCTGTGATTGTGTCCCTCTTCTGCTCCCCCTTTCTTCTTCCTCTCTGTCCTAAATGCTTGAACACAGTTATTTTGAGAACTAATGTCCTTTGTTATTGTATTGGATTTGTGTGGCAAGGTTTTGGTAGCGAGGGGGGCTACAAGGGTGGCTTCTGTGAGAAGCTGCTTAGTAGCTTCCCCCATGTTCGACAGAGCCACTGCCTGCTGGCTCCAAGTTGGACCCACCGCTGGCCAAGGCCAAGCCCATCAGTGATGGTGGTAGCACCTCCGGAGTAACAGAATGAAGAAGGGGGGGAGGGGAAACCAGCAGGAGCAATTGCAACCAGAGAGAGGAGAAGATGTGAGAGAAACAGCCCTGCAGACACCAAGGTCAGTGAAGAAGGAGGAGGAGATAGTCCAGGCACCAGAACAGAGATTCCCCTGCAGCCCATGGAGAAGGTCATGGTGAGGCAGGCTGTCCCCCTGCAGCCCATGGAGGTCCATGGTGGAGCAAATATCCACCTGCAGCCCATGGAGGACCCCATGCTGGAGCAGGTGGATGCCTGAAGGACTTGTGACCCCGTGGGGAACCCACGCTGGAGCAATCTGGTCCTGAAGGACTGCACCTCATGGGAGGGACCCATGCTGGAGCAGTTGGTGAAGAACTGCAGCCCATGGGAAGGACTCATGTTGGAGAAGTTGGTGGAATGTCTCCCATAGGAAGGAGCCCACGCTGGAGCCGGGGCAGAGTGTGAGGAGTCCTCCCCCTGAGGAGGAAGGAGCGGCAGAGACACCGTGTGATGAACTGACCACAACCCCCATTCCCCGTCCCCCTGTGCCGTTGGGGGGGAGGAGGGAGAGAAATGGGGAGTGAAGTTGAGCCCAGGAAGAAGGAAGGGGTGGGGGGGGAAGATGTTTTTAAGATTTGGTTTTATTTCTCATTACTCTACTCTGATTTGATTGATAATAAATTAAATTAAATTAATTGTCATGAGTTTTTTTGCCTGTGACAGTAATTGGTGAGTGATTTCTCCCCATCCTTATCTCGACCCAGGAGCCTTTCATTATATTTTTTCTCCCCTGCCCAGCTGAGGAGGGCAGTGGTAGAGCAGCTTTGGAGGGTACCTGGCCTCCAGCCAGGGCCAACCCACCACATTTATCATAGGGTTACATTGTTATTTCAATAGTTTCTGTCTTAATCCACTCAAGATATTAATCCCTACATTTAAAGAGTTCGTAATATTGAAGCCAAATCTTTCTTCAGAGAATAGTGGTGTACCACAGGGGACTTCCAGTCTCTAGCACAACAAAGGGAAGTTTCCTCTTCTTATCTATAAAATTTCCCATTAGATTTCCTTCATCCTGGTCCCATCAGTTGAGAGCTATCTACTTCTAGTTCCCTTGTCTTGGTCTCCTCTGGGTTCTCCCATGACTGTGCAGAACTACTCTTTCCTTTGTGATTTCTCACATATTGGCAGTTTTCCTCTTCATCACTTTCCCTTATTTAATTTCTCCCTCACCTCTCTGTTCATATTCAAGTAATATGGACCACACTTACCTTCTCCAGTTTTGTTACTTCCTCCTGATACTAATATTACTCTATTAACTCAATTACAAAATACTTACCTCTGTCTTTTATATTTCAACTTTCATTTCTTTCTAATCTATCACACCACTTTGTTGTCCCTTTCTGCATGCACCAAAGACACTTGTCAGTTCTGCAAGGCTTTACCTTGCTATTACTCTCATCTTTCAGAAGCACTTTATGAAATTTTGTATGAATGTCGTTATACAAAAATAAATTGATTTGTTACATTTTGTCATTCATGCCTGAGTGAATGTGTCTTGTGGAAAAAAACATATCTGAATTTCAAAGTCTTCACAGGATTCAGATTTTCAGGTTTTTTTAATGACATATTTTAAGCATTGCCTGCAGTGGAGGAACTAAAAAATGTGGCTAAAGGAATTATAGGTGTGTATAAACTAACCCTGTACACTGAAATAACAGAAAATAAACCAGAGATAATCTGAATTAGTGAGAATTATTATTATAATGAATTAATTGAGAAAAAAATGACAGTGAATCATATAAATCTCATTTTCTATCAATTGCTCCAGCAACTACTTATCATTACACAACAGCATTAAACCAATGGATGTGCTCATGGCTCTCCCACTTACATTAAAAGAATGGAAAGGTATGTACTGCAAAACAATGCATGTGCGGTAAACCAAAAGACAGACAATCATAGGAAAATTTGAATATCTAAAGAAAAACAGATGTTCAGTGGGATAACAGGAAAGACTAACTTCAGACATGTAGTATAAAGAGACCAAGACCGCCACAAACAGGAGTCAGATGAGGATGCAGAAATGGCAAACTTATAAATAGTGGTAACAACAATCCTTGAAAATTATTAATGTGAGAAAGATCTGTTTCAAAATGGGAAATTCTGCTATATCTGATTTTTAACATACGATGATACAATGAACAAAACTACCACCTTGAGAAGATATTATGGTTCACACCCTTCTCTCTGCAGGTGGGAGAACAAATGAAATGGCAACACACCTCTCCAGAGGCAGAATGATGGTGGGCTGAAATCTGGTGCCCTCTCACAGGTGGTCTCTCACATCAGGTGCTGCAGAGCATGTGCGTCACAGGATATGTCGATGGAAAACCTTCAAGTCTCCTCAGTAAAATCACCCTGTCTTCTACAGCAAATTTTACATGAAGATTTCCTTCACATGTGGGAGATTCTTCTCTTGACTGCTTTAAGTGTCTCTCTGTATCATATGTTGCAGCTCCACAAACTTTCTGTGGAGCTGGAAGGAAAAGGAACACGTGTTCATTTGAAATAATCCACACAAAGCAAATACCAAAGCTGTAGGTTTGGTGATGGTGGAATTAATGACTCATCTTTTCTTTTGTTATTGTCTTTTTCTTTGGAAAGAGACATAAATTAATACTTCACTATCCTATCCCCTCAGTCCCCTGCCTCTCTCACCAGAGAGATGCAGTTCTTCTTCCATACTAAAGCCAAGCAGCTCAAAAAGATTGATTCAATGTTTTTGGTAAGAATTGTGTTGCATTATTCTCAGAACATTTCCCTTTGATGGCCAGACCATATTATTTTATTTCTTCCTTTCTGCCTCACCACCACCACTGACTGAAACGCTAGGTGGGTAAGAGTTTCTAGCCGTTTACTAAGTAATGTAGCAAAGGACAAGAACTCCTGAAGCAGAAACACTTCTTCCCTGCCAGCTCCAGAACCACAAAAGTCACAAGACTGGCTTATACGCAATGGAGTTTGCATTTTATCATTTGCAAAGTTACAACACACACTTTTTTTTTTTTAATGAATTTTTGCCCTTTGCATCAGAGAAAGAATGACAAGACCATACATATAATATTCTTTCAGTGTGAAGTCTATCATTATTCAATAAGGAAGAAATATAAATATAGCTTCAAATTAAATTAAAAAATATTCCCAAGACTGCTTAGAATTGCAGGGAAGCATATGCCATCATTATCCCCAAATTTTTATTATGCCAACTTGTTAATGGCTAATATCTCATCACAAGATAGTTATCATCATCAGTTAGTGTGTTATGGAGGTATTTGCGTAACATACTACATATCAAGCAGTGGATTATAGGTTGCTGCTACAGGAAGGGGTTTATATATATGCCTAACTAGAGCTTACAACTTAATATTTTTTAGAATGATTCATATTGTGGTTTTGGAGTCCAGGCTTTGTACAACATACTGGTTAGGAAACTGTGATAACCTGCCTTTGAGATACAATATAATAGCTTTTTTGTTTTTAAACAGCTTCAGAAAGATATTCTGTGTACTAAATGCTTCATGTAGTAGGGCAGAACTTACTCGTTGACTGAAATGACCAGTTGCTCAAATGTACTTTACAACTGATGCATAACAGTGAAAGAAAACAAGCAAAACAACTGTAAATGATCAAAAAGAAGCATGCTTATGTAAGATATCATGATGTAACTACCTGTTTTCACTGTAATAGCAAGCCAAATACCATAGACCATCTGCACGCATAAAATATTTCCACCTACATGACATAAGACTTTTATAGTCCTTTGTGGACTCCTTTTTGGTTTGAAATGTAAATATCTGTTGTGCTTTCACTTTAATTTCAGTGGGGCTTTTGTCCTGAGCAATTTGAATTCACCATCATTTCTTCTAAGGAAACATACCGAAATTTGCTCTTCTAGGATCACAAATATCCCAAACATGGGAGTTACTGCTTTTGTGTGCTGCAGCTGTTTCACAGATGCATAATTATAATACTTGAGCCTACTCCTAGCATATTTCTTGTAAAAATCCACTAGAAAAGTACACCATAAGGTGGTATACCACTTGGCAATGAATTCCACACAGAAATGCAATGGATATGTCCCTCTTTGTGTAGAAAATATGTTCCTCACAAACCTAGCTTTAGTCTTTGTGGGAGACAATTGAGCTTTCCATTACAGTGAGAGCAAGACAGAGATACTTGGTGAAAGGCAATAACCCTTCCAAGTAACAGGGTCCAAATATTATTTTATGCATGCCTGGTTTCTCTTCACTGGTTAATAAAAGACTCAGTTGGTACACTAGCTAGGATTGCATAACTTTTGAGATGTGGAAGACCTCAGACTTGCATAGAAAGTTTGATCATTTTCTTCATTCTTCTTCTCTGCTATGGAATAGACTGTCAAGTATTTCCTTGTTCCCTTTGTGCCTGGTGGAGTTTCTGTGTTAACGGAAGTGCTTCAGGTAGTGCATGTTGTTTACATTTTCTTGAATACTTTCAGTACTTTTCTTGATCTAAAGGAAAGTGGTTATAGCCACTGAGCTGAAAGTTTTTTCTTACAGATAGTTTCATCAGATTTTTGTACATCAGTTCAGTGTTGCAATAGCCTGGATGTGAAATCTGTAAGGGGTCATGCTTGTAAGAATCAATCCTAGCCTGATTAAGAAATGAAAGAAAAAACCCATGGAAACATTTTTTTCTAAGAGTTTTTAAAAATCTGTTTCACAAAGCCTGTCTCTTACCTATGTTCCCTTTGACATTAATTGAGTTTCAGTAGGGTACAGGAAATGTTTATAAAAAGAAAAAGGATTTAACCACATTCTTGAAAGTGCTGTCATCCGCTATGTCCATCATACGGAGATGACAGCCGTCATGCTATCTCCATAGGACTGAAGGGTCTTTAGGTATATCGGTAGGAACATACTGGTCAGACATAACCTTAATGCTAAACCCAGTCACTCTGTCTCCAGCAGCAATTATTCTTCTTTCCCTTTTTGGCAGGACTACAAGGTTAATTTTAAAGAGCCACTGTACTGTATCCTGTAATCATGAGAAATTTCCACAAAAATAGATGAGTAGAAAGTGGAGAGTTCAGCAACCTCTAAATGGATCTTTCTATGGGAAAAGATTTTTGTTTCTGAAATCATCTTAAAGAATCAATTTCAGCAGGTACACATCCGGATACACATATCAAAATCGGACAAGAATTATAGTCCTGAACATACAAATCAATACCTACCTAGTAGGCATTTGAACATAAATGCCTACCTAGCATGTGTCATCTTCAGTCACACATTTTGCAACAACTATTTTTCATGTGCTTTTGTACATACATCTTTCCCTGACAGATATCAAGACCGAACACCACTTTTAATCGCAGTTCTACCTGACAGTGGAATGGTTTATTTCTGTTACCTGCTTGAGAAAATGAACAGCAATTCCCCCCACCCCCACCCCCCCCAGCTATCTTCTTATCTTATCAAAAGCCAAAAACATCGTTTTATTTGTGTTTACAATTTCTGCATCATTGTTATCATTTCAGCCAATTTATGAAAGCAGATTGGAGAGTAAAACCTTTATATAATTTTAATATTTTTTTATAATCTTAAAAAAAAATTTACTTGTATTCCTATTTTTATCCATAGTATGCTCAGATCAGTGGTTCTCTTCACAATGAGCAGTATCTTATTGCACAAGCAGTTCCAATGATTTCAGGGAGGTTTCCCATCCTATGTAGTTCAGTGCAGCAAAGCAAAAATGTCATAGGCCTGTACTATGCCTACAGTCATGAATTCATGATGGGGGCTTCTGAAAGTAATTGTAAACAATAAAAGTAATCCCTCATAGTAGCTAATATGAGGAAAATGTTTTCAAAAGTGTAATTATGTACCTACAAATATGAAGAAAGGAAACGGGTACATTTTGGAAGAGTTTCAGCAGTTAGTGGCATAAGTCCAGCTGGACACTTTGGCCTTTTAGATCCAGTCTTCTGAATAAGACTAAAGAGAAACCACCAGTGGAAAGCTTTCTGTAATATAGCTCTCACTAAGCTTGTCAAAAGGACCTAGCTACTGTGAGACATGACCATACATGCAATTTTGAGGAAGACTGTGGAGGTGTGACAGTGCAACAAGGGATGGAGGTCTATTATTGACTCTTCTTGCAGTGATCTAAGTTAAAACTGTCTTCAGCAAGTCTAACTTTCCCCAGATTGAGGTGAAATGGAGTAATTAACACCAGCTGTCTCCCTGAAGAGCTATGTGCTGCCTGGGCTGAGATGAGTTTAAACGGACTATGAGAACATAAAATGAAAGCAGTCATAATGAATCAGACCAAGTATCCTGTTCATTTAACCCTGTCTCGGGCCTGCATCCTAGACTCAGATGTCTAGGGATAAAACAAGAACAGGGCAACTGTGCAGTGATAACTCCCAAGAAGAGATACTTGCATCCAGTGTTTTGCAGGTCAGGAAGGCAGGACCTTCCAGGGCATGGGGGGTTCTTCTCATGCAGAATCAAGCATTTGACATATAGGAAGTAAAGGTAAATTTGTCCAAATTTAACATAACTAAACAGCACTCTTGAATTGACTTTTAATAATTGTTATAAAATAACATAAAAACTAACGCATGAAGTCTTTCCACCTATCAAGAAAAGCTTTTTGTTTCCTACAGATTTTCTCTTACATAAGACATACATCCTCAGGTAATGATCAGAAACAGAGCTGAAACATTCTGAGCTTTAAAATTGCCAGTAAGAGTCTCTAGATTGTGAGTTTAGGATAAATCATAGCTTTAGATACACAAGGTTGTAGTCACCTCCGGCATTATGTTCTTGAAATCCCATGGATTAATTTAGCACAGACTTAGTGTGATTTTCAGAAAAGTTCACCCAGAGAGCAATTGCTTCATGTTGGATGACATATTTAAGTCCTTTATTGTTTCTGACAAATCACTTCGCTGCCAAAGCATTTGAAAAGTTCACAGCTCTTCTGTCTCCAAGGTGCAGTATATTTATCATTCAATCCTTCACTGGACTTCAAGATATAAATGTTTTTCAGGGTCATATTCTAAATTATCGTTATAAAATTAGTCAGGTTCTAAAAAGCTTAAAAGATTATTTCTGAAGTCATTTTTCAGTGTCTTCTGTGTGAACTAGAAGTAAAACATTTGAGGAGGCAAGTATCTGATTGAAGAATCAGAAGACTTATGAAATATTACTGTTGAGAGAGAAGCCAAAACACTTGAGCGTGACTGGGCACTGAAGACACATATACACATTTGTGCATCTCTATTACTCTCTGTATGCACACATATACATACACATTCATATACATATTATTGGAAATATCTGTCAGCAGTTTTGTAAAAACTTTTGTTTAAACAATTTCTGTCATTAACCAACCTATTAAAAATAATAAGAAATGACAAAAAGCCCTGGCTGATTATCATCCAAGAATCATGCAGTTGTATTTCCCTCAGTTTTTATGAGGTCTCAAGATATATGTTTTAAAGGAAACGTAAGTATTTAAGCATCCATGCACAGCTGGATGTTTCATATCTTTATTAAAATAGTGTGTGATCTTTCACTAAAGCAGGTTACTTTTCTATCAGCACATCAGAAGCTAGAGAAAAAATTAAGCCATATTGTAACAATTTTTTTAACTTCAGATATACTTGTTAGTCTCGTCTTCTTTCTAATCAGATTTGAACATTGTTACGAGCAAGCTTAATTACCTTTGCAATAAAAGCGATTAATTTTCTTCAGAGACTTAACTACAACAATTGAGAATACCATTGTGAATCTATTACATATAACAATCACTGAGATACTGAAAATGTTAGTAAGGCTATTCAAGGCATAGCGTAAAGAAATGACTTAATGACGAATGGAGAACTGTCTAACACAAAGTAGTCTTCATCCTTACTTGGACATATTTCTAATATTATAGTCTACAAATATAATACCAGAAAAGGATAAAAACCACACTGTGGCATTTTTTATTATGACTGAGAAAATATTTTTATACACATAGAAAACACCTAAATGATTAAATAACCCCTTCGGAAAACAGGAAAATCAGACATTTCCATGGCTGATTATATCCAGTATTCATGCATTGTTGGCTACTCTCCTTTCCCTAGACTACAAGAAAAAAGTTGTGTTTTACAGAATGTGAACATGTGAGGATTTTCTAATGACCCAAGTAATCCTTGTAGACACAGCCATGTATGTGCGTGCACACACACACAAACACGTATGCACACATGCACACGCAGACCATTACCTTCTTCCTCCCCTCTGTGTTCCCCCCCACCTGCCCACACCAGCAGGAAACTCATTCCATGGACCTTGTTGCTAACAAATTAGTGTAAGGAGTAGTCATTATCCAATTGCCAGGAATTCATTACTCATAACTGCAAGGTTTTCTGTCTCCTGGAAAGAAAATTGCTTATGTCACATACAGAGATTATCATTGGTAAAGAGTTAGCCTTGAGGAATTGTAGGATGTTAAAAATGCGTTGTTCCTCATTGCAGCAATGTTGTCAGACTGCAGTACATAAAATATCATGTCACATTTATCACTCAGAATCCATACTGTTTATCCCTTCAGTACATACAATGGCTCACAAGTTTTGTAGGTCCCACTGTTTGAGAATACAGCACTTTTCCACAGGGCGCTTCAGAAGCTCCGATATTTGTGTAATAGGACTTAATAGCAGCTTTGTCTGCGAGCCTAAACAATAATGCCACACAATCAGCCACAAAAAGTTACTGTCTTTTCTTCCTCCTTATGCTCAAAGTACTGAGTAAAAGTATTGAGGTTCTTCACTGATAGAGAGCACACATACTCAGAAAAAAAAAATTAACTGGTTAGTGTAGTTTTCACCCTATGGCAGGAGAGTGCGTGGGAAGTCGGGGAGAGCAAGGAGGGGAAGGGGAAGGAAAAGGAGTAAATATTTTAATGAAAATGACAGATGCAGTCCTGAACTTGTACACTATTTCCTCTCTTCCCTTCTGTAAATGGAAGGAGAATGAAAAGCTTTCTGCAGATGAGGTATATCCTGGGGAAGGAGAATGGGAGTGTAGGACAGGCAGGCTCAGGGCAGCTGAAAAGGGATAGAGAGATCAGAGGTGAGGGTGGGAAAGGAGCGGTGCTACATGCAGGGCTCCTGGAGCAGGGCTGGATAGCAGTGAGACAGTAATGCATCATTCACTCAAAATAAGACAAATACACAATAAATAAATAAAGCACTATAACCGCGTAATAAATAGTACACTGGCGAATACCTACCAATGCTTACCAATACAGTCTTTGAATAAGTGCAAAAACACTGATGGGTTTTGATTTTCATGACTTTGAGTATTTTGTCAGATAAAGTTAGACCTTGAATCAGATTCTTATGACAGTTTTTCTAAAAAAAGCTCATGGGAAGTTTCAATAGTGTGGTCGTGTTTGCTCAGGCATCTACAAGATTTACTAGATTTGCATGTGCAAATATTTGAGTTCTGTGCACATTCATGGAAAAGTAGTCATACAGACTGACATTAAAATACAGTAAAGAACAGGAACTCTTAGCCAACAGGCTTTCAGTATGCCACTAAATGTACTGCTATTTGGACTACAATTAACAGAAGAAGAAAAAGAAACTTAGCTTTTAGCAGAAATTGTTACCCTCAAATAAGAAATACGAGAAGTGAATGGCATGACACAAGACCTCTTCTTTCCTTTTATTTACTATGGAATTAAAACATTGTGGAATAAGTGCTTCCAGGATAGACCAATAGAATAGGATTTTCCACAAAGAAGCAGAAAGAAAAACTGTGGCCATGACTTTCTGTAGTTTGTAGCTGGAGCAATCACTTATGTAATGAACAGAAAAGAGTGTACATACCTAGCTTGTTGACCATTAAAGGCAAGAGGCCTGAAGAGTTATAGAATGTATCTAGCTACAATGGGGAGGCCACGTTTAAATTTATTTTTCCTTTTTGAACCTTAGGTCTTGTCTAACAGCAAAACTATATCAAGATGTTTATTACTGTAGTTGTTTTGGGGCTTTTTGTTTTAAAATATTTTTACATGAAGTGTAGGCTTTGTAATATTGTATTTTAAAAATAATTAGGTTACAAGCTTTTGCATTATATAGGACTCTTAAAAACATAAGCTATGTACAAATAATACTGTATTGACCAACAGCATCTGACACCTCCATGTTTGATAACATGTGTGACTGATAAACATAAAAAAATGTTTGCAGTGTTTTATCTCTGGTTTACATGGCCAAATTGCTTTATGATTCTCATGTTGGCCAATTTTTAGGAATGTACCTCCAAACACAGTAAGTTGACAGGCTCTTGCTGCCCATGACAATATTAATGTCCCTATAATTTTTTTAAGCTTTTTCACCTGTCAGTCTAGATAGCATCTGCCCAGTGACTGACTGCCGTTAGAAACAGCAATAGTTCTACAAACAGTGCAGGTGTCCATCTGTGTTCTACAGGCACACTACTCATAATTCAGCAAGTGTACTTGAATGAATTTTAAAGTCCCTGTGGACCAGAATGAGAAAAGGATTGCTGGGAGAGGTTACATCCCATATTATACTAGCTGATACTGTTGGAAAAAAAAGCAGGCAATCAGACATGCAATCCATTCTTCAAGTCTAAAAGGGAAACAACAGGTTTCTCTTCAGGCTGGAAACAACTGCTATGACTTCAAAAGAAATCTTTCAACCAGTTACAAAACCAGAAGAAAAGAAAGAAAAAAATAATAATAAGAAGAAGAGATAAAAAAAGGAGCTTGCTGACATAAAAGAGCAAAGAAGCTTATTATTAACAGGGGAAAAGGTATGATGGTCATTAGTCATTAGTACTTGAAGACAAGGGGGGAGAGCAGAGCCCTGATAAGGATGAGTAATTAGCTGGTGATGGCTTTTCGGGGCAATTCTAATGCATGATCAAACCAGGGGCTCTACTGAGTTGGTAATTTTCCATCTAATAAAATTAGAGTATTTTATTTTCTAAGCTATATTGACTCACTAGGTTCAGCGCACTGTTAAGAGTTCAGTACATTCCAGTACTACTTTCTTTCCAACTTGTGGGAAATAAACTGCTGTTTAACTTTCCCTCACGAAGCAGATTATCTTCCACAGTCACATCCAGTGAGCTGTTTTCCTTGGGTAACAGGTAGCCAGAGCTTTTCCCACACCTACCTCTTTCTTTTCTCTACACCCATGCTTTCAGTTTAGATGGAAATTTTTCAACAAACAACCCTACTGTTTTCCTCTCAGGACCATCACCGAAATCTGATCTAGTCCTTATTCACCAAAGAAGTGAGTAAGAGGACTAGAGACTTTACTTTGTTAAGTGTCTCAGAGTAAATGTAGATCAGCTTGCTTATCTGCGCTCTCCTCAGTCATGTATATTATCACCATAATCATCACCATTTGTTTGTATATTTTGGATTCACTGCCACTGACAGCTGTCCACACTGAAAATGCCCAAATTCAGCGGCAATTTCTCTTTTTTTTTAATTTGGTTTACACCATTTTCAGTCAAAGTTGCAAAGTTTTCTAATTAGCACTTATGCTCTTCAGAATGGGTGATATGTGTAGCTCTTGCTTTTTATTGTCCCCACAGCTCGTATCGTTACTTGAACAACCATTTAAAGCAAGTTTTAATGACTTTTTTTGCAGGAGGGTAGACAATAGAGTAAATTAAATAAATAAAACTTCTTGAATAAGTAAAAAAGAAGTTGGAAGGAAGTCATTAACAACACTGCATATGAGTCCTATTTCTGCAAAGCTCCCTTACTGGTACAAGACTTAAACACATTTAAAATCTACTGGCTTCAGTGACAGCTAAGTACACATTTAAGTATTTTGTTGGTGGCTAGCCACCATATTCTGCACCTTGCAGAATCTAGAGGTACATCTTTTAGACAGATCTACTGAACAAGAAAGGGGGTGGGGGGGGGTATTAAAATACAGGATATTGGCACCCATAACATTTTTTTCCCAGATACAAAGAAATATATATTTGAAAGTGAACTGTAAACTTCAAAATTTTATAGGAAACTTTGAAAACTGGTTTCTTATATTACCACTATGAGATAGCAGTGGTAGGAAAAAATAATTATTAATTTTTTAAAATAGCATATCACCAGATGTCCTTCCTCAACTGTTCAGTATCCATATGGCAGCCTTTCTTAAGGGTATTTGTCCATATACAAAAGCAATCCCCTTAGATATTCTGGGCTATCAAAACATGACAGAAAAATGAATGTGCCCTTTTCTGTGCTCTCTTCCCTTTAAATCTGCCTCCACAAAATAGCAGATACTTCCAACTCTCTATTCATGGACTGGCTTTGCAAGTTAATTACCAGTGTTCTGGATCATTGTAAATGAAACCTAAAGGCCAGTCCAATCTACTGAGCTGCAAGGGGAGTTATTTAATTTATAATGTATGACATATCTAAATATACTGTGTAATTACAGAAAGTTTTCTGATGCAATTTAGTTTCAGCTGGCTCTGTATTTGATGAAAAACTTATATAATATAATGAAGTACATTAAATATATGTATGCAATTTGCAAAACTGCCAAAAAAGAAGGAATATTTTGTGTGAAGATAATAATGCCTACTACAATCATATTACACTCAGGAACATGAAAGGAATACTAGATTAAAAATGGGTTACCTCATATGTATATATTTCATTGAATAGATAAAAGCAAAGAAAAGCAGTGCAAGCTTTGATATATATTCTTGCTGTGACGACTATTTACTCATAACTTACATGAATCTGTAGCTCTTTCCTATGGACAATGTGGTTCAGACTGTTCCTTGTACGGTCCACATCCTGCAGTACCATGCAATTCTTAGTTGATTTATTTTCAGTTATGTTCACAGATGGATGCAGAAGCTGATCCCCTGACTTTGAACAGTTTGATGTTCATTTGGAACGTGAGAAAAAGCTAGTGGTGCCACGATAAAGCCAAGAAAATATTTCAAAACGCTGACAGACAGCTTTTCTGACTCACTGGGAAGTCTGCAGAGCTAGCAAAGAGACTATGCAACACAACGCTTAGCCTTAACTGTGCTTTCACCTCAAGTTGGCAAGCAATGCAAGATTAAGCAGAACAAGTGGCATCCAAAAAGAAGAGCACATAGGTAATTATGCAAAGGCAAATCTCACTCAGCAGTGGTAACACTGCTGTCCTCCAGAGATTGCTGCTTCACCATTGTATACATAAAGGATTCAAAATAAATAGCCATTCTCCAGGAACTTGCAGGCTGAAGACAGCACGCAATGCATTGTACGAACTCACAATTGAGGCAATGACTAAGGAACCTACTCAAAAGTATCTCCCCAAAAATGTCTGCCATAGTGGCTCTCACAAATACTCCCAAAAAGATATTCCAAAATATGGAGCAGTGTTGAGCCAGTGATTACTGGCTTATGCCACCTAATCATAATGTCCAGCTGCACAGAATAATAGTGAAATTAATTTGCAGTTTATCCATGCAATAACAATGTTTTCTGGAAAATGCATGCATATTGCTTCAGATCAAATATGTGAACAATTGATCAGTCTCCGAATAGGCAAGTTTTACAGCAGCATAACAACTGTTTATACAAAGACAGCCTTAACCTGTGATAAAATATAATGCCTTCTTTCAAAGGAAAGGGCTACACTGATCTATTCTGTTGAACAAGGTACAGAGGCTAGGGCAGAAGTGACTAAAGCAATAAAGATCAATAAAAGCAATAGTACAATTCAGAAATGAATGTGATTTTCTAGCAGAACAAAATGGTTTGCAACAGGCACCATAAAATGTAATTGAAAGTTCTGTATATGCCTACATTAGGGACTTAATTCTTTGGAAAACAGTATAGTTACTCTAAATGGCAATTCAAGTTTCAAAGGTGCTTAAATTAATAATTGTTCAGTTCTGATTATATAAAAATTCATACTATATTTCAGAAGATTTAAGAAGTAATGAGTGTTGGTTTAAGAGAAACAGAAAGTAACAGACACTGTTGTGGAAATCCTCATTACAGGTTTGCTCTTGCACTGCTTTGAAAGCACGTATCAGCACGCATTACATACAAGCTGACTTTTCCATGGTTATTAAGTACATCAACTCCTGCAATGTTTACTCCTACCACTCCACAACTAGTACTACCACCGATGATAATAACACAAGATGGAGAAGCACAGTTTCATTTAAGCAAACCATTTTCTGTTTTCTATCATCGTGCTTCTATCATTCTGGCAATTTACCCAAAGGAGTAACATAGCTAATTGGTCCCATCACAATCTGAAGACCTATTAGCCTCTAAGCTTAATTGTATGTATTAGTACAGCAATGAGTAGAAATCCTTTATTTGAAGTGTTGACTCCTGAGAATCTGAAAGCAGAACAAGGGCTGACAAATAATGAAAATTCCTCAAAAATCATTGGGTATTATTATGAATGGAAAACTATTCTGTCTATTGCAATGAACTGGTCTTATACAGCCTTATTTTAAATAAGATAATTGTCATACAAACAGTGAATCTAGAAAGCATGCTCTTTGTGCTATTCCTGTTGCCAGTAGAATTTAACAAGTGGGAATTCAAAACAAGAAAGGAGGTAATGAAAGCATTAGTTAAAATTATATTATTTAAATAAGGAATGAGGCTAGTTCTCTCATGTACGAAGAAAGTGCAGGAGGACATAAAAAGCAAGCCCTAATGGATCAAGCCTCCCGCCTGCCTGGACCTCTAACAGGGCCCAGAAGCAGGCAGCCAGAGCTGGGTGTAAGACCAGAGACCCACTGGGGTATTTCAGTGGCAGCTCCGCAGGGGCTGCCTGCCTCTGCCCGGGGTCGGCAGCAGCACCCCTCTGTTCAACAGCCTCCAGGGAACTTTGTACAAACAGACAGCACTGCAGAACATGCCTCAGAGGAAGGAGAAGTCTGCACAAAGAAATTGTTTATACTGTATTTGCTTCATTTTACTAGTAAGAGATTGAAGATTAGGGCTTGGATTTTGTCAATCCGATGTCTGGAAAACACGTAGAGCTTTATTCTCAAACTGTGAACAGGCTCGCACACATTTTGTAGAACGCTTTGTCCCTTTTGTACTTATTAAGAACAAACTCCTGGTCAGTTATTTAAATTTAGTGAGGACGGTTAATATTACACCTTGCTGAGGTGCTCAGAGTCCCAGACAGCTTTACCAAGTGTGAGAAGACCAAGGGTTTGTTCACAGATCCTCACAGATCTTATTGTTTACCCTTGCATAATAATATTTGCATAATGGTCCCAATCCCAGTTAATAGGGCATACCTACTGAGATCACTAATGCAGCATCTCAATGGTAATTCAATATAAAAGGAAGCATTTGTATCTGCAGTATACAATTTAATTATATTAAGATTAGTTTACTGTCAACCTCACTGATAATACTGATAATCTGGCTATGTCAGCTTTATGTTTGAATATCTGTTTCATTTAATGTGTAGGCCCAGGCCAAAATAATCAGGAACTTTCTAGATAAATTGCATGTTCCCAGCAGAAGAATGGTCAGTATATCTACTTGACAGCACAGTGCAGGGGAAATCCAGGGTAGTGCAGTTTATCGGCTTTAAATCTGGACAATATCGAATTTACCTAATTTTCATCTATATTAAGCCTATGATTTACTATTATACTACTGCTCCTTGACATAGCATTATAACCAGGCTATTATGCTGGTACCTTCACACTCTTTTCTTTCCTGATGGACAGCATTCTGCTCAAAAAGCACATCCCTCATAGGTTTGAGGGAGAAAATGTTTGCAGGAGGGAAGAAGAAACCCTCTTTCTGCCAGTAACACAGTCAAGTCAAGCTGGGTTAGCTGCTTGGCCCAGGAATGGAGGACAGAATCCAGTTATTATGCATGAACGTCTTGAGTGGCACATGGGACAACATGGGTCAAACAGACAACACGCTGGTCAGGGTACCACCCAAAGCTGGTCTACAGGGTATGCTTGGGCTACCAAAGCAAATGTAGTCCTGTCCTTTGGAGACCTTCTGCTAGGATCAGTTCCTCAGGAGGCCAAAAGTCCTTCTTTAAAAGCTCTTAGTAGGGCTCTCTTCTTTTCCGAGCATGGCTTCAGGAAAAGAAGAGTATGTGTCATTGAGAGTTTACCCTCTGCATTCACCCATGACAATATACAGATCATCTCTCACATTGGGAGAACACACCTGAAGATATGCTGCCACCTAAGTACTCCAACTACCTGTTTCACATGCCGTCTCTTGTTTTCTGCCGCACAATGACACCACTTCAGCAGCTTTCCCACCCACCTACTCTTCTAACCACAGTGGCATGCACACAGCAAACTCTTAAGGCATAAAATGAGTGTTTATATCCTTTGAGGGGGTGAACAGAACTGAGTATGAAAACAGAAGGAAACACCGTGGCTCATTTCAAAACAACATGAGGGCTCTGAAATGGGCTCTGAGGATTTGTCATGGATTGGTCTGCAATGGGGAGCACCAGGTATGTCAGCTTTAGGTTCATCCAGGATCAGGTAGCAAGTTAGGATCATCTTTCAAAATCATAGTTTTAGATCAAGATACTTACAGCTCCCCCCCCGCCCCCAAGTCCCACTTTAGGTGTATAAATCAACCACAGAGCTCTGGTATCTTGGTTCACCAGCCGTGCTGCAAGGGGTTAAATGGATCAGTGACTGTCGTGGTCTAGGCCCAGCCTATAGCTAAGTGCCACGCGCCGCTCGCTCACCCCTCCCCCGGCGGGATGTGGAGGAGAACGGGAAAACAACGGCAAAGCCTCGAGGGTTGGGATAAGGGCAGTTTACTGGGACAGCAAGGGAGAGGGAAACAATCAACAACAGTGCTGATAACAGATAGTAACAATGGGTGATAACACAGAACGATTTACCGAGCGAACGAACGACCGACCAGACACACAGCCTGTCCTGGAAAACTGCACTGCCCGCCACTGCCCGACTAGCGTGCGCGCCCCCCCCCCCCCTTTTATGGTGAGCATGACGTCACATGGTATGGAATAGCCCCCTCCCCCCCCCCCCCGCCCCCGCCAGCTTGGGTCACCTGTCCTGGCTCCTTGGGAAATTAACTCTATCCTTGCCAGAACCAGGACATTATCCACCCCTTATTCCATACCATCTACGTCATGCCCAGATTATTTCACTGACACCATTCTCTTACTCTATGGGCTATCGCTCTAAAGTCTCCATCGAGTTCATTTAGGCCATGGCTTTGGGTTCCACCTGCCATTACAGTGTCTCAGAGCAGGAACATGGTGCATGCTGCTGGATTGTTGCACACTGCATCCGGAGTATTTTTCATGGCTGGTGTATCTGGTATGGTCCATGCTCACAGTCTGGATGTCAAAGATGTGATTTTCGATGAAGTTCCTGGGCACCAGTTGAAGTCAGTTCTAGTTCCAAAGTCCATCCTTCATTAGTTAGATTCTTGTGGTCATACCATTGATACAGTATATCACTATTAACATCATGTAATTTAATTTATTGGCTATTTTCACCCAAAATCAGATCCCCTTGGGGTATACACCGGACTTCCCCATCTTTTCTCATCACCCACCAAGTGCACCCTGGTCCCTGAGCAAAAGCAATCCCGCAGATGGGCTTGCCTTTGCCTAAAGCAGGGATAACCCAAACTATTTTACCCAACATATCTTTCATGAGCACTGCAGGAACTTTATCTCTTTCTACTGGACGTGGAAATTTTGATTGGGCAGGGCCAGCTCGATTGGCAGATCCCCTAGTGTTAACTAACCAGGTGGCCTTTGCTAAATGTGTGTCTCAGTGTTCGAGGGTCCCACCACCCATTGCTCTCACGGTAGTTTTCAGCAGTCCATTGTACCTTTCAATTTTCCCAGAGGCTGGTGCATGGTAGGGGATGCGATACACCCACTCAATACCATGCTCTTTGGCCCAGGTGTCTATGAGGGTGTTCCGAAAACGAGTCCTGTTGTCTGACTCAATTCTCTCTGGGGTGCCATGTCGCCACAGGACTTGCTTTTCAAGAACCAGAAGAGTGTTCCGGGCAGCAGCATGGGGCACAGGATATGTTTCCAGCCATCCAGTGGTTACTTCCACCATTGTAAGAACATAATGCTTGCCTTGGCGGCTTTGTGGGAGCGTGATGTAGTCAATTTGCCATGCTTCCCCATATTTATATTTCAACCATCATCCTCCATACCACAGAGGCTTTACCCGCTTGGCTTGCTTGATTGTGGTGCACGTTTCACATTGATGGATGACCTGTGAGATGGCGTCCATGCTCAAGTCCACCCCTCGATCACGGGCCCATCTATATGTCGCATCTCTTCCTTGATGGCCTGAGGTGTCATGGGCCCACCGAGCTAGAAATAATTCACCCTTACGCTGCCAGTCCAAATCCACCTGAGCCACTTCAGTCTTGGCAGCCTGATCCACCTGCTGGTTGTTCTGATGTTCCTCAGTGGCCTGACTCTTGGGTACGTGGGCATCTACATGACGTACCTTTACAACCAGCTTCTCTAGCTGGGCAGCAATATCTTGCCACAATGGCGCAGCCCAGATGGGTTTGCCTCTATGCTGCCAGTTGCTCTGCTTCCACTGCTGTAACCACCCCCACAGGGCATTGGCCACCATCCATGAGTCGGTATAGAGGTACAGTGTTGGCCACCTTTCTCTTTCAGCAATATCTAAGGCCAGCTGGATGGCTTTCATCTCTCCAAACTGGCTCGATTCACCTTCTCCTTCAGCAGCTTCTGCAACTCGCCGTGTAGGACTCCATACAGTGGCCTTCCACCTTCGATGCTTTCCCACAATGCAACAGGACCCGTCAGTGAAGAGGGCATATGGTTTCTCATCTTCTGTTAGTTTATTATATGGTGGGGCTTCTTCAGCACGTGTCACCTCCTCCTCTGGCGACATTCCAAAACCTTTCCCTTCTGGCCAGTCTGTGATCACTTCCAGAATTCCTGGATGACTGGGGCTTCCTATTCTAGCCTGCTGTGTAATCAGTGCAACCCACTTACTCCACGTAGCATCAGTTGCGTGATGTGTAGAAGGAGCCCTCTCTTTGAACATCCAGCCCAGCACTGCCAGTCGGGGTGCCAAGAGAAGCTGTGCTTCAGTGCCAATCACCTCTGAAGCAGCTCGAACCCCTTCATAGGCTGCCAATATCTCCTTTTCCGTTGGAGTGTAGCGGGCCTCGGATCCTCTGTATCCCCAACTCCAAAACCCAAGACCTCGAGTCTCCCCTGGTGCTTTCTGCTAGAGACTCCAGGTAGGGCCATTCTCCCCGGCTGTGGTGTACAGCACATTTTTTACATCGGACTGGCCCAGGAGCTACGGCATGAACTATTTCTTGTTTAATTTGTCATTGCTCAGGGCCCTATTTGAAATCATTCTTCTTCCGGGTTACGTGGTAGAGAGGGCTTACTATCAGAATGTAATTCGGAATGTGCATTCTCCAGAAACCCACAACGCCTAAGAAGGCCTGTGTCTCCTTTTTGTTGGTTGGTGGGGACATGGCTGCTATTTTGTTGATAATATCCATAGGGATCTGACACTGCCCATCATGCCACCTTATTCCTAAAAACTGGATTTCCTGCACAGGCCCCTTCACCTTACTTTGTTTTATGGCAAAGCCAGCCTGCAGCAGGATTTGGATTATTTTCTTCCCTTTCTCAGAAACTTCCTCTGCTGAGTTGCCCCATACAATGATGTCATCAATGTACTGCAGGTGCTCTGGGTACAGTGCAGTCTGGATCAGTCCATGGCAGATGGTGGGGCTGTGTTTCCACCCCTGGGGCAGTCCATTCCAGGTGTACTGGATGCCCCTCCAAGTGAAGGCAAACTGCGGCCTGCACTCTGCTGCCAAAGGGATCGAGAAAAATGCATTAGCAATATCAATTGCAGCATACCATTTGGCTGCCTTTGACTCCAGTTCATATTGAAGTTCCAGCATGTCTGGCACGGCAGCACTCATCGGCAGTGTGACTTCATTCAGGCCACGATAGTCTACCGTCAGCCTCCACTCTCCATTGGACTTCTGCACTGGCCATATGGGACTGTTAAAGGGTGAGTGGGTTCTGCTGATCACTCCCTGACCCTCCAGTTGATGAATTAGCTTGTGGATGGGAACCAGGGAGTTTCTGTTGGTGCGGTATTGCCGCCGGTGCACAGCTGTAGTAGCAATTGGCACCTGTTGCTCTTCAACCCTCAGCAACCCTACAACAGAAGGGTCCTCCGAGAGACCGGCCAAACTAGACAATGGTTCAATTTCCTCCGCTTCTAAGGCAGCTATTCCAAAAGCCCAGCGGTAGCCTATTGGGTCTTTGACATACCCTTTCCGGAGGTAGTCTATGCCCAGGATGCATGGAACCTCTGGGCCAGTCACAATGGGGTGCTTTTGCCACTCATTCCCAGTTAGACTTACTTCAGCCTCCAACAGAGTCAACTGTTGGGATCCCCCCGTCACACCAGAAATAGAGGTCGGTTCCACCCCTTCATAGTTTGATGGCATTAGGGTACACTGTGCCCCAGTGTCCACTAGGGCTTTGTACTCTTGTGGGTCCAATGTGCCAGGCCATCGGATCCACATAGTCCAATACACTCTGTTGTCCCTTTCCTCCACCTGGCTGGAGGCAGGGCCCCTCTAATCCTGCTCATCATAGTCACTACTGATCTCTTGCAGAAAGGACTTAGAAGTCCCTTCAAGAGGATCAGAAGTGCGATCAGGCCTTCTACTTGATCTGGGGGGCTGCCTGGTGGAAACTGGAGCAGCATCCTTTCTGGAAGAGTCCCTTTTTACAGCTGTCTTGCCTTGTAGCTCATGTACGCGTGCCCGCAGGGTTGAGGTGGGCTTCCCATCCCATTTCCTCATGTCTTCTCCGTGGTCACGCAGATAAAACCACAGGATACCTCGTGGTGTGTATGCTCCATATCCCCTCTCTGGAGCAGAAAAACGCTTACTCCTAACAGCTGAAATAGGGGTCTGTGCAGGTGGGGAGTACGATATATCCTCTTTGAGTTGCTGGACGTCCTGGGACAGTTTCTCCACAGCCGAGACGAGGGAGGAAGAAAGGCTCTCTTCATATTGCCGGAGTCGGCCAGCCACTTTGTCCACCGTGGGTGCCTCTTCACTCTTCCAGTCAATTACTGCCAGTGAGTTGGCGTACGATGACGGTGCACTTCGCACAAATTTTCGCCACATGGGTCGGGTACATTGGACTTCTTCGGGGTCTGTGAACAACTGTGCGTTGTCCGGATCATAATAAACCATCTCCCGCACAGCTAATTCCCTCAGATATTGGATACCTCTCTCCATGGTGGTCCACTTGCCTGGCCAACATAAGACATCTTCGCTGAAAGGATACCTTTCCCTCACACTTGACAGGAGTCGCCTCCAGAGGCTGAGGGCCTGTGCCTTCTTCCCAATTGCCTTGTCAATGCCCCCGTTCCCTAGACAAGGATCCCAGCTGCTTGGCCTCCCTGCCCTCCAGTTCCAGGCTACTGGCCCCGTTATCCCAGCAGCGGAGCAGCCAGGTAATAATGTGCTCCCCTGGAAGGCGGCTGAAGTCTTTCCACATATCTCGCAACTCACTCAGGGACAGAGATCGGGTGATCACTTCTGGTTCTGGCTCTTCTTCTTGTTCTCGTGATGGTCCCGGTTCATCATCATCTCTCACTAAGCGAACCGATTTCTTTGTGTATTTTTGTGTATAGGGGCAACTGATACTGGTATGGGTTGATCTTTTGGCTCGGCTACAGTGCCTGTTGCAGGGGTTTGGGTAGCTGTGGTGCCTGTTGCAGGGGTTTGGGTAGCTGTGGTGCCTGTTGCGGGGGCCTGGGCAGCTGCAGTGCCTGTGGGTCCGCTCTCTCCCTCTGGATGGTGCTGTCTACTATCAAGCAGTGTTTGATAGATTGTGGCCAGGGCCCAGCACAGCGCGGTAAGTTGTGTCTCCTTAGAATCCCCACAGCATTTTCCTTTCAAATATTCTACCATTTTATCAGGGCCTTGCAGTTGTTTGGGAGTGAAGCTCCAAACCACTGGCAGTGAGAAGGTCTCTAGATACCCACCCATACTCTCCCACATGCCATGCCAGCCCTGACCATTCAGCCTTGGGGAAGATCCCTGGATAGTATTCTTGAAACAATTTTTGCTAACCCTGAACAGGAGTGGGAAAACATTCAGGAGACCTAGCAATAGGAATATACTGGCCTGAACATTCCAAGGGTATTCAACATTCTCAGAAATTGTCGTGACCAACCAAAAGGGAAAAGAGGAGGTGAAAGAGTGGGAGAAGGTATCCCCCCCTGTCTTCCCCATAGATTGGGTGCAATTATTAATCAATTCTGAAAGATATTGATCGAGGTATGGGCATGACAGAAATGCTACCTACAAGTACCAGCTCAGACTCATGACTGTCGATGATACCTTATCATAAGTCATTATCACACAATACAACAACATGAGAACCCCTCTCCCAGAGGTGATAAACAGCACCACAGGGATTACATAGAGTAAACATGGGTTTACAAACCAGAGCCATGTGACCAAACAGAACATCATTATGACCAGCGCCTGTTTCAATAACATCATAAATCCTTATATATAAGCATATATAAATTTTGCTTTAACACACTTGGGTCAGACTTGCCGTTATCACAACCCCTCGTGCCCCACGTTGGGCGCCAAAAGGACTGACGTGGTTTAGCCCCAGCCGGCAACTGAGCACCACGCGGCCGCTCACTCACTCCTTCCCCCAGCGGGATGGGGAGGAGAACGGAAAAACAACGGCAAAGCCTCGAGGGTTGGGATAAGGGCAGGTTACTGGGACAGCAAGGGAGAGGGAAAACAATCAACAACAGTACTGATAACAGATATTAACAATGGGTGATAAGAGAGAACAATTTACTGAACCAACGACTGACCTACCAGACACCCAGCCCATCCCGGAACCTCGCCAAGAAACCGCAATGCCCCCTCCCCTGCCCGACTAGCCCCCTTTTGTGGTGAGCATGATATCAGATGGTATGGAGTAGCCCCCCCCCGCCAGCTTGGGTCACCTGTCCTGGCTCCTTGTGAAATTAACTCTATCCTTGCCAGAACCAGGACAGTGACTTTTCTTGGTCACAGAGAACCTGCTCACAGTGCTCTTTTGTGGAAACCTTCAAGAACAAGAGGTTCACCTCTGAGTTTCATCATATGGGGCTTTGTTGGCCTTGAGGAATGTTAATGCTAGGGTGAATTTTCTTAATGGCACAGGAGCACAAGGCCATGAGTTACATAAGGCAACTGCTCAGCTGGAAAAGCTTATGAAAAAAATACTAGTCTCTAGGCTCAGGCAAATACTTTGAAGAAATATAGAAATGAGAAAGATGGAGACTTTGCTGAAGATGAAGACATTGTAATTTGAGGTTAATACATTTCCCAAGAGGTTTAGAGAGTGATTCTGACATTACAGAAGTTTTCAAGCTGTTACATAACACAATATTTATAACACATCTTTGAAACATTTTAAAATGGGTGTTTGGAAACCTTGATGATTTAATATATTTGATAATGACAGTGCAGTAATTACAAATTATTTTGTTTCCACTGAAGATTATGAATGATCAAGACCTAGAACGAAAAGCAATTTTACAGAATTCAAAAGGAAAAAGGAGCTATATCCAACATGCATTACTTCTCCTTCAGATCCTTTAAGACTAGACTCTAGTGCCTTGTGGGCACTAGAATAGAATTATTGAACTGTTGTAGTTTTAAACATGTATTTTCCTGAATGTTTCAGAAGCAACTTATAAAAGAAATTTGGAAAGTTATCTAAAGCAGTAAAGCCAAGCTGTAAAGTCTTGGGCCCAAAAATACTGCTTTGTAAAAAGCAGGGTCTGAAAATCAGCTGATCCTGGTCAAGGTTTTATTAAATCAGGCCCTGGCTAAGACACGGAAAACAACCACTTTATTGAATAGGCAGTAGAAGGAGGGAAAAAAATTCTGTTATTGCATGCATGCAATTGTGTGATGTTATCCATGTATGTAAATAAAATAATAAAGCTAAAGCAAAATAGGGTTTTGGAACAATCATTAAGGTCTTGCAAAAATACTGAGAAACAGATTAAATCCATGTTTCCAGTGGATGTTCAGGTGCTTTTGTAAATTAACATTATATATAAACACAAATCAGTGTTTAAGTGCCAGATGGTTAATGAAGGCCAGCCAGGCAACTTCCATAATTCACAATAATGAGTATGGTAATGAGACTGCATTATAAACTGAACAGCCGAGTGATACATGGTGCCTACTTGAAGTAACAAAGCACTTGGAGTGTTTGATATTAGTGAAAAATGTTGCATTTCCACAAAAAAAAAGACACAGAATGTAAGTGATGGTTAAGTTGAATGAAAGGATCCTCAAAGTTTGTTACAAACATTATAAATAAATTTAATCGCCATTACTAGCAAGCAAATAGAATTAAAATGAAGTGACAAAAATTTAAACATGAAATTAGTTCCACTAATGCATCCAATAATGAACAGCTTTTCCGTTCCAGCATTTTCTGTTTTCATTGGCTTTGATAGTGGCAACACAGACTCCTACTGGTTTTTGGGACCTCATTCTTATGAAATTTAGGTTTGGCACAACTGTGATAGCAGCACATCTCATACTTGTCTGTGATAATAGATCGACTGATGCAATGATCTATTTGCATGTGCAGTTACAAGATGATACCTGCAGATTAGTCCTACAGTTGAAACAAACCATTCCCACTGCAGCTTCTGCATAGTTACACTTTTTAAGAGAAAACAACTTTGAATTGTTTTCTGCATTATCGACAGGGACCAGTCTGGATTCTAGATCATGTCTCAAATACTTAGGAGACGGCTGGGTAAGAGGTGATGCTAAGACACAGTTATGGGGTAAAAAAAGCAAAGTCCTGTGGTTCTGCCTGAAAGCTGACAACTTGTGAAGGTGGTTCCACTTCTTCCATTCACAGTGGTCTCTGATGGGAACTCTATATCCTCCAGCTGTCAAAATGCTGTTCCTCTTCCTTAGACACAGGCTCTTCTCCCACGACCATGCCTGAACAGCTGCTTTTACCTTTGCAGCAGATGCCTTCACCTTGACCTTTTTTTTTTTTTCTTTTTCAGACAGCCTTTTAGCATTTTGAAATATTCATGTGATCTGACACATCTGGTTTGGTTTTCCTTCAGAGTAACCTTCGGAGTAGCAAAACTGCAATAAAACAAAGGCTTCCTCTTTCTTTCCTCATTGTCTTCAGGATTTTAACATCTGTTTACCAGTACTCACATCTTCATTTTCTGGATAGCTGTTCATGCAAGGTGCCTCTTTAAGAAGAGATAAATCACAAGGTGCTGGCATTTTTGTCAATCTACATCAATATGTTAATAAACGTAGGCTCAGTAGATCTATACTGCTACCAGTTCTAACATCGTTATTTTTAAAGCATTTATTTATGGAACAGCTAAACAAAAAGAATTGTATTTTAAAATATCTGGACAAATTTTTCTATTTGAGCCACAGAAATGGGGATTTAACTGTAAAATTTTCAGTGGATTCAGTAACTCTTTTATCATTGATTGAAATTCTTACTTTTTTCACCAAAATCCTTGCCCTACATCTTCTTGATTTCTTAAAGCCATTAAAGTTTCTGTAATTAATAAGTTCATCATTTCCATACCAACAACTTGTAACTTTCAGGGTCTATTCAGTCACTTCCTTACCTGTTATACAGCCATCATTGAGCTGGCACCTGATGATTTTCGGGATTCTGCAGATTTTTCTGCAGTCTGGGCTGGTAAGAAATATGCTTGACACCATTTTACTAGGAGTCAGTTTGGAAATGAAACTGCTCTTGAAAGCAGACTAGTGGCACTCTACTTCCAACAGCTCTGTAATCTTCCACCTTTACTATTTTACATCCTCCTTCTTACCCTTCTGTCTTACCAAAAGATGCCATGACACTGCATTGTCAACAGAAAGCAGTTTAAACAATGCCAATATAGAAATACCACACTTCTGCAAAGTGCGTGCTCTCAGAATGAGAGTTCAATAATCCCTTTGGATTCCTCTCCCAGAGGGTATCAGGGTGCAAAGATTTTGCTTTCTTGGCCTTATGCCTCAGATTAGACCCCTACACAAAACCCCACTTGTTTTAAAGAAGTGTCAAAGCAACACCAGCGGAATGAAGGGCTTAGTGCAACACATTTGCTTTAGCCATACGGTTCTTCCATTTCCTTCTTCCTTTTCATTATTATTATTAGGCACTTCAGGAGCCCTTTTTTCTGTCTGCCTCATTAATCCTTTTTTCGTATTTCATATCCTATTTCACTCATTTCTGTACATTATTGTATGCTGCTTGTATTTGCTTGTTCTGCACAGCATGCCTTCCATTACCCAGTTTGTTTTCCTTTTGTTTCAAGCCATGTGGTTTCCCTGGATTCTTTTCTGGATGTTGGTTGCTTTGTTGTTTCTCAGCATTTCTAAATGAGTCATTTCATTTTGGCTCTGGTTCTGTTGTTCAGGTTCAATATATATTTTAGATGCAATATATCACAAAATGTTCATAATTGTACTTTAAAACTGATGACTGCCATTATGATATTAATTTATTTACTTTTAATCTAGATGTACCAAGGAAATTTTGAACATTAGTAATATGAATTCAAGCATGATTTGAAGGGGAGAGGATATTATTGTGCCAGTGTTATTAACAGACTTTGAGAATGCTTTTTCAATATCTTCCATACACGAACAATTTAAATAGGATAAATCAAGTTTGATGATTGTAAGATTTCTATATAAGCTAAAGAAAAATACTAATCTTCTCTGGGAGGAATAATGATTGGTTACTAGCAAGACATAAACCTCTAGGACAAACTTAGATGTTTTAAAATCCTGACAGTAACAATCTGCAAGATTTCAATTGCTGCCTAAGAAAAGAGTCAAATAAGAAGGATAACATATTACTGACCGAAATAGTCTGAAAGTAACTTCAGACAGAAATCTTTATTGTAAATATTGGCGAGTTGTCTTTGCTTTCTTTCTTTACTATACATCTGTCATTCTAACTTTCTCTCTCTTTTGCTTTTTCTCTCTCCTCCTTTTCTTCTTCTCCTCCTCTCTGTCTTTCCCTAAACATTTCTCTTCCTCTCATTTCAATTCTCTGTATTGATTGTTATCAGACTCTTAATACACCACATGACTTTTATTCCATTCTGCGTTTATTACAAGGAGAAACCAAAAATTAATACATTCTACAAGCATGGACATCTAAGACAACATCTTGAATCAACGTTTTCAGAACAGGATTGCTCAAATTCATAATATTATGAACTACAATCATAATTTTTTTCTGGGTTGTTTTATAAATTGACAGAATATATTTTGTGTTATTTTCTGTTTTTTTCTGCATTTTTCCATTTAAATGGAATGACAATCTGTTGCATTCTAATTCTAATATAGGAATATATACAACTACAACTACTACTACTAAAGCCTTTGTCCAATACATTTTATCTTTGCAATATATGATACTTTAAAAAATACAAGATATTTCTAAGAAATACAATTTATGTCATGGAATACTATATTAATGGTGCTGCTACTGTTGTTACTATGTTTGTGTAATGAGCTTGGGGGTCCTGGTAGTACTGCATAGATATAGAGCAAAGAAACTGCCCTTTTTTAAAAGAATATACAATATATTAATTTCATTCAGGTATACGTATTCCACCACAAAGTTACATGAAGTTTATATACTCAAGATTAATTATAAATAAATAATGCCCATACTGAATGACTCCAGAATTATAATTTTAAAAGAGAAATTCAATGACATTTAGTCTCTCTAAATAGGATTTCAGTCTCTCAATGGGATTTAGGCGTTCTTGAAATGCAAGATTTGTGATTATGAAATTGTATTTTATTAAATGTCTCACAGTTATGAATCTAAAATGAGTTGTGATTATTGCTTTTCAGTGTTATTTGTATAATCAACTTTCTTCATTTAAGGGAAGTCAGGGATTAGCTATTTCTTCTTTAATGCCTTCCTCAATATTCTGACATGCTTTGATTGAACACACATGATTTTTCTTACCTTCCAGGGATTTTTGCTCAGACCTGTGTCTGTGAGAATGGTATAGGAGAACAGTAGAACTGTCTCATAAAGACACTGTTATTATTTGAAGACCATTCATTACTGTATATATAATTTAAAACATTTAAATTAATTGTGAAGGACAGAGGGAAATTAAAAATGGGCTCAGAATACAGAGACTTTCTTATGTGTGATTTGTGAAGGAGGAAAGCAGGAAAAAAGATAGTTTTCTGTCTTATAATGATTAGATAAAAAGCAAGAATAATTACCAGCTCAGTGGGTAAGCTGGTACAAAGGAAGAAACACTCACCAAGCAGTTGTTTTGTTCAGCTTCAGCAGATTGCACACATAAACACACAAACACACACACCCCTTGGTGAGTTTTGCTACCCTGTAAAATCTAATGAATTATCTTCATAGCACATTTTGATGCATGTTGTTCCATATGATGGGTTGATGTCATTTCAGTTTTTATACTGTCTAAGACTTAACTAATGGCTGCAATACAAATTAAGGACAACAAGGTAGGTATGGAAATGATGAGTGTGTTTTTCTAAGTCTTTCCAGATTAAGCTTGTTACTAGCATGAAATACAATGATGACTCCATGAATAATTCTTAATAATCTTGAGTATAAAATGTAGACCAATCTGGATAAACCCTAGTGAAATAAAACTTCTGTTTCCCTACTTGATATTCTGCACTGTGTTCACGTAAGAGATTACTTCTTTTATCAACTATTCATTCAAGTAAATTTCAGAGCAGACCCAGGAGTTCTGTAAATCTGGTACAGAGTAAACACATTAATATTAAACAGCATGCTATTTCATCTGAAATTGCTTGATGTACCTTACATTCTTTGTCAAAATGCTCTGAAGAGTATCACATGCATCGCTCACAGGAAGAGGACCTTCGGAAAACCAGGTTACAGAAATCCAGACTTGGTATCAAAGACATGAATGACCAGACCAACAGAAAAGAGATTTAGGCTTGTCAGGTCAGATAGTTCAGTGACTATAGTTTAATTCATTAATGTATGTCTGCTGGGAGTCTAATTCTCTCATAACTGTTCAGACTTCTAAGTCTGAATCCACTAAAATACTAAGTTTCCTGTCTCCTGTAATGGCGTAGTTTCTGAGGTTTCAACTGGCTATAATTCTTCTTTATGTAGCGAGTATCATTAGTTTTAAGATAAGGACAGCACATTCACAGAAATTAACAGTGGAAATATATCAGCAAGCACTGGAGAAGAAAAACAACAAAATTTTAAAAGTATTAATCTTCTAGTCATTTCCTCCTAGCTATAGGTATGAGGGTTGTAGATTCAAGGGTTAGCGTCAGGAGAGAAGAAATGCTTACTGAAATTCATGGTTCATATCACCCTGGTATCAAAGCATTCTTAGAAGATGCTTGCCCCTCCATTTTCTGCTCCATGTCACTTAAACCAATGCCTTATTCTCTTTAGAGCACTGGGTGCAATATAAACCAAAGACTCCAGGTACCTTTTTGTCTTTTTTTTTTTTTTTTTTTTTTTTTTAGCAGCATAAAAACTTTCACATCCTGCAATGATTTAAGGAACACCACTATTTGCTTGCTAAACTATATGGTGTAACACACAGTTAATAGACTGTCCATGCTTTTTTCAATGAAAGATCAAAATGATGTACCTAATTCCTTTCTCACTGGTACCAATTTTAAACCCATTGTGGGAGTATTATATGACATTTTACTGTTAATCTAGTTTGTTCTTCTCAGTGATGCATACACCATATTTGGATTTAAACAGATCTTAAAAGTTAGAAACACTCAGACCCAGTATTTGTTATAGGGAAACACCCATCAGCTGAATTGTTTCAAGATACTAATCTGTGCAAAAATAAAGGGTGCATATGGTAGGGAAAAGAGATGGGTACAAAGCGTAAGACAGCAATCTTCAAGCAGATGAGGAAAATAAAAGATTTTCCCCAAACTGAAAGTATAATCTGTCTTCTATCGACTCACCTAATCTATGCAAATTTGCAATGTGTTCAGCAACCAGTAAACATGGACAGAGTAAAGATGGATGTTCCATATGCGGGAAGGGCAATGCTTATCCAGATGCTGCAAAGCGATCTTAATTTGTGGCTCCTTTAGACCAAGAACAAAGCAGATTGCCTGAAACCATAGCTACTAGTTCAAATGTCAAATTTCTCCCTTAAATGTACTACGGAGGCAGCAGCAGCTGACAGGCAATCCAAGTGTAGAGGATAAGTGGATAATGGAAATTCCAGGAGAGATCCCTTGCAGCAATTGAGGAATGCCAAAGGTGAAAAGAAATGCTACAGTCACTTGGGTGTGAATGTTTGTCAATATTGCTGAAACATTCTGCTATGAGCAGTGCAAATTCAGTATTGTTTCTGTCGTCTTCCTGTTCCTCTGCCAGAATACACCATTCTCTCTCTTTTTTTTTTTTTTCTTCTTTTCCCTTTATTACTGGAAATGCAGACTACAGCAACAACATCAAGTGAAAATCTGACCCATTCAGCAAAAAATGAGAAATGTAGCCAGGGATTTTCAGTTACTGCCTCACATCTAAATGCACAGAAATTCTACTATCTACCCAGGTAAAGCAGAAAGCTGTAAGGCTCCTTTACTTACGGTGATCCTGCATGAACACAGTCCTTTCCAGGTCAGCATCGGTGCCTGGCAGGCTTACTGGGCCAGGTTGCAAAACACTTAATTTTGAATAGGTTTAAATTTTGCTCCATTTTATACTGGTTTTGGACAGGATATTATTGCTTTGGAAGGTCATTCTATTTCTACAACTCACCTTTGAGGGAGCAAGTGAAGATTTATTTACTTTTTCTTTTTATATAAGAGAAACTAGGTAATAGGGCAGAGGAAAATCCCAGAGAGAAGTCCTGCTGTGAAGCATAGGGGTAGGACAGAACAGTTAACTAGAGAACAACATTTTTTTAAATGAAGTTCCTTGTTTAATGTGAGTTTTAACCATTGTCATGCTGACAGCTGGGGTGCTGAATAAGCTTGTTTGGGATATGAGCTAGCATTTGCATGCGTATGTGCTTATGTGTAATTTACATAGTTTTTTTGAGATACATTACAATTTGCATCACTTTTTCTAAAATGCTTGCAATATACCAGATGGAATAATTGTGTTTCGATTCTGAAGGATTATTTTAAAACAAGATCCAGTGCAGTACTTCATTTATAATTACTGAGAAACGTAAGAAGCAAGACATGAAGGAACTATATATAATACTATTTTGTCAGAGTTATTACATGACATTTGACCTCTCTGAAGAGTTCCTGCTTATCTTCAACACTCCTTTTTCCATATCCCGGATTGCATGATAACAAAGTCAAATGTTCTCTACCGCATTAAAATTTGAAATGGTTCTTTTTCACTTGAACTGCAATGCTCTGACAACAGTATCAGTTGCTTCAAAAGAAAACACAAGTACTCCTGCAACAAATGGCTTAAGGAGAAAAAATATAGTTCAAAAAAAATCTCCTTTAACTAAGGGAACAGTTTAGTATACTATAGTCAAATTTAAACAGTCTTCTTGAAGGGAAAGTTAACCATATGAAGTTTGGCTTTAGCCACCTTGTTGCAGATACCCAAGCTGGCTCATACAAAGCTAGTCAGGGCACCTCTGTAACACATCACAGCAAAAGCACACCTTAGCTTTGCTTCTAAGTTCATATAACCTTTTACATATAGCAAGGTTATAAAGTAATTTTGTTTACAGACATTAAAAAAAATTTTTTTTTCCCTTTTCAACACACCCAATTTGGTTATATATCAGAAATGTTTCAAAAATGTACTTCACAATGTATCTGCAAGCTGACTAGATGGCATAACAAAGTATCATTTGAGAGACAAACAATTTGCTCTCCAAGTTTCATTCCTATAGATTTTTGGAGTATGCTGATTAGATGACAAACTGGTATGAAAGGCACACATAAATAAAATTAACAAAGAAATCTCCCACCTTGGGGCACCATCTGATCTTGCACATCTGTGTGAAAGTAGTAAAAAGTCTAAATTTCAAATGTTATTACCTTTTCCGTCATATTTTCTGAGGGCCTAAATAGTGCATGCCCACCTATCCACACCTCTTTCTGTGTGTAGCTCAAGTGATGACAGTATTCCATGTGTTTTATAGATTCTTTTTACTAGGTTCTACATAGTTTTCAATTTGCATAATCTTCATGAAAACCAAAGGGAAATAATCCTTTTGAAACTATTTTGCAAGGCCATCACCCAGCTCCTTTACTTGATTAAATTAAACCTTTCCCAAGTAATTTTTCATTTATTAGAAATGTGACCTATGAATCTTCATATAACTAAGATTTACAGCAGATTAGGGACAAGGTAAAGTTTGCATTTGTTGTAGGTTTAAAAAAATTGCTGTCCTATTTCTGGTAAACATAATACGTTTCACATATGCTCCTTAAAATTTTATAGTAATTCCCTGCAGTGAAATCAGTGCTGGGTCACAAGGACATCACTATTGACATATCCAAACACCAAAACCAAGATACTCCTTTCCAGCAGCAAATTGTAGATAATGCCTTTTTCATCACTTCTCTCTCTTTAGTGTATACCTATAATGCAAGCACAACTTATTTGAGAAACCAAATATGAAGTCCTGAAACAAGTCCCATTAAAAACCCTCACAATATTAAAAGATATAATATTCACTTTGCAGAAATGATGCCATCAGCAACAGCTGTAAAAATCTATCATTCCTCATATTTTTGTGCAGCCGAGAATATGGATAGCCTATTAGCTTGAGTGTTGTGCCACTATTCCTGAGTATAGCAGTATTATTCAGAGGGAATTAACTGTAACTATATCAGTAGGAGGGTATTTGCACGATGAAAGGAGCATAGATGTAAGAAAAGACTTTTTAATGTTTTGGGAACCAAGAATTACTTACGACTAAATCTGTAGCAAAACACATGCAAGGACTGCTGCTGGTGTGCTTTCTTTCAAATACAGCACTGCATCTAAGATTAAGAAACTATGTAGCATAAAATATCACGGAAAAATATAGCAAAAGTGTAACTTACACTGCTATTTTATTTTAAATAGTATTCTTGTAAAGTGGTTTTCCAGTTTCCAGGAAGGTCATTCTGTTTCATTTTGTTCCTTGCTAAAATGCTTAGAAAAAAAATTTAACCTTGAAGAATCTCTGTGTTTTCCTGAGTGGATACAATCCTAGTTGGGATATTTAGTCAACAGAACAACTGGAGACTAAACACCCATGGGGAAATTAGGAACAGAACTCTGTGCCCTTCTTGACTCATGATAACATGTACCCATTTTTCCCTTACTGACAGCAGTAATTCACAGACTGTAAAGTATGACCTTTGAAATGGTGTCCATAGCTGTTACCTGACCCCTGCTTCCAGTAACAAGACCAGTCAACTTTTGGAAGATGTGGATCATATAGGAGAGCTTTGATAAGTATGAAATAAAGCGAGTACAGTGCAGAGACATCTATCAGTTTGGTAAACCGTTTACTTTGGTAAACCGTTCCTCAGCCACAAAGCCCTGGCTGCTTGTGATTAACATGCTTTGCCTCTCTCTCTGTTTATCATTTGTAAGGAGAAATCGCTCCACACTGAATATAGTAATGAAAGTCAGTATAAGGTATATATTGCAGAAATTATATAAAATATAATTTAGTGAATAAGTTATTCTATCAGATGGAATTGAGGGAGAAAGAGCCAGCAGCAGCAGCGAAACAGGAGAAGATGTGGCGTACAATGCAGTTTGAAAGAAGTGGGGAAGTTAGCAAGATACAGATGGCAGGAAACACAAAGAAAATGTTGACATTAACAGCTTGCACAGGCTGCAAAGGAAAAAAGGAAGGAAGCAGGAAGTGATGGTGGAGAGACAAGTTAGGGGCTATATCCGTGTTAAACTGCAGAAAATCTGTACAGATTTTTAAAAGAAAGAGGTGGTTTTGAACTGGATTCTTAAAGAGCTGAGGAGTCATTTCAAGGTGACCTGTTTCTATTCATAGTCTAAGTGGTAAGATTGGTTCCAGAGTTCTGCAGGTAAGAAGACGACAGAGGAGTTACAAGGACAATAAAAGGGAATTAAAGGGAATGTAAAGACAAACAGGCTGGAAGATTTCAACACTGTTGGACAGTGCACTCTAACAGAAATATGGGCTGACAGTGAAAAAAGAAATGTAGTTTGGGATCCAGGACTCCATTGCTCTGAGAGAAGTTTAAGACCAGTAAGCAGGCAGCAGTCTCCTCAGAATCCTCCTTACTCTTGTAACGCAGCATCTTTAGCATTTTCTGGTGTTATTTCCAAATGAAGCCAGCACATCAGCCAGCAGTACAAACCCAAACCCAAGTAAATTTTACTAGCTACCCACCGCTAATTGCTAATAGGTAACTGAAAGAATGACCATTGACCAATCAGATGCCAGTATTACTTAACAACCTTAGGGTTTAACAACCTATCTCTAGTTTAAAAATATATTTTGAGCATTGAAACAGAGTGGTGGAGTTAAAAATTTTCTGAAATAAGAACTAATGCTAGCATGTACATTCCCATTTTACACAGTAGCCTCCACACTTCTGAATACAGATGTTTTCACCACGTGCTTGCATCCTGCTAAGTGAAATGCTTTAGCATATCCAGATGTCAGTAAGTCAGAAAGCTAGAAACAGTGTAAGTATTCACTGGTATAAGGAAGAGTTAAAGTCCTACCAACACACAAACGATTTCTAGCACGCTCTGACTTTTTAGAAGATTGAAGTTGTGTTGTTGCTTTAATGACATTTACTGAAGAATTATAATACAAACTTTGCATTAAAAAAAAAACACCACACAGAAGTATTTTTGAAATAAACTCCTCACCAGTCTTTCCAAAAGAGCCCTTCTCCCTTCTTGGATACACCAGATACTTATTTCCAGCCTCCTACTTTACAGACTTCTCGGCATATAAACTTTTTGGCCTGTCAGCCGTATGTCTGTGGACCTTATGGACTGCTGCCTTTATGAGTTTTAACCATACGTCCAGCTCCCACAGCTACTACAGTGGTGGATTATCACAGAGGCCTTAGAGAACAGAATGACATCATGCACTATTGTTACTGCCTTTACTAGCTCAGCAATACACATATCCATACAGCCAAACATTTCATGGACTTCCTCTCCATGTTGTGTTTCAGTTGTTGCGGACATGATCCATGTGATAGTGACAGAATTATTCAAACATTTTGTTCTTCAATAGCAGCTCTAATTCTGATATAAACTGCTTGTCTTAGATGTTTCTGTGGTACATTAAGAGCTGTAATCTGTATGTGTAATCCTCTTTGTGCTGTGACGTAGCACGAGTCAGCTGTCTGATACGGTATTCCTATCCTCTCTGGACAAAAAAAAGGCAGCTAAATCACTGTAGTGTCATGAAATCGCAGTATATTAAACTATTTGTATCATAATGCTTTGGATACTTTCCACATTCTGAAAAATATGGACTAAATTATAATTCCCAAATCCTACCCCTGAAGAAATTAAAATGATAAATAAGCATATCAAAATTAATCATCATACCACAGCACCAAGTTCACAGAAACGCATGTGCCCTGCACAGCTGCCAGAGCCTCCGTACACCTCTTGCTGCTTTTCTACTTGTGTATAAAGTGTCCCTGGACATCATGTCCTTCACCGGTGAAGCCCAGGGACAGAACATTCTTCATTAATAGCTTATTTTTCCTGGCATTGTATCAGAATCAGTACTTCCAAAAACACAGCAGGGATTGCATTATAGCAAGGGAAAATTTCACTACTGCAAGAAAGAAGTGATACAGTTTACAAGTTAATGGCTCCTTATAAAAGAAAATGAAACCCTTTTATTTATAAATACCCAAGTACTTCAGAATTCCTGAATCTTAGCCTCTTTCTCTCCTTCCTACTAACAAGAGTTCTGCTTCTTTTAGAAAGCCTCCTTTAGCAAACGCTGCCGGTACCAAACGCGCTGCACTGATGGGCACTGAGGTTTTTCCGCGTGCCGGCGGAGGGGCGCGGGCTCCCTCAGGCCCTCGCCAGGCAAAGGGCACCCCTGGCCCGGTCCGGCCCGGCCACCCTCACAACATGGCGCCCCCCACACCCCCGTTGCCGAGGAGCGCCCCAGGGCTTTCCGGCGAGACAAGCCCGCCGTGGGTGCTGCCCGCCGCGCTAGCCGGAGTGAAGATGAGTTCCCCCGTTGCCCTCTCTCCCTCCCAAAGTTCAGCAGCAGGCCGGGACAACCTTGTCCACACCTCCTCCCCCTCCAGGCTCCGCCGCCGAATGCCCCACAGACGCCGCCGCGGGGTATGAGGTGCGGTTCGCGCGCTCCGGCCGCACAGCAGCATCGCGGCGCCACCTGCTGGCCGACGGGGCGGGGGCGTGAGGGAGCCGAGGGGAAGCAGGAACCCGCCCTTGCCTTGGATCAATTAACTTGGTTAACTACAGGTATAAAGCTGCTGTCTGCATTCCCAGGGGAGTCTTTTCCTTTCCTCACTGAATGTCCCTCACCAGGTGAAACACGTCCCTACCGCAGCCGGGATCTTGGGCGCCTGAGCTTGGCCACCTCGTCAGCCCGGCACAAAGGCCACCTGTCCCCATTTGGGGCTCTGGCAGGTCTCTGGGGCCAGGGTTTCAGGAGTACTCGACAGGACGAAGCTTGGAAGGGAAAAAACGTCCCTGCAAATGGCTGCAGCGCAAGGTTGAGGCACCAAAGCTCTTGGTAAATTCTCCCATGCAGGTGCTGGCTGCAGGCACAGCCGCTGGGAGCTCAGCAACAGTTGGCTGGCCTTCTCCTGCGACTTACAGCTCTGCCCACCAGTCAGCCTCACAAAGCTGGATCTGTGTGAAGCTGTCCAGATGCGGTGGTTTTCTTCTGGAGCTGAAGATGTAGAGTGTTTTACGTTGACTACAGCTGCCCCCTCTGAGTATTGCTTTTGAGGGCAGCCACCTGATGTTGCTCCCACACCTCTGCAGCTCAAGTCCTAAGGCCTCGGTCTGTTACTGAGCATCTTTATCTTTGACCAAAACCTCCCAGTTTTGTCTGATTTAATAGCTGGATGCTTTGGAGCATTGTGATAACCTGTAGGCTGTGTGAGAGAGTTATCCTTTAGTATTAGCTTTCCTTCTTGTAAATGACAGGGGTAAAGTGCATATGGAGACTGCTGGAAACCTTGACATAGCTGACTAACAGGCCCATTAGATAGCAATGCAATTCACCCCTTGATCCTCTACAGAGCAAGTGTGGGGGGATAGTCTTTCAGCATAATAACTGGCTGCAATTTGAACTGAAGTCAAGCAGGAGGCTAGCTGACCATTAGTGACAAGTTGTAGGAATACATTGCATACTGAATTCTTTGAAAAACATACTGCCTTTTCTAAAACTCCATACTAAGTGTATGTGGCCAGTCGCCAGCCAACATTCTTCTCTTGTACTGTGAGAATTCTTTTCCCTTGGCTCTGTATCTTTACACTGTGAGCTCTTCAAGGTTAGGATAAATATTTATGGTTTGTTTTGTCTCGAAAAATAGAAAAAATAAACCAGATAATAATAGATAATAAATATTCATGTGCTATGATGTCTGCATATTCATATAGGCTAAGGAAGTGCTCAAGGTCCGTGTATGTTTGCAGGCCAGAGTTGCTTGAAAATTATCTCTATATTAAAAATACCAGTTTTTCAGAATGAACACCTTTGCAGAAATATCTCCATGAAGGAAAAAATCCATTTAGACATTAATAGATAAGGTGATGACCTTGTAAGGTGAAACTGAAATTTCATTTTGGAAAGAAGCATTTAAATTTTTTTCTGTTTCAAAAGAATAAGTATAATTTTAAAATTTTGTATAATAATGCAAACCATTCAGAATCTTCACTCTCTCACCTTTTGGCTTTGTTTTTTTGGGTTTTTTTTTAGCTGTATGAGGTATTGCTGAAAGGATTTACAGAGTTTCTGCAGAAGGAGCAGATCACCAGGGTCTCTTTCAGGAACTTCTGCTCAAGTGAATGACACTCCAGATGTAATTGTTGAGATCTGCAAATGTTGTGAGAGACATAATTTTATTTTATTCTAACTCTCTTTGTAATAGTGGGCTTTATTTTTTCTATGTTCATTTTGAACAATGACATTCTAAAAATCTATAAATTATCTACGTATAATAATGTTGCAATATTTTCCATGATTTATTTTAACATAAGAGATAAGACTTGGGAAATTCTGCAAGCCAGCCTTCTGTGTGATTTGTTGGTTAGTTTCTCCCTAAAGCCTTTTTCTGAAGGCAGATAGCCAGACTAGTAGCACCATATTTAGTTTCTATTCTGATTTATGTATGGAGAGTAGTATTGGATCTCATTCCTTAATGTTATCTCTGGGGCACACAGGACTGTGTGAATTCTCTCTCTTCAAATCTGTCCTGTGGTGCAGCTTCTTAATCAGAGCTGACTAGTAACTTTTCCATTCCTATATACTTGGTAGGTGGAACATACCTGAACTTACATGCTTATAAAGGTAGAATAGTTGTTGGTAGATTTTTCTCCTTTGAAATTAGATGAGCCATTGCTGCAGTGAAAATGCTCTTTCACTGTTTATTTTCTGGATGATACATTAAAATACTGTTATTGGGAAAATCAACACATTTATTTGAAAGTGTACAAGAGCGGTAAAAGTAAGATAAAGAAAGTTGAGCATAGTTTTGCATGCTACAGCGATTGTTTTAAGTGAGAAAACCATGTTTTGTATCCGTATTAACTGGCTTAGTTTGAATAAGCAATCTGACTGGCCAGGGAAGATTATGAACTCAATAAATAAAGAAAATTCAGACTGTGTATATATTCCACTTTCTTTGCCAGGAAACAAATTATCTTGAAGCGTGTAATAAAATAAACAAAATAGACTTGGCTTTCGCAGTATGATCTGCGAGGGTTGCAGAAGTTACACTGAACTTTCAGATTCTGCCAACGATCTCCTGTTGTTTTACACATAACTGATATGAACACAGCCAGCAGTTTCTGGAGGATAGGGAAGTATCTAGCAATCAATAGTATAGTAGATTAGCAACAAACATAACAAGGTGGCTTGATTGGAAGTAGGTCAATATGTATATCCAGTTTAATATTTTCAAGTTGTCCTACACAATGGCTGTATAAAAATCAATCACTTTTTTTCTCCAAGATTTAGCAAAATTGCCATCTGGTTTGGTAGTTACATCAATAAAGTTTTACAGGTGCTGTTACTGAAACAGAATGAAGATAAGTAGCAAGATGATTCCTACAATAACTCCTAGACAGATTCTGCTTGGTGAAAAATCAATCTCTAGCAAATGAATTATGCCATCCTATTTAATTTGGAAAGTTTACATTCTGAATTTTCAGACCCTCTGTTAATTATGTTGTTTGTATCATTTTTAAATCGGTTGCTCTGTGAAGAGAAGAACTGACGAGTCTGGTCTCCTGCAGATGAAAGCTGATGCTGAACAAACATGGGAGTTATTCCACATAGAGTGGACTGTGTTGCTCGTTTCACAGTGAATCTGTCCTACTCACTGCCTTTGAAACATGTAGAAACTGAGGCAGACAGACAAATGATCAAATTAGTTAGGAAACCAAACTGCATATATGACATATTTAACCATGGAATTTGAATATTTTAACTTTCTAATAGGTAGGTGGCTTCAATTTTGGATCAGTTAACTTTTTGATGAAGCTGTATCTGAGAACTGTCAGCTTTTACCCTTTTCATAAATTAGTTTTCATTACAACCATATTTGCCTATCTTAGACTTATTTTAATTAAAGGGATAAAAATATCTTTTTCCAAAACAAGCACAGACTTTGTAACTTCAGCTGGGGTATCCAACACATTTCTGCTATGCAGTGTTAAGGAGGGAGGACCCCATGGTATTTTCTGTGCAGTGATGTTATCAGTGTTAGGCAGTTGTCCTAGTTTCTCTAGGGTGGTATGAGCAGAGGCTACATAATTACAGGACAGGTATCCATAGGGAGACATCTGAATTCCTCCTTAGCCACCCACATGAAGACTCGCTATAGCACTGCCTGCATAGAGCAACTTGTAATGATTTGAGACAGTCTTGAATTTGAGAACAACTGCACACTAGAAGGTATGAGAGACCAGAATCTATTAAACGTAAGCTACCTATTTTAGTGGTGAAGGCACTGGCATGCCTATCTTAAGCCTGTTTGAAAATCTTAACCACTGTATCTTCAGGTAAGGTCGCCATTGGTGTTATTTTCATCTAAAATAGGCCTATCCGCCTTTGTTAAGCCAGGACCTATTTTGATACATATGACTGTTGACATACTTAAAAAGTTCTTTACAGTACCCAGATTCAGTAAGGGAAAAATGCTGAAACAGTGAAAAATAGATTCAAAGCAGAGTGGTGCCACTGTACTGGCTAGGGATTCTCTAACCTCAGTTGCTGAAGACGGAAAAAAGCTTACTTCACTCTATCAAGAAAAAAAAAATATTAAAAAAATCAATCCTCTGGTGACACAAATACATACATCCTCACAAAAAAGCAGATAGTTTTCAAAATAATAGTTTCTGTAGTAATTTCTGAACCACTATTACATGCAGGGGTCTGAAAGACATGCTTGCAGTGGCTGTACAACTCATACAGTTTTTTCCCAGTTCAGGATCAAGTCTTCACCCATAGCACCTACTAAATGAAAGAGTGCCTTAACACATTAGATCTGCCTTCTCTCAAGCCAGATTTTTCATTATTTCAAGAGGGAGAAAGGAGTGTCTTTATTTGTCAATAAAAAAGGCTTAAAAATAATTTGGAACTGGGAAAAAAAATACAGTAGCCCAAACTTTACTGACAGTTACGCAAATACAGTATTATACTGTCTTTGCCAAAAAATGCAGTCAGAAGTAAAAATGCATCAGCATTGTCTGTTTCGGAACCTGCACCTCTGTGCCTGAAAGCAGAATTTGGTTCAATACTTATAAATACATCTGCCAGATCACCAATAGGATAAGATGATCCCCTTCCATGATGGTTTCACCTAAAATGCCAGGCTGTGGGCTGGAGATCCTGAGACACAGGTGTGTTTTCCATTACAACTGCTCAAGAAAGGTAATCTTCATCTTCTCTGAGCATGGGAATGGTAATCTTTATCTTCTCAGAGCAGCAGAAAACCTTGCACTGTGCAAATTCAGAAGACACTTTTATTGAGCTTTTGAGGAGCTTTCCAAAACTTTGGCACTTTCTCTTTGACTAGTCCAGGGTTTATTTTTTAATTTAATCATTACAGTGATACCAAGAATGATAACACAGCAGACCTCTCAACTTACCTGGCTCCTAACACATTAAACTCATTATTTACCTCTAAAGTTTTGAGATCCCTCTCTTGAGAAACAAACAATTGCCAGCCTTAACCTCCAAATTTGTTTATTTTTGCCAAAAAAATGTACCAAAATTGCATCAGGGTGCAGCAAGGCCTGCCTGCTCTCCAAGGAAGGCGAGCCAGGAGCCGAGTGTGACAGCAAGTCAGACAGGAGCAGCGTCCTTGCCGACAGCATTGCAGTAGTCAGGATCGGGGCCAGAGATAATGATCATGGTCACACACAGCCCAGCGATACCCTTGCAAGGCCGTAGTGCTGGGGCAGGTGCAAGGCTGAGCTGGGAAGCCTAGCTGGTGGGTCTGGACCAGACTTGGGGAGGTCCAGGACTGGGTGCAGGCCAGCTGTTGCAGAAGTGTGGTGCCAGTGGTAAAGCCACAGCTGGAAATGGCCCCCAGGGGAAAGGAGGGACAAGTCCTTGCTTCCAGCTTTCTTTACTGTACCGGTGAAGGAGCCCACCTTGGGGTCAGCCAGCCAAACTCCTTCACTCTGCAAACTACACAGCAGAAGGGGTTCACGCTCACAGCCCTGGCAAATTGGAGTTTGTACCAATTTTGGAGATGTAACACATGTGCATAGACACACACTGTACTTCAGCCACCTCAGAGAACACTGACAGAATTACTTCAGCTGCTCTGGGCTTTGGTATCAGAAATATTTTGTATTTCTATGCTGAGGAGCAAAAATTAACCATTTTAGAACAATTTTTAGGCCTTTCCAATTAAGCTGGCCAAAAGTGCAAACTCTTGAAACTAGTGACCAAAACATTTTGCCATATATTTAAAAACTAATCCTAGTATTGCTTCATTTTTTTTTCAGCTGGCAAACCTAATCAATCATTGTGACTATTAATTTCTCTTGGTGTGCTTACAGGATGCAGTGTCACCATTTTACTGTGTTACAATATCACACTGACACACCTGAGAAATTTGGTAGTGGGGATCAGTCTTGCCCAGTTACAAGCTTTTATCTGTTTGTTAGATCTTTCATGCCTAGTTTTACAGTGTGTTGCATGCCTAGGATGTAGCAAGTTCAAAGCAACAGATGTAAATGCTACAGTAGATGAAGAGTAAGTGTAATAGCAATTAGTTGTCTTTTAACATTGTTTTCATCCTATCAGGACAGAAAAAGTTGACTGCTTGTGGTTAAACATGCTGTAATTTAGGAAGGAGGTACAGAGAGAGATTTCCATGACCATAAGAAATACAAGAACCTAGGAAGCTGGCAGCCTTTGACTTGTTTGTGCGTAGGCCTTCATGCATCTGTTCGAGTGCTTTCCTGACAAAATGTGTTTTCCTGACTAGAGCCCTTTGAGTTTTAATCCTAGTGTGTGCTGGGTTGATGCATAAACAGGAATTATGTTTGTATATTGATTACAAGAGTCTCAGGTCTGTAGCTATGACTAGTACAGTACCTGTTCGTATAGTAGCTTTTGTGGAATTTCATGACGTTTTGGGGGTGTGGGGGGGTGGTTGTGTTTGGGGTTTTTTTAGAGCTGTTCAGAAGGATCTAAGCTTTAATTCAATGTATCACTGCTGAATGAATTGAATTAATCAGAGACCTTGCTAGGAATTTAAGTTATAAATTGTTTTTATTTAGGGAATACTTTAGGACGTAGACAGATTGCATGTACTTTGTACATTATTATGAGATATAAATACAAGTAGAGTCTCTTTAATGAAACTTTAATTTGTTTTGGTTGCCTTGGGAATTTCTGGATAGTTAGGATTTCATTTACTACTCTGAGTTATCCTGCAGAGCTCAGTTTTTGCTAACCCATAGCAAGAGGTATTTTATGACTGAAGCATTAATACAGAGTATACACATGCTGTAAGTTCCCATCTAGAATAACACTGGAACAGGCTTCCTAGAGAGGTGGTCAATGCCCCAAGCCTGTCAGTGTTTAGACGGCATTTGGACAATGCCCTTAATAACATGCTTTAACTTTTGGTCAGGCCCTGAAGTGGTCAGGCAGTTGGACTAGATGGTCGTTGTAGGTCCCTTCCAACTGAAATAGTCTATTCTATTCCATTCTACTCTATTCTATTCTAAGTAATCACAATATAAAAGATACATTTATTAATCAGTTAGTAATTGCTATGAATAATAACCACATCTTACCAATAAAGCAACCATTTAAATATTGTTATTCTTTAATAACTGGTTTAATTATCCAGCCCAATTTCAGACTATAAGAGCAATTTTTTAATATCTTTAATTGTGTTTTAGCATCTGAGTAATTATCTAGACAATGTGACCTAGAAAAAATCATATTCCATTTGTTACCTTCTTTGTTTTGTTTGATTTTGGAGACTCAAAAAGGTCTGAAATAGTAGACAGCTTATTTTGAAGCTCAGTAGGCTGGGTCTTAGTGCCATGCAAAGAAGAGTAAGTGATGTTAGCTGTAAGAAAGAGAAAATATTTTTATTAAGCTAGTTTAAAATCTTTGTTTATTTGCAGCAGTATTTCATTGATTTTAATACAGAAAGAAATGTTTTGTTACATAGAAATTGCCATACTGAATAAAACTTAAATCTTTTAAAATCTATTTGGCAATAGTGGTAAAGGACCTTGGAGAAGCACACTGAAGTACAAGGGTAGGGAATAATCCAGTCATGCTGAAATTATCTCTTAATCAATTAAAAGTGCTTTAAAATCTATAAGTCTGAATACAGATTTATAATCCTTCTTTCCATAATTGCTGGTATGCATTTATTATTTATAGTATTGTAAACTTAGATGTTGACATTATCTATGTAAACTGCAAAATATATCTTGTATCCTGCTAAACACTTGTTCTTAATGATAGTTACAAATAATGTTACTTATAAGTAATGCTACCTTGCAGAAATACCCCTTGGCTAATTTTACAATGTGTCAGCAAAGTTATTTTAACTGATTTAAAAATTTCTGACTTCATTTTATTAAACTGAATGTTTTCTTGTTCTGGAGTGGCAGGTGTATATTAATATTATCTTTTTTAAACTAGAACACACCGTGCTTTCCTGAATTTATAGTCATCTGAATTTTTGGGAGAGGAGATTTAATTTGCAGTTCTGTGTTGTTATTGGTGTTTTTACAGCTTGTTGTGCTGTAATTTCAGGGTTTTGGGGATGCATCTGAGGAACTGTACTTGAACAAATCACTTGTAAAGTATATATACAATAATTCTCATGCTTCTAAGAAATATTTGCTCTGTTGTGAAGTACACATAATATCTCATTTGCTCAGAAATATTCAGAAATAACCAAATTACAACATTACTAACTTAAAACAGTAACTCCACTTGAAGCTACCAATCATGCACATTGTAGGAATACCAAATATCTGGAAAAAAAGAAGATTCTTGAAAACTACTGGACAAAATTTCTGGATAGAAAATGAGATGTGTCCAAGAAAACACAGGTATGACAGTTTGTGATTTGCAGTAAGATTTTGTTACAGGAATCATCATATTGTTTTTCATGTGTACCTTTCAGTATTCTGTCATAGTTTTCTTTGAATTCCTCTATGAGGGAGGATGAACTTTTGATCATCAAAAAATTCCTTTCTTGTTATAAAACCTAATAATCTGGAGTTGGAAAAAGAGGTGGCACTCTTTGATATGGTGGTATTCTGTATGTTCTTACTGAGCACAACCTCAGTATGTGCAGCTACAGTTTAGCCTCCTCAGAAAAAAACTTGGTCTGAATACTATGAAGATTAAAAACATTACAAAATTCTAAATGCTCACATGCAGCTCACATGAAAAAACTTTCTATTTTTGTTTTTATTTAGTCTTTTGAATACAATATGAATGACATCATGGATGCATCAGTGATATGGATGTGTCTTATGCAACCATTTAAAATTCTTTAGAAACTGTTAGACTTAATGTCTTTACTGGAGTATAATCATCAAACAGCACAGCAAGCCTTCAGGAAGAATTCACTCTTGCTCCCCAGCTGAAGATACAAACTCAAGATATTTGCATGGTAGTAGTATTCTTCTATTTAGACTGACATTTTCTGCCAAAACCTTTTGTATTTCCATGGAGTGATGGGTTGATACACCATGAAGAGTATTCACAGAGGCTAATTTTAACCTTTGGTGCCTAATTTCTCCTGTTCCCTCTTACAGCAGTCTGTGAATGTATGGGGTGGATTCCTTAAGAGGATGATTTTCAATACAAGCCTAACCTGAAGATCTGTATCATAGAATCATAGAAACATAGAATGGTTTGGGTTGGAAGGGACCTCAAAGATCATCTTGTTCCAACCCTCCTGGTATGGGCAGGGACACCCTCCACTAGACCGCGTTGCCCAAAGCCCCATCCAACCTGGCCTTGAACACTTACAGGGAGGGGGCACCCACAACCTCTCTGGGCAACCTGTTCCAGTGCCTCACCACCCTCACAGTAAAGAATTTCTTTCTAACATCTCATCTAAATTGACCCTCCTTCAGCTTAAACCCATGACCCCTTGTCCTGTCACTACAATCCCTGATAAACAGTCCCTCTCCATCTTTCCTGTAGGCCCCTTCAGGTACTGGTAAGCCACGATTAGATCTCCCCAGAGTCTTCTTTTCTCCAGGCTGAACAACCCCAACTGTCTCAGCCTGTCCTCATAGGAGAGGTGCTCCAGCCCTCTGATCAGCTTCATGGCCCTCCTCTGGACTTGCTCCAACAGCTTCATGTCTCTCCTGTACTGGGGCCCCGAGAGCTGGACGCAGTACTCCAGGTGGGGTCTCACAAGAGTGGACTAGAGGGGCAGGATCACCTCCCTCGACCTGCTGGTCACACTTCTTTTGATGCAGCCCAGGACACCGTTGGCTTTCTGGGCTGCAGGCGCACACTGTCGGCTCATGTTGAGCTGTTCATCAATTAACACTCCCTCAGGGCTGCTCTCAATCCATTTTCTTCCCTGCCTGTAGTTGTGAGGGTTTTAAACAAATGCTAGCCTATCCTGATCTTTCTGAACAACTCACATTATTGCCTCAAAGTATCTGAGTTTGGCTTGTCTATCAGTCTGCTTGCATACATACCTATCAGCACTCCTTCCTAATGTTTTTTAATTGATGTTTTTAGCAAAATTTTGACAGGAAGGAACGAACTCTGGAATGGAATGGAATAGAATAGATTTCAGTTGGAAAAGACCTATAATGACCATCCAACTGCCTGACCACTTCAGGGCTGACCAAAAGTTAAAGCATGTTATTAAGAGCATTGTCCAAATGCCTTTTAAACACTGACAGGCTTGGGGCATTGACCACCTCTCTAGGAAGCCTGTTCCAGTCTTTGACCACCCTCTCAGTTAAAGAAGTGCTTCCTGATGTCCAGTTTGAACCTCCCCTGGCACAGTTTGGAACTATTGCCACACGTCCTGTCACTGGATCCCAGGGAGAAGAGCTCAGCACCTCCCTCTCCTCTTCCCCTCCTCAGGAAGCTATAGAGAGCAATGAGGTCACCCCTCAGCCTCTTTTTCTCCAGACAAACCCGAAGTCCTCAGCCGCTCCTCACAGGACATGCCTTCCAGCCCTTCCAACAGCTTTGTTGCCCTCCTCCAGATGCTTTCGAGGACCTTCACATCCTTCTTAAATGGTGGGGCCCAGAACTCAGTACTCAAGGTGAAGCCACATGATCGCTAAATACAGTGGGATAATCCCCTCTTTTGACTGGCTGGCTATGCCATGTTTGATGCCCCCCAGGTTGGGGTTTGCCCTCGTGGCTGCCAGGGCACACTGCTGGCTGATAGTGAGCTGCTGTCGACCTGCACCCCCAGATCCCTTTCTGCAGGGCTGCTCTCCAGCCACTCCTCTCCCCATTTATACATTACTCCGTCCTAGGTGCAGAGACTGGCATTTGGACTTGTTAAATGTCATGTCATTGATGATTGTCCAGTCCTCCAATCTATCAAGATACCTCTGCAAGGCTTCTCACCCTCGAGAGAGTCAACAGCACCTCTAGTTTGGTATCATCAGCAAACTTGCTAATGGTGCCTTCAACTCCTGTATGCCAATCTTTGATAAAGACATTGAACAGAACTGGCCCTAGAATTGAGACCTGAGGAACACTGCTGGTGACCGCTCACCAGCCAGATGTAGCCCCATTCACTGTGACCCACTGAGCTCTGCCCTTCAGCCAGTTCTTCACCCAGCACACCATGAACCTGCACATCTCACAGATGGACAACTTGTCCAGAAGGATGCTGTGAGGGACAGCATCAGAAGCCTTACTAAAATCCAGAAAAACTGACATCCACCATTTTCCCTTATCCACTAGATGGGTGACGTTGTCTTAGAAGGATATCAAATTACTTGAACAGGACTTCCTTTCCGTGAACCCATGTTGACTGTGCCTGATGATTGCATTGCTCTTTAAATGCCTTTCAATTGTAGCCAGTCTGATCTTCTCCATAATTTTCGAGGAGCTGAGGTTAGACTAACAGGTCTGTAGTTTCCTGAGTCTTCCCTCATGCCCTTCTTGTAAATTGGAATAATGCTGACTAGCTTCCAGTCAGTGTGGACCTCCCCAGGCTTCCAAGACCTTTGGTAGATGATCAAGAGGGGTCCTGCCATAACATGTGCTATCTCCTTCAGTACTCTGGGGTGAATCCCATCAGGCCCCATGGACTTGTGAACATTCCACTTGTACAGCCGATCCCTTACAATTTCAGTGTCCACAAATGGAAAGTCACTGTTCCCTCCCACTTGTGGTCCTCCAACTCAGGGGACTGGGCAGCCTAAGATCTGTCAGTTTTATTAAAGACTGAGGCAAAAAAAGCATTGAATGCCTCTGCTTTTTCCTTCATCCCTATTAGGTGACCATTTTCAACATACTTAGATTTCTGTAAGCTCTGCAAAAATTAGCAGCTATGTACAGGAGAAAGCAAATAAAGTCAGCACTTCTACTGAGAATGAATTGTACAGTTACCCATTTATATGGTTTCCTGACCAGCAGTCAGCATGCATGTACTGGCTAAGCTATTAGCATGTAGAAAGCTAGTAACCAGCCGCAGTATGCCCTGTTGCTTGTCTTGCTTAAAATGGAGGGACGTGAAAAATAATTACAGGGCAGAAAGTCCAAAGAGTGAGAACTGAACTGATAATGTGAGAGAGGGGGGAGGAGTTGTAAGAAAATGGATGACTGGGGGATTCTTGTTGCTGAGTGGCAGCAGGAATATGGGACACATTCATAGATATCACATTTCATTAGGTCCAGCGTTCACTTGAATTCCTCTTTGGGGATGAAGTTTATTCTTGATCTCAGTTGTCATGTTTCAACAAGTAGATATTGGTGTTAATAAAGGATTCATTTCTGTTATGTTGTCGTGGTTCAGCCCCAGCTGCAGCTGAGCACCAGGCAGCCGCTGGATCACCCCTCTCCCAGGTGGGATGAAGAGGAGAATGGGAAGAAAAGGTGAAACTCGTGGGTTGGGATAAGGACAGTTTACTGGGATAGCAAAAGGAGAGTGGAATAAAAACAACAGTACTTACAATGAGTGATACACAATGCAATTTCTCACCTGTGAACATGACTGCACAGACCGTCCTGAAACTGTGCCACCCCTCCCCGACTAGCCCCCTTTTATGGTGAGCATGATGTCACATGGTATGGAATAGCCCTTTGGCTAGTTTGGGTCACCTGTCCTGGATATGTCCCTTCCCAGCTTCTTGTGAAAATTAACGCTATCCTAGCTGAAACCGGGACAATGTTTAGAGTGTACCCAACATGGTAATACTGGGGGAGTAAAAAACTTCTGTTGTAGATGGAAGCAGGCTAGGATACCACCATCTAATATTTTTTTTTTTTGAGAACAAACTCTGTTTATTATTGGAACAGAGTGTAGGGATACTTAGGCTGACAAGAGTGTTGAACAATGTAAGTGTATGCTAGTTGAAATATTCTACACAAAGTTGATAATGAGAATTTTCCCTGAGGAATGACTAGTCATATTAATAAAAAACAATGTTCAATCTTTATAAAAATAGCAGTTGATAACAGATGAAGCTTCATCATTGTAAACAATGTGCAGCGTGTCTTCTCTGGCCTTGTTTTTGTATGGCATAGTCTGTGCTCTGTCTTCATCCCAAGTGCTGTGTTTCTCCTCCTGCTTTCTGTATGCACCAAACATAGCACAGTTCTTCTCATGTGAGGCCATTATTTTTCTTCTTCTCCCTTGCTCTGCCCCTTTGTTTCCTCTGTAAAGTGTACGTCTTTTTGCTTATCTGCCTCTTCAGTACAATGTATATCGCCCGATGTTGTGTGTCAATCTTTCTGTCCTACTATGTGTCACCCTTTCCCACTTCTCCGCAGTAGAACATGAAAGTGCTTTCTGCCCGCCTTTGAATAGTAGGATCTCCTTCTAAATTCAGATAAGTGACTGGCCCAGAGGTGAAGTCACTCTGCATGATCAAACGACTGATTAAAAGGGTAACAGTAATTTATTCATTAACAGACAAGTGAGGCCAGAAACACGCATCCGGGCAGGAACACCTCTCCAGGTGAACAGCTGGGTGGCGGCTGGCGGTGATGAGGCACGCTGACCGCCACGGCATCTCTGCCGCAGCTGCCTCAGGGCCGGCCATCCCCTGCCACCTCAGAGGTGTCCGCCCTCCTCGGACAACTCGGGAACAGCAGGTCGGCGGCCCTGCTGCCGCGGGAGCTCACAGGCAGTACGGCCGTGCACGGCGGTGCACAACCTCCACCCCCGCCGCGCACCCCCCGGGTGGCAGCGGGGCGCACGGTCCTCAGGAGGGGCGAGGGGCTCCCGGCCGAGGGCTGAAGAAAGAGCACAGTGCCGCCAGGCCACCCCGGGACCCCAGTCCCGCTCCCCACCGAGGCACCAGCCCCGCCCCCGCCCCGCCCCCCGGGGCGGTAGGGGCGTGTCCACTGTCTCCGTTCCTGCCCACCCGACCGGGATTGGTCGCTGCTTCTGCACCCTGGCCAAGTATTGGCCGCCGCTGGCGACTGTAAAGCGACAGGATTGGCTATAGTGGCGGACGCGGGCAGGCAGGCGGCTGCTGCGGGGAGGCGGGCGAGCCGGGCTCGGGAGGGGTGAGTGCGGGCTCCAGTGGAGGCCGGCCTAGCCTGAGCCGGCTGGGCGGCTGCGGGTGGCGCCCGGGACAGCCTCGGCTCAAGCCCGGGGCTCTGTGTGTGGCCTCCGGCTGGGGAGGGAGGGCGATAGTGGAGCCAGGCAGGGCCGCGCCACGGCCGTCTTCAGCCCCCGGGGCCGTCGCTTGGGCTTGCGGAGCGGCGGCCTCCCCTCAGGGACGGGCTTGCGGAGCGCGGCCCGCCCCGGCGCGTGGGGCGGCCCCGGTGGTGCTGGTCGCAGCCAGTGGACCGAGAGAGCGGCTGAGGGGGCACCGCGGCCGTCTTCGTCCAGCGCAGCGGGCCGTGGTGGCCTGACGTCTGCCTGTGCCTGAGGGGCCGAGGCCGTCCGTGGGCGCGGGGAAGCCACTGGGGCAGGCAGCTACAGAGCAGGCACGGGCAGGCCTGCAGTTCAAAGGTTGTGGGGTTTTTTTGGTTTTGTTTTAGTTTGCTTTTTTGGTTTTTTTCCCCCACAACAATGTGACGGTGACTGAGTATCCCGGGGCGGAAGGGGGAGCGGATGCTGAGCGTGGTGCTGAGGCCGAAGAGCCGTCGGCGATGGCGGGTGTGGGCTCTCCGTCCTGCGCAGCAAGCCTCTGGGAGCAGCCCCGCCAGCGGGGCGGGTTGGGTTCTCGGTGTGCTACCTCAGACAAAACAAAAATGGGTGTTAGCAGGCTCACTTCTAAAGTAAGCCGCTTGACATTGCTTGAACTCATGAAGTGCTCACGCTGCCTGTTTTCTGGAAGAGAGATGGTCTGAGCAGCTGAGAGCAGAACCCCCCCCAAATTCAGGGACAGAAGGAATGTGTCTTGGGCCCGGAATCCGGAGGGGATTTGTTAAGATGCATCCTGCACACTGTAACTACAGGTTAATGCATTTTCTTACACACAAGCAAAAATGCATTAACCTGTAGTTACAGTATGCAGGATGGGTTTTGCACCCGGATGAGAGCCTTCCTGAGGGTGTTTCCCGTCTGTGCTTTGATGTTGCACCTTTAGTAGGTTCACATGAACTGCTTGTCCTCAGCTGTGCTGGCTGTGGTGGAACTGAGTTCTCTCAGAATACTGTACACTCTAGATAGGCTTGCCTGGATACTGCTGGTGAATAAATATGTTTTGTGAAGAATACATACCAGTTACATAGCATGTGAATCCGCATGGTGGACAAAGATATAAAAAGTTGCTATTATAACTGTGATGCTGTGTACTTTATAGGATGTGTTTAAAAGCTTGGAGACTGTGTTTAGGTCCTCTTTCTATACTCTGACATGTTCAGACATTTCATTCTTTCAGTATGGTTCTTGATTTGCACTTGTCCGTGTACACAGTTAAGCAATTTAGAGGAATGATTTTTGATTAAAAGTCTGTTACACTGTATCTAGAAAAAATAAATTATGTCCTGTAGCAATAAAGAGTGCTGTCAGACTGTTACTGTTCTCTGTTAATGCACAAATCATGAAGAATAAATACTTTATAGATGTAAATTCCATTTAGGAGAATAATGCATATTTAAATTTGTGTAAGCAAATATATGTGATAAAATAAGTTTATTTGCAGCTGAGTCAGACTTGCACAGAATTGATTTCCTGCTCTTTCTCACCCATTAAAGGAAGGAAAATGTCTGGAAAAAGTTGTTCAGAAAAGTCATTATTTTGAAGTTGCATTAAAATGCAGGATCACGTAACTTTTGTGATATATGCCTATCTTTTTCTTTCCTTTGCCAACTCAGTGAATTGCAGTGCAGTGTAGGTAGTGTGCAAAAGGCCTCGACAGATCAAAGCTTCATCAAAGTAAGACATATTTATGAATTACTGCCTTGTTAAGCTATCTGCTGCCGTGAAGATGTTTACTTCTGCAAAAGCAGTTTAGCATAGCAAATGAAAAATACTGATATGATGTATTGGATTAATTCTGCAAATACTGTTCAGGGTATTTGTAGCAAGAAGTTAAGCTGCCGTTTTCACATGCTACCATTTTCACATAGTAATCTCTCTTATGGTCCGTAGTACTTGTTGAGTTGTATTTGTTTTGATTCTTGGTGTCTTAGGAAAGCTTGAATAAAACAAAAAGTATTACTGTGCTGTACAGCACTAGAGGCCAGAATCTTATTGTATTGAGGACAATACATTTGTAAGGCAGACAGTCTCTGGCTTGTAGTTTGCCGTGTAAGTAGTGTTTGTTTGACATCTGAGGTAATTGGAGTTGTGGATGTAATTGAAGTTGCGAGCATAAAATTTACAGTTCAATGAAGGTTTATCCTAGGATTTCTGAATAATATTTTGAACAAACAAAGTATGGGAGCAAATTTGTTCTAATTCATTTATTCACAGATACGTTAATGATCCCCCTGCAGTTTTATGGGTACGGCTGTAAGGCTGATAGTCTACTGCAGAGTTACAATGATGCTTCAGCAGTCTTTTATCTGTATGTTTAGTAGTGTACCTGGACAGGTCCCTCAGGTCTACTTTGCATTCATTTCAGTTGGCAGATGTGTTTAAAAACTTCAGTTAATACTTGGAAACAATATTCAAGTTACAGAAACAACTTTGAATGTGGGATAAATATAGGTAAATCCAAACAACTGGAGGAGGGGAATGCTTCCTAATCATGGTGTTCTGTTGGGAGCATCCATGGAGAAGTAATATTTTGAATGTCATTAAAAGACACATGAACTTGAGCTTAGGATGGTATGTTCCATCAGTGTGTGCAACTTCAGCTTCTGTGTTTTTTATAGCCTGAACTTGAATGAAAAACACTTCATGCTGTTTATCACAGGAATATCCTGAAGTGCTTGGGATACTACTGTACACATTTAATACAGAGGCACCTATTCGAGTTGACAAAGTGTAAGATATAGTAGGTCTTGCAAGAACCTTGGTTTTCTTGTAGGCTACACCTGGCTGGCACTTTTTGTTGTATTTGTGGAGCAGGGCTATAACTTGTTTATATGGGAAATGGAGGTAATTGCTAACAAGCTTTTAGTAATAAGTGGAATACTCTCCAAGGCTGACAGAATGGATGGCTGTGTAAGTTGCTAGGTGCATATGTGTCACGAAAAAGTATTTAGAAATTCTGCTGCCAATGGTGTTAATCATTCTCAATAGTTTTAAAACAGCTTTTCAGATTTGGTTAATTTCAAATGTGCTGTTTTGATGCTAGACCCTTATACAGCATTTCAGGCAACTAGATATGTGACTATGGAAGCAGAGAGAAGTCCAGCTGGCACATATGTCCTTTCATATGTGCTTACAGTTATTAAAACATGACCTGAAAAGTTTGTTTGTAAAAGAAGATGACAAAATCAAGTATTTGTACCACACCCACTAAAATTAATGCAATTTCATACAGCATATTAATTATGTAACCTTTTAGAAATTTTTAAAAAGGAAAAAATGTGGAAAAGAGTTGAGAATAGTAGAGAAGTTGATCAGTAGAGAAATTGTGATTTATCTTCTAAGTTATGTGAAAGCAAGCAAATAGTTATTAGGAGTCACATTGTAGTTGTATCTCACTGTATACACCAGGGGTTTGGAAAAAAAAGCACACAGATTTTCCCCTCCACACTAACATAGTTATGTACAATTGTGATTCCAGCCCCAGAAACAGAATAAATATCTGAAATTCTGGAGGGCTAGTTTAGGGAAATAATCGTGGGGCTGGTAGGGAGCTCAAACAGTTACCTGTCCTGCTTTTCCTCTCTGCCAACCCTTCCTCACAGTGATTCGTCACTAGATGTTTGAATCCCTTTCTCCGGGCTGCATTGCTGATGGATATTCTTCACCCACCCCAGGCAATCTGTTTAAGTGATATGATACTCCTTACTGGTAGAAACATTTCCCTTATGTTGTTTCCATGTGTTATTTCCAAATGTCAGGGAAATCTTCCTTGCTGCTGTTTAAGAGTCATCTTTTTTGAAGTATGGTACTTAAAACTATATGCAGAGTGCTAGATTTGATTTTAGCAACATTGATCAGGGTAGAAGGGTTACTTTTCCTGTCTTGTAGCCTTCACTCTAATACAGCTCCATTTGTTGCTGTTTGCTAAAACGGGGAAGTATTGAGTTGTGTGTAACTTGTGGTCCCCTATAATCCTCTGCTGCCCTTCTGTTTAGTTGCACATTGCCAATTGTTTGCCCTTTGGTGATTTGCTCAGTTGTTTATTCCTGTCCTGTGTTTCTGCAGTTGAGAATGATCTTACTTTCTTCACAGATGTATTAGAACTACTTCATATTCTGTTTCTAAAATTTAAAAGTCTAGAAGGCCCAACTGACTTCAGGTGAGCTCTCCTGTCTGTCAGTTGGATCAAAAGCTTTTGTTACCCATGTATCTAAGATATAAAATTCTGTTTATGAAAGGAAAAGAGTTTAAAGCAGCAAGTTTTTGCTGTTCTTTAGGAAAAAAATTACTTCCCAAAAAATGACTTTGACTACTTTTGGTAGTGGATAAGGATTCATTATGTCTTTTGAGTTAACTGTGCTTTAATAAAAGCAGTTAAGTACGATGAAAGATAACAATGCAAAAATACATCTTTGGGCCTGATGGTTTGCTGAATTGTATCTCTCGATGTAAGAGTTTCAATTAACTGAACTTCCACCTTGGGATTCTCTTGTCATCTCCTATTTGCTACGTTTATCAGGGAGAAAGAAAGTGACTGTTCTAACTTCTTAAAGTATGTTGAGGTTGTCTACACTGGCAAAAATAAAAGCAAACTTTGTCTGCTCAAACTATAGAAGAGTTTTGGTGTGTTTAATACTGGCTTATATTTGCTGTCTTTCAGCTCTATAGAGATGCTTCCTCCTCTAGAAAGTTTGGAATTGGAACTAAAATAGAAATGCAAAATGTTAAAGTCACAGGCAAAGGAAAAAGAGAGGGCATATATGAGGGGTTTTGGTGCTTTTTTTTTTTAAGTGGATGAATAATTTGAGTGGGAGGGAGAGAGGGAGGCAGACTGCTAGTACAGCTTTTATTAAAAATAAGGACTGAATTTCTGGATATCTTCTGAAAAGCAGTAGGTAAAAATTACTATTTCCATGCCCTTAGTTTAGTACACATATTTAGAATATGAAAACTTGTGATGTTTAGGAAGGAGAGAGATATGAAGGCTCAGCTGATGATTAGCCGTTCTGTATTAACAGAACACATTGCTATAAGGGCTACTGGCAAAGTTAGGCTTTTTATTATTAACTAACTTTCTAAGGGATGATAGGACTTGTTCTTAATTGGCTAGTACATGACACACACACTGTCCTTATCTTTAAAAGCTTTTAGTACTTCACTTAATCTTCCCTCTCTCTCGAGTTGAGATTTAATGTGGAATTTCTGCTGAAGCTATTCATCAGGACAAAAACCGGAAAAGCAATTATTGTGGTAAGCCAGAGCTGGCACTTGGTAGGACAGATTTGCATGTCCTGTCAAAGTCAAGGAAGAAGAAAGTGATGCATTCAACCTATTTACAGATTTGTGTAAGAAAGCAGAGAGCTCGGCTAAAATTGAAGCAAACCAGTGCAAATACACTAGACAAAATGTGGGAGTTGAGTGTAGTGTTGGTGCAGCGAGATCATCAGAGAACAGTGAAAAAATCAGCACTGGAATGGTTGCAGATCAGTGCCCAGCAAAGAGTGGGTCCGTGGCTCAGGGATGTAGGGGCTTTGGCAGCAGAGTTTGTGTAGCAATTCCTGCCTCAAGCTGCTTGCGTCTGGCTCAGTTCTACTGCCTTAGCTGTGCTAATGCAACTATCTGCTGAGCTTTAAAAAACAAAGACAGAAGAAAGGGGATTTGGTAAAGCTGAGTAAGTTCATGCAGTCCAATTTACAGCTTGACAGCCAACTATTGTAACTACAGCTGAAGTGGTGTCAGAGCAAGCCAGCCTTACCCTGGCTCCTTGGCTGAAGTGAACAGATGGCGGACATCTGTGTAGAGGGATTCTGTGCACCCATGTTGGTCAGAAGAGCCTGGATGAAGGAGTAGGAACCATGCAGGATCTTGAACTCTAGGAGGATGTCTGAGGATAGAAAGGAATTGTGTCAAGGTGGTGGTTTGTAGCAACTTACCCATTCAGACAACTCTACATGGGAGGTGATGACTGGGTTTCACTTGTAAAAGGAATTCTCTTCGGTTGAACTAGAAAGCTTTTTTCTGAAGCAGCATTTTAGAGTTTCTGTCCTCTAAATTGTTGATTTGTAGCCATTTACATTTTAAGCGCAAATGATATGCTTCATACAGTATCACCAAGCTTCCTATATTAAAATGCTACTAAATATCTGGGAGATGGGGTCTGTGTGCTGGTCTCATCTTTCTTCTGTCTTCCCAAAGAACAATCTCTTACTGCTCTTCAATCTGACTTGATATTCCCTGGAGACTGGAAATTTGGCCCATGATAAAAATTGCAGTGGAAGGGTCTGCTGGAGCTAAATCCTTCCTCTCCCATTCAGCCCTGGGAATGCACAACCTTCCTCTTTTCGCTTGTTACCAGATGACAGGCAGTGCACTGCCACTGTGGTTTCTAGCCCTGCTGCTACAGGGAGCACGGGTGGTTCTGATCTCTTCTTCCAGCTGCCGGAGCAGAAAGCCTGTGCAGATAGCCTTACTCTAGGGATAGGGCTGGAGGTGTCTGGGGCAGGTGTGTGCGGGTGAGGGCAGTACAGAGCAGAGAATGAGCAAACTGTCTCAAAAGTGTCAGTACCTAGTTTTGGTACCGTATTGCTATTTTACTGTCACTAGCATTGACTCTGGTTATATCAAAATTGATAGGGTCAGGCTAGTAGTATAAGTATAAATGTGTTGACACCAAGTGTGCATGTGCACGATTAAGTTACGAGTTTAGTTTTGAGTGACTTAACAAGTAAGTGTGAAGAGGCCAGTAGTCACAAAATATAAATTTGCTGTGATTAATATTTTCATTAATTCTCTTAAAAGTGTTAAATGCAGAATTATTTTTTTCTTTAAAGTGGGCAAGGTGGCAATAAGCATTTCCTTTATTCACATAGTTATTCAGATATCTTTAACTGCCTATGCTGTATTTCCAAATTAAGGCCCTCAGTGGAAAAAACACCTGATTCATGTTTGCTGAATGCATTGCACTATTGAGATTCCAGAGACGTAAACTGGTCAATCTGTTTGAAGGTGCAGCCAGCTGCTGTTTCAGTCATTAACAAAATAATCAGTTTCTGTAATCTGAGAGTGTAAAAAAGAAAAATAAATTTGTTTTTAAAGTTTTATTTTCATTTAAAGTGAATTCAGTGGTAGGCTAGCCTGCCGTCTTATCGAACTTGGACCACAGGCTACTTTCAGCCTCAGGCAAAGAGAAGGAACTATATGAAGTAAAAACATTGACTTAGTGGAATCTGTAGCTCAAAGGAGAGTGCAAAATGACCTGAAAGGTTAAATGAAAAGACAATAATTAATGCTTGAAAAATAAATTCCTGAAGCACATTACATTTTTCAGTGTACAGGTAGCTGAGCTGATACTACTTATGGAAATAATCACTACTGTGCTTTCAAACATCCTAGTGAGCACCCCCAGTCACTGTGGAACCAGAGACTTTGAAGAAAGAATTTTTGGATTAAAAAATCTGAACCTTTAGAAAAACATTTAATTTTTGCTTATGATATTGTGTATTGGTTTCAGCTGGGATAGAGTTAAATTTCCTCATAGAAGTTTGTATGGGGCTATATTTTGGAATTTTTTGCTGAATACAAGGATGTTTTAGTTCTTGCTGAGTGGTGCTTACACAGAGCTGAGGCCGCCTTCTCTGCTTTTCATGCTGCCCTGCCAGTGTGGTGGCTGGGGGTGCACAAGAAGCTGGGAGGGCAAACAGCTGGACAGCTGACTCAAACTGACCAAAGGGATGTTCCATACCGTTTGGCTTCATGCTCAGCTATAAAACTCGTGAGGGTACAGGAGGTTGGCCAGGCTGCTGTTACTTCAGAACTGTCTGGGCATCAGTGGGTTGCTGGTGAGCAATTAGGGGTTTTTTTCCATCACTCTTTTTCCTTGCTTTTGTTTCTTTTCCTCTTTTTTCCTTAAAAAAAAAAAAAAAAAAGCTGTCTTTATCTCAGCCCACTGATGAAAAAAAGTTTTCTCACTTTTACTCTTCTGACTCTCTCTCCTATCCCACTGGGTGCTGGAGTGAGAGAGCGGCTGTGTGGTGCTTAGCTGCCTACCGGGGTTAGACTATGGCTATGGCTTTCTGAGGTTTAGATAAATCCCAGACAGTGAAGGTAAGTTCTAACTGAATATTCATTGTTTTGAGTGGTAATTTGCCAGGGTATGTAGTTTGGAGCTTGTAAGTGTAATAAATTTAAACAATTTCAGTGTTAATCTGCCCACAGTGTCAAGAGAGGGAAATTGTGACAGTAAGATGTTTTAAATTATTGAAATATTCCTCTCCCTTTTGGGGATTATTCCATACCTTTTTTCTGTTAACTGAAGTGGAGTAGTATCTCCACTGTCTGGAACAGTGTTGCTTAGAAAACTGAAAATTCTCCATTCTAATTGAAATTTCTTTTTAATTCATCTCCTCTTGGAAGCTTTCAGTACCTGCAGGAAAGAAAGAGATGTAGAATATTGGTTACAGATAAAGAATGTTGGATAATACAGTTTAAAAGATAATGTGAATATTTTTACCTGCAACTTTTATCTGAATTGATCAGGGATATGCATTTTTTATGATTCAGAATTAATCAAGTAAGGGTGTCAAGAATGTCTGTTGTTTTTATGTTTCGCCCATTTGACAGCCAAATGCATTCATATACTTCTGGAAGTAAATAAAGTTTTGGTTTGGTTTTTTTTTTAAGACTGTAACCTCAAAAACAGTAATTGTGTCAGTATTACATGCATTCGTTCTTCAAACCTTGAACGTGAGGTCCTGTTCTTGCCTTGTGGAAGAAAACGGTTTCTGTAATTCATAGATGTAAAAGAAAAAAGAGCAGCTGAGTAAGACAAACTATATTTGTTTTTCTTTCTATGTCAAGTGTTGGTGAGATTGATATATGCATACGAGTTTTTTAAGAATGCTGGGACAAATCTGAGGAAGAGTGGAAAAAGTTATGAGTTATTAAAAGATTGGGAAAAAATACTTCTTAGAGATATTTGAAGCTCACTTTACATGTCTTTAAAAAAAAAGAAAAAAGTTAGTTTAATACCTTCTGCCACAGAAAATGATGACCGCCCCGCCCTTCCCTTCTTTGAGATGAAAAACACTTGGCACTGCTGCTTGACAGCTTCCCCCCACACACACCTCCCTTGGCTTCCCCCTTCCACACACTTCTAATTTTGTTTTCCCTCTGTGAGGTATATAATAGGCCTAGGAAGTGACTGTATACGTGAATGAATGATAACAAAGAAATAAAATTGGACATAATAGGGTGAAAACAAGAACCAGGTAAATTAGATGGAATACTTAACTGAAAATGTCCTTGTGATGTTTCTGTGGTTATAGGATATACTTTTTTCAGTAGAAGTCATGAAACTCAGTTGCCTTCTCCTTAAACTAATAAAATTGCTAGTTACAGTAGGGAAAGTTTTCAGTATTTCAGCTCTTGGAAGAAAGGCAAGATTTTGTTCAGATGTTCAGAACTGCATTAGATACACTGTAGTTAATTTATATAATTATTTTACTGTTGCTTTTATGAACTAGACTCTGCTCTGAAGTGATGCCGCCCAGGTAGATCACAGCAGTTCTGGGAACTGCGAGCGAGACTAGCCTGCCTGCCACTGTGGCAGTTGACATTGCCCCATTCAGGAGTTAGGTGTATGTCACAGTTTGGTGTCTTAGATTTGCACAGGTGGCGGTGATTTGTTTGAGTATTGTTGTAGATCTAGGTCACGCACTTCTTGATCCCAGAAAGCTGCTGCTTTTGTTTCTGGTGTGCAGCACGTGAAGGAGTTGAGAGGGAGAACAAAAGGTAATGGAGAGTGAAGGGAAATATCTGTGTTTCAGTGGGTGAAGACTGGGATCCTTCAGAGGACTTGGCATGTAACTGAGCAGGAATCTCCAGTGATCCTAAATTTAGGCCTGTAAATTAGAATGGTTCCAGATTTATATGTAGAATTGTGGTCAAGAGGATGGATAATTTCTGAACGTTTGAGTTCTAGTGCTAGGTTGTGAACACATGTATGCTTGTGTTAACCTTGAACATCATGTTGTTTCTGGAAAAACAGGGATTTTTTGTGGGAGAAGACAAGTTGGTTATGCAAGTCAGAGGGATTGGGTCTAGATTCTGAAGTTTTCTGTTACAGCCTGTAGTTTGCTGGTTCTGGGGAGCAGAGTTCTTAGTGCAGTATTTGTAGAAGTAAAAAGGAAGCATGCTGCTCTGTGTTGGTGATTAAGGCAGTGCCTGGAAAAGGCTGGACCTACCTGTTTATGCACTGTGCATTTTAGGAGACACTCCTGTATTGGTGGTTTGTGGGGTTTTGTTGTTTTTTGTTGTTGTTGTTGTTTGTTTGTTTTTTTAAATCCACCTCTGTATTCTAAAATGCTTTTCTGCTATGTGACAGCAGCTAACAATCATTTGAGGAATTGGGGTGACTGTAGTACCCTTTTGAAAGGATGGAGGTGTGTATATAAACATCTTTAGCCTGAGAAGTGAATAACAAGCCTGTTTCCCTTACCTTGGTTATTTACTGGTGTGTTGCATCTCTAAGGCTGGTCAGTTTTGCAGAACTGTGTCCTATCAGCAGGTATTGGGTGTGTTTTGAGCAGGCCTACTAAACTGAGCTTCTTTCAGAAGGTAGAGCAATACCCATTTTTAAGGTTGGGTTAGCCTGGAAGAAGGACCTGAGAGAGGATATTATATGTCTCAGGAACCTGATTGCCTGAAAGGTTTCTTGTAAATTGGTCTCTGTATTCAGATGCCTAAATGCTGCCCATTTTAGGCACATAGGCAAATAAATGCATGGTTCCTTCTCTAATTTTGAGGTATTTTATATCTAGGTAGAAGTTAACCTCTCCTGTAAACCAAATGTGACATCCAGACTTTCAGTAAATGGTGAAAACTTTCACTATATTGATTCAATAAATCTTTCCCAGGGCAGAATAATAACTGCATGATATATCTTTTAAGAACAATTGAATACGAGATGAGATACTTTGTATGTGAGAGAATTATTTGGAACAAAAAAATGTAGTGCCTTGCACCCATTTTTAAAGATTTTGCATGCTGTGAACTTCAGTTTTAAAAAAATAAAAATTTGCATTCAGAGACTTCAACTCTCTTGAGTGGACATCTGTTTTTGAACAATACTGGTGTTTAGAGAACAAACTAAAATTAAGAATCAGGCAGTTATCTTGTATTTCTACCTTTTTTGTTTCAACCACTTGTATGAGTATGTTTGAGGGCAGATTTCTCTGTTGCTCTGTGCTGATTTACTGATCTAACTGTTGGATTCTGCTCTGCAAGTTCAGATGTGCCTGCTTATTGTCAGCTCCCTCTGGCAGTCTGCTAACCAGCCATGTTATAATCAGTGGAAAATTAAGAATTGTCAGCGATTGCTTGAATAAAAACAGACTTGCTGGTTGACTTAGTAAGGATATTAACTGGGTGACTAATTGAGAAAATTAATTGTCAGTCCCCTTTTTCTTGGATTAGTTGCTGAGACTTTTTTTTTTTTTTTCCAAAGATGGTAGAGAGTTTTCACCTTTCTAAGGATTGCAGGAGTAGTAAATATAGTTAATAACAAATTGACCATTTTGTCTTATGTTGTTTAATGTGGGATGGGCAGATTTTGACAAACACCTGAAAAAAAAATTCAAGGAAAATTGTAAGTAATCAAATTGCATAGAGCTTCATAGATAAATGAGGAAAAAAACCTCGGAAACCTGCTATTTTTTTCTGCAAAGATTCGACTGATTTGTATCCCAGATCTCTAGAAATAAGCAGTATCACCATATTGCAGCTAGTGATGGACATGTTTGCACTTCTGCAGTGTTCATGGAACTCGGCTATGGTTGGAGAGATTTCATGTGCGTGAAGAAGAGTGGAGACAAGACATGACTAGGATTACATGTTTTAAGGGAGATTTAGAGACATAGATTTAATGTGGTGAGTTATAGCACAACATTTTTGTAGCAAATGGTTTCTTAGAATTGGCTAAAGATAACAAAAAGTGAAGCTGACAGCATCAGATAAAAGATTACTTATGTTATAATTTGCTTAAGTGTTGCAATTTTAAGCAATTGAATTGTAAATATTTGCTTTTTAATTTTAAGCACTGCAAGTGTTTTTACTGTTGGTGTCAATTCATCTGGGAATGAAACAGTAATATTTTAGACTCTTGTGGCAGGTATTTTATTGTGAGTGTAATTTTGTTTGGTTTACTCCAACTTTTTTTTTTTTCCATGTCAGGCTGAAAGAAAAAGTAATTAATTTTCTTTTCCTGGAACTTACTTTTTTTTTTTTCCTGAGGCCCTAAATTTTCACTGTCATTATACTCATGTTTCTGTCTTTTTTTTCTTCTCTTCCCCCCTCTGTGGGGACAGTCAAGCAGAACGTATTTGGATTTTTTCCACAGAGATTTGACATGCAGATTACTAGGAAATGTTTTTACCATGCTGGCAATTATAGACCAAATTCTTGTAGGACGTTATATGTCTGAACCTCTTAAGCTACAGCTTCTACTAGAAGCTAAAATAGCTGGCTTTCTTCTATTTGCTTCTTCATTAAAGCTTTTAAGGGATTATGTGATTTCTGTGAGGGCAGCCCCAAGAAAAAGATTTCATTTTTTTCCCTTGCATTTTATTTTTCATGATTTATGTTAGGTAGGCAGCAGCAGAGTTAGTTTTCTGTATGTCAGTCCTAGCAAAATCAGCTTCAGCAATGATGCTAGTTTAAAAAAAAACCTGCTTGAACTCTTTGATAGTTGGTGCATGTGTGCAGTTTTGTCATTTAAGCAGTCCACATACTGCAACTACCAGCCTTACTAGTGGATGTTCTACTTGAAACTGCATAAAATAACTGTGAATAAATGATATCTTTGCATATAGATATTCTTTGCATGTAGCTATTCTCTTTCTAGGAGTAGTGAAGAGATAGGTTTCACAGCCAGGAAAGAAAAAAAGCTTTCTTCTTTTTCTGAAGTTCAGAAAACTCTGTGTTAATGGCTGCAAACTTTATCTTCCTGGACTTTAATGTCTCCTTTTCAGTTTAGTGAATTTCAAGAACAGAAAAGCGGTTTTGTTAATTCCGTATCTAGTAAAGCTTAAAAGTGACTTAGAGGGACACGACAAAGCCACTAAACATCTGAAATACTGAACTTCTAATTGCACTTGTACAAGCAACAGCCTTTGGACATGAACCCTTGTGCTAGCAGTAGTATCAGCTATTAATAATCTGTATTAAAATCTCTCTTCATTACAATATTGGCAGTTTTCCCCTGCTGTTTTTCAAGTTTCCTTGTACTACTTATCCTATGTTTTCTTGGTAAAAACATTAAGATCCATTAATATGGAATACTTCTGTAATTTTAGGAGCCCTATGTGGGCAATTGTCTTCTGTGGCCATGCCTGAACATACTGCCAAGTGTGAAGAATAAAGCCTTCTCCCTGGGACTTGGGACATTTATTTTAGAAGGTGTGATTTGATTAATTGTACTTTTCCTGTCACAGAGATAAATTAGCTAGGGCTGGCTGAATCGTGCTGCATTACCTGAAGGCTTTTGCATTGTAGTGCTTGCAAATGTTTTTTACAAGCTGACATATGTGTTGTCAGAGCTATATGCAGAAGTGTATCACATTTTTTTAAAAAGTCATGTGACATCTGGACTTGATTTTTAATTTTTTTAATAAAGGCTCTGTTATTTACTACAAACATGTTAAAATGGGAGCAAGATAGCTGTTCATGAATATTATTTAGTGTAGATGAAAATTCTGTTATGTGCTTTCGTAACATATGTGCACAGAGTACTTTACATTCTTAATAATCATATTGTTAGTGAAGCTCAAGACTTTAGAGAAACGGGAAATTCCTGCTAAAAAAATTATACCAAAGTGTTGGGGAAGAGGGAAATTATAAAGACATATTGTTGCCTAACAAGTCTCTCTGTTTTTCCTCCATAATCTCATGTAGCAATGGGTCAAGAAGCTGGCAAACCTGCCTGGCCCAGACCAGCAGGAGGATATCAGACTATTACAGGTAGAAGATACGGAAGAAGACATGCCTATATCGGTTTTAGACCGTCTTTGACTAGCCAAGACAGAGATGAACATCAACATAATGAAGACTGCGAACGATTAGAATTGGAGGATGCTCAGAAAGAGAATTCTTTATGTATGTGCATATCTTTGTGTATGTGCCATTTAAATGCAAACTGGGGCACTTGGGGTGGAGGAGGAAGGCACATAAAGAAATGTGAAGGGAAGAGAGTAGCCACTTAAATACCATGTGTAAAGTACATTTCATATGGCTTTATAGAATGAAACTTAACATGAAGGCAAATTAAAATATAGTCTATCTTAGGCTGTTTAATTTTGCCTGAAGAAGGGCATTCCTGAATGAGTTAATTCATTCTAACCAACTGGATAACCATAACATTGTATAATTATTTTGTCTCCAAATCAAATTATGAATCAGATTTGGAATAGAATATCTATTCTAATCTTCTATTTGAAGTCAGCTATGAAATACTTGACATATCATGGACCAGGTTGTTCTGTCTTTTTCAACCTTAGTGTAGTTACAGTGAGAATTAGTTTAAGCCTATAAAACATCTTTCAAGGTTCTCTTTTTAATTGTTTATACTGGTCAGACCACTTTCTTTTCTTGTTTAATGAACATTGAACATTAGTATTTCCCAAAATGTCTTTTGTGACTTCAGCATCTGAATAATAATTTCATAGAGAAACACGAAACAGCTTGTTGGATTAGAAACATAATCCCATCTCCTTGAGTCTATGAGTTTTTCTGCTAAAAATAGTTTGATATAGCATCAGATCTTCCAAAGTGCCGGGTCCTGCACTTGGGTCACAACAACCGCATGCAATGCTACAGGCTTGGTGAAGAGGTCACAACAACCCCATGCAACACTACAGGCTTGGGGAAGATTGGCTGGAAAGCTGCCCAGCAGAAAAGGACCTGGGGATATTGGTCAAGAGCTGGCTGAATATGAGCCAGCGGTGTGCCCAGATGGCCAAGAAGGCCAACAGCGTCCTGGCTTGTATCAGAAATAGTGTGGCCAGCAAGACCAGGGAAGTGATCGTCCCCCTGTACTCGGCACTGGTGAGGCCTCACCTTGAGTACGGTGTTCAGTTTTGGGCCCCTCACTACAAGAAAGACATTGAGGTGCTGGAGCGTGTCCAAAGAAGGGCAACGAAGCTGGTGAAGGGTCTAGAGCACAAGTCTTATGAGGAGCGGCTGAGGGAGCTGGGGTTGTTTAGCCTGGAGAAAAGGAGGCTGAGGGGAGACCTTATCACTCTCTACAACTACCTGAAAGGAGGCTGTAGCCAGGTGGGTGTTGGTCTCTTCTCCCAAGTAACAAGCAATAGGACAAGACAACTTTGTCATATGTCATTGTTCTTGGAGACTGTTATGTGATGTAGATCATCTTGGGGTGGTTTTAATTTTTAGTAATTTGACCGCTTTTGCAGTTGTCTGCACTTCATACATTTTCTAGACCTTCATCTAGCTAAAGGTTTATTTTTTGTAAGTCAGTGTTGACACTTGTGGAGATCTTCCTAATGTTTCTCTATAATGCTACCACCTTTCTTGTTTCAGTTACTCAGAAATGAGCATGCTATTATTTTAGGGGTCATATGAAACATGCAGTTTAGAGTGCTTTATCTCCTTGTTTTTAATACAATTGCTTTGTATATGAATTCGAAGTGACTCATTTCCTATATTAACAAAATGCCTTTCCTTTTATATATATTATTTTTTGTATTACGACTTTTCAAATTTATCTGAGAAATGTTTTGGATTGATTTATTTTCCTTACCTCAACTAGTCTATGTTTTTTTGCCCCAGTTGATACTTACTTCTTGATGGGTGGGTGCTACCTAAAATATGCTGCATATTTCTTTGCTAATTGGCTTGACATCTTATACACATCTAAGCAACTGTAGAAGGTGGGTGGAAGGAGATACCCTTGGAAATACTAAAAATCTGACTGGACTTGGTCCTTGGTAACCTACTATAGGTGGCTCTGCTTCAGCTAGATGGGTGGACTGGATGATCTCCAGAGAGGCCTGCCTGCCAGCCTCAGCTGTTAGCAATTTTGTGAAGGAGCTTCAAGATTTTAATTAGATAAAATGTAATGTTACAGTATTGCTTCCTGCAAAACAAACTCCTAGTGCTGAGAGGCACAGCTCATGTAAGAGTTCAGTGCCATGAATTCACCATGAATTCTTCTTTTCTTTTTTAACCCTGGAACACTTATTTTACGTGGCTTCCTACCTCTGCCTGTTTTTAAAATAACATATAGGGAATCCCTTCAATTAACCATGCATGTTTCTTTTTTTTTTTTTTTTTTTTTTGGCTTGTAGTTAAGTTTCCAAATCTCTTAATATTGACTTAAAAATTTTAAGTACTCTCATCAAGTTATCCAAGCTATTCTATGTTCAAAACTAGTTTGGATGATTGCCTTGGTTAGGAGTTTACAAATGACTAGAACTATGCATTAATTTTGTAGTAGCAGCAGTATACATGTTTTTATCTTCTTTAATGCTTGCTGCTGGGTTTGATATTTATTGTCACTTTATGCAAGAGGTGTTCAAGTGTAATATAACCAAACTGAATTTGTGATGATGGTAACTACTAACTGTAATTCCATGTTTATCCCTGCTATTATTTTCTTCTTATGAGGAGTTGCACTCACAGCTGCATGTACAAAATACAGTCTGTAATTTATAATAGCAATAAATGGCTCTATCTGAGTGTGCCAGGAGGCACAATTTAGCCAGGTAATGAATGGACAGTCCAATTTTTAACTTAAAGAAATGTGGTAGCTTTTTTAATCTTCCAGTGTTTTTTTCAGATTTCCTGTTCTCATCTTAAAATTCCATTTTATATAAACAATGTAAAAGTGCTGCTTATGAACATGATCTTCTAATACTTGGACTTTTTTCTATCACATGCTGAGCTGAAATTGTATCATGTATTTCTATATGCTCAGTTTACCTAAATACATTAGTGAAGAATCACCGCATCTCTGGTAAATGTTTCTCTTTATCAAATTGCGCTGCAGTCCTAGTGAACTATCCTTTCTTTTTCATGATCAGTTGTTGTAGATGAGAATATTTCTGTTGTTTTTGATTATTCCAATGCATTCTTTCTTAAAACTTTCTGTGAAGGTTCCAGTCCATTGATTCCAGCTTCTTCTGGTTTATTAGATGAACCTTTGTTAGAAAATACTGGAACTGAAGAACCCATTGGCCAAAATGTATCAAGTGAAACATTTGAAGCAAACACATCACCATTGTCTCCATTCTCTTATGGTCTGGAAGACAACCAAATCTCTGGAAACTTTATGAATCCGTCAGAAAATTCTGAGGACCTTGCAGGATGCGCATCTGGAGGGCATAATGATTTGAATGGTCAGAATGGAATTGCTTTTGTAAACATTGACTCTTATGAGCCAGATAGTAGTGGTGGAGAGGAGGATGCTCAAGACAAATTTTCTTTGTCAGGAGAAGAAGCAAGTGTATTTCAGGAAGCGCTAGATAACATATTTTCTGAGTTAGAAAAAGGTGTAGAGTCTTTTACTGACTTACAGGCCCGATTGTCCGCTCTCAGCCACAGTGTTTCCAGAGAATGTTACGAAGAAGCAGGACCAATGCCTTTAATGAGATATTTTGGCATAGATTCAGACTTAGCATGTCCAAACAACAGGACATTTAAGTCTTCTGCTGAAGATCAAGCTGTACTGAAAAGTAACCCAAATGGTGCCAATTATGAAACACAGCAGATGAAAGATATAGTGGATGTTGGAATCAGAACCCCTGTAGCAGTTGCTAATGAATTAAATGTCAGTGGTGGAAATACTGACCAAGGAAATTCACCAGAGCTAGTAGTGAGACCTAAAATAAGAAAACAAAATACTGCAAACCAGTTGGAGGGAGAGATGCTTTTCCCTAATGATGATGAAGAAGAAAGTTCCTGGAACAGAAATGGTATTGCTGAAGTCCAGCAAGGCCGTGCTGAGTGTGCCTTGAGAAACAGCAAAGAAGAGATGAGTTCTACTATGTTCTTCAACTCAAGAGAGTATGACGGTCATCAGAGGAACACAGAAGCAGACATAAAGAAAAATGCAACAGCTCAAGAAGAGAAAAATGTTCCAGATGATAGCACTTTTTGGGATGAGTTTGAAGACTGCAGCAGACACTTCTCAATGTCCCACAAAGATGAAGACAGGTAAAATTTCCATTTTATATCTGTATTACTGTTGATCCTTTTCTGTAAATAATGTGGAAATCTGAATAATTTGTTAGCAAATGGGACGTGAAAACTCAAGCAATTTCAGAATATGATCAGATAACAAGATGCTAACTTTTCCTTTCAGTTCTTCTCCAGTCCATCTAAAGAAATGGTAATGTACGTTCTTTTGGTAATGTAAAAAGCTTTTCCTTATGTTTAGGGTCAAAGCGTCTTACCACTAAGGAAGATTACTTTTTTTAAAGTTATTTTTACTGAGTAGATGGAGGTTAGAGAAGGAAAAACTTGTTCAGCATGGGTTTTGGCAAATTATGGGTCTTTGAAAATTCCCTTCAAGACTTGTTATTTTCAGAATTTGTTCCTTTTGCCATCAAATGTCAATATTCTGCATGACAGCCTGTGTATGTTCTTGTCTCCAGCCTTTTGAAAGAAATTATTCTTCCTTGTCATATCTGAAGAATAACTTGATAGGATTGCCTATAATCCCTTTTTAAAATACAATTTCTTTAGACTTTAGTATGTGTTTCCAAAGTAACTATTAATGACTACAGTTTCAGATCTACAAATGGCTCCAGCCTGGACACCAGGAGCAGTATTCAGACTCCTCCTGTTTTGGGCTCTCTACCCAGAAGACAGACTAATTTGGATAAACCTTATATTCATTATTTTTTACTCATATAATGCTGGTTAAGAATGTTTCACTGTGAATTGGAGTTATGTAACAGAGCTATTTGAGGGTAAAGAAATTTCTAACCTTGTGTTCATTTATGCAGTAAATGCAGTAGTGTTTGTGATAGCTTTTGTTTGATTTTTTTTCCCCCTATTTTTCTCCTAGTTTGCTTTCATATTGTTAATTCTGTTCCATCTGCATTCTTTACAATGTTGGATGTTGGATCTTTTGGATGTTGATATGGCTTTTTTGTGTGTGTGTGCTTGCTATTAGGCTTCATAAGCTAACCTACTTTGTAGATTGTGTTTCTACTGCTTTTGTGGAGAGAACAGCATGACAACTAATCTGCATAAACTCTTGTCCTTAGAATATTGCAGAGTCGCAATTATGAGAGAACAAAATCCTTAAGGCATTGTAAAATTGGGTAGCAGACTTCATTTTGTTTTTTTCTTATTAAAGATATAGGTGGACTTGCAAATGAACCCCTTCCTTCCCTGTAAGGTTTGCTTTTCAAAAATTTTCATAATGTTTTCTTTTCCACTTCTGAAATACTGTTACTAGAAGATTAAAATACAGTGGAGGAAATAGACTGTATTTTACAGTTATAGCATTGGCTTCCATGATGCAAAGTGATAGATTGTTGTAGCAGGACAAAAAGAAATACAGCTTGCTTATCTGAAAGTGACTATGCTTGTCATGATGGCAGTAACTGAACCACTAAACGAGAAGTAAATGTGTTCTTAAAAAAAAAAAAAAATTTGGTCTAAACCAAGAGTAATATGTTTTTCCACTCCGAAAAGGTAAAGTTTTATGTTTAAAGGGTTAAATCATATTGCAAGTTTAAATATACATATATAGCTGCATAAAAAGCAGAATTGACATATATGTCAAACTACATCTTGCAACTCAACTTTCATTTATTTCTAACCCAGGATGAAATTGACCTTGGTGATTGCTGCAGCCTGGGCCTTCACCTCACATTTTTGCTTCAAGGAAGTGCCCAGCTATTATGGTGTTAACATGCAGAAGCTGTGTGGGAAGGAGAAAGTCTTGCATATTTCTTAGAACCACATATGCTCTAAGCTGGAAAGGTCATGGAGTGTCCCTGGAGGGCAGGAGTGGTGGCATGAGGATCATATCCCTTAGCTCCGTCCATTTATGTTTGGACTGTATGGCAAATACAGGCCAGTTCAGCCTGGGGAGAGACTATTCTGAGAAAATCTATGTGCAGATGCTAAGTCAATGTGTTATGCTTTTGGCAAGTGACAAGTCTGTAGCTCTCTAACCATTAAGTGACGTTCAGCAGCTCTGCAGAATTGGGCATAGTTAAATCCTAGGTTTCGAAATATACATATTCAGTGTTCTTCCTTTGTTCAGTATTAATGACTTTAGACATATCCTCTTTTCTGGTTTGAGTTAGTGTTTGTGTATAAACTTTAAAGAGAACAAATTTGTCTAACAACATAGGAATGTTATTATAAACTGTGAAAATTGTACCTCAATTGTAAAATAGAAAAAACTAAAACAAGAGATTTGAATATTTGGTCTAGTCTTACAATATGCTTAGATAACGTCTTTTTTTTTTTTTTTTTAAACAAAAAGCAAAGAAATAGCAGGTTCTAAAATGTTACTATTTAGCTTTAGTTGGTACAATATAAGATGCATTAGACTGCATATAAAAATTTCTTAACAGATATGATTTCTGTTGTAAAGTAATTCTTTAAAATAGCCCAAAGTTAATGAATATTGTCATTTCCATCACTTTCCTCAGTCATCAAAATTGTGATAAAAAATATATTCCTGCTTCAAATTAAAATGGTTCCTTCTTGATCTTCATTATCCTTCTAAAACTTGCAGCATATAATGTGCAGTTCTTCAAAAGTACTTGTAATTTATTAAATAACAAGTTTTATTGGCATGTACTTGTAATATGAGATAGATGGAGGGTTTCTTTAAAGTGAGTTTATAGGTGGAGAGGTAACATTGATACACTTAGACATACTGGGTTTAGCAGATTGAAAACTGAGCTGCAGGTGTTGTGGGTTGCTGTGTACGATGTGCTCTATTAAGCATGTTTGCTGTTCACATATTACTCGGTTTTTTATAACTTTTTGAAGTTACATAGCTAGTTGACTGTACTTTGAATTTTGGTAGGTGTCAGCTGTCACTGTGAGTATTGAGTGAACCTTCTAAGTGGCATTACCAAAGGCAGCAGTAGATAAGTGCATTCTTCTTGAGATTCTGTTTAAGCTGCCTGCAACTTGTTATCTCCTACCCTTTTCTTTGTGGTGGCTGAGCAAATTCTCTTTGAAAAACTTGCTGCCATTCATCTGTTCGGGCCAGTGAACATTTGCAGTAAGTCATCTATTGTATCGTTGTATGTTTAAAATAAAAAAAGACCATTGTATATGGCTTAGAGTTTGAGAGCTTTTACTTTAAGTTTTGTTTGGCTGAGAGGTAAGGCTGACATTGCTTGTTGTTTGTTAAGCAAGCATTGCTGTTCTCAGTGTCACTGCTGCTGTTTTCTCATTGTGTGCTTGGAGAAAGATGTGTTTAGTTGGTCTGGGTTTATACTCCTGAGTTGTTTCATGTACTCTGCAAATGTGGAGGGGGAAGAACAAAACACTTTTGCAAAGCTGGATGTGCAGAATTCTTTCTTAGGAACTGATTTGGTTTTTTTTAAAAAAAAAAATCAGCTCTTTATGTACACTTGTCTTGTAATACATTTATAAAAAGTACAAGATTAATTTCTCCTGGAAAAAATAGTCTATATTGAGAGCAATGTTCATAGAAAAGTAGGAAATCACAGAATGTTTGTGTTTGTTTTCTTTCTCCTAAAGCAGTTTAAATTCACACCCCATTGCATTGTTTAAATTGCAGCTCAGAATGCAGTGATGGAGAATGGTCTACAGCTGTCCCTACCTATTTTGCTGCTACAGAAAAAGATCAGTCCTCAAGTGATGAGAGCTGGGAGACTGTCCCAGCTAGGGAGGAATGTGAGCCTGAAGTACTGAGCAGCAGCAGTGGTGTAGAAGAGGAGAACACAGACTTGAGTTTCCAAGGAGGGTATAGTTTATTTTATTAGCTAACTTCTTGTAAGTTCTGACATCAGCAGTAACATGGTATCCACATGACACTACACAGAATAACATCAATTCTAAAAGTAGTTACTATACTATCAATAATCATATATATCATATGATATATCATATACTATACTAGCAATAATCATTTGTCTACATCAAATCTGAGTAGTTTTAAGTATTTCAAATCAGGGAAAAAAAATGGCATATCATGCAAACCAAATCTATTTAGTGTAAGATGCAGAAACAATGACTGGGCATTGACATGTGGTATCAATAGGGATAATAGGCAGGATATACCGACTTTAAAAAGCTAGATCAGGCAAGTTAATTGTAAAGACATATATGTGACATACACATCTTCTGATACGGCTTAGTACTCTTTGCAAAGCAGTTGTTTATCTCTGCTTTATTGCTTCTCATACTCCACTGCTGCTCTTTATTTCTGCAGCCCTATCAGTGATTAAACTTGAACTACTTGCTTGCCAAGAACTTAGGTATTTTTCCAGACGTTCAGTACTTTCTAAAATGTCTTTTGATGCAAGGCAAAATTTGTAGTTATAAATAACCAAGGAAAGTTGGGGTTTTTGGTGTTGTTTTTTTTTTTTTCTAAGCACCTAATATTGAACTTATATTCTTAGTTTGGGACTTCTATAAAGCAACAAGCCATGCCTACGTCTTCTTTCAGCTTCTTCTATTCTTAGATAGACAGTACCTGTTACCAAGCAGTCCACATTGCTGTTACTGCTTTTTTTTAGTATCACCGTCTCATGTGGCTTTATGAAAACATTAGAACTCATCTGTTTCAGAACAACAACAATGCAGCAATGTACTCTTCAGCTTTCTTTGATGTGAACAGCCTGCAAATGTACCCATTTCTAACATGATTGCTGTTTATTTGCCCTTTGATAAGGAAAGTGGGACTTGCAGCCCTGTGGCTCTAAACATCCAGGTGATTTGTGCTCCTCTAGAAAATCCAGGAATGAGGAGTCTGTTTCTCCTCATGCAGATAGCTTCTCTTACAAGTAGTATCTCTGCATTCAGGCCAAGCTTCCCCATGAAGGCTATTCCAGGGTAGCAAGAGAGCCTTTCTTTTTAGTGGCTTTAGGAACTTGTAGATGAATAAGAAAATCCTTAGTACCAAATTCACTAGCTGTAGTGGGGATGTTGTCTGCACTAGGGAAAACTCAAAGCAAGCTACTTGCTGTACTGCTAACCTTGAGCATTAGACAAATAATTTTGCCATAGAATCATCAGTGTTACTAGATGCTCAGTCTGGAGCTGATATCACTGGGAGTTTCTTGTTGTATTTTACAACAAATACTAAGTTTCCTAATTTGGGACTCTGCAGTCTGGGAAACATGCATCTTTAGCCCTTGTGATATGTGTAGCTTTTGTTGCTTGCATGTGTTTGTAAATTCTCCTAGCTTTTTAGTTTTAGCTTTTCATTTATTTATTTGAAGGGAACAGACATTATTGGAGGAAGGAGAGATTCCTTGGTTACAGTACCACGAAGAAGTAGAAAGTAGCACTGATGAAGAAAATGATGCAATTGGTGATTTTGTGCATCCTGGGTTCTTCCTGTTGGATGGAAATAACAACCTTGAGGATGACTCCAGTGTGAGCGAAGACCTGGATGTGGAGTGGAGGTATGCCTTTGATACTTTTCTGCATTAATTTCAGAGGGTTTGTAGTTATTGGTTTGTTTTTTATGTAAGATGTCAAAAACACTCATGGCTATCAGTATGCACTTGCTTCAAAGGCTGATAATCTGAGTTTAAGGCTTAAGATACTTCAAGTGCTATGTGTTTTCTTATGAGAGAAAAAGGATGTAGATTTGCTAAGTCATGCTGTGATCTGAGAAAATTCTGGTGCACTAAATATTCAATGGATGGGTGTACTTTTTCAATTAATGTTCAGTTGGTAAGTATAGTGGAAGTATAACAAAAGTAAAGCAATGTCAATGTAATCAGCAGTCAAGTCAGTGCTATCTTATAATTGGTCTTTTCCTCTTTTGCAACTAGTGTTAGATGTTATAAGTCTATTTTATTTCTCTTTGAAATGCCATGCGCTTACCTAATATTATAATTTTGAATGCTTCACTCAATTTTCTGTTGTTAGATTATTGAAGAATATTGCAATAAATTTATTACAAAATTCTGCAAATACCAGGAAGAAGGTGATGGAAGCCACTTACACAGCCTATTCCTAGAATAGTATAATGTGTTTGTTTTAAAGTAAGAGTGAGCTAGACAGAATGCTTTCTGGTGAGAGAGTTAATGCTTGCTCTCTTCTGCCTATTAAAAATACTATAAACTACAGTGTAGACATATGAAAACCACTGGTATTTTCTCCTTGTGAAGTTACATTATGTAAAGTACAACAGAGACTAATGCGTCAGAGTCCAAGCTAGAAGTAAAGCATGTGTTCTTAGAGTGCCAGGCAGCAAGCTAGCAAAGGATATGGACAAAATCTGTTTGTGTTGGAGGTTAGCCTTGGTAAGCTTCCTAATTACTCGAAATAGGAAGGAAGATGCTTCTGTAATGCTCTGAGTTTTGTCTGTTGAGCATATGCAGATCTGTGCGTGATTTTTGCTCATGCCCATTTTAAGATTTGATCTCCGAATGCTGAAAACAGAACTTCAAGCAGCTGCCAAGCTATGAACTGTGACACATGATGTAATAAAAATCGGAAGGGTAGTTGCAAAATGAGCTTAATAGTATACGTATGAAATTTATTAGCTGAACCATATGCCCTTTTACTCTGGCATAGTCAACAGGAAAAGATCCCATTATATTCTTCTGAAGTCTTGAGTGTTCCACTGCACTGGGAGCAGGTGCTTGGGACAGGGAGGGGGAGTTGCAGGGTGGCTTCTATGAGGAGAGGCCATGGCTGTCCCACGTGGGACACAGCTGGTTCCAGCCAGCTCCAGTGGACCCACTGCAGGGTGGTGCCTCTAGGAAAGTATTTAAGAAAAGATAAAAAATGCTGCACAGCAGAGTGTGAGAGAGAAGAGTGAGGATGATATGAGAGACAACCCTGCAGACACCAAGGTCAGAGAATAAGGGAGAGGAGGTCCTCTGGGTGCTGGAGGAGAGATTCCCCTGCAGCCCTGGGGAGAAGACTACAGTGGAGCAGGTAGGTATTTGCTGGAAGAACTGTGCCTGTGGAGAACTCATGCTGGAGCAGCTTTATCCTGAAGGACTGCAGCCCATGGGAGTGACCCCACACTAGAGCAGGGGAACAGCATGAGGCGGAAGGAGCAGCAAAGAGAAACTGCCATGGACTGACCCCCGCCCCCATTCGCTGTCCATCTGTACTGCTTAGAGTAGGGCGACATAGAGGAGTCAAGAATGAAGGAGTGAAGTTGAGCCTGGGAAGAAAGAGAGGGCTAAGGGGAAGGTGGTTTAGTTTTTGTTTTTGTTTCTCACCATGCAAATACATTTTTACTGGCGATAAATTTATAGAATTATAGAACAGCCTAGGTTGGAAGGGAACCTCAAAAGATCATCTAGTTAAATAATTTAACATTTCAGTTAAATTAAGGTTCCCCCTGAAGCTGAGTCTGTTTTGCCTGTGGTGGTAATGAGTGATCGATCTCCCTGTCTTTATCCTGACCTATGAGCTTTTAGTCTTATTTACATGCCAGTCCAGTTGAGATGGGGGAGCGAGAGCAGCTGGGTGGGCATTTAGCAGCCAGCCAAGGTCAATCCAACATAACAACCTTATGAGCGTATTCAACATAGTTGTTAACAGATGATGTGCATTAATCTGATGTACCCAGCTCTTATGTTACTATTTACTTTGAAGTGAATACCATGTTTCCTAACTCATGTTTTTCAGATTACTTGATGAGTTTGGTGATGGCCTAGGACTTGCTCAAGCTATTCCTTATGTGGATCCTCAGTTTGTCACATTTATGGCACTAGAGGGACGCTTACAACAAGCTATGGAGGTATTAAAATATTCTTGGTAGTACTATATCAGTGATGTCGTGAGATAAGTTTTTATTATTGCATCCTTTTTCAGCATAATTTTAAAATCAAGGGAGTCAGGGAAAAATTACTTTCCTGCTTTAGCTTGAACTTTCTGGTCTGCAAGCTTGAAAACAAGTGTTCAAAGTTCTTTTAAATGATGTAGTGCAAGAAGTCATTGATCAGTGCTAGTCCTTTTAGAATATATATTTATTTTTTCTTAAAGGAAAAAAAATAGTGATTTATACCAGTATAAACATATGTAATTTAAATTATTCTAAAGAATGTTGCCAAAATCCTTACATAACAAAGGAGAGTTCAAACCTGCATCTGTGCCTATGAATTGTCCCAGCTTTTTTTTCCAAGAGTACAATTTGATGTTTCATATTTTTATTCCTCAGTGGAAGATTTTTCTATGTTTGACTGTCTTGACTCCATGTGCTTCAAATTAAAAAAACCAAACCACCAAACAAACCTCACACCCAAAAAGCAAAACAGCCTTTTGTCTTTGCCTTATTCTAATCTCATTTCATCTATCTAACTTTGGAAAAACCAGAGAGAACCAGCATAACCATGCTGGTTCTTGTTATCAAGAACCAGCATGGTTATGATCTCTCTCTTGTCTGTGTTACATGATGTTGGTCACTGTCAAAGTGAATGTGAAGCTAGCTGAAATTCTGTTTGATTTAATGTGACAATCCTTGCACTGCCAGAAATCTCCCCTGCAGGGTATTTGTCAAAGTAAGAGTTATGTGTTAACATGTAATATGGTGTTACAGCAATTAAATTGGATGTTTTGTGTGTGACATAAGTTTAGGGGCAGCAAGGGGCAGTTTGACTACTATCTCTTAGTTAAAAGGGGTGAACAGAGCGGACCATATGTCATAGTGTGCTTGCAGACAAAACACCAAGGACACTTTAAAATACTTTCTAAAGCTGGCAGTCAGTGGAACAATCATAGATTTTTTTTTTTCCCGTGGATATGTGCAAAATCAATGATTTTTTGTGAATAAGCTTCATGAGTATTTTCCAAGGTGGTGTAAGGGTTGTTCCCTGAAGTTGGCAGTCATTCAGTTTCCCAGGTATAGTGCATCCCCCAAGGTATATGAGAGGTCAGCGTTATTCATGGTCAAGTACCATAGGGTCTTCAGCTGTGTAGGATCTTGTTCGTATTACTCATCTGGAGACATTTTGGAACTGCTTAGTAATGTGTAGGAGGTCTGTTGATATCCTTACTATAAAAGCAATATTTTTAAGTTGTATAGAGAAAATTGTTGTCTCTTTAATAGCTGCCAGTTCTGACTACATCAAAAAGAACAGAACTACAAAAGCAGTTGACCTCCTTCTTTTCACCAAAGCAAGAGGATCTGTGTAGAGAGGGGAGACTAATCCCATCTTTTCTTTTTTTTAATCTATGTGCTAACACCTGAAGAGGAGACTGAGGTTGTTACGGCTCTGAATTTTTTTCTCATTACTGTGTAACAGCACTTCTCTATTTACTCTGTCAGAAGAACACTGTGCACTCTTGTCAGGCTGACCTGTAAAAGCAGTCCTAGGTGGCTATGTGCATGGCTGGCTGAGAAGATTCTGTGATTATGTTAGCATAATCAGAGGAACAGAGTGTCATTGAGCACACTTGGCAAGCAGGTAGATGACTACAAAGGTACTTATTCTTTAGTACCTGTGGTACAGGTCACTGGCTGTTGGACAAGAGGGAAAGCCAATTCTCTTAAATAGTATTGTGCTTGAAATTAGCACTTAGGCATCTGAAACTTTACAGTAAGCATAGAAGTCTGGCATAATTGGAATTAGTGAGCAGAAAATGGTAACTGAGTAATAAAAGGAACAGCTATATTGACTGTGACTAAAGGGACAACGGAGGCTTTGAGTAAGAATTCTGAGTATTTCCTCCAAATCTTAAGCAGAATGTATAGAGCACCTCTCTTTCCAGTATGAAGATTGTTACTAAAATTGTTGAGAAAATAAGAGCAAGGATTGCCCAAAACTGTTCAACATTTCTCTTGGGCTATATTGCAAGTACTTCTGGAAGTTGAGAGAAAGTGAGCAAAAAAGGGTCTGTAATGTCAATCTATCCAGAATTAACTTTTAATTGTTTGCTGAGATCCTCTCTTTTAGTGACCACAGCAAGATGTAGATCAGGATATAATGTTTACTGCTTTGTAGAAAATAGGACTTCCAAATGGCTAGTCCAGCATAATCTCTGCATGGAATATTATGTGACTGTGTCCCTGAGTGGATTAACATAGACTAGAAACTTGTGGTCCTGGAAGGACGTTCAGAACAGCCTTTAAACACAGCTTTTCTTTCTCTTTGAGGGAAGTGAGAACTGAAGATAGTTGTCTGTCTTCCTCATGATTGGTATTTTATGTTCCTCATCCCTCTCCCCAAGAATAAAGGAAGTGATTTCATCTGTTCTTGACATAGTTCATCTTGTTTTGGGGGTCAGGAGTTGCTCTGGTTTTGCAAGACATTTTTCTGCAGGATGATTAGATTTCACTTTCACCAGATACCTTTTCTGCTTGTTCTACCACTTTTGCTCTCACCTTCCAGAGTTTACTGACTCCATGCACATTTACTTTCTCTGTTTGAACACCTATACCCCAAGTTGGTTTGCTACTTTGCAGTTACATATTATCTATATATTTATACTCAGCTTTCGAACAGGCTGCTTGTTGCTAGTTACACTATTTTAGTATTACTTAGCCCTGGTTTTAGGGCAAACAGCTATTACTTAAATTTTGCTTAGTATGATTCTGTCTTATGCATGTAACATAGCTCTGCTTTTGCTTCACGTTTTTAAAGTAACCCATCTGTTTCCTGGTAATAAATATTTTTGCACCAAAGGTTTTGTAATGGAGAAGTCTGAGCTTTGACTAGCTTTAAGTATTACTCTGATTTGATTAAAAGATTGGGTGGATTAAACATCATTAATAATCTGTCTAATGACTGTGAGTGTATTCAACCTGTTACTGATTTACTTAATCCACCTCGTTTCCCAAAATTCTCCTATCTACTATAGTAGATTCATTAACTACATCTCTTCACCTATAACAATTTATTAGGAGAGTTTATTATAGAAAAAATTTTTGAAAAATTTCTGAGTTATCTAGCAAACTAATTTACTGTAGCTATGAAACACTTGAAAGGGATGTGACATAATAATGCATCCAAAATTCCAGTGTATCTTAAGTTGGAGGGAGGGCACATCTGTTCCAATAAATTGTGACATTTGGAGGGGAGAAGTCGTAAATATAAAATGTAATAACCTGTATATGTGATTTGTTTTTTTTTTCACTTGGATTTGTTTTCAAGAAATTACATAGCTGGGAGTGTTTGTTTTACTTCATTAGCAGTATAAAAAAAGTTGGGTGTCTCTGCAGTGTCAGTGACTTCATTTATGAATATTTCCTGTAGCAATTCATGCGTGAGGAACTCAAACCCCTGCAGACAATAGCACTCCTCGTTTTAGCAGTGTCCAGCATTTGGTTCATGGTGCATGGACAGTAAGCAGTCGTCCAAGTAATATGAGGAAGGAAATAAAGGTATCTTTGAGGTTATAAAGGTATCCTATAAAAGTTGTAAAATGGACACTTCTTTGCTCTGCTTTGGTGTTGATAATGTGGTTTTAAGCATCAGAGTTATTGTGAGGCTTTCTGTCTGTGATGTTTCTTTTGTGTAGCTTTCAAAAGCAAACAATGCAATGTGTTTGTAAATTGTTTTCTGTTTAAGAGCACTAATACTGGATATAGACACAGAGGTTTGACACAAGTAATATTGCATCCTTCTGTCTGACTGGGATCTTATCTAATTTTTCCATCTGTAGTAGTTAATCTAATTAAGCATAAGTGTTTTTACCTACAAATTATTCTCAGACCATCACAGCTTAGCAAAATACCATTACAAATACTAAAATCATCTTAATGTTAGTAAGGCAGTATTGTCTGCTTTAACAGAACTGAATGTTTTTAAGCTGTAAAATTGGAGGAGTGTACCTGTTTTGCTGATGGACTTACATACTGCACTAGGGATAACTGTCTCAGGATTTCCTCTAAATTAGCAGAAATCTAGATGAGAATATGTGGTAGTAGGAGCTGTAAATATTTGTCTGTTAGCTCATGCTGATCTCTCTGCTGCCACAAACATTTGACTGTAGGTGTAAACCTGCTACTTTAGATCTATTGTGGGGTGGTTGCCTGAGCTACCCTGCTACTGCTATAAAAGTACAGGCATGTTTTCAGCTGTAGCTCTAGTAACTTCCTCTAAAGTTTAAGAGGAAAGACTACTGGAGATGTTTGTCTATAATCCAATGTTTCTTTAGTATACTTTTGGGTTTTTTTAGTTAAGCATACCCCCAACATTACAAATATATCAAGTAATCTGAAACTTCTTTCAAGGGAGTTTTGTAGCCATTAGAATAAATTATTGTTGTGCTGATTAGAGCAGTAAGTAGTTGTACTTGAGGGTTGTGACTAGTTTATTCAGAATATGAACTCAGTGCTTCTGTGTTCTTGGCTCTTCACTTTGTTCTGTTCAAACAGGTGTATCTATTCTATTTCTTAGCGAATATAACCAATCTGAGTTCTGTGTTGCATTTTTTTTTTTCCTACTGGAGATCCTTTCAGTGTCTTACAGGGTTGAATGTATGATGTAAACATCAAATCTGTCTGCTGTAGCATTGGACTCTTAAAAGATTTTGTATGGTGAAAAAACTTAAGTTTTGAACAAGATGACTTCAGAGCACTATGTCTTTAGTCATTATATAGATGACAAACATCTATGTGGATCCCAGGTTTTTTTTCTGAAAGCTTACATTGGTAGTGTAGCCAAGATACTTAATATTTTTGTTTGTACCTGAGTAATTCAATAGTTGAAGCCATGAAACACATTAATGAGGCTTTTATTTTCAGAAAGCAAAATGTAATGACAGTTTTGCATGAGCAAACTTTATTGCATTTTTTACTTGCTGGCTTTTCTGAAACTTTATAGAATGAGCAAATGTTAATTAGAGAATAAATTGTGGCTCTGTCTTGGTACTTTAAGAACTTTAAGAACAGCTTAAAAAACAAGCTGTTACTGTTTTGACCTTCAGTTTCATCTCATTCATTACAAAAATAAAAATGATGGTTAGTCTGACAGACATAACTTCCTTTTAAGAAGGTAACCGGATTTAATTAATTAGATTAATTAGATTTAATTAGAACCGGATTTCTTTGCATGCTTGCTTGTTTTTATATGGAATGTTACATTTGAGTTAAAAGAACTTGTCTGCTGCTCACTCTTTTCAGGCTGCTCTGGCACAATTGGAGGCTCTTGGATTTGATGTAGAACAGGCTCATCCACCAGCTACTACAGAAACCATAGATAGTCTGCCACATATTATCATCACAGATGACCATGATGGTATGGAAAAATAATTAAGAATTCATTTCCACAAAGTTCATAAGAACAAATTTAGCTTTGTGTAATACCATAGATGCAGTATTTAAACATACTGTGCCACTGGCAATGCTGTTCTAAGAGCTTTTGAATCTTGAATCAGACTGAATATAACTTTGGTCAGTTTGGAAAACTAATCTTTACTGGAGTAAATGTGATTGTATTTTGTAGTCATTAGTGATACTGTTGATAATATATGTATTTTAATTTCAGCTCCTCTTTGATGTAAAACAAGATAATAATAATGCTTTTTCTTCATCATGGGTGTAGGTCAAGAGCAGTGTTGTACTATCTGTTGCAGTGAATATGTGAAAGATGAAATCATAACAGAGCTACCCTGTCATCATTTGTTTCACAAACCCTGTATAACTCTTTGGTTACAGAAAGTAAGTACTACAGGATTGGTGGGGATTTTGTGGATTTTTTGAGTACTTGCATTCTTCTGGGAAGAACAATTTGTAACTTTTTGAAAATGTGTGATGAAAGAATTGGCTGTTAATTTTACACATTATGAAACCAAATTCTAGTGCAAGTGAGGAAAGTAATTTATACCTGTACTCACATGAAGGGCAATTTCTTGAGGGGGTGTTTTTGTGAGGGGGGAAAAAAAGGTCTGTTTTTTAGGAAAAATAAAAGAGTTGGATGTGTTATAACTTGTTTTGGTACAAGAAAAGCTTTCTTTACTCATACCTTGAAGTAAAGAAGATGGCTTGGTTTTCTCTGAGAAGAGCAAAGGATCTGATCTGTCTTGCCAGAGTGTCAGGCCCATTTATGGTGACAGCTAAAGCTGGTGGGAGAAATAACTTGAATGCTTGTAGATTAATTTAAAATATTTACCTTTGGTAAATGTATACTGTATTAGATTTCATTTTCATAATATGTAACCAGTTTCTTGAAAAGGCTTACATCATATTGAGGCTAGACTAAAAGAACTGTAGTTAATGAATTGGGTTTTTTCCTTCCACCATACACACAGTATGAGCCTGGACTTGCTCGTTCTCAGTGAGCCTACAGTGTAACACATCATTTCCTTAAGAAGTACAAGAGGAAGATTGATTCAGACTAGGCAGATCAAAACACATCTAGCATGGGTTGTTGGTGGGTTTGATGATATTGGTTACCATGTTGATACTGCTTGTATTATATGTCTTGCCTTTTTCTGCTGTCATAGTAAACTACTCTTGCTGAAAACTAGGACAAAAGGCTTCCTGTTAGATTTGGGCTGTACCCAGTTTATATTTAACCCTTGTCTCAAAAACAAAACAAAAAAATCCCTCCTGTAAAACCAATTATTTGAAGAAGACCTTACAGAGGGCCTGACATATCCACTGTGTAACTGGTGTAAAAGTGAAATGAAGCTTGCTTCTGAGAGTGCTAGCTTTCTCTTAGTTCCAGGTAGCCATCCAGTCAAATTATGGCATTGAGACAGTGCTGTTGTGAAGATACTAAATACTTTGTAAATAATAACCTTTAGCTCTTCAATAGAATTGAATGCAAACTGTGCAAATGACTTTTTTTCTCTCTTTTTTTTTTTTTTGTAGTCGGGAACATGCCCAGTTTGTCGTCATGTGCTTGAACCTCTGCTTCCTGAAACAGCTGCTGGCCCTGTTTCCTTTCTATCTGATTATGATTCCTCATCTTCTGTTCACAATGCTACAGAAGCTTCAAACTAGGGTCTGAAATTAAATCTTTGCCACCAAAATAAAAATGTAAATTTTGCCTGCTTAATTACAATGAAAACAATTATGTAGAAAATATTATATGTAAAAGACTATCTATATTCTATATTTTAGTTTAGAAAGAGGGTGCAAGACTTTCTAAACTCTTTAGGTTTGCAATAATAGCTTAAATTTTCAAACTGTAATTGGAAGAATGTGCAGCTTTTTTTCCTTAGCAGAATGTTGCTAGTAATGTCTAAAGTTTGTTAAATTTTTCCAAAAATATAATTAATGTGGCACTTTGTTTGAGTTCTTGCAGCTGCAGTGCAGTTGCAGCTTACTAAACTTATGTTTATATCCTGTTCTACATAATATAACAACTATTTGATTTTTATCTAAGTGCCACTGAGTGACTTTGTAATTGATCTCTCATATTTGCATCAAATGTGAAGATGTTCTGTGATGCCAGCAGTGGTAGAATTTGATTTCACCGGAAACAAATTGCATAATGGAACAATATTTCTTACTAGTTTATTCCATAATAAAGCCTTTTCCTAAGTCAGAAGCGCTATTAAATTGCTGCTGTGTGGTTTGTTTTATTTTAATAAGGCTAGTACCATTTTTAAGCCTGTGTCTTCAATAAGTATATGAACTATGAAACTTCAACATTCGAAGTTCTAAGTTTCTAAGAAGTTGCATGTTGTAAGAGCTGGGCAGCTGTTTCCTTAAATCTGTGTTTAAGTTGGATTCTACTAATTAGGTCTTCTCCACTCTCCTGCATGCGTACATGTTCTCACTTTCTTAAAAGATATATTGATGTATGTATACATCAGGGTTGGGGTTGCCTTCTAATGCAGATGTAGTTAAAATATATTTGGCTCTTGGAGTCTTAAGTCTGAAAAAGAGTAGAAGCTTCACGGACTTAGTTGAACAATACATTTGAAGACTTGGATGTTAGGATAATTGTTGTAAAGTTATTTTAGAAATTTAAAAATTTAGTAATGTTTCTGGTATTTGCACTGGTTGCAGGTTATGCTATACTTAATATTTTAAAGGAGAAAAGACTGGTCTCTAGAATTTATTTCTATAAATAATACTCCAGTATACACAAAAACTTTAAGGGACATGGAGTTAATTATTGCAGGACAGAAAGTTAATATTTGGATGTGTGTATGTGGACTAATGGCTGCACAAAAACTTTTCTGTGGCCATTGGATAGACACACAATACCTAAAATGTTGGTGCATGGGAATAATATGTGAGGGGTCTAATCAAACCCTCTTAAAAGAGTTACAGATTTTTTTCCAGTAACTTTGAAATTAAGCTGACTTAAGCTCTTGGAAAAGTGATTGATTAAAAATGAATATTCTTAGCTCTCTGGCTAAGCTATCTGAGTAGCTGTCTGGCTACTCAATTATGATTATGGCTGCCATCATGCTATCTCAATTCTTTCCAAATATTAATATATTCTTTTATTAGTAGTAGAAGATGGTAATTTTCTTGTTTGAGGAACACATTGAATTGTGTGATGTTCTTCACAGTTTAACTTGTGGACTGCAGCAGAACAAAGAATTGGTGGTGGTTGCCATGAGTCTGCCTCTGAGGTTTTCATGCTGTTACTCCAAAACTTAAAGGAAGCCAAACCCACTAAGATAATGGTGAAAAGTGGCAGATGTGTAGCTCCTTCCTGGCTTATTTTCCTGTACTAAAACTTTATATTTGCTGAAGTAGGCATCAGCAGGATTTGGGGAAACGTGACAAAGAACACATACTTCCACTCACCAGCAACATCTGTACCTATCCAAAAAGTGCTATAATCTTCCACTTCTCTATTACAGACTAGTGCTATGGAGAGTGGTTGATCCATGGCTACCAACTGCCCCAGATGATAAAATAGTTAATGTAACCTTTAAAGCTCATCTAAGGTGTGAATGAGATGTACGTAGATTAAGAGAAAGTGAAAATTAAGAGATTTGTATTGCTTGCAGGGGGAAAAAAAAACCCAAACAACAAACTAATGATGGACTTAGTATCAAAATTGTTCTTTGTTAGGGCCTTTTGTTCTTCAGTAGCTGCCAAAGTAGCAAATGTTACAGGTATTTTAACCAGCCTGTACTTTGTTTCTCTCTGAACTGCATAATATGTTTGCCTTCATTTAATCTCTTAAGCGTAGTGTTTTAGAAAGAGAGTTACTTTAACTTCTGTGGCAAGATTTGGACATCCTCTTCCTAGAAGCTTTTGATTCCAGACTTAACCAGCAGTGTCAAGAGCTAAGGAAGAAGTTTTTTCCTTCCTTCATTATTTGTTGCTGGCCTCAGGTCTGACTTCCTATTTCTAAACAGGTGTCTAAAAGAAGGGTGTTCATGTTCTCTTTTTTCTTACTTTCTAACCTGAATGTAGAGGTCTCCTTTGCAGGTCTTTCCTGGCTTTACAGTTGAGGAAATAACAGGTGAAAGGTCTTTCAAATGAGGTGTCTGGAAAAAGCACATGCTAGGTCACACTAAAAAAGTTACCAGTGGAAATGTTAAAAAGACAATTGAAAGAAGAAAAAGAAATCCGTATCTTTGGATCATGTGCAAATCTTTTTTGTGATTATTTGAGTTTTTTGCTAAATGAAGTCATAACAGATTGCTGTGCTGTACTTCCTGCTACAACAACTATAAAATTGGTTAAAATGGGCCTAGTTCTTAAATTAATTTTTACTATTCTAGAAAAAAAAAACTTTGGTTTTTGTCCCATGGTACTCTACCAAGATCCCTCACAAAGTCCTGGAGGGAAGAGCGGTCCAAGAAAGCTGGTTAGTATTCAAGGATCATCTCCACTAAGCTCAGGAGCGATGCATCCCAACAAGGAGGAAGTCAGGCAGAACCCCCAGGAGGCCTGTGTGCATGAACAAGGAGCTCCTGGATGAACTCAAACACGAAAAGGAAGCCTGCAGAGGGTGGAAGCAAGGGCAGGTAGCCTGGGAGGAATACAGAGAAACTGTCCAAGCAGCCAGGTTAGGAAAGCCAAAGCCCTGACAGAATTAAATCTGGACAACACGAAAAGCTTTTATAGGTACATCAGTGACAAAAGGAAGACTAGGGAAAATGTAGGCCCCCTTCACTGGTTACCTGGGATAAGGAGAAGGCTGAGGTACTACACAACTTTTTTGCCTCAGTCTTCACTGGCAAGTGCTGAAGCCACACCACCCAAATTGCAGAAGGCAAAGGCAGGGACTGGGAGAATGAAGAACTGCCTGCTGTAGAAGATCAGGTTCCAACCTCCCCTGCCATGGGCAGGGACATCCTCCACTAGACCACGTTGCCCAAAGCCCCATCTAACCTGTCTCAAACACTTCCAGGGAGGAGGCATCCACAATCTCTCTGGGCAACCTGCCCAGTGTCTCACCACCCTCACAGTAAAGAATTTCTTCCTTATATCTAAACGAAATCTACCCTCCTTCAGTATAAAACTGTTGCCCCTTGTCCTGTCTCTGTACTCCCTGTTAAAAAGCCCATCCCCATCATTCCTGTAAGCCCTCTTTAGATACTGGAATGCTGCGGTAAGGTCTTCCCCAAAGTCTTCTCTTCCTCAGGCTGAACAACCCCAACTCTCTCAGCCTGTCCTCGTACGGGAGGTGCTCCAGCCCTTTGATCATCTTTGTGGCCCTCCTCTGGGCCTCCTCAAGCAGGTCCCTGTCTCTTATCCTTGGGGCCCCCAGAGCTGGATGCAGTACTCCAAGTGGGATCTCACAAGAGTGGAGTACAGGGGCAGAATCACCTCCTTCAACCTGATGGTCATGCTTCTTTTGATGCAGCGCAGGACATGGTTGGCTTTCTGGGCTGCAAACACACATTAATGGCTCTCAATCCATTCTCCTCCCAGCCTGTGTAGATGTTTGGGATTGTGCTGACCCACATGCAGGACCTTGCCCTTGGCCTTGTTGAACTTCATGTGGTTCGCATGGGCCCACCACTCCAGCCTGTCAAGGTCCCTCTGGATGGCATCCCTTCCCTCCAGCGTGTCAACCACACCACACAGCTTGGTGTCGTCGGCAAACTTGCTGAGGGTGCACTCGATCCCACTGTCCATGTCACCGACAAAGATGTTAAACAACGCCGGTCCCAGTACCGACCCCTGAGGAACGCCTCTCATCACCATTATCGACTTAGACACTGAGCTGTTGAGTATTACTCCTTGCGTGCTACTACCCCTTATACACCAAGGAGTCCATCTGTCAAATCCATGTCTTTCCAATTTAGAGACAAGGATGTCATGTAGGACAGCGTCCAATGCTTTGCACAGGCCCAGGTAGATTACACCAGTTGCTCTTCCTTTATCCACCAAGCTAATCATAGAAGGCCACCAAATTTGTCAGGCACGATTTGCCCTTAGTGATGTCATGTTGGCTGTCACCAATCACCTCCTTATTTTCCATATGCCTGAGCATAGTTTCCAGGAGGATCTGCTCCATGATCTTGCCAGCCACAGAGGTGAGACTGATTGGCCTGTATTTCCCCAGGTCTTCCTTTTTTCCCTTTTTAAAAATGGGGGTTATGTTTCCCCTTTTCCTGTTGGTGGGCAGTTCACCAATCTGCCACAACTTTCAAATATGATGGAAAGTGATTTCATCTGCCAATTGTCCCAGGACCCTTGAATGCATCTCATCAGGTCCCATGGATTTGTGCACATTCAGGTTCCTTTAGATGGGCTTGAACCTGATCTTCTCCTACAGTGGGCAGTTCTTCATTCTCATTTGGATTCTGTGAATTGGGTGGCATGGCTAGAGTACTTACTGGTGGTCAGAGGCAAAAAAGTTAGTGAGAACTTCAGCCTCCTCCATGTCAGTTGTAGCCAGGTCTCCCATTTCACTCACTGGGGGGGAAACAGTTTCTTTCATCTTCCTTTGTTGTCCTACGTACCTGAAGAAACCTTTCTTGTTAGACTGACTGGCCTGTAGTTCCCTGGGTCTTCCTTTTTACCCTTCTTAAAAATGGGGGTAATGTTCCCCCTCTTCCAGTCAGTGGGAACTTCTCCAGACTGCCAGGACTTCTCAAATATGACGGCGAGTGGCCACGCCCCTTCATCCGCCAGTTCCCTCAAGACCCGCAGATGCATCTCATCAGGTCCCATGGACTTGTGCACCTTCAGGTTCCTTAGATATTCTCCAACCTGATCTTCTCCTACAGTGGGCAGTTCTGCATTCTCCCAGTCCCTGCCTTCCGCAACCTGGGCAGTGTGGCTCAAGGATTTGCCAGTGAAGACTGAGGCAAAGAAGTCATTGAGTACCTCAGCCTTCTCCATATCCTGGGTAACCAGGTCACCCGTTTCATTCTGGAGGGGACCCACATTTTCCCTCATCCTCCTTTTCTCGCTAACATACCTATAGAAGCTTTTCTTGTTGACCTTGACATCCCTGGCCAGACTAATTTCTGTCAGGGCTTTGGCTTTCCTAACCTGCTCCCTGGCTGCTTGGACACTTTCTCAGTATTCTTCCCAGGCTACCTGCCCTTGCTTCCACTCTCTGTAGGCTTCCTTTTTGTGTTTGATTTTGTCCAGGAGCTCCTTGTTCATCCATGCAGGCCTCCAACAGATATTGGGGTGACTGAAGTCCCCCATAAGGATGAGGGCTCGTGAGCATGAGGCTGCTCCTATCTGCTCGGTCCCGCTGGTCAGGTGGCCTGTAGCAGACCCCCACTATGATGTCCCCTGCCCCAGCACTCCCTTTAATCCTGACCCATAGGCTCTCTGTCAGCTCATCATCCATCCTCAGGTGGAGTTCCATACAGTCCAGCTGGTCATTGACATAGAGGGTGATGCGCTCCCCTCATCTGCCCTGCCTGTCCTTCCTAAAGACCCTGTACCCTTCCATCCCAACACTCCAGTCATAGGAGCTATCCCACCCCGTCTCTGTAATGCCAATAAGGTCATAGCCTTGCAGGCACACACGCGTCTCCAGCTCCTCTTGTTTGTTTCCCATGCTCCATGCATTCGCATAGAGGCATTCCAGTTGTGCCCCGATGAGGCTGACTTATTCGCTGGGGTGGCTGGGACTCTTTTGATGTATCTTCCCAGTGTTACCCTGTTGGTTCCTGTTGCATCTGGAGCCCCTGGCTCATCTCCTCTAGGCTTTGAGCGTGCTGTAGTGCATCCAGCACATCTCTGAGCAGTAGGCCGAGGGCCCTCGCCAGTGCCCCGTCCCTCCAACTGGGGCACATCATCCCACAACATGTCGCTGGCAAGCCTGATATTATCCTCCTCCCCCTTCAAGCCTAGTTTAAAGCTCTGTCGATGACCCTGCTCGTTCCTGGCCAAAGATCCTCTTCTCCCTTTGAGAGAGATGAACCCCATCAGGGTTCATCAGGCCTGGTGCCGTGTAGGCTGCCCCATCGTCAAAAAAACCCAAAGTTGTGGCGTTGACACCAGCTATGGAGCCATGCATTTATGGACTGTGTCCACCTGTTCCTCCCAACATTGCTGCCCTTAACTGGAAGGAGGGAGGAGAATATTACCTGCACCCCCAAATCCTTCAGTGACTGTCCTAAGAGCCTGAAGTCCCTTTTGATCGCTTTTGTGGTACGTGTCTCTGCTTCATCCCCACCCACATGGAGGAGGAGCAGCAGTGGGTAATAGTCAGAGGGGCGTACCAGGCTGGGGAGTTTCCTAGCAATGTCCTTAACACAGGCCCTGGGGAGGCAGCAGACTTCTGTGAGAGGAGGGTCTGCCCTGCATATCGGGCCCTCTGTATCTTTCAGATGGGAGTCCCCTATGACTACAACTCTCCTTTTCTTCTTTATTGGAGTAGTCACAACCCAAGGCATGGGCCTTTTGGGCCTAGGTGCTACCTCTGGAGTAGCTTGACTGTCAAAGGCTTTACTGAAGTTCAGGGAGGCAGCATCCACAGCCTTTTCCTCATATACTAAGCATGTCACCTTGTCATAGAAGGAGATCAGGTTAGTCAAGCAGGAGCTGACTTTCATAAACCCATGCTGACTGGGCCTGATCACCTGGTTGTCCTTTACATGCTGTGTGGTGACATTCAAGATGATCTGCTCCATAACCTTCCCTGGCACCGAGGTCAGGCTGACAGGCCTGTGGTTCCCCAGATTGTCTTTCCAGCTATTCTTGTGGATTGGGCTCACACTGGCTCCAGTCAACAGGGACCTCCCTGGTTAGCCAGGACTGCTAATAAATAATGGAACGTGCCTTGGTGAGCACTTCCGTCAGCTCCTTTAGTACCCTTGGGTGGATCCTATCTGGCCCCACAGACTTGTGTGTGTCTAAGTGGTGTAGCAGGTTGCTGACCATTTCCCCTTGGATTATGGGGGCTTCATTGTGCTGCCCGACTATTCGTGTCTTCCAGCTCAAGGGGCTGGGTACGCAGGGAACAGCTGGTCTTACTGGTAAAGACTGAGGCAAAGAAGGCATGAAGTACCTCAGCCTTTTCCTCATCCTTCATCACTATGTTCCCCCCCACATCCAACAAAGGATGGAGATTCTCCGTAGCCCACCTTCTGCTGCCAATGTATTTGTAGTTGTTCCAACTGCACTCTGCCTGGCCTGAACATAAGCAGAGCGGATGAGCTGCCTCTTTTTGCCTATGTTTGAGCAAGCTGTAGCAAGGTAGCTGGGTAATCACAAAACCAGTTTTGGTAAAGACTTCATTCCAGAATTTCAATGCCAAGTAAAAGTAACGGCTTGCTTGCTTATTATGAAGCTCAGATTTCGTGGAAACAGGTATGACACCATTTAAGTAAAACGGGAATTCAAATATTACTTTTAATTCATATTAATCATTGGAAACAGTTTGGCATCTTATGGATGAAATTATAAATTGTAGGGTTTTAGTTGTTAAAAAACAAGAAGATCTATTTATTCTGTAACCTCCCAATAAAACTGTTGCCACTGAATGAAGTATACTACTATTGTTGGTAGACTTGTTCTTGTTCAGAAAGCTACGATGACAACTAAAACAAACAAAAATAAGTTTCCTATTTGATTACCCGGCTGCTCTTTTACTTTGAAAATATTTTTTTCCTCTTCTTTTCTTGTTGAGGCAGATGTGATAAGGCCTTGTGGAACACTGAAGTATACAAAGAGACCCTTCTTTAAACTGAGGCTTGATTGATTAAGGCGGGGAGTTCAATTTGTGAATTGTAGAACAGCTGGCAAATACTAGTGGATAAGGTTCTCTGTCCTGTATTATACAGGAGACAAATGGGATGGCAGTCATCTCTGTGTAGGCTTTGGATGTACGAAATGGATATCAAAGGTTAAACCAGTGTCCAGGAGTCCTGCAGTGCCTCTGACTGTTGCTATTGTGTCATTGAAATACTGTCCAAACTAACCAAAACAAAATTTTGTACTTGTCAGAACCAAGGAAGTACAAGGCTTCAACATGAGCTCATGTCACATTCCTCACATACAGTTTAATAAAATAATTTTTTAAAAGTTCTCTTACCTGGGTTTGAAAGCAAAATCTGTCAGATGATTTTACGTGGAGAGAGAGGAGGAAATTTTGTTGAGAAAATGATATATTTGGGATAGATGTAATTTCAGTGTACACTCCCAAAGTATATTTCCAGATGTGTTATCTTTTGCTTTGAACTTGCAATGACATCAATCCTGAAAAGGCCAATTCTGTTTTAGTGAATTTAAGACTACTGCTGTATGTGACACATTTTGAAGCAGCAACATCAAGGTTACATTTTCATTTGTAAACCAAATGTATGCAGCTGTAAGAATCCTGTTCCACATTCTCCTTTTAATAAGGCAGTCTCTCTGTGGTGGCAGAGTAACTTTGTGAGTACATCTGAATTGATACTGTGAATCTAGCGCTTCTTGCTATAGGTATCCTGTTCTGAAAAATGTCAAAGATGGGAAAAGAAAAACAACCTGAGCTCAGTAATTTGAGATTTACTTTATCTGCATGTTTTTGGAATCCATGCTCTTTCCCCTGTATTTTGTGTTGCTGAATGTTTTAGGATATCCACAAGGGAAAACAGATAGGAAAATATGTTGGTTATGTGCAATCCTTTAGTCATTATGTTGCACACAGACAGCTAAGATGCACAATTATTTAGGCAAGAGAAGAAATATCACTATATGTGGAGAATAAGCCTTTATTCTTTATAGGCTAATAATCAAAAATCTATAATAAGCAAAAATCTATAATTACAGATCTTTTTTGTCCTAAAATTCCACATAATTGTGATTTTTTTTTTAGCATTAAACCTCTCCATAGATAGACAATTACCTTGCTCTGAGCCATATATCATAAATAATGATAGACAAAACAAATAATGATGGTTATTAATGAATAAGTATGAGGGTTTAATGATGTCTTGGGGCCAAAATGTAAAGGGTGTGATTTTCATTTATAACAGAGTTGCTTTGCCCTCATGAGGCAAAAGAAAAGGCTTTCAATAAGAAGTAAAGCAGTATTAGGTAACAAAAAAGGAAGGATGGTGTAAACAGGATTATACTCCAATGTTTCTTCAACAACCTTTAAACCACAGTAAAAACAAGCCCTTTTTTTCAGTTGTGAAACTGAATTGTCAGACAGGAGCCTTTGAAAAGACCTCAAGGAAATCAATTAAAATTAATATGATGGGAAAGATTGTATTTTCCAAGTCAGCTTAGGTATTTTATGTCACATTTTCTAACTGAAAAGAAGCAAGACCTACAATTTTAGTGTTGTAACTGTGATGGTACTGAGCTAGGACCTGTGGTTGTTTGATAGCTTTACGTTAGGAAAACCTGCTGAAATAAATACTCTAAGTCAAAGTATTTCTTTATTGTATATTGAGTACCATGACTTGCTAATGTGGAAGACCATCTCTGTCCATGGGTAGTAGAGCTTTCCTGTGTATAGTGAAACTCCCTCCCCTTACTGAAAACAGAAATACACAAAACACTTTTCTAATGCTGCTTTAATGCTGCAGGAGGAAGATGTCAGCTGGAAAACATTGACACAGATTTGAAAATGCTGTTTGCATATTCTAGCCAGTGTGGTAGTAGTTGAATCCTGTTTAAAGGTGGTAACTTTTAATTTGCTATTCAAGCAAGATATTCTTGTTAGTAATACTGTAAACAGGGTCCTCTTAAGCTATTATAGTGAAATGCATCGGAGCTTGTGTAGAACCAGTTCTGTATATGCATATGCCTATATCTTCTTTATTGTTTTACATGCCTGAATCACAAGCCACGTAAGAACGGAGAAATTTTTGCTTTAAAGATAAAAAAGAGGGTTTAGTCCTTGTTATTCCAAAGCAACTATAAAATCACACACAAAAATAGCAGAGCCTAAGAAAAAAGAGATTGCTACTGAATGGTGAGAATTTGGGACATGAATGAATAGCATTGTGTAAATGGAGAAGCAATGCAAAAGAACAGGCGATCTTCAGCAGTGTTTGCTGCTGGTGTGATAGCCACGGTGCACCTTCAGTTCTCTTCCTGTAAGACAGCAAGTATTTTGCTTGGAGTTTTTTTCAACAACTTTCAAATGCACTGGTTTTTTGAACTTTCAGTGAAGAAATGCCCTTCTGGTCCTTTCACTTCATGGAGATTTCTTCTGAAAGTGGACAGTGGGAAGAGGAGAAATTGGAACAGAGAAATTGTAGTCTTTTCAGTGAATCTAAGCAACTTACTTTTCCAACCAAGGCCAAATCCAGTAGTGAATGAGGGAGGACAAAGCCAAAAGAGGAGTGTGGGGCACAATAGTGATTTTGGCAGCCTTGTCCCACAGCACAAAGCATGCAAGCTCCCCAAGCACTGCTGTCTGTCCCACAGCACTCTCCTGGATCTTCAGAAAAGATGGAGCCTGATCACTACAACACATTCAAAACTCTCTGGGTCTAAATCTCATGTAAGCCATGAGACAGTTTTCTTTCTGATTGAGAGGAATAACTTGCATGCATTTGATGTCAGGGACACAGACAGGCCTACATGCCCTGCGGGATAGTAAAGGTAATCTAGTACTGTGTTAATCAGTTACACATCACCTGCAGAAGCGTCTCTATCTTGAAATATTACAGCTCCTTCAGACTGTTTTACTGTATGCTCTCCTACTCTGAGACGGTTAACATATCTAATCAAAAGAAAGAAGCATTATTTCATTTGTTGGTTTGTTTGTTTTTTTTTTCTGTTGTGTTACTGAAAATAGTTTGATGAATGACAGTAAGTAGAGGCATATTATTTCTAGCATGGTCAGTGTGTGTTAGTGGGAAAGTGTCTGAAGACAATATTTTCTCCTTCCATATGTTTCAGGGTAAAGATACCTCTCTGTGCATAATTCAAGCACAGAGTATCAGGAGCAACTTCTGCATGTTTCATTTTCAGAATTAACAGATATTCAAATAGTAACTTATATTTCTGAACAACTATAAATTATTTTTTCTACCTTTTAGGGTTTGTACTTGGAATGCTCATATCTTTAGCAAGTGTTCATCTTCAATCCTTTGTTATCCATGACACCATACATCTGAGGCAGATGACTATTTTCTTTCCCGTCCACTTTCTGCATTTTGAAGTTATCATCAAGGTAGTATAACCTAACTTGCATTAACATTCTGTTTGCCTTGTTATGCTGCATTTTGGAGCACACTGGAGAGTGCTAGCTAGTCCCAATTCCTCTGGAGTACCAGAAGAACAGATGCATTCAGGGAACATACTGCAATGCAGGGTAGCAGCTCGTCAGAAAGATATTAGACATTATTTCCTAAAGGAAAAAAAGGGAAGCATGTCAGTGCTGATCTTTTCCAGGTTTCCATAGTTTTTGCTGCATAATTTCAACACTCACTGGATAATCATCTGAATACTAAGAGGTAATACCACAGGTCTAGGTTTAAGTACAATATCTGAATAAAGTTTTTTTCACAGAATAACCTGCCTTCAAAACTGAGATCACACCTACGTACAACATACAGTGGAATTTCTAATTTGTAAAAATCCATTCAGGATTTGCATAATCCAAGTGAAAATACATCAAATATCGAAGAACTTCTTGAAACATTGTGATCTGTCATTGCATCATGTTAACACCCCCCCCCCCCACACACACACACATTTTAAAAATAAAGGTATATATGTATGTATACTTATACAGGTATATAAATGTATATTTATATTGGCTACAGTTAAAACTGATCTCATGCAACTTTTAGCTATCATTCTTATTAACAAACACTATTTATATCTTCTTGTATTATACAAATTAAGACTTTGATAATCTAAATCTTCAAAACTGTTGCCATTCTTTCCATGCATAAAATTCAAGTATGTTTGCAAACCCCAAATCCAAAAGGCCATTGCTGTTATACGACACACATCCTCATTCAGAAGAAAATTACTTTTTTTTTTTTTCCCTCAGAAGGAGTGGTGAGAGCAAAAAAGTTGCTGAGACTTTGTCTGTTTCCTTAAATCAGTGTCTGATCCTCTGTATGTATGACAAATTGACGTATGAGGTGATGATTAATTTTGCAAAGTATCAAAGTATGACTTAGAATGGCAAAATTTGCTGAAAAATGTTGTGAAAGTTCAGTTTGAAATCCTAAAAGCATATTCATTGCAAAGACGCTTATATGCCTGCAAGCATTTGCATTCTTTTCTCTGCTACTTAAAAAACTGATGAAGGGAGGATAGCGTTAAATGCTTAAGTGTTAGCCTTCCAGCCTGTAAATGTCTTCATCGTGGACTTATTATGTTTTCTTAACCATGACCACTATCATTATTATCTTTTTTTCTGAGAATCTAATACAACTTGGTAGTGATTTATAGTTCAAAGTGGGGAAGCAGGAGGAGATTAAAGCCTTCCACACAGACTGCAGTGTGGAAGGGAAAATTAAAAGCTTGGAAATTTTCCAGAAATTAAAATAACATCACTATCAGTTTTGTGCCTCCTTTTTCAGACAATATTCCCATTGAAGTCAGTGAACTAGTGTCATATTCAATATATTTAAATTTTTCTTCACAGTGGTATTATACAATGCAGAAGCATGTCAGTTCTTCTAAAAGCATTTATTTGCCACTAACTGAAGGCATATGCCATCAGTATTCTTTAGCTACTCATCAAATTTTAGGTTGTGGCTTTTGTAATTTTGACCTGGTAAATTCTAGAACACTTGATAAAGCATTACGGATCATTGTAGGCAGTACTTTCAGGAAAGAAAAACATTCCATCTCCTAAATGCTTGTATAAACTAATGTAAGATTACACAAAACATCAGGCAAGAACCGTGAGACGGAAATGCCTGCAAAACAAATGTGTTTTTAATAAAAATGGGCAGTCTTTGCTTGCCAGATGTCTCTCCGTTATCAGATCACAAAGCAGTAGAGTCATCTTGGCAGAGTTTTCAGGGAGGATGTGAAGGAAGATAAGGCAGAGGCTTTATGGGGTTTGTCAGGTAGCATTGCAGAGGCCTTATTATACGAGAAGGCATCGTGGTACTGAAGGCAGAAGTCTCTCTGGCACTGCACACTAGTGCACTTTACATGTATTTGCTGCTGCATCTTGTATTGCAAAATATTTGATTTCAAAAGTCATACTGTTTTAAGTCTTCAGTCTATTCTGTTTTAAGCCTCGCTTAAGTCATACTATTTTAAGGACAGCTGCCTGAGTTGGGGCTTCTGGCTCAAGTTCCCCTAGAATATCTCTTTTCTTTGGTATTTGGAAGCAGAGGGTTTGTGCAAAAAGATCCTCAAAGGTGGCCTCTATCACTGCATGTAGCCACCAGGAACTTAGTGCATCATTATGGGATAACACATTCTTAACTGGTAATCACAATATACTGCTTTTATACTGTCCAAACCATACCTCAAATGTGTTTGGGAATCACCAAACTAGCATTTATTTGAAGAGACAAGGAAGGATGGTGGGAGACCATATGATCGTGGGTGCGGCCATATGATCATGATGCCACGAGGAGGATATTCACCAAGGTCTTTGCAGCCCTTCTGCCAATGCTGCCCCTCTGCTGAGTGCTGCCTGTGCAACAACATTCCGCGGGTTTGGTTGGAGATGGCTTGTGTGGAGCAACAGAGCTTTGCCTTATTGCCAAATGCATAGAAGGAAGGAGAAGATTTTGCTCCTTGATGCTCAAAAAAGGATTTGAGCCAACAGCCAGTTTTGTGACTTCCAGTCAAAAACATTTGTGCCCTTCCAAGAGTATTAAAAGCCACAAAAGTTGACTTTGTCTCAGTGCTATGTTGTGATACCTGGAAGGATGCAAAAATCATATTGTTCTGGAGGTCATTAAGTAGAGGGATTAGTGTTTAGATTTGTGTATTTAAAAACTGGTGCAATTCTATGGTGGCTGTGTGGACTACGTAATTCCAGAATAACTAAATGCAATCTATTATGTTTTTACAAGTGCAAGTAAGTCACAGCATCTGCTTGCACTATTACTAATATACAGCGTGCATCTGTGCATGTATGTAGACAGGAGAGAAAAGTAAAATATCAACATTAAGATGAGAGCACAGTGGAAACAGATGGCTCATTCACTTAAATGTATACTCTAGTCAACTTCAGTACAATAAATATCCCTAATAAACTTTCATTGTTAATTATATATGTGACTGAATGTGTATGATAGAAAATCTGCATTTTTTTTATTGGCTGTAGTCTCAAATTTTTCTCACCAGTGCAAACATTAAATTTTATATTTTAAATGAAAAATGAGTACAGTACAATTTCAGACAGCAACTATTTTATTTGTACTAAAATATCAAGATACAGTAGACTTATGTGTTCTTGTTTCAACTTTTATGGCTAGAATGTATACCTAAGTGCCAGTCTACATGAATGCACTTGCAACTTGTATATGTAAATACTTAATTGACAATTAGAACATGTGTGGGATAACTTCATCTTGCTATATTTTTGAAATGTGTTTTACATATGTGTTTATTCCTCAGTGCTGCCACTTCCATATTTGTCTATTCATCTGAGTAGCAGTAAGATCCTGAAACTGAAATTTATGGTAGACAGAGGTCAAAATCAGGTATTGTCTTGATTTCCCTTCCTATTGGATAGTTTCTTCTATGCATTTGCCTTAATACCAAGACTAATAATAGGCAATAATTGCACTGAGTGTCAGACAAACTTGCTTTTGCCTGGTGTCTCTGCCTCAGAAGTAAGGATAATGTCTGCCAGCTGTATGTGTCTCAAAGACTGGATTAGTCACAGAGAATTTGGGTTTTTCCTCTAAGGGAGATGATTTGGCCAATAATCTTTAATGTATTTGAATTTATATGATTTACCAAATAATCTAAATTAAGTAGCAAAATCAAATTCCAATCTCACGAATCTCTGAAAGAATTACCATCTGTGATTTGCAGATCTGTCAGCAAACAGTAACCATGTAACAGCAAACATGCAACCATGGTTAACAAATGTGAAACTTGGTCTTCAAGGGATTTCAAAACCTCAAGCATATGCACAACATACCCTTTGACAAGCTGCTTTTACAATCTGCCGGAAACCAGGTATAATAGTTTCACAGTATGCCTGCAAAGCCAGCGAACAAAACCCACTGCTGCATTGAATTAAACAACAGGAACCAGAAATTAGTGTTGAATCCTTGTTTGAAAAACATGCAATGGCCACAGGCCAGTTCATCCCAATTCGTAAATGTTTATGAAAGCACAGCATCATCAGGAACAGAAAGAAACTGAGAAAACTTTCCAAATGGTTTTGCATATGAAAATTAGCATTTTAAACACAATGATGTAACATGAAAACATTTGAGGGCAGCTGCATTTTTCTGAATAATGAACTTTGAAAGGAAGTTTCTGTTACCTGTTTTACTATCAGGTTAACGGAATAAGTTACTACAGCGAACACAAAAAGGTCCTTACTAATGCTTCAGCACTGGTAAATCATAACATTTTGCATACTTTGACTGAGAAAAATGTAGTTTGTAATAAATGTGTAATAAAGCATGAATTTTGCATTTTATTGAAAGAATATAACTGTGTTTGAATGTAGGAAACTACAAGCTTGAATTTGTACTGAGCTGTTTGGGGATGTTGATTACAGTATTGTCCTGGTTTTCTGGTTTGCAGCTGCAGTAGAGTTAATTTTCACAAGAAGCTGGGAGGGAACACAACCAGGATAACTGACCCAAACTAGCTAAAGGCGTATTCCATACCATATGATGTCATGCTCAGTATATAATGGGGGCTGGCCGGAGAAGAGGGGTCACTGCTTGGCGATGGGATGGGCATTGGGGTCTAGGGGTGGGCAAATAGCATTGTGTATCACCCGTTATAAGTACTGTTGCTGTTATTTCCCTCTCCCTTTGCTGTCCCAGTAAACTGTCCTTATTCCAACCCATGACTTTTACCTTTGTCTTCCCACGCTCCTCGTCATCCCACAGTGGAGGAGGGGTGAGCGAGCAGCTGCCTGGTGCTCAGCTGCGGCTGGGGCCAAACCACGACAAGTATTAAGAGTGTAAGTATAATAGACCTACTTGGTAATGAGGTTTGTTACACGGTACTGAGCAATATTATTTGGCCTTGGTTTTAACCTTTGCTGCCAAACAGTGTACTCACAGAAACAGTCCATGGGGTCTGTGTGTGGTTAGGTTCTCCTGCTCCAGCACTCACACCGCAGTTTATGCCTCAGTGTGCATTCCTGTTTGACATGGTGAATCTCCTTTCCACTGACAGGATTGTTCTTGCTTGGAGGAACTAGCAGTCAATACCTCCCTTTTAGCCCTCCCTTACACTAGGATTGCTTACAACGATGGGATTTTTCCATCTCCATGCTAATGTATTTCAGTCTTTCACAACTCAGTTTGGACTAAATTAATCTCCTGTTAACTATGAATTTATGGGGTTCACAGTAGGGTTTACTCTGGGCTAGTATTTGTAAATTGGATCTGCATAGACACTGGTTCTTTTTTTTCTGTTTTCCAGCTAAACAGCTTGATCCAACTTCACACTGCTCTAGCTAACATACTCCAGGCTGAGAGCTCGTTGCAGTGGTCAGTTGCTGTCTCACAGTTTGATCCTATTCCAGGTTACAATGTAGGCATATTTAAATTGATGCTGTAGTTTCATTTCCTTTTTTTTCTGTTTTGCACCATTGGCAATGTCATGTACATTAACACTGTGTGCAAGAGTGATGTGTATCCAGTAAAAAAGGCTTTCTAAATGACATGGTTTCAGTTGTCAATATATGAACCATTTTAACTTAGCAGTTCTCATAGTCATTTTAGGCATAACAGAATGGAAATGCTTTAAGGAATTTTGACATTAGAAAATCTGCAAAGTGTGTAGCAATTACTTTTCAATTCACATACACTTAAATATTCACTGCTTTGTTAAGTCAGGGGTATAAAACCAGTTATTTGATACAAGCTCCTTTCTTCATTCTCTAAGTCTGGGAGAGCACATTACTCTTTCCTGCTCTCCCTGTCATCTGGGACTGAATGCTTCATCCTCTGTTTCATTCTCATTTGTACCACTCAAGTACTGACTGGTTAATTGGATCTGCATTTACAGAAAGACTGTACTGCAAGTATCACCTCATAAGAGTGCCAAAAGAGAAGAAACTACAATTCCTTCTTCCTCCCTGTTGAAAATTATATTCATCACTGCTTCAAAGTAGCTTGAAGAGCAGGGATGCTGCACTGCTGCACAGCGACACAAACTGAAGTGCTTGACACCCCTTTAGCCTAAAATTACTTTCAGCTATGTTTTGCTAGGCAAATCTCATCATCTTTACTTTCAAAGCCATAAAATGAGACTAATGAGGCTTACTTTAACATGTAAAGCATGGTGTTGGTCCTATAGGAGTTATAGTAGACTATACCAACATTTCTACAAGAAATGACAGGTTGTGTTCATTTAGAGTTTCACAAAAACAATCAAAAAGGCTTCTTTTTACAGATGTAGGACATTCTGTTAATGACATTTGAGATCTGTGCCTAACATTATGACAAACCATGTCACTTGTATCTGAAAGTCATTTTGAACTCAGTATAATTCCTTTTTTTTTTTAAAAAATATATTTCTGAATACTTTCTTTTCTAGCAGATGCCTCGTATCTATTTTCCTCCTAATTACTTTAGGCCAAGATCATTTTAGAGGCATACATTTACAGATGCATCAATTAATTCTTCAGAGTATTAACCTCAGCAACATTATCTTTAAGCCTCACTTAAAAGAGAGCCACCGCTCTGGGAAGGGGGTGGGGACAGAAACCAAGGTTTTCTCTCTGACGTTTTCTGGTTCTTCAACATTTCTATTCTTCAGCACTTAAAAAAACATTGAGCTGAGCTTTGTAGTACTGAGTCATGTATTATCAAGAGGAATGCCTTGAACAAATGGACTTTTGTATGGGTGGTTTTTGTAATGATGAGTGGAGAAATTCATAAAGGACCAGGTCTCTTACTGTTTGCTGGTTTAAAGCCGACTGTGGAGGTTCCTGAGTCACCTCTCCATAGGCTCTCTGCATGTTCATTGAAGAGAGAACCTGCTCCCAAAGCCCTCTTGGGTGGCTGCTCTCCCTCTCCACTTTTTCCCTAGGTTAGCCTAGACTAGAACAACTTCATTTAGACATTGAAATGAGGTGCTTATCTATAGCTTCAAACTGGGGTGAGATGGGGAAAGTGCTGTCCTCCAGCCGTCCACCTCTCAGAGCTGCCAGGAATGTGCACATTTTGGGTGGGCTCTACTTTCTTTCTATAAAGATGTTTTGATATGTGATACTGCTGGTGCCTGTTAGCATTACATATGAAGATAATGTAGCATCAGCCAGAACGAAACCTGAAGACTGAAGAATGTGTCACTGGAGGTGTGCACTTCAAATAGCTTTAGAACCAGATTATTCTTCTGTTTGGGCCTTCTATTGCTGGAAGCCAGTTGTCCCACATTTGTTTTCAGAAAAGGAAATTTGAGATTAAAAGTGGTAATGGAATCTTGCCCAGAGCTGAACATAGTTACAGGACGCTTAATCCCAGGTTCATGAAGATGTCCTTATTTTATCTGTTGCTCAATAAAAAAATTCAGTAGCTTGTTTAAAAGTTGGTTGTCCTTTCTGCATCCATGGATTTTTACCTCCACCATTCACCTTCCCCTAACATCCCAGAGAAAAGTAAAAGGCTGTGGCAGCGATTGCTAGGAGGAAATACCAAGAGGGTTAGGGGGGAAAAAAGTCTCATAATAAACTACAATTTCTCCTTGATACGAGACAATTTAGAAAAAGTTCATAGAATCTGAAAAACACGATTAGATACAAATTTATCTCATGCACTGATACATGTTTCCAAATGTTGCATCCAGTGAGAGATGTACCTGTATATATAAGGATTCACAGTTATATGTATCAAATATAACTACAATCTTTAACAAATACATACTCTTTTCTCATGTTATTATTATTTTGCACGTGACTGTAATGTTCTGTTCATTGTATCTATGCCTATTTTTTGCTGCCTATATGTGTAAGTGCTTTCCCACATAAAATGAAATCGTTTATATTTTTAAACAGAGTGCACATGAAAATACAAAATTTCTATTATTTGCTTACTGCAACTTTGTTGTTGCCATTGGTCTGGTTGATCTTAAAAAAGAATTTAGATAAATTGTTCTTACATTTCTAATGAAATGAAAAAAAAAAAAAAAAAAAACCACCAAATTCAGCTGTGCTTTAATTGTATTGATATCAGTCTGCTTATCCTTTGTTTTGGCATATTATGTCCAGGCAATGCACTGTGTATTTATGCACTAGACAAATAAGTCTCTGCAGCTGCAGGAGAGAGATCATACTGTCCTTCTCAGAAAGTCCTGTGGTGAGCATCATCAAGAAAAGGAAGAAATCATTGTACTGAAATGTGTACAACATTTTTGCTGCAAGCAATGAAAATCAAAGACAGATACATACCTGTTACAACTCTTGTAAAAGTGGCAGAAAGTTAAATGCTTTCTATTAACCCTTTGGTTGTTATCATGTTTCTGAGCACTCAGACAGATATGAGGTGAAAGTATTTTTTGAGAGCAAAAGTGATCTCTCAGGAAAAATGGAAGACCTAAGATAGTAGGAACATGGGTATATTATTTGTCTTTCACTGTTCTCTGATCTTCCCATCTTTCCACTATACTGTAGGATGCAGTAATTGTCAATATTAGATTTACTTGTGAGGTCCTTGAAAACGCATTCTGGATTTGATATGTATGTCTTATTAGTTTGGGGTAGATATGGTTTTGGGTTCGTTTTTTTTTTCAGAAATAGTAAAAAAGGACAAAAAGTAATCTTCATATTAATCCTTGCATAAAATATTATATATATTATCCTCAGCTGTGGATAAGAGGACAGTCATTGGTCCTGCACTGCTGCAAAGGCAGAGAGAAAAGCATTGCTTTAATCCTTTGTTTTGACACCGACTGCACTATCTATTATTTTGGATTTTTCTCCTGTCAAGTACTGATGGCTTCCTCCGCTCTTCTGGTGTTGTGCCCAGTCATGAGATTTTTTGGGGCCTGCTGTTTTCTTAACTTTTCCTTTGCCATTCCACTAGCTTTTTTTCTTTCCCAAACAGCATTTTTTCCCCCACCAAGACATTTCTCTCCAACTAGCTCACAGAACAGCTGCCCCTTTAGTGTGTTCCCAGGGGAGGCAGAAAGTAGGGGGTTGGGTGCAGCTGCCCTGGGCATGTTGCTGACCCCTGTGCCCATCTGTACCCCTGGCTTCTGCTCCCGGCTGCTCCCAGACAGATGTGAAGCAGAAGGAAGAAGCACAGACAATGCCTCTGGTGCCAGCAGCAGCTCCAGGGTTGTTCCTCAAACACAGGTGTCTGCAGGCCTTGTTAAGTTTCTGGGAATGAGTTGGTTGGACAGGTGACTCTCTAAATTTTCCTTACTCTGAAAATAATGAAAATAATGTAACAGTGGTGTTTCAGTGTAGTTTAAATCACTTCACAGTAAGACATTTCTATAGTTAAATGTCAAATCAAATGTCTCAATCCACTGTGTGGTACTATACTTCAGTCAGCAGAGCTTTTATGTAGAAAATGCAGTTAAGATTGCTCTTCCCATGAAAACTCTCAGCTGGGATGTGGGTGAGGAAGCCAGTCCCCTTTGGCTTAGAAAAGGGCTGTTGCCGGATGCAGGACCAGGGGGGGCCCAGACCAGGGGGCCCTTGCCCAGCCTGAGAGACACTAAGCAGTGGGCAATGCCAACAAAAAGTCACCTTCAAAGCTAATAAAAGGAGGCAATTCCTCATGCAACAAGCAGCAGTTTAATCCTTGCCAGGGAAACTTGTGGCTGCAGCATGTGACCCCGTTTACCTGTGCTGTTAATCAGCTTGTTGGTGCTTCCTCACCTTGTCAGATGTTTTTCACAGTTCCTCTCCAGGATGCTGGATTCCCCCCTGGGGTGGAGAGTGCTGGCCCCGCTGCCAGCTGCTGCTTCCCAGAGAGCAGTGTCCAGATGTTGAGTACATGGGTGCCTGCTCATCAGGCAGTTCTTTTGACTCTGAAATGGAGGAAATCAAGGGGAAAAAAGCAAAGAATAAAATTTTCAGGAAAAAAACCGCACAAAGATATCTCAGATAAAAATCTGGGCAGCATTAATTATTGCTGTATTTATTTATTAATGGTCTTGCTCATTAGACCACTGATCCACCAAGCACAGCTCCCCTCTCAGTACCAGGCAGCTGGTAGGGTGCTGGCAGGGGGGGCTGCAGGTTGGGGGTTGGAGCTGGTCTGCATCAACCCCTGACAAACCTGGGGATGGGACCTGCTCAGATGCCTCAGCAGCCGCCTTTGGAAAAGTAAATCCTTTCAAAATGTACTCATGGGCATTATGTCGTAAAAGATTTCAGTGTTGAGAAGTGTAGCACAAGGCATTTTTTTTTCCTTCAGGGGGGCAGGGGGAAAGGGATTTTCCTCCAGTGTTCCATGTTTTTGTGCTTCTTTGCTATTAGGTGCTCCTAGAAAAATGAAAATAACTTGGTGTGTAGTAAAATTATTATTTGCTTGTTTGTAAGTTGTACATGAAGTACTGGCTGCTAGTAAGAAATGCCTTCTAAGCAATTTGAAGGGGGAGGGGAGAGTCTTTGGAGGGATATATGTTTATTGAAAGATGTTTTGGAGTGCACATACCAATGGTAGTGAAGGAGGTGTAATGTGGTGAGCACAAAAACAAATGTTGCTTGGCCTTGAGAAATCAAAAGCCTCATGTATGAAGTACTGTTTCTGGCTTTTGCTTATTACTTATTTTGCACGAGCAGACCAGGGGAGGGAAGTATCCTGCAGATGAACAAAGTGGAAATAAAATGTTAAATATATGTGGAATATTTTTTTCCTCTCTCTCTGAGGATGGTGAGGCAGTGGCCCCGTAAGAGTGGAGCAGCTCTCGCAGGGCTAGGGAGGTGGCCCTGGACCCAGGAGCTGCCAGCAGTGTTAGTCTCATAAAAGTGAATCACTCACCCTGTTAGGGGCAAGGCAATATCACAGTTGTCTCATGCTGGGTTAAATGAAGGCAACTGCCTGATTTCAGAGCAGCAAGAGTAAACCTCAACGTTGCTCACTGCAGCTCCTGCAAGCACCCAGGGCTCCCACACAAATTAAAGTGTTTACTCAGCAGCCTCTTGTACCATGGCCCCCAACAACAGCAAGGTTGGGGAAACTTCTGGGAAATTATTTCATAGAATCATAGAATGATTTGTGTTTGAAGGGACCTTTAAAGTTCATCTAGTCCAAGCCCCCTGCAATGAGCAGGGACATCTTCAACTCAGTCAGGTTGCTCAGAGCCCCATCCAGCCTGACCTTGAATGCTTCCAAGGATGGGGCATCTGCCACTTCTCTGGGCAACCTGTTCCAGTGCCTCACCACTGTCATTGTAAAAAAATTCTTCTTTATATCTTGTCTGAATATACCCTCTTTCAGTTTAACACTATTACCCCTTGCCCTATCGTAAGAGGTCCTACTAAAAAGTCTGTCCCCATCTTTCTTATAAACCCCTTTTAGGTATTGAAAGGCCGCAAGTAGATCTCCCCAGAGCCTTCACTTCTCCAGGCTGAACAACCCCAACTGTCTCAAGCCTTTCCTCATAGCAGAGGTGCTCCAGCCCTCTGATCATTTTTGTGGCCCTTCCCCAGACCTGCTCCAACAGGTCCAAGTCTTTCCTGTCCTGAGAGCTCCAGAGCTGGACACAGTACTCCAGGTGCGGTTTCACCGGACAGGAGCAGAGGGGCAGAATCGCCTTGCTCAACCTGCTGGCCACTCTTCTTTTCATGCAGCCCAGGATATGGTTGTCTTTCTGGACTGTGAAGGCACATTGTCCAGCATATTGGACCCTCTGTTCTTCTCAGAAGGGAGTCACCTACAACTATAACCTGGCATTCCTTCCTTGATGAAAGGAGGTGTTTGTGATATGGGAAGTAGGTCTTTCTGACCTTCACCATCATCCACATCATCAGCTGACTGACTTTCCACATCCAGAGCCTGTTGTGTAAAGGTGCCTGGGAAGGTGAGGTAAGCAAGGACCTGCCACCCCGAGCATGGGCTTGCCTGCATTCACTCCTTTCCTTTAAGGTCCTGCCTTCTGCCTGGTGGCAGGGGGAGGAGACATGATCCCCTTGATCTTGTTTTTCTTCTGGTGTCTGTCCCTGTTTCTGTCTCAGGGAGGGCAGAGCATGGTTCCAGCAGTCTATCTCTTTCTCAGCCTGCCTGATGCTCCTTAACCTGTCTGCTTGCTCTCATAGCTCTGTCACCAGGCTGAGCACATCATCTACTTGATCACACCTTAGACAGCTGTTCTCATTACTGCCAGCTCCTGGAAACTGGGAGTAGAATATGTCAGCAACAACAAAAGCAGCCATAGCTGAAAACAGCGACAAATGACATCATCCAGCAGAGGAGGACTTCTCCCTGTTGTAGTCATCACTGCTCTGACCTCAATGCTCAGTACTGTGTCTCACTAGCCTGTTAACAGAAAATCGTTAGTGGAGAAGGTCTCATAAGGCAAGTTACAGCACAAACTGCTCAGAAGCATAATAAAGACTTTGAAAAATATCAATGGGCCACAAATAAAATCTTGTTATTGCTCCTCAACACATGCACATGCGTGCACACACACACACACATACACATATATAAAAACACATTTCAACATTAGCGGGTATTGTATTGAAATGACTAAATGCCACATTTTTCCTTCTTTAAGATGAAATACATTAAAGTGACTTGCTGAGTTCAGGCAGTTTCAGGTTGTAAATAATTGTAAAGTGCTCTGCTTTTAAAAACAAAACCAATCTAGGAACCTTGGAGCTTTTTTTTTCCCTTTTTGTTCATTATGGTTTTAAAACAGGTGCTGGAAAAGAAATTCTTTTCCCCTTTCATTACTGAACTTGCTAGTTAATGCTACTGTCTGGCAATAATTTTGCTTTAAAAACCTCACAAAAACCTTTCTGCTGTAATTCCAAAGACTTTAACATGTTCATTTAATCTCCAAGGACAGAAAGAGTGATTACGATTAGGAAAAAAAATAAAATAGTCCACTCCTATTTTAATTAAAAAGATGCTGTGTTTGTGCTGGAAATTACTTCAACAGTTTGAATTAAATATGAAATTAATTTCTTTAATGAAACTTATAAAAATTTTATATTATTAATTTGAATACCCAAAAAGGAAGAAAATAAATTTTTGTTCTAAAACTTTGTGAGGACTGAAACGTGTTTTGTTTCCCATATTACTTACAGTTGTTTTCAGCATGTAACTCACAGGTGCTGTAACATGAGTTCTACAATAAAGCTTCCTCTTAATCTCATGTCACCGTCATCTGGGCATTTCTACTTATTTTCTTTTTAAACTTTATCTTGCAGAGATTAGCTCTTGTCATTGTTTTTTGGGTTTTTTGTTTTGTTTTTTGTTTTTTGTTTTTTTTGTTTTTTTCTTTCAAGGAAAGACTTTGGCAAAATATGTGGCATAACATCTGAAGTTTTGAGATACTGTTTCCTTATTTACAAAAGCTAGCCAAGCCGTATGGTCTAGAGATGTTTATCAGTACATGCTGCAGAGGTAGCCTCTGAGGAGCACGCAGGGGTAACAGCTCTTTTGCCTTATAAATCAACCCCCTTAGCAACCATTGCAGTTCATTTTTCCCCACATGGGAGTCTTCAATCTGAAGTTGTTCCGTCCAATGACATGAACTGTCAGACAAACCTGGACTCTGACCCAGACAGTGTCTGCGTCCCTGCAGTAATGAATCTGGTGCGAGTCACCTCAGCTCTTTTCTTGTCTGCCTACTTCATTGCTCTTGCCAATAACCAACCTCAGCCCTGGGTGCTTGGCAGCTCTCACTACTCTACTGGACATCTGCAAATTCCAGAGAAGCATCCTCTCTGCAGGAGGGAGTGAGGGAAAAATCTGTGCTGCACTTACGACAGGTCCAGCACAGCATGGAAGCATTATATTTCTTATTGTGAACTTGAAAACCATAGGCAGTTACATCTTTACTTATGAATTGCAAACCCTGATACAAAAGCTCACACGCTCTGTTTATCAGTAGGTAGCACACTGTGGAAAGGCCAGTGGGATAAAATAATCCATTAGCAAAATGTACTTTTGAGATATTGTCATTCCAGTTTTAAATAGAGGAGAACTGAATCATGGGAGAAACCATTTCCCCAAACCCATACACTGAATTGTGACAGAATCAGAATTAAAACATCCTGGTCTTCATCCTCTCAAGTGTTGTTCCTGCCTTTCATCTGCATCTTTTCTTCTTCCTACACTGCTGCAGATTTCCTTGGCTTTGCGTTTCTTGCTGTTGTGGTGTTCTTTGCCCAAAAGGTGCAAAACTGTGCTTTGTCCCTCCACTTATTACCTCTCCTTCCTCCAGGTCCCTTATCTCCCACCTTGGACCAATTGACTCATTCCCTTTTCCAGAATTTAGCATAATTAAAACTAAATGTTATTGTACAGCTCCCTGTATGTTTTGGGCTGAATTTGTGACTTATTAGTAATGGCACATCCGAACTGACAAGAGAAAACCAAAATACTTGACAAGCTGTCGTAAGGTGATTAACTTTTAAATGGATCTCCATTTCATCTTTCCAGACTGTCAAAGACACCAGGGAGCCTTGCCAGATCATATTTTTTCTACATTTTCTTTTCCAAGCTGGAGGTATTCTTGTTCAAATGCTTTTGACCTGCCTTGTGGGGTTTTTTTTCTTTTCTTTTTAAATTATTTTTAAAAAGCAAAAATATAGTGGTATTACTTAAAGGGCAGTTTGGACAAAGTATTGAAAAGGTTCTAATGCAAAATGGTGGCTTTTACACTGCTTACATATGACATCCCCTCGTCTCTAATGTTTTCTGGTAATGGCAGTCCTAGAGGGCACAGAATAAACCTGCAATCCTAGAAGCATATTACCCAAGGACTTTTAACTTCAAAACAGTGCAATTGTTGAAATATTGAGAGCTAATGTAAGGTGTCTTGTGTTCAAAACTTGGTGCAGCTTATCAGCTTCTGTATGGCTTCTTCCACTAATGTTCTTGTCTAAAATGACACCTTGCTCTAAATGATTCTGGTGGGCATGCCAGTAAGTGCTAAAGCTGTATCTCATGGTATTTGCTAGTACACGTTTTGATCAAATGCAGGAAATACATAATTTACAAAGAACTAAACCTATAGTTTCTTACATGTCCAGCTGAAGCATACCTTGGACTAGTGAAAAGTGTCTGTGTGTTTCAGGATACCAAATTGGTGACTTGAAGCACAGGTGATTGGTTATTGCTTTGGAAAAAGTAGCTAGACTTGATTAACAAGACTTCATATAATCTCTAAAGTAAATGATGGCTTTAAATGGTAATTTTCACCTGAGCTGTTGGGCAACTTACTAGAAATAGCTTTGGGATGAGATAAGGTGTGTGGAAGTGTTACATGTCTGACTATGTTTCTAATGCTGCGTTTCAGCCTAAGAACAAGGTGCTGGCTTCAGGAAGAAGGCCTTACTTTATCAGAAATGAAACACCATGAATTTGTCTTGCCCTTCATTTCTTAGGGTGGATTTGAGGCCTTTTTGAGGATATGGATCCTTTCCTTTAAGCCCTGTCCTTACCCTGAACAACCTGTGGTATAAGCCATGTGCCACAGTGACAGCATCTCTTTTTTTTTACTTTGGGTAGTCACGCTGATATTGTTGCAGCTACTTAACCAAGAAAATTTGTGGGGTTTCTTAATTATTATTTGGTTTTGTGTGAGGAATGGAAACAGAAGCTGGTGCTTGCATACATAACAAGCATGACTGAATCTTACCATACAATGAACAATCCTGCTATCTTTGTCTAACTTCTTCTCCACCCCATCCCAAAACAAAGCCCTCACCAAAGTGGTCCAAACTTAGGCCTTGGTGGCAAACATTATTGTCCTCTACTATGTACAGCTTATGTTGCAGTAGAAGCTCTTGTTTTCATCTATTTACCAGCACACTTACTGCATAGGTTTAAGTCCTGGAATGCGCATACAGAGGTTGTTTTCTGCAGCAAAATTACAATAATCTCCTCATACAGTGGAATTTTTTATCCCCAGTATTCCAGTCAACATTAAAACTTTATCAAAAGTTAAACTGCACCCTAGCAGCTGTGATGCTGCCCATCGTTGCAGGCTGCATAGGGGTGATGTTTAGTACAGAAATCCTTCTGTACCACCTCCCTGTGCAGTGACCTCCAGCAGACCACCCATTTGCTTTGACTAATGATGGTATAGCCTTTGTTTGAGCACAAGTTGACAAAACTAATTTTTAAGAGGCAAGAAAATGAACAATTGAGTTATTTGATGCAGCAAGTTCTTAAACTGATATGGCAAACCCTAGGCTACAAACAGTACCTGAAATCCTAATTCAACACTTCAGACATGTGAACATTGGATGACGTAAATGCAGCAAAGAGGCTGTTTTACTGTTCCTTCACAATCTAGGATCAATGGAAAACAAAAGCAGAGGACATCCATCACAGTCAGAACAACCAGTAATACTTTATGAGGAGGAGGAAAACTTGTGCAGGAATATTTCTGTAAACATCCTGCGCAGCACAGCTGTCACATATCTGGATCAAATAACGTTACAAAGAGACAACAAAAAAGAACATCTGTTTTCATTAGCTTGATCTTATCCTCAGAAAAATGGGTGCTTATATATCTCCTATCTTAGCCATACCTCCTTAATATGCAACTACAGCTTTTGAAACAGGATATTGGCCTCTAACACAGGTAAATCATGCTGACCTTCCTTACTGTTTTTGTCATGCTGTAACAGTAGTAATGCTGATGTGGCTAGAGCCACTATGGATATTGAAAAGGTAGTATCACAATACTAAGCACAGAAAATATTTATTATTGGATAAAGGTAAGAGGCTGTGCTTCCATACATGTGCTTTACTTCTTTCATCCTTCTAACCTTCCCTGGCTCCTCTTGGTTTAGTGCTTTGCTGAACCCAAAACAGCTACTTCTTTTCCCAGGTGAGCTAGTGGGATATTTTGCTTTTCATTCTTCCTTCTTACTTTGCATTTTAAAATCTTGTTCCTGAATCCTCCATAGGATTGCTCATTGAGTTGCAGAGCTAAAATTTAAGCTGGCTATAAATATAGTTGGAATGCCTCTTCTTACATAGAAAACAATCAGCAGATAAATTCATTTTTAATCAGAACTTGTGCTGCAGTTGGGAGGACATAGAATCATAGAATCATAGAATATCCTGAGTTGGAAGGGACCCATAAGGATCATCGAGTCCCAACTCCTGGATCCACACAGGACCAGCCGAATCAGAGCATATGACTGAGAGTGTTATCCAGACACTTCTTGAACTCAGTCAAGCTCGGTGCTGTCACCACTTCCCTGGGGAGCCTGTTCCAGTGCCCGACCACCTTCTCAGTGAAGGACCTTTTCCTGATATCCAACCTAAACCTCCCCCATCGCAGCTTCATTCTGTTCCCTCGGGTTCTATCACTGGTCACCACAGGGAGGAGATCAGCATCTGCCCCTTCGTTCCCCCTCGTGAGGAAGCTGTAGGCCACGATGAGGTCTCCCCTCAGTCTCCTCTTCTCTAGGCTGAACAAACCAAGGAACTTCAGCCTCTCCTCATACGTCTTCCCCTCTAGACCCTTCACCGTCTTTGTTGGCCTCCTTTGGACACTCTCCAATAGTTTTATGTCCTTTTTGTACTGTGGCGCCCAAAACTGCATGCACTACTCGAGGTGAGTCTGCACCAGCGCAGTGTAGAGTGGGACAATCACTTCCCTAGACCGGCTAGCAATGCTGTGCTCGATGCACCCCAGGATACGGTTGGCCTTCCTGGCAGCCTGGGCACACTGTTGACTCCTGTTCAACTTGCTGTCAACCAAGACCCCCAAGTCCCTTTCAGCATGGCTGGTCTCCAGCGTCTCATCGCCCAGTCTGTATGTATAGCCAGGGTTGCCCCTTCCCAGGTGCAGAATCCAGCACTTGCCCTTGTTAAACCTCATGTGGTTGGTGATTGCCCAGTTCTCCAATCTGTCCAGATCTCTCTGCAAGGCGTCTCCACCCTTGACAGAATCAACAGCTCCTCCTAATTTGGTGTCATGTGCCCCTTGATTAATTTTGTAAGACAGGCAATAGGTTTGCCCAGATGCTCCTGTGTATTTCTGGGGAAGAATTGCTACATTTATCTGCAGTGTACAGCAGCTATGTTCAGAATAAGGGATGTTTTAGCTTTCAGGGAGGGATGAAGGTTGGTTTTGAAATACTGTGTTGGTTACAAGGGATTGTGCCTCTGGTTGTTTTGCTTTGTTTTGTTTTCAAGCAAGCAACATTTTACTTAAGAGATGCTTTTTTTTTTTTTTTTTTTTTTCCCCTTTACTGATCTGTTCTGTCCCTGTTGGAAGGTGGAAATGTGTATTTCCAGAAAAGAGAACGTGGAGGATAACTGACAAGTAGCTTTGTCAACCAGAATGCAAATAACTTGCTGAGCAAAATATTTTCATTGCTAATTTTCAAAAGTGAGGAGGTGGGAACTGAAATATTCTGGGTAGCCAGAGTTGCCCTCTCCTGAAGATGCTGCAGGAGCAGGCAGAGGTGAAGTATGCTCTGAAAAACATATAGTGAGCTATAGAGAAAAGTTGGGAATGATTCAACAATAGCAGGGGATGTTTTTCCCTGGTTCAAATACAGAAAAAAACCAAAAAAATCAACTATTTTATTCCTTCTTCACATAAAATAGACCTTTAGTACATCAGCTTGATTGTACTTAATGTAACATCTATTTCAACCCTTTGCTTCCTGGAAGTACTTTCTCATGTTCTTACAAGGATCATTCCAAAGAACTAACCAAGATTGCATGAAATTTATTTATGAATTTGACAACTTTTTTTGTATACACCTTTTCTTATTCCTTTTCATGTGTGGAATATTATTTTCTTCTTATTTCAATGCCTGTGTTAATGTTCCACTATTCTGGACATTGCATGTATGTATGTAGATGTAACCTTCTCAATGAGAATGCAGGCAGTGGTGGAGGAAACAAGCTGTTGAGGGTCTCAGGCAGAGGTGGGAGAAATTAATGTAAAAAACAGTGTAAGAGCACACAAGTTGCAAGTTACTTTCTATAACAAGGGCAGTCTGCCATTCACTTTTAAGTGCATCATTGCTATTTACTGGGGGTGGAGAATATCTAAGATTCCTCTTATGTCACATCTAAAACCGAACTTCTGGTCAAGTGTGTTTTGCTTTGTTTTTCTTTTTGAATTTCATCTATTGCTCTGCAGGTCTTGTTGGTATCTCTCCTCAGTTACTCAAACCTTCTTCAAAAACCTATTGACTTGAAATATTATCTGCTCTTTTCCTGTCTGAAACTGTCTCACAGTCTTTGATGGAAATCTGTAGCAATAAAGCTGTTTAATTCCATACTTCCTGCTGGAGCCTTCAGGCCCCTGTGTCAGGCACCGGACACCTTCAATTTTCAGTGGGGATGTTCACTTCAGGAGTGACTAACTTTGCCCTGCACTACTGTAGCTGGACTGCAAGTATTTCCTGTGTCAATCAGCTAGTGCTAGATCGTTATACAGTGACTGCAGCGCAGTTTTTCTTCCTCTTTTCCCACCTGAATTTGGGTGGTTATTTCCCTCTCCTTTTCTTTTCCTTCCTGTCTTGGTTTCAGCTGGGATAGAGTTAATTTTCTTCCTAGTAGCTAGTATGGTGCTGTGTTTTGGATTTAGGATGAGAATAATGTTGATAACACACTGATGGTTTGGTTGTTGCTAGGCAATGTTTACACCAAGTCAAGGATTTCTCAGCTTCTCATGCCCTGCCATCGAGGAGGCTGGCGGTGCCCAGGAAGCTGGGAGGGGGACACAGCCAGGACAGTTGACCCAGACTGGCCACAGGGATATCCCATACCACAAAATGTCATGCTCAGTATATAACTGGGAAGAAGCTGGCTGGGGACATGATTGTGGCTCGGGAACTAGCTGAGCATTGGTCAGCGGGTAGTAGGCAATTGCTCTGTGGCTCACTTTTTTGGTATATTCTTGTTGTTGTTATTATTAATACATATTATTATTATTTTCCTTTTCTGTCCTATTAAACTGCCTTTATCTCAACCCACAAATTTTACCTTTTTTTTTCCAATTCTCTCCCCCATCCCACAGTGTGTGGGAGCATGAGTGAACAGCTGTGTGGTTCATTTAGCTGCCTGCTGGGTAACAACACTCCCTCTTCGAACTTTCATTTCTCTTCTGTTCTTCCTGTTTTACTTGCCCTGCCTTCCCTCTCCCCCTTGCTTTCTTCTTGACTAGATTTAATCTCTATAATGACATTCATTTTTCTTCCCTGAGAAAGCAGGCAAGGGGATCTGGTACTGTAGAAAGGCGGTCAAACATTGGTTTGCATCTGCTGCCTGGTTCTGCATATACAGTGTTCTCCTCTTCCCAACAGCAGAGAGCAAAGCCAGAGCTGTGGTAGCTGCTCTCCCCACCACTGTGTGGGCAGAGGCGCTGATATGGGGATTTGTGTTCTGCAACTCCCAAATCACACAGGAACACTTTATCCACTGGTCCCAGAACAAGACCATAAGCGCAGGAATGTGGCTTACACTGGAAAAGCCAGTGATGGATCTGTTAGAGTGGGCTCTTACTTCGTTCTGCCTTCTTCACTCAAAAAAGTGCAGAAATGCTAGCCGTTTTAACCCTAAACAATGAAAAGATGTCAAACTGTTGTCTTGAATTCTTGTGAGTTTGTACAGGGAACAAAACTAACCCTGCAAGAAATGGAATTACATGATTACATAGGACAAAACCATTCTTGCTTTGAGTTTTGGGGAAGTTGACAGCATGCCTTTCTAGAGTACGTGTGTTTCTGCAATTTTGCATATTGACCTTTCAGATAAATCAACAGTGAAATCAACTTATGAAACTTCGTACTTTGAAAGGTGGTATTTTGTGCTAGAACATTTGAATACTTTTTCCTTTTTCTAAGTTGCTTGTCAGTTGTGGCCATAAATATAGACTGAGCAGAACTGGGTGAACAGAATCATTTAATACATTTCAATTTATATTTTACAATGCACGTTCTCGTGTTCTTTTCCCTTTCTTGTTCATTTTGGTTGTTATGTTGCCTCTTGCATGCTACAGCAGAAGTCTAAGGAAAACCAGTACTCCACATTTGTCAGATAGAGTCTTTGGCAGTTCAATGGTCTGTAAACATTGCTGCTACAGGCAGTGTTTCAGAAGGACCTTTAGGTGTAGCCCAGAAAGATGATTGTGCAGTGTACTGGAGATCAGAGGAGATTTCACTTGTCTCAGTACTTTTGAAGTGCTGCATACATTTATAGCAAGCCTTCTGGAGGCTTTTGCATGTTTCATCATTTTCTTCTTTCAAAAACAGGATGTTCTTTCAAATACTGAATGGTAGATGTTACCAACTATGCATATTGCAGTAACACAGCACCCTAAAATATCACTCCATTTGGCTGTAAGTTGTGTGTAATGAAGAGCAAGAAGACTGATTGGTAAGGAAGAAACATAGCAGACAAGTCACTTTTTCTCTGTTTATTACAAAGCATTGTTCCAATTTTATCACTGGGCAACAACTACCCTTAAGAAGTAACAGGGGTCTTGCCCTGAACCTTCAAGAATTCAGTTTCAATGGATCTGAAGAGGTTTTTTGTGTATAAGATCTATTTTAATCTACTGTTACATGAGGTGTCTGAAGACATATAATTTTTTTTTTCCCCAAAAAATATATGATGTAAAAGGAAAAAAGTTGAAATGCAAAAGAATTAGGCAAGACTGCTAACCCGCTGCTTTCACCAGCTTGCTCTTCTGCATTTTGGTAACCTGTAGAAGGGGGAGTGTTTGGATCGCTGTTCAGCTGCACTCGCAGGAGCAGACACCTCAGTCTCACTGTGAAGAACAGCAGGGAAGGGCCAGCCCTCTATCCTGTCCACCTCTGTAGCTCCAACGCTACAGACCTGGCATAGCTTTCAGGGAGCAGATGTTCAGGATATCAGAAGCCATTTATTCCTACAGCCTGCACAATGTGTATATTGCAGAAAAGTATTACTTACATGGGAGCTTTAACTACTGTTCTCTGCTATTCTTGATTGGTGGTTTAATGATGCTGGATCAAGCCCTGATGAAGGACACTGGCCGGGGTTGGAGGAGAGGAACTTTTTCAAGATGAAAGGCAATACTAGCACAAAAATAAAAGACGATGAATTGGGGAATAGCTAGGAAGCACCTTCTAATCAGAGCAGCAGGTCCAGAAATAGATTTCCAGATGAACAGTAAAGTGTTTAGAAGTGTTTATTTTTTTAAGAGAGACCTTGATCAGCTTATGAACCGAACTAATGTTTCTTGTATGTGGGAGTTAAAAGTCAGAGTCAGGAGGACCTGAATTTTTTATTCTTCTTTGTGCTCTCAGTGCAAAGGTTTTAAGACTAATGTGTCCTTTTAAAATTTCCAAACTGTGCACATAATAATATTTTGTTGGAGGCAATTGTTACAATTTATATTTGGATTTGATTATAGTCCAGGTGTATGTTCTATGATCGTATTGATGGATATAGCCTAATTGTGCAGGACTCGAAAAAAATGAACATAAGGACATGACCATTTTCATAATGAATACACTAAACACTATAAGCAGTGTTTAAACAAATACTCAAAAAGAATTTTAATACCTTATCCATGGTAGCACTATCATAAGAGGAGGGAAGAAAGAGAGAACATACTGGTTTGGATGTTGTTTTGTATTTTAATGTGATTTTCTCAGTAGATCTTCTCTAGTCTCAGAAGTGTAAATTTACCAGTTTCAATTTGGTTGTGTGGGATCTGAGAGCTTTTGAATAGTGTTGAAGCAAGGGATGGTTGTGACAGCACTTGGTCATGGTATCTGTAGCCATTTTAAAAAAATAAATTTAAACTTCTGTGTCTTTTGGGTACCTGCATGCAGCACAGATATGGGAAGGAAGGGGTTTCCTATTTGCAAGGAAAATGGTTTCTGGTACCACTGGTAGCTGCTAGGGCATATGGACGGGATGAGTGGGAAGTTACAGGGGTAGTGACAGGGGTAGTGACACATCAACTGCCTTCAATGGTCTTTGCCAAATCAGAGCCTTTGTTTGCCTAGGCTCTAAGAAGAATCTGTAATGTATTTGTGAGACTTGAAACCTCAGCCTGAAGGCAACGTAAACATTGAAATAACTTGCCAACAACAGCCAGGCCAATTCCAGTGACAGCAAGGGACAGTCAAAGGGACCCAGAAACAGAAGATCACTTGGTTACTTTACTCTTGCAGTTACCAGATATACTGTGTTTGAATACTCTGCCTGATTCTAAGTGGATTTCTAGTTTAAATGAGCCCTCTGTGATCCTCCTGACTTCAGCTGCCTCATCAGCACCAGCAGCAGCTAGGGACACTGACTGGCAGCCTTGCTAGGACTCTCTGCTAATGGCACCGCTTTCACCTGAACCAGCTTGGTCACAGCATCCTTAGAGGACCCATCCAAAGCATCCTTAATTCCTGGATGCTACTGCATTTGAAGGTGGTACAAAATTTACCCTTTCCTAAATTCAAAAACAACTAAACTTGTACTGGCATTTTTTGTGGAAGAGTTGCTCGCAGTATCAGAGAATGAATGTGGAAACTAGTCCATATTGGAACTAGTCCATATAGATTTAATGATGACACTGAAATTATAACAGAGTTGCACCTTTACTCCCCCCCCCCCCCCAACTTTTTCTAACCAGAGCTTACTAAGAAACTCAAATGAAGTATTTTCCTCAGATAAAACTTTGATCTTCATGAATGAGAAATTAAAAAAAGACAAGACACAGGGGTCACTTATTGTAAAACTTATTCCTGGTTAAAGTTTCTTTTCTGCAATTATTTCACTACTCTTTGGAGTCCCATTTTACTGCATCTGAAGTTGGACATCTGTAAAATCTGTCCCCACAAATTTTACAAATGGGTGAGGGATGTGCGATGAAGAGCAATGGATGAAGCTATGAGTCCATCTGGAAAGCAGGCTGCTACCTCGTTGCTCTGAGCCCAGGTGGCCCTGATGGGTGAGTGCCAGCTGCCTGCTAAGCCCCCTGGCCCTGCAGGCTGGCCTGTCCTCCAAGGGCCCTGGGCAGCCCTCGGACAGGGGTGTGACTAGCGGGAGGCTGAGCCTCTGCCTGTGGCAACCCAAGGTAAAGGCTCTGCCATCAGTTGCCTTGATTTGGTGTGTGCTGCTGGTCCAGTGGCATCACTGTTTGGTTGGATACTGCTAGTAACACGCTGTTCATGCCTAGCTTAATTAAGGCAGGAAGTACAAATTTACAGACAAGATAATATTATTTATTTTTTAAAAAACCTTTATATTGTTGCACTTTTTCTCCTCCATTCATGTTCAGTGTCACTGAAGCACAGTCCAATCATCTGAGCTTGATTTAAAATGTTAGTGTTTGGACAGGAAGGTATTACAGAAGCTCTGTCTCCTCTTGCTCACCTCTATTAATAATTTGCTCTATGCCTTTTTTTAAAAAAGGATATGGAGCGAAGTGACAGCCATGCTCCGTGTGAGCGGGATTTCTCTCAAACAGAAATAATAAGCTGTCACAGAGCTCAAGCACTGTAGCAGAGACTGAAAGAGGAGTTTCAGGAAAAATTGCATATCAAATAAACAAACTTGGAGATTGAAGTGAAGTCTCTTTTTGAGGGAAGCAGCGCCTGTGTTTTGGGAAAGAGGAATAGACTAAAATTGTTGCATTTGAAAATTTTTAATATTTTTTACTGAGCATTCATGTATTTTTTGTAACATTAGGACAAGTGCGGAGGCAGTTGAAATGTGGAGCATTTATGGAAGCAGGGTGGGCCACCAATGCAGTGCTTCCAGACTTGTTCCACTGCAGGCTTGGAGAAGGGTTGAGCTTCAGGTGGCTGTGCTCTGGTGCTGATACACCTCTCTCCCCTCCCTCCCCACCAATTTACACCCATGAAACTTAACTGCCTTCCTTTTCAGCTCAAGTAGTCACTGAGCTCACAGATAGCAATGCAAAGCCTTCGACATATTGCCCACTATGTGATCAACAAGAAGAAAAGTCAACCTGCATGCAGTGACAAGGGGGAAAGAAAGAGTTATGGGAAAGGAAGGAAAGGTAATGGCTGTAACACCCCTGGCCTCCTCTCCCTCCTGGCTGTGCTTGCCTATGGGATGCCTACAGAAGAAAAATGCCTGATTGAATAATGTTTGCACAGAAACCAACTGTGAATCCCTTGGGCAGCACAATTAGGATGTGGTTTGTCAAGTGAGTCTCTTGTGGTTGTAGTTCTAATGAGAGCTCTGCTGATGTATTTTTCACCTAGAAAAAACTACGTTGTCTTGTATTCTTCCTCTGTTTGAAGACTGACTGCGAGATTGCACTGAATTGTGGAATAATCTTTGCTAATGCATAAGTAATACATGCTGACTTAACTTGACAGTTGGTCCTGTTTCTTACCAAAAAAAATTTACAGTTTTGTTAGGAAAAAATAAAGAAACTGTACAACTGTAAAAGTTGTAGTAAAGACTACAACTCAATACAGGGTTTCACTTTCATTTTGCTCTATTTCTTCTCACAATCATGTAAATTGGTGACTGCCGCCTTAAAAAAAAAACAGAAAAAAAAAAAGCTTTCGCACCACAAAGCTATCAGTAATACCAAACATTGATTGCTACTTGCAACTGGTTACACCTCTTTCTGATTGGGAAGAAAAGATTTGGTGGTGGATACAGGTAGGCTTCTGAGGAGAAGACCTAAATATTAACAAAACCATGAAGATGCTTGAAGAGGTGGGGAGTGGGTCTATATCGCAATGCTCTGTTTTTTCACGTTGCTGGAATATTTTCCCCTAGCTTTTACCACAAACATTTTCTATAGAGCCACCTAAATCCTTCAACACACATAGTTTGTAGCAGAGTACAGCTGATCTCCTGCATGTGCAGGCAGTGTAGTCAGGAGTTTTACTTGGGTGCATAATTATGAGCTTCTTGAAGTGCTTGGTGTAAAACGGGTCCACTGCCTTGGAGGGCAAGGTGCCACATGTGTGTTTTCCTCCCCTTCCCTGCCGTCCCCACAACACAGACCAGCTGTGAAGGTAGAAATTGGGTCTGAGCACCAGCTCTTACAAGGCATCCCGTGGCTCACAGCCCTGCACTCCTATGTGGCATTGAGCTTGCCTATGCACTGTAGATTGAACTTACACTACCAGCCCTTTTTCTTTAAAGCTCTAGTTGTGCCTGAGCTCCCTGTCTATAGGCTGTTTCATTTACTTAGAAATTTTAAAACTATATGGTGGCTGTTTTTTGCTCCTCAGAATTTGCATAGATGAGCAAATAAACAACTGTAAGCATGTAATAGGTCCTTCTTCAAAACAAGTAAAAGCATCTCAAATGTCTGAAAATTTAACATCTTTTAACCTTTGTGTGTGTGTGTGTGTGTGTGTGCATGTGTGCAGTTGTATTTACACAGTTGGAGAAGAATATAGGGGGCTACAAAATCTTTTGTTCATGACACTAACCGCTGTCAGAATGATGAAAGAGCAGCTATTTTCAGTTTTTACTGTGAAGATGAAGCTAGTGTTACTTTTCAGGTCCTGCATAATGCCTCTTACTAGCTTGCACTAGTTTGCTTCCTAAATCACTATTAAGGACCAGTGCTGGCTATTCAGGCTCCTTGTTAAAGAGAGGAATAAAAAACACACAAGAAGCCATTTTGATCAGGAGGACTAGCCAGGCATCTGTCCCTAGGTATCCCTAGCCATTGAATAATTCTGTCCTTTCTTCTGAGGACTCAATCTCCTTTCTCTAGCTTGGTGAGGTTGCTGTGACGTGACCTGATCTGAATGGCCCAGCTCGTCATCCTTCTGTAATTTTTCCACTTGATATGCTGTAGTGTATTGTCTATTCTCAGAAACAAGAGCAAAAGTGTAAGACTTGGAAGTGTGTTTTCTGAAATACAAATTGGTCTCCCTTGGGAAAAGAATCTTGCTTTCAAAAAGGAGAATTCAAATAACTGTCTGCTTGCTGCATATAGTGTGTCAGTGACATGTAAGTACTATAATGCCCTCCTCAACCCTAGAATATGGAGCATTTCTTCAGAGGCTCAGCAGAAAACACAGAAAGAACAGACTCATTCCTAATGAGGTTGTGGTATTATTTTTGAGGGAAAGCAAGCTTCCCACATCAAGATAAATCTTTAAGTTTTAGCAACAGATTAGTTCTTGTCTGCAGCTCCCTTTAAAAATATATTTATGACCAATTACATAGTAGGCATGGAATGAGTTTGTTTAGAAATTTAGAAACAAATTACTTCATGACATTTTAGTGAAGTCCAGATGTTAAAAAATTGGCAGGTGATCTGAGAACAAAAGACAAGCATAGTTTAATAATCAAGAAGGAGAATGTAGAAGTGAAGGGGCTGCCCGCTGAGATGAACACCTCTGTGTTGCTCTCAGTACGAGGCAAATGAGATCCAGGCATTGCCTTGAATGTGCAGAACTGAGCTCTGGTGCCTTCTGAGAGGAGCAACTGCTGAACCCCATGTTTGGATACCACATCCCTTGTCTTCATACCTAGGGCAACAAGAGGAAGAGAAGGGATGCTCAGAGCTAAAAAGCAGGCGCTTTTACCCAAGTTTGGCCACCCCATCTGGGATGGCTGCCAGCTGTAAGGCAGTGTTGCAGCGATGGTCATCGCCAGTTTGGGAACTGCCACTAGAACAGCTGCCATGCTTGCTTGGGGTTACAGCTGTAGGTATGTCAGTAGCATAAAGCTCTGTTTCCCAGCAGTGTCTTGCCAGCTTTTGGCAACAACCAGGATCCTTAACTACATTACTAGATGGCTGCTCAAGTGTTGGGGAGACCTGAAAAAGGCAGTGTTATTCCACATGGTGTTGCCATCTGTGGCTGGAAACAGAACTAGGTGCCAAGATCTCTGCATGGTTGTCTTTGATTTATATACAGATGTGATGATCCAGGTCTTCAGTGACTTTATCACATCCCATGTAGTGAAAAGAGGGAAGTCACAATATGAACAATGATAGAATAGGATTGTTGGGTGCTGCATTTAATTTTGCATCTCATTAGCATCAGAAGCTTGAAGTTGCGTGTTAAAACCTGTGCAGAGAGGATTATTGGTGTTTTGCTGAACTCATTAAAAAGTGCAGGGACACAGCAGGCCTACAGCAATGTCATGAGGCTTGGGGCTGCACGCCGAATGTCTGCAGCACACAAGGAGCGTGAAGCCTGGCAGTATTTCTATATATTCCCACTGGTGCACTTTTTCTCCTAGTTTATGTCATTGCTGAATATTGTCTACAGCCTCCATCACTCTTGTCACAACTCTCTCCTCGATGAAACCAACACTATCAGAAAAAACAAAACGCACACACATCTTTGTACCAGATCAGAACAATGATGCCACTCTCATTCCCTTCCTGCTATTTTCCAAGCATGTCTGGTAATAAGTAATCGAAATGTAAATGCCAGTGAAATCTGATCAGGCACACCTGGGAACCTCAGGAAAGGCTCCCTGGCATTTGGTGGGGGAAGGGCAACGTTTCCTAGGGGGAGGAGGAGGGCAGCTGAAGTGAGATTTATTTAGAGACTGTGTTGTCAGAAAAAAAAGTACATCTCAGCATGAATGTGCCCCTGTAAAGATGGTGGGTGCTTGGTCTTGTAGTTTCCACATTTTCTTCCTTTCCTTTCTGCTTGCTTTCTCTGCTTTGTGAGGAACCACAAGAAATGTAGGTATGACATGCCTGCCCATTTGAAGCATTACAGTAGCCTATGTGACCTCAAAAGACTTGTCACAGTGCAGCTTTTGCTGGAGGCTATGTAATGGATGGGTTATTTTCAATGGGAATATGAGAGTCACAAATCATTTCCACACAAAGACCTGAGAAATCACATTATACACTGAAAGGCCAGTGGAAAGTCAACAAAATACCCTTGGGCCTAAGCAAACTTTTGTCCTGGATCACAGAGTTTCAGAGAAATAGACTTGGCATTGGAATTTGTTTTTCTGATCCTGCAGTGAAATACTTTTGTTCAATATGAAAATAAATACTTGCTTGCCATTTTGTCGAGATTATCCATTTGTTGGGCCAGCAAAGGACAAAGTCCAAGGCTGGAGCCTCAGACTTACTGGTGGCTGTTGCCACTGAAGGCTCCACAGGGTCTGGGCAGACCCATACTCACAAACTGCTCCTGACTCAGGTGCCTGGCCATGGCCCATGTTTGGGAGCCACGTCACAGACACTGTGTCTCTGTTGGTGCCTGGGCACCGGTACTGCATGTAAAAGTTGGGTACATTAAGCAACAACCAGGCATTAGTTTGTTCTTTAACATGTGAAAGAAATGAAACTCTAATGAAAGAAAGAAATTCTAAACAGTTTCTAAGAGGAATGCCAATCTTCTTAATACAGGGTATTTGTAATTCATTATTCATTTTGGTGAAATGCAGAGTTCACCTTGCTGTGCAGGCCAGCTGCTCGTTTATAAAATTGATTACGCATTCTCTAAAGACATCTCTAGGGAGCAACTAAATTGCATCCATCGCTGCCATAGACTTTGATACTGTGGTGGCTGAAGAATATTAATAATAACAAAGAATAAAAGACAGACAGGGTATGTTCTGATTTCTGATGTTTTTGTCAAATTTTGCTTGCTTCAGAAACTCTTAGAGAAATGTGTTTCTGGCATGTAAGCTGGTGCTAATCTCACAGCCGGAGCATCCCAAGATGTCTTGGAGAGTCAAGGCTACTTTTATGTCAAAGAAGGTAATAAGTATGCTGCTTTAAAATTTTCCCCCTAAAAATCAGGTGCTTGCTTCAAATAATAAAATACTCGCTTTTTGTTTCTATTGCTTCAGTCTAACTTCACCATAGGTTCGTGAAGACTAAAATGGAGATGGAAGGGAAGGAACATTCTCTTTGCTCTGCTTAAGGCACTTCCTTTTAGGTGTAAGGTCCCAGGGGAGAAGGAGATGTTGCAGGCAGGGCTGAGGACAGTGGGCAGCACCTGACCCCAAGCTGTGGCAAAAGCCACCGAGTTGCCTGTCTTGGGGTGCCGGGGGCTCGTACCGGGGCAGGGGCATTGTCCCCCACTGGGCTATGACTGCGGCTGTTGAGCTGGGTGTACACATCACCTTTCTCTGATGAAAAGAGGCTGCAAGATGGGAGGAGATGGGCTCCTGCCCACCTGGCAGTGCTGTGAGCACCTCTGACACAGACGGGTCTCCCAGCTCCTCTTCTGGTCAATGCATAGACTGAGTATTGAAATCAGGCTTTAAGAGATATGTGTTTGCAGGTAACCATCAGGGCTTAAAATGCCTTATGAATTTGTGGTGATAACACTGTATGAAATGCAAGATCCAGCAATGTAGTGTTCTCTCTCTAATACCAAATAGCTGGGTGTGAAACTGCCTGAACTTTGGCTTTTCTGCAATTGTATGGCACAATTCTTTTTCTGAAACGTATCCTTAATGAACTATTCTACACCTCCCCCAGTAAAAGCTCCTGTAAACTAGTGTAGATGAACAGCAGACTGCAAAGCAGGTACTGCTTACAAGTGGATCATGAACAAAGTGCAGAAAAATTAAAAGGTTGCATGGATTTTCCCATTTCTCAGTTTTAAATTCACTTAAATCTTGTATTTCACAATGATCTCATAATTAAAGGAGTTCTAGCAATAAACCTAATAATCCCTGAGTGACAGACTGTGTTTATGCTTTCCAAAGTCATCTGTAGTCTCTGGCTTTCAGGAACTGCTTTCAGGTGGTGTCTTTCAGCTCAGAGGAGAGTGGGACAAACACATGGAAGGATGAAGGATGCTGGTGGAAGCCACCGAGGTCCGAGGCATTGGTGTGCAGGCTGCTGATGGCTACAGATACCAGGTGTTGAAAGGGCAGGTTGAGCCTGCTAGGGGAAGGTCTGGTGCTGCCTCCATGCTAGCTGAGTTTCTCACACATGTTTCTGGATGTGTTTCCTCATTTAGGAGTCCCAAAATGTGGCTTGTTGCTTTCCCTAGTTTGCTAGCCATAGCTAGAATTGGGGCTGCAGGGAGCGGTTACTTGCTTTGTTCACAGGGCCTTAGTAAAGCATCCCTTGCAGACATGGAGGCTGAGAAAGCCAAGGTCACAGCTGCTGGGCAAGGACTTTTGTCCCCACTGGCATCCCCATGTTGTGAAAATAAAAACTTCATGGGGCCAGAGGAGGGAAGTGTTTGTGCCTGGGTCTTCAGACAGGAATTTTGTTTCTTGTGGGAGCGGAGCACTGGTTAACCTTGAGGCTCAGTGATTGTCCCAGGGATGTTTAGCATTTGTGTGCTTTACTCCAATGACTGTTTAATGTAAACTCCTACGGGATGCTTACCCAGGGACAGCAGCTGCTGCTGCCCTAATCCCTACAACCCTGAGGAGCAACCTTGTCTGTCTGCTGCTCCCAACTAGCGCCTCGGCAGCTATTTCGCAACGCAGGAAAATGTCAGATTCATGAACGTGGAAGTGCGATTGCTTTCATGAGCTCCACTGTAAGGCACTTCATGTGCGCTGCCGCGCATGTAACATTTCCGCTCGTGCCCTCTATCAAAAGCCTGGCGTACCCTTTTGAAGGGGCCAACTTTCCAAAAATAAAAGAAGGGAGGGCAGATGTCAACATCTCTGTTCCTGTCTGGATTAGTTCAGCATGTTTGAGAAGATCAAACAATTTCAAAGGTTTCTTGCCCTGGAGATATTTTTTTTTTAATTAAGTCTGTCTAGTGGTTACAAGGAAGAGGTTGTTGTGCCATGCCCAGCCCCTACTCTGCAGGCTCTTTATGTAGAATTGTAATTGGTGGGGATGGGAGCTGGTGAGGTTTGGGGGGGGGGGGGGTGTCTGTGGATAACACTCCACTGCTCAGCTTGTTCAGGAAACCTCGGAATTGGTTACCATAATATGTTGAAGACTTGTCAGAGAAATGCATTTGTGTCCCAGGAGTCTGATATAAATGCCTGTATGAAGAGTGAATCTATCAGGATCAAAAGACAGGTGCTTAGACACAAGTTCAATGCGAATTATTTTCTGTCCTGGAAAGCAAGGCAAACCTGTGTTCCTGTAAAGGAAAAGTGGAGATGAAACATGCTAACTTGTACAAATAACAACTGAAACTCATTGTTCAAGACTATTAAAAGCATCGCTTGTATCTGAAATTTCAGTTACTGTAGGAAAAGGCAGCCATGGCTGGCACCCTCTTCAAAGCTGGCCAATTGCTTTTAATACCAGAGGGTTTTCATAGTTTTCCTCCTTAAACATTATTGCTGTTTAAAAAGGAAAAAAAACCAAGCTTGACAGAGCTGCCAAGTCCGAGGGAGGGCTGGCTGAAGTACATATGGAGCAGGAATCCTGCTATGTACATCACAGCAAGAAAGCAAAATTGTCTGTCTTAAACGATGCTGTACAAAACTCTGCTGGGACAGCAGTGTCACAGGAGACTGACAGAGAAGCTCTCCTATTTTAAAAATAGGAGATTTTGGGGTTGGCCCTGTTGCTGCTGATCCACATATGCCTGAAGTGCAAGGGTTGCCTGTTTGTGATGAAGTACTCTAAATGTCTTCTAACTTGATGTAATGGAAGTACTCGCTGTCCTCCCCATTCACTGTCAGTGCCAAGTTAGGGCTTTATAGTCCGGAGAGGAGAAGGCATTGCCCTGGTCACAAGAGGGCGTTGGGACCATGCACTTGCTGTGACTTACAATGAAAGACATGCTCTAGAAACACATCGACTTCTGAAATAAACTCACTGAAAATATTCCTTATCTCTCATCCTGGACTTCATGTTGTCTTGATTCTAAGCCCAGTGAACACTGCCGTGTGAAACAGGCTGTGATTTTAGAGTCTTGGCAACTTTGTTCCCAAATATCCACAGCTGGGGAGAGGTACTAGCAGCCACACCGTGTGGGAAACGCAGCCCTCAGCCCAAAATCAGGGCAGGTTTCACAAGGGAAAGGCCGGAAGCTGGCTAGCAGGTGACACTGCGCCATACATGTGACAGCAAGAGAGAGATGTCATGTCACTGGCTGTGTTTTGGATGAGGCTTACTCAGGAGGTGTGCTCTGAAGACCCTCTGTGGATAGCCCTGAAGGTGAGAGGGACATGGACATGTCTCATTTCAGAAGCATTTGGAGTGCCTAGGAGGGCCTGAAAATGAAAACTTAGAGGGCTTGCTGTACCTCCACCAGTGGAAAATCTGCATGCAGTAGACTAGGTAAGGTCTGATCCAAGAACTAAATCTGCAAATTTGGTTTTATACAAAAACCAGCTTACTTCTGCATCAAATGCAACATCAACCACTGAGGCTTCTAAGTGAGGGAGCAGTTTAGTTTCAGTCTGGTTGTCAAATAAAATTTAGTCTTTGCCTGTAGTAAGGACTATAAGCAAGCCATGTATGGGTAAAACTTGGACTTGCCCCATTTATATCACTTGTTGATTGATTTTTTTTTTTTTTTTTTTTTTTTTCACCTGCTTTTCTGTGAATAGCTCTATTTTTGTGCTATGCACCTGATTGAGAGACTGACTTTCTATCTTTCCCCAGACTTCAGGTGGACTTGACCACCCCTGGTCCACCAGGTCACCACCCCCAGGCCAGGTCCACCTGGAGTCTAGGGGAAAGACAAAAAGTCAAGCTATCTCAATAAATCAGCTGTATAGCACAAAAATGACACCTAGTCAGGCCCAGACATTAGAGACCTGACCCTCTGGGTCCATAACTATGAGTGAAATGGAAACTTCCTATCTAGCTCTATCATATTAGAACGTGCTCTGATTATATCTGGCTAGATCTAGGTCACTGCATTTTTTTTATTTCAAATTCAGGGTTATAGAGTATTGGAAAGAATTTTTTGAACCCACAGTTCACAAGTTTAGATGAGCAAGGGTCTTTAGGAGTCAAAATTTTTGTGTAAGGGCTTAGTATTTGTTGATCTAATATTATAGTGGCTTGACTCCTATGTATTAGTTTTAACAGGATGGGCTTCCATGGCTCCTGCTTGCACAGACTAAATTTTAGCAATTGGGTTATCCTACTTACCCCTTCTTTGTGCCTTCTCTTTAGTGAATTGCACTTAGCAATGCAAGCTTTTAACAGGAAGTAGAAAAATATTTCAATATACTCCAGCTGTTGCTAATGCAGTCTTGTTTTTCCTTCAGCTGTCAGAGAAATGATACATCATGTATCGAAAATGTGTGTCAAAGATGCATGCTTCTTTCCATTACAGCATGGCCAAATGCCAGTCTTTTCTTTTTGAGGATTCAAAGCTAGCTAGTAGTTTGATTTTACTCTTCCCTGACTTCTCTTTGCAGAATATGAGGTCATTGAAAGCTGCAGGAGCCTAGTTATTAGAAAATTAGAGTGCAGTGTCTCATTATTCTGGATTCTCAACAGAGAGCTATTTCTTTCATCCAGATGTATTTCTGCAGCGTGTTTAGCAGAAGTGCTTTCAGTGTGGCAGACTTGCATGGAACTGAGGGGGATGGAGGAGGAGATGAATAGTGATGAAATTGCATTAAAGAGCTCTGTGTGTTGCAGGGTTAGTGGTGTCTGCACATCATTGACTTGCATTTTCTCTGTGGTTATCTATATCATGTTGTTTGAGGTTAAAAGTGTACCGCTGCAATTCAGACCATATCAGTGATAACGTATTTTTGCAGTTCTTAAGACTTGAAGGAGGACTGAAAGGACTGAAAGGCTACTTCAGAGTAGCCTCAGCGAGTGTGTGTGATGGAGACCACACAGTCCTTCAAACTATTTTCATATCAGAAACTTGTAATTCTGGCACTGCTGGAACTTCATACTCGGTGACCTGTGATGGTCCTCAGGCTCCAAACTGAGCAAGTGTGACCTATCGCAGGTTTCCTCAGATCTGTTTGGTTTTGGGGGGTAAATCCACCAAACATCACCCAGGAGCAACATTCATGGAAGTAGACCCAATGGCCCACTAAATTGAATATGCTGGAAAGGAAACAATCCACTTCCCAAAACAACTCTCCCCCTCCCTGCTCTTCTGCTAACTCCCCAAATCCCTTACATCAGGCTGAAGGCAGGCACACACTTTTGCCTGGAGTCCTCAGCTGTGAGCTTCTTCTGTGTCTCTGAGCAAGATTAATGTCTCTCATTTAACAAAAACAATATTTCTGCCAAACTTCACGGGAGGTTTTGTACCTGACTATCAAAACATCTTTGCATGGGCAGTATTAGGATCTGAAAGGGAGGGAGGTATGTCTGTCACCTGTAGAGAAAAAGAACTGATCTAGCTTTGACATGCAAACATTGGGTAATTAGAAAAAATTGGACAGATGCAAGCACTGCTATCTAGTATCAACACTTCTGTGCCCCAATGTCTTCTGTGTGGACTTTTGCCAGTTGTACCAGTTGTACAGTACCTGCACGGTTAGGACTCACAAGTCAGCTAGGCAGGAAAAGTCCCAAGTGGAAAACGTGAACTGAAATATGAAACGAGGTGTTATGGTTGTGTTGGAATTGGGGCCATTTTGCTACTGCAGACTGCTAGATTTGTTAGAGGAAGATGTGCCTCAGTGGGTAACAAGGGCATCTCAAGAATATAGAAATACTGTGATCTGTCCTTTAAAATGGTCCTTAGGTGCCTAATATCCTTTGAGATCTTCTGAGAAGTCTTATCAACTTGTTTAAACTTCAAGTCCTTTAAATCTACTTCTGAACTGTAAAAAATGTAGGACTGTACAAAGGCCCTTATCACCTTGAAGGCTACTTTCTCTAGCCTCATTCCTAATTAACTGCTGTGACACATCAAATGAGGAAATTTGATGACCCTGTGCTGCTCAATGTCTGGCAGTAGCAAGTTTTCCAACAACATGTTTTTATTATTTGGAGGCCAGGCATCAGTGAGCAGAACAGATTTAGTTGCAGTAACCTTTCTAAAATTATCTTGCTAATAAATTAGTCTCTCAGCAGAACTGTACCAGAGCTACGTGCAATCCCACGCTGTGTTGTCTTCTGTTTCAGCACAATCTGGTAAATTCAGGGGAAGAGCTTTGGATTTATATCTTTCCCATTCATGATTATGGGGATATGGTGGGGCAAACTACTTGAAAGTTTATAAGAGGGAAAATAATATTTTATGGAAAAAAAAAGATGACGTGGTTGAGGCTCAGCTGGCAGCTGAGCACCACGAGGCCACTCACTCACTCCTTCTCCAGTGGGATGTGGAGGAGAACGGAAAAACAACGGCAAAGCCTCGAGGGTTGGGATAAGGGCAGTTCACTGGGACAGCAAGGGAGAGGGAAACAATCAACAACAGTGCTGATAACAGATAGTAACAATGGGTGATAACACAGAACAATTTACCGAACCAACGACTGACCAACCAGACACTCAGCCCATCCCGGAACCACACCGAAACTGCACCGCCCCTCCCCTACCGGACTAGTCCCCTTTTATGGTGAGCATGATGTCACATGGTATGGAACAGCCCCCGGCCAGCTTGGCTCACCTGTCCTGGCTCCTGGTGAAATTAACTCTATCCTTGCCAGAACCAGGACAAAAGATGACCCAAAAACTAGGTACCTCAGGCCTACTTATGAACCATTGCCATAAATTTGTTTCTTTGCTAACTCCTTCTTCAGTCAGGCACCAAGTCTTGCAAACGGCAGTGCTGTGCCAGCACACAGTGTGCTTAATAACACTGTGTAAGAGTGCAGGCGCACAAATCCCTGTTGTTCTACTCATGGTTGGGTGTTAAGTGCACCTGCAGGGAGCATAAGGCAGTGGAAGAAGTTCTATGGGGTATTCATACTTTACGTTTATCATGAAATCGCAAAAGATCAGTTTAAAATTTTTTAAGGCATAATCATTCTGATTTTTTACCTCAGTCATAATTTTAGTATCACAGGCTTTACATTAAGAAGGGATTATGAAAATCAAAGAAATTGCATCAAAGTGTGGTGAAAATGGCAATTATTACAGAGATTGGTTATTCAAAGTACAACATAAAGTAGCTTTAAACAATCTGTTTTAAAATGCAACTTGTTTTTAGAATGTAATACTATTTTTTTTTTTTTAATATAAAGGGAACAGAGCCCTATATCATGTAAAAGAAACAGCGTAAAGCTTGGATATGCCTTTAGATTGCTGCATTGCTCTTAACCGGAGGTGCTTGTAGCTTTTGCTTTGCTGTGGGGGAGCAGAATAGGCATGTTTGCTCTTCAGTGCCTAGCTTCTTAACACAATTCTGGCTTGAAGAGAAACACTTGGACTAACACCCTCAAAAGTGCAGAGCTCCAGCCCTGAGGGTCTCTGCCTGTTTCAATATGCCGGTCAGTACTGGGACCAGCACTGTTCAACATCTTTGTCGGCGACATGGACAGTGGGATCAAGTGCACCTTCAGCAAGTTTGCTGACGACACCAAGCTGTGTGGTCAACATGCTGGAGGGAAGGGGTGCCATCCAGAAGGACCTTGACAGGCTGGAGAGGTGGGCCCGTGCGAACCACATGAAGTTCAGCAAGGCCAAATGCAAGGTCCTGCACGTGGGTCAGCACAATTCCAAGCACATCTACAGTCTGGGCAGAGAATGGACTGAAAGCAGCCCTGAGGAGAAGGGACTTGGGGATATTGATTGATGAGAAACTCAACAGTGGCAGTGTGTGCTTGCAGCCCAGAAAGCCAACCATATCCTGGGCTGCATCAAAAGAGGTGTGACCAGCAGGTTGAGGGAGGTGATTCTGTGCTTCTGCTCTGCCCTGGTGAGACCCCACCTTGAGTACTGTGTCCAGCCTGGGGGGCCCCAGTACAGGAGAGACATGGAGCTGTTGGGGAGAGTCCAGAGGAGGGCCACGAAGCTGATCAGAGGGCTGGAGCACCTCTCCTATGAGGACAGGCTGAGAGAGTTGGGGTTGTTCTGCCTGGAGAAGAGAAGGCTCTGGGGGAATCTAATTGCGGCTTACCAGTACCTGAAGGGGGCCTACAGGAAAGCTGGAGAGGGACTGTTTATCAGGGAGTGTAGTGACAGGACAAGGGGTAATGGGTTTAAGCTGAAGGAGGGGAGATTTAGATGAGATGTTAGAAAGAAATTCTTTACTGTTAAGAGTGGTGAGGCACTGGAACAGGTTGCCCAGAGAGGTTGTGGAGGCCCCCTCCCTGGAAGTGTTTAAGACCTGGCTGGATGGGGCTTTGGGCAATGTGGTCTAGTGGAGGGTGTCCCTGCCCATGGTGGGGGGGTTGGAACTAGATGATCTTTAAGGTCCCTTCCAACCCAAACCATTCTATGATTCTATGATTCTATGAATATGTCCTTTCCCTTCTGTCCAGTAGGTTACTCCTTCTTTCAATACGTTCTGATACACAAAAAGTAAACAAGAGTGCAGCCAAACTGTGAGAATCACACAGATAGTAACTCCAGAAATTGCAAAAAAAAAAACCCAAACCCTCAAATAAAAATGGGTTTTCATCTTTGTGAAATATTTTGAATTGTAGCTATTCTTAACATTCTTAAGAGCAATGTTACTAGAGCTGGTCTTCCGCTTGATTACAGAAGCAGATGAATAAACGCAACCTGTAAATATCAAATAAAATGAGACAGCTTGATACAAATATTTTACATTTATTGGAAGAGTACAGTAAAAAGGGGACTGCAGATTTGTTAGTGGTAACTGGTCCATAGGAAAAGACAAAGGAATATTCAAAAATGATCTGCAGTTTACAAGAATATGGAAATTCTGTTTTGTAACAGCATAGGAAAATCAAAAGTTAAGCTGGAGTTCAAAAGTGTAACTTTAAAGTATATAAAAAATTGGCAAATAAATAAAGTTAAAATGCAGTTCTATTTAAAATTATAAAGGATAGACAACTGGCAACTGTATTACATAGTTATCATTTTTAGACTTGCTTAAAAGCCAGATAAACTCACAAATGTTATTTTCTTTTTATTTCCTTTTTTTTTTTTTTTTTTACATGTGTACTTTTGGGAAGAAGCACCCATTTCCAGTGTCATGTAATATCAATCTGTTTCAGAAATATATTATTTTTAAACAACAAAGAGTATAAAAGGTGCTTTACCTGATATTAAACTTGCTGGTGCATGCTTTGGCACAAAATTGAATAGAAATCTAAACACGTTTGCAAACGGTATCTGTGCCCTACTCAAGGTTACTGGTGTCAAAAGTCTTGGGTGTGCTAGTGGGTCAGCGAACCAACCTTCCCTCCTTCCCCAGCGCTCCTCCTCTGTCTCCAGCTGCCTACAATTATACAAAAGAAAAGTAACACATGCAACTGAAAAAACAGCAGTCCTACCAATCTTAGTCCAAGTTTCATCTCTGGAAGTCGTTTGAACATGCATATAACCACACACTCCTTTAACAGAAGGGACAAGACAAGTGTTTATTGTTGGCTTTCAGTCCTCAAAATTTCTTTGTAGGAATCTGCTTGCCTTTTGTGTCCTACGTGATGAGCCTATATCACGAGCTTTTTCCTACTATGATTTTTAGCATTTTAGCAAAAATTAAGTGGGATGCTTGGTGGTAAAAACAAGTTAACTTGCCAGTTACAGGTAATGATACAACAAACAGAGGAAACAGATAGGTTTCCAGTTGTTCCATCTATTGAAGACTTTGAATCTGTGACATGACCAAGCAGGAGGTGAGGGAAGGAAAATAATGCAGAGACTCCCCATTTTATATCACATTTCTGCATTTCGTGACAAAGAAAAAACATCACTATTTCTCCTTAAGCGCTACAACTTCAGGTGATTTAAGGAATCAGCCACACTCAGAGATATGGCAAAATTCCAGTCTCTGGTGGATTAATTGGTGACTCATAGCGAGCGCAGGTATATTATAGAGGAGCCATGCAGACTGCAAGACCTTCTCTATGGCATCCTGGTTGCATCCACGTGATGTATCAGAATTGCTGACAGCATCTGAATTGGCTACTTGAACTCAGCTGTTCCCTTCGTTAATAAACTAGAGAGGAAGGAAGGTAGTTTTACCTTCCTGTTGAGGTCAAGTCAAATATAAATATTGCTATTGCCGAGATATCTTGAAAAAGGAATAGTGCTGTTCTATAAGATATTTTAATTGAACCAATTACTTTAGTGATATTTAAAATGCATTAAGCCATATGAACTCAGACACCTAGTGAAAGATCAGTTCCCTGTAGACTTTAACTGACTTAGCAATGCTTATCTTCTGAAGTTGCAAGTCTCAGCACTTCATGGTGGTGGTGGTGGGGTATAATTACCATTATAAGTAAATATTTTATAATGTAAAAAGTCAAATTTCTAAAAGCAAAATGGATGACAATAATGAAAATTAACATTATTTGGAAAGGTTTTTAAGAAGGAAGTTTACAACAAGGCTTGGTTGGAATTAAGTTGCTGCTTTTGAAGATATTTTTTGGATCTGGTCTGACAGCAAAATAATTTCTTTTTCAAGGAGCATATTTAGCTTTATATTGTTCCCTAGTGGGAGCAGGATGCTCTATATTATAAATTAGGCAGTCAGGAATGTTGATTTTCTCATGTCTTTTATGATGTGGACAATTCACAGTATATTTAGAGTTTGAAACTTGATTAAAAACATGATTTGAACAATATGTGCTTCACCTTGATTCATAGTTACTTCAGTTTTCATACAAACACATTACCACAGGTATCAAGGTAGAATGCCACTACAGTATTTTTGAGTCAAACAAAAGTAGGGATATATTTGAAAAACTCTGTCACAAGAATAGCTTTTTTTAAGTAAAAGAAAGGGCACCATCTATGGTACATGGAGCCATCAGAATTAGGAAATGTTTGGGAGATACAACAGGCCAGATTATTACAGCACAGCTCAGCTAGAACTGTAAGCTTACTGTAGCCCTTTTCAAAAAGCAGAAAGATTCTTTAATAATTGAAGCAAAAGATCAGTGTGAAATAGTTTACATATCAGTAATCCAAGGATTTTTTTATTACTACTGCATTTAACAATTATGGAATTCTTTGTATGTTGAGAAAGACTGAGCTGACTGTATATAAAGACAGTAGTGTGGATCTTTTTTTTAGTGGTGGAGACTTCTGGCTCATACTTTCAACATGTGTAATCTAGAAGGAATCGCTGATCAATCTCATTTTAAAACATAATTGCCTTAAGTCGATGAAGGGTTTCAATGGAAAAGCATGCGCTGTCTCTCTTACTGTACTCACAAAACTTAAGTTATGTACTTATCGATAAACATTTGTAGTTCTACTAGTAGATGACTGTTCCAAATAGTAGCAATTTAGGAACACTTTCTTCCAAATCTTCTTTGCTAGTAGCAATGTGAGTACTAGGTTATCATACTGGTTCACAATTCATATTTATCTATAAATACAAAGCCAGTTATTCCAAGTTTTATTTACAAAGCATTCAATTCTGGAAGGATAGAGGAAGAAAGAATGTAGTTCTATGTTTTCACTTTATGACCTCAGTCAACTATACTTGAGGGCTTTATTTATCCGTTTTTTTGTAAGTATAGCTAACAGTTTTTAATTTGGAGAAGGCATACATAATCTGAGATCTATACATGAACTACTCTCTCATAGCTATAATCTGAAATAGCTGTAAAATAACAATGCATGTAGCTAGCAATCTAATTAGTCCTTCATCTCACAAAAAACACCCCAAACCATTGAAAATTCTAATTTAAGTCCTGCCTAGATGATGTCTGAGAAAACGGTATTCAAAAACAGCTAATAATACACAACTACCTGAAAATGAAACAACTCAGAGTTAACACCCAAGTTCTACAAGTGGATGGTCGTTAGAATTTTATGCCAGAGACAGAGGGACATAACAGGGACATAAGGTTAACATGGTTATGGGTGGAGGTAGCATTCCCTTGGGGAGAACAGTAAATATGTCTGTGAACCTTCCTGTTTTATAATTAGTAATAAGGCTGAAATACAGAAATTGCTTTTGCTTATTTGACAGAGAATCAAAACGAAGTCAGCTTCTTGAGCCAAACGTGAATTTTTGGGGGGATTAGCTGCTGATTTAAAGATACCATCTAGGTTCCAGCTCCTGTTCTGTGTGCTGCTTATTATAATGAACACAATGACTCTGATAACTGAATGTGGAAGTTACGGAAAATGTGGGAGCTACCATGCAGAACTTGCTGCACTTTTCAATGGGAGAGTCTTCCCTGCCTTGGTCTGAAAGTAAAGTTGGGTGTTAATAATGCACTAATATACACTGCTGAAAAATATGTAAGAGCTGGAAATCACAGGTACATTATCAGTTTCAGGAAAGAAACTGTGACAATACTTGAAAGACTGTTCAGAATGTGACAAGTGAAAGGATTCTTCTGTTCTGTTTCAACAAGGAGCTTTCAGCTTGTTAAGCTTTTTTATTATTTTTAGATTTTTAGAAAGGAATTCACCTATCCTGGGTGAATTCTAGTACAAAATTACAAAAAATATTATTTGCTGAAGTTACTCAGAAAGAAGCTTGATAGGTTTCTGAGGTTGATGCATTTTTCCTGTAAGTTGTCACTAATGTTTGTTTAAAGACTCCTTTTTTTTTTTACAGTAAATCTGCAGAAGGAAACTAGAAGAAAACATTTTTAATAGAGCTGATGTTCCAGATTTACCAGATCACTCTTAAAAACTCATGGTTGCTTGAAACTTGCCCTGTACTTTCCAATTACTAATTAAGATCATGTATTCCATAAAGTGAAGGACTGCATGAATATGATTCTAAGAAGAAAAAAAATATGTACCATGGTTGGCAGTAAGGGTATTCTTCCCTCCACATATGCTGACTGCCTAGCAAGAATGCTTCCAATAACATCACGTGTGCTTTGTGCTTGAGGGAAAAAAAATTAATTGGCAAACTGTCTTTTAATAGCAAACTATTTTATGCTCAGTCATAAAAATGTTACAAATCCAAGTGCACTGGCATAACAAACATTTCTATTGCCTACAAACAGGACAGCTGTTATAGAAAGTGGATTCTCTCAATTAGCCTCTTTCTTTTTATTCCATCTTTATAATGAGTTATTACTTGTGACAACCAGCCATTTTGAGAACTACTGCTCTTGAATATCACGTTTGATGACACTATTTACACACTAACTCATCACTTCAAATATTTCACTGTTTCAAGTGTGTCAGTGGCACTGCCATTTAGAGGACATGACAGCAGCAATAATGGGAACAGGGCTAGTAGTTAATTAGCACTGTTAATACCCATGCAGCAGCACATATGGGAAAATTTGGGGAGGAGGAGACATTTTAAAATGCTTCTGAGAGTTGATTACTCTGTAACTTCATAAAAGTTTTTTTCTTTAGTATCTTTACAATGGGTGCAAAAAGGATAACAAAATAGTTATAAGAGATAACAAAAGGACAAATTCATAGTCAGTTTTAGCAATGTGCAGTAATTTTTAGTTATGTCCTTGCAGAATTTGAGTAACAGATGGTCAAAGACATGGATGAAAAAATACTTAAGATGAATAACCCAGTATTTCTGTAACCAGTTTTCTGTTTCTCATCAGTAAGATCAGGCTTCCTATACAAACCACAGTCCTTACTGACAGCATTCTGGTGATGCATGTTCCAATAACAACTTCCAATTAAAGTATTTGGCAACTCTGCAAAAAGGCAGATTTTTGTTAAGAAGAAATGCAATATAACTGTATTTGCTAAATGAAAAACTAGTTCATTGGTTTCATCAGAAATCAATGAAAATGTAGATTCCAAAGAGAATGTTTTGGTGGGATGCTGACTATACAAAATCACACTTTGCTGAAGCAAGGTTTGTTTTCAGACAAGACACTTTCCACTATTTTATTTTCCATAAAATTGAAATGCTTAGGAATTCTCATAATTTCACTGATGACTGAACTCTGAAGCTAACACTTATGCTTCATTTCTACTGACAGCAAAGTAAAGGATGCATTTTTTGCCCACAAACCAATCTTTCTTAAAATGATGAATGCAATTCCTTGGAAAAAGATGAAAATAAGAGAGAAGGTGTTGAATTCCATCTCACATAACAGGCTGAGGTATTTCTACCTGACCTTTAACAGTATTCAGAGTTTCTCCCATTTAACAGTGTAAAAAATTCAGGATTCCCTCAGGCTCCCCCTGGTTGGGACAATGGCGGGGTAAGAACCTACCTGAAACACTACACTCACAAAAGAGACTGAGTTTTAATTTTTGTGTAAGTTCTCTAGGATAAACACAGTACATGACCCAAATGACAAGTATCTGGCTAACCTATGAATAATGCAAGACTAAGTCATCAGAAGTCCACAGAACGCAGATATGGTGGATTTGGTACTTGAATACCACATCTTTTAAATTTCATTGTATGGCAGTTTTGTTTGTGAACTCCCCTGTAAGAAATTTACAAAAGCTTAAAACCAGTATCTATAGGTATGGATTCCACTTCCTAAACTGTATAACTGCAATAATTACAAGTGAGACATGATGAACAAGTTCTGCCACAAACTGCCAAGTTAATGATAAGAAAACAGTTTAAAAATCGAAGAGACACGCACCTGTGTTTTATTCTATACCTATAAATTCATTCTGGTATTGTCCCAAAGAATTATTATTTTTTAACTGAACTGATGCCTACCTCAGGAATAATAATAAATCTTCTTGCTGCTGCAGAAATCCCACATTTTAAAAAGTCTTTAAATTTAAACAGACGTGTGATATGAATTACAAATGTTAACTATTTCAGAATAAAATATGAGTACAATTTTTATCTTTATGTGAGAGTCTGGATGGTAACTGGTTAATTAAGACAAATAAAACAGTATTTTATTTTATAAAAATAAAACAGTATTTCTTTGCTGTCAAGAGGGCATATAGCAAAGAAACAGTTCATCTCTTTCACAGAAGAAGAATATTAACTCTCCAGAGAAGTTATGAATGCTCACAGAGGAGATACCATTATCCTTAACTGCAGACATTAGTGATGCTTACATAAAGACCTGCTGTTGGATTTTCCGAATGATTGTGGAACATTCCTTAAATCTTAGTATACTTGTATTTGCAATTAGCATACTAGCAAATTAAGGCACAAACTGTGTACTACTGAAAAGCACAGACACTAACAAGAATGTTGCCCCCTTCTCTTGAAAAATATCTTTGGGCTACTTGGAAGTACAGAATTAAGTAAATATATCCAGTATGCTTATAAGGAAGCTTAAATTTATGCCACTATGTTTTCAAAGCACTATACCTTCATGGGTATGTGTATGCTTCCTTAGCTCCAAGAAAAAAATCACTTAAAAAATTCAAGCAGCACTCACCATTCCTTATACTTGGACAGTTACACCTCAAATACAGCTGAAGTGCTCCAGCACGATCATTCATTGTTTTATTTGGACGCTAACTCCAATGTAACAGACAAACTCTTCTAGACTACACATAATTTGGTCACACATGGCCCTTCAACATTACCACTCAGTACTACTATAAATACACTTTAGAGAGCAAAAATGTTGTGGACAATAGAAAAGTCACCTGAACAGAAGTAAAAATGTAATGTAGCCACTGACTTCACTACATCTCAATCCCACTGTAACAATAAAATACAGGGCTAATTAGTATTCCAGACACTATGTTACTTACAGTCCCCGTTTCTTACTTGCATTCGCAGCAACTGACATCCCTTGATCCAAAAAAAATTAGTTAATTATTAGAAAAATTGTAAGCACCTTAACTCTGGAACTCGCGCCAGGATACTGTAACTTGTTCCTATTCCTGTGAAGGGCCCTAGAAAATAATTCCTGCAAAGAGGACCCATAGTAACAAACTGTGCCTTTCCTCCCTCCTCTATCTAGTAATTTTTTATTATTTCTAGTGGATTTTTTCTTTTTCTTTTTTTTCTTTTTTTTTTTTTTTTAAATTTTTATATATATATATATATACACACAAGGTTTTTATTCTTGGTGGCATTTGCCTATCCCCAGTCTTTTGAAATCTGATTGCAATGATTTAAAAAAGTTAGAAGGTTAGTATTTCTACTCTGCCTTGCTCAGCTTGTCAGAGGCTTTAAACATACATCTTTATTTTGGTGTCTTGAACAATTTCCTATAGCCATACAGAAGTAGTATTTTACTTTGGACACTATGCATGGAATGTACTTTTGCTTAGCATAAACTTTTGTAGATTCCAGCTACATTCTAAGAATTATTACCAATTTAAGGAAAACATCAGGATCAAAAGCAAATCTAGCAATTCACATTCTTTAACTGCTCTAAGATCAATGGTATTTGTAATCTGCTGCTATCGTTAGTAAACCTGTTCCTGCTGACCTACTGCTTTTACATATTCTTTGGAAGGCAGATGATTTGCAGTATACTGTAACGTGTAGTCAAGACTTGGTATTGGGTTTTTGTTTCTTAAATAAACATGTCATTGTAAAGGAGAAATATTACTGAATTCTGTTGGCTTTGTAGGAAGAAAAGCATTGGCTTAAGTAAATCACGTAAAAAATCAGAAGTACTTACTACAGTATGGTAAGAAATGCACAAGTAACTCAATTTTCTACAAAACAAAATTCTGGATTTCACTGTTCAGTAGGCACGATTGCATCCAGAATCTAACTGACCTTCATCCTTAAAACAAAGTGTCAGTTAAAAATATCAGTTGCAGTAAGAATTCAAAAAATATAAAAGTTTCTAGTTGAAATACTTGTCAAAACTGTCTTCAGTTTTAAGGCCAACATGTATGACAGTCACCACATTACAGTACTGCTGGTGATGACATATGAGACAGGGATAGCAGAGCGAGAACACAGGTTAAAGTAGAAAACCTCTGAAAACTGTCACTAGCAGTTACTTGCAGTAAAACAGATAAAAGCCACAGTCCCTTAAATCTATAGTGTGTGCTTTTCTATTTACATGTAACCTAAATGACAATATTACTGTGACTGGATATATAGCATTTTGCAGTATATGTCTTTAATGCAGGTGTAGACGTCATTCAAGATGGTACACATGTATATAATAAAAAGTTAATTTCAGAGTAATCCTAGAAGAATATTGCAAATAATGTTGTATAAACGCATAGTGTTTGAGGGGAAAAAATTATTTCACTGGAAAATAAAGTCCCACACATTGAGTTTGGCACTTGTTTATCACTACGTCACTTTCTTTTTGATTGAAGACAGCTCTTTCTGAACCTCACTGAATTTTGGGCGGTTTTCTGGTTTGTAGTCCCAGCACCTCTGCATTATTTTATATATTTCTTCTGGACATTTTTGCGGTGCTGACATTCGGTAGCCTGGTACACAAAAAGAGGGGAAAATGTTTAGCATTGAAAACTGATGTATATTAACAAATCGGAAAATGACTGAAGTTCAGGATCACTGCATTAAAAAAGATCTTCAGGATATGAGGAAAGTCTTCAATATATAACCTATACAAGATAGATAATTATTAAACTGATCAAAGCTCAGGTACCAACGACATTTAAGTTGGGCATGGTAAATTGTCAGTATGCTTCTCAGCCCTAAGGCCACAACCTGCATAGATTTGTTTTCTGTATCTTAGGAAGTAGCTACCATCTAGGTTTTAATTCTGTTCCATTTTTCCCCCTCCCTGAAGAAATCAGCAATAAACATTAAGATGAAAGTAAATTTCTTTGCTCTTTTTCAAAATGGATCAACTTTTATTCTCATATCTCTTCCCTTTTTTGTGTCCTTAAGGAGTTTCCTTCCCACTTGCACTTTATCCATTTATTTTTCCTCCTTCCTGTTTTCTTAACTAACTTCTATATTTTCACATCATCTTAACTGTCTTCTAGTTTGCTTAGATAGGCAGAGGCCTTCCACACCTCTCTTCTGCCAGCAACTAAAGGAGGTCTCTGATTTGGTGATGAGCAGGAGAATGAACAATCAGTTAAGTAAATTAGCAGCTAATCATTTAGAAGCCACAGACAAGTGGCCGTTCCAGCAATTCATCTGTACCCTGGACAAAAGAGATGTACATGAAGGCAACTTCCCAATGAGTAGGAAGTTGGGCAAAAATGCCAGGAGGACCGCGTGGATGAACAAGGCGCTCCTTTCAGCTAGGAATAAAGAAGGAGGGAGAGAGTCACCAGCAATGCTGTTAGGGAGTGATGAACAGGATGGATGTACAAAGAGCCTGGGGTGATGGGGCAGGATGAATACTGCCTTCAACTCAGCCTTTACTAGCAAGACTGGCCTTCAGGAATGCCAGGCCCCAGAGACCAGGGAGAAAGGCTGGAGCAAGGAAGACGTATGCGTGGTGGAAGAGGATCTGGTCAGGGAATGCTTAAGTAAACTGGACTTGGATAAATCCATGGGCTCTGATAGGATGCATCCGTGAGTGCTGAGGGAGTTGGCTGATGTCACTCCAAGGCCACTCTCAATGATCTTTCATCCATCATAGTAACTGGGAGAAGTGCCTGAAGACTGGAGTAAAGGAAATGTCACTCCTATCTTCAGTAAGGAGGACCCAGGGAACTACAGGCTGGTCAGCCTCACCTTGATCCCTGGGAAGGTGATGGAGCAGCTAATGCTGGAAATGATTTACAGGCACATGAAGGACAAGAAAGTCACAAGGAGTAGTCAGCATGGATTCATTAAGGGCAAGTCACGCTTGACCAACTTGAGAAACTTCTATGATGAAATGACTGGCCTGGTAGATGTGGGGAGAGCAGTGGATATTGTCTACCTTGGTCATCAAAGTAAAGGCTTTCAGCACTACCTCCTGTCAGATCCTCAAGAAGCAGCTGTTGAAACATGGGCTGGAAGAGCAGACAGTGAGGTAGATTGAAAACTGGCTGAATGGCTGGTCCCAGATGGAGCTGATCACTGGCACAAAGTCTAACTGGAGGCCAGTAACTACTGGTGTACCCCACAGGTCAATACTGGGTTCAACCTTGTTTAACGTCATCATTAATGATCTGGATGATGGGGCACAGTGCACCTGCAGCAAGTTTCCTGATGACACCAAACTGGCAGGAGGGGCCGATGCACCAGAGGGTTGTGCTGCCATCCAGAGGGACCTGGACAGGCTGGAGACATGGGCTGACAGGAACCGCAGGCAGTTCAACAAGGGGAACTGCAAAGTCCTGCGCCTGGGGAGGAACAACAGTTCACCAGTCACCAGTATATGCTTGGGACCAGCCAGCTGGAAAGCAGTTTGGCAGAAAGGGACCTGGGGGTCTTGGTGGACACCAAGGGCTAAGCATGCAGCAGCAACATGTCCTTGCAGCAACAAAGGCCAACGATATCCTGGGCTACATTAAAAGAAGTGTTGCCAATGGGTTGAAGGATGTGCCCCCTCTGTTCAGCACTGGTGAGGCCGCACCTGGAGTAGTGCATCCAGTGCTGGGGTCCCAAGTGTAAGAGAGACTTGGACACACTGGCGAGAATCTCACAAAGGGCCACCAAGATGATGAAGGGATTGGAGCATCTCTCACGTGAGAAAAGGCTGAGAGGGCTGTGAATGTTCAGTCCGGACAAGAGAAGGCTCGGGGCAATCTCTTCAATGTATATAAATACCTGGAGGGAGGGTGCAGAGAAGGAGAGTGCCAGGCTTTTGTCAGTGATGACAGGACCAGAGGCAATGGGCACAGACTGAAACACAGGAGGTTCCTCCTGAACCTCTGGAAACGCTTTTTCCCTGTGAGAGTAACCAATCATTGGCACAGGCTACCTAGAGAAGTGGTGGAGTCTCGATCCTTGGAGATATGCAAAAGCCATGTGGACATGGTTCTGGGCAACTGTCTCTAGATGGCCCTGCTTGAGCAGGTGGGTTGGCACAGCTGACATCCAGAGGTCCCCACAGACCTCAGCCATTCTGTGACACTGTGATTGTATGACTTCACATTTCTATGTGAAACTATGAACTGTTTAACACATGCAGCTCTCTGAGGAAGCAACAGGCAGTAGACAGCAAACTGAGTTGGCATGTAGGACTCTACAGCTAAATGCAGCTCTGTGACTCCAGACTTACTGCATAAGTCTCTGCATCTCTCTTTCTAAAGCAGAGTATATATGACACTGGCCTCATACAACAGCTAAATCTGAAAAATAGTTTTTCATATTGCATGCATCTGCTCTAGGTCCTGGATTAATGCATGTAACTCCACAGAAAATCGGATGGGATCTAGGACACTTACAGACAAGATAATATGAAACTATCTACAAATCCTTTCCTTTGCAAAGTTTCCCCTAAAAACTGGTTCTTCAAAACAGTGACAGCAGCAACTACTTTTTGTCCTTATAGTGAAGTGATTCTATACAGTTACTTAGAATTGAAATTATCCTTGTTTAAAGCAAGCATTCAAGTAACTAAATTCACTGAAGGCTCTTACTGATTAGGTAATTGAGATAGGTAAGATCACAAAGAGAATCTGGAGCATCTTAGCTGACTATCCTAACAGAAGATCTATTATATACTGAAAACCAAGAAAACAGGCTGATAAAAGAAATGACAATTCCATTAAAAAAAAAAAATATGCTGATGGGCTAACAGGACTATTTTCCCCACAGTATAAATAGCTGAAAAAGTATAAACATACTTCCAGCTCTTTGCATTTTATCAATTTCAAGAGATTATTATTCTCAGTGGATTAAAACAGAATCTGAGTACTTAGGTAGTAAGACTTAGTTTTAGAAACACTTCTCTGCTCTGGATAACATTGGATTTTTTTATTTGGCCTTTTAAGGAGAAACTTTGATGGTCATCCACAGTGATAAAAACCACTGACAATCTGTATAAATCAGCCAAGTAGTTGTTAGCATTTTTTAAAAAATTGTTTAGCATTTTTGCTAGCTTAGAACCTGTTTACAAATTACAGAGTAGTACTTGGTAGAGGAGGAACAGTTCTGAAATGCCACTAAAGATGATGAAAATAAATCAAAGTCCTGAAATCTTGCTCACAGTTATTTGCTACTTTAAATAAAAGCTTTTTGATTGTTTTGTAGAAGAAGAATGTGGCTTTCCATGCTCAACTAGCTTACTATTCTCCACCATAATTGCTAAATTTTTGTCTGAAATGCTTTAATAGAGATGATGGAATGGTACAGATTTTTTGTTCTGGCAGTTTAGAATATTTATACCTGCATTAGCATAATCTTAAATAATTCATTCTGGTCAAGCCTCTGCTTTGCACAGCTGTAAATCTCTCCTCTCCATCTCACCTTTTAGTTCTGCAACAACAAAAGTCAGCATGCTATAAATCTTCCATTCTTTGAGTCACTGGTCAGTATATTCCTTTTTTTCCAAGAAGCCTATTTATCACACTATTCCTCCCAGAAAGCTAGATTCAGCAATTAAAAAATCTCATAATATTTTCTGTAAAGTTGCTGGGTAATCCGTATTTTATTTCTTTGCTATTTTATACTGTATGTCCTTATGGATCTATACAGTATTTCTTTGACTCCCTACGAATAATCACCTTTCTCGACTTGTTCTCGTGCTTGTTGGTTGGTCATCCCAGGGTACGGACAAACTCCTAAACTGAAGGTCTCCCACAAAAGGATTCCAAAGCTCCATACATCACTCTCAGATGTGTATCTCCCTAAGAAAAGGAGAGAAAACCCACAGCTTAACATACAGAAAAAGTCTCAGATAATGATGGCTCCAAATTTTCTGTAAAGTGTTACATAGGCAAGCTTTAAGCAGAACAAAGCTATTGCTACTAATAATACATTCTGCAGATATCAGAGTCTCCTGTATTTCAAATGATAAAAAAATTACCTTCAGGTCAATACCTAGGAATAATATAAGCGAACTTAAATTTCTACAATTTGACAGACCTTACCATGTCAGTTATTTTTCATGCAAGTTAAGAATTTCTTTTCTTCTTCATGTACAATTTAAAAAAAAACTTTAATGTAAAAGGACAGAAAAAATGTCACACCACGCACCACACTTCCCCACTTTCAATTCAAAATATATTTTTAAAAATTACTTTTCCCAGATCCCTAATATAGCATGGCAATGAGTATTCTGAGAGGAGCCACCTTCAACATAGTTCGTAACTGCGAAGAGGCCTTGGTATTATTCACGCTTTGAGAAACTGTTCTCTGAAAATGAAAGTATAGTTGCTTCAACTTGTTTAATTTGGACCCTGACGAACTAATGCACCCATTCAGTTAAAGAAAAAGAAAACAAATCTGGGCTGCTGGTTCCATTATCTTCAGCTATGCTTCAGAGAGAGCAAAACAGGTAACTGATAGATAATTGAATTTCAAACCTCTCTGTGTAATGAGAGCTTTATATTATGGTAGAAGGAGACATCTTGGAGCAGATATTTCTATTGTCCCTGATGGATGCACATTAGGAAGGATGGATTCATATCAGAAAGTTAAGGCTCCTAGCCCTTTGCAGCAGCATCTGTGAAAATGTTATCTTAAAAATCCATTTTCAACATTACTTTAATCATTTTTCATGACTCTCTTTATTTGCTCCATACTATTACATTGTATATATGTGTCTTTATTCTTTAAAATATACACATGCTTGTGAATGTATTGTTTGTTCATCTCTACTCACTAAACAAACCAAACTAAGCCACTTCTGACTACAAAAAAGGAAAATACATGTAAATTATAGTGCCAGTTGGTGATCTGACAACTGTTCTGACATCAGAAAGTTCAGTTTACTGTTAAACTAAGTACCACTTACAGCTGTACTACATTAGCTTGCGTGCCTTGTGGATGGTAATTATAGGCATTCACTATCCTCTTTGTAGTAAGATTAGTTTTCTTGTCTATGTATCAATTCTTTTCAGAGTTTGGCATCCAGTAATTAAACACTTTTCATTGAAATCATTCAGAAGATACAAGATAGGTGATTAGGATTTTTTTTGAGAAAGTACAAGTACTGCATAGTTAATTATCTTTTCCACTATGCCATTATCTGGGCAAAAAAAAAAGGCCTGTTCATTGACAAAAAAACCCTCCACACGGTAATTTATTAACATGACAAACAACTCAAAATCTTTTACTGGAAAACCACACATATTAAATGTGTATTTTAATTTTGAGAGAACAGGAAGCAAACATACCCTACATTTGGCCTAAATATGTAATTTCAGGACCTTTTCAAGCATTTTTTCCACTTGATGAAGTGATGGAAATCATACTGCTCCAAGCAAAACTAATGGTATGGAATGGCACTGAACAGCAAAGGTTCAATCTCCCACCGCACCAGTAGCATCAGGATTTCGTTTATGACTTTAGACACAACTCCCTAGCCACTCCATTTGCCCTAGTCTGGTTTCTAGACTTCATAACTTGTGTTTTTTTCATTTACAATCTTTTTGTGACTGCTATTATTTTGTCATATATAGTGAATCCAAAAGTGACTAAAAAAAATGAACTATTACGTAGTTTCTTAAGCACTGTTTCATTCATGTAATGGCCAAATGACCCTATCTCTCATTTTCTTCCAACCCTTAAATTAAGAACTGACATGGGCAGTGGTTACCAACTAGTTCTGAAATATTGCAGATTTAGTTCTATTTCACTCTGATATCCTTAAATACCTTCAACCTTACCACACAAATTAATGCAATACTTATGACCATATTATTAGGATGGTAAATATTAAACCACAAATCAATTATTTTTACTCACGTCTTTCAAAGGAGTGGAAAAAATGATCCTTCAAGAACACATAGAAACCTTCTATGATGTTTTGAAAGTTGAATATTAGACTGCTGAACACATTAACAAATGTTCGAGAGAGCTTATTTTCCAAACACTACAGAAAATCACTTAAAGCTGCTTGAGTAGGCATGCACTTTAGGAAACACAAAATTAGTAGATGTTAATCAACTATCCTCTCCTCTCCTGTACTACGCAGAAAAAAGAATCAAAAAATATGAAGTGAAGGTGTTGCCACAAGAGCCTCTTTCCTGCTAATTGTAGTCCTCTGGAATGCACATGGCTGTGTAGGATACATTTCCATTATATATCAAATAAACTCTATGCATTTCTGAAGTAGCAAAAATAAAAATTCAAAACACATTTTATAGTGGAACAAACACTCAAAATAGAAAAGTGTGTTCCTCAGTGAACACTAGCAACACTAACACCTCCTAGAATACTTGATAATAAAAGATCAATTACTGTTAACTAAATTTATTATTAGCCTTCCAAAGGGAAGATCAGCTTTACTGTGTTATGGCATTAACTCCTGCAAAAGTGCTAATGAGAGGAAGCATTTTGCTATCAATCATAAGTCACAAACTTATGACTTGCAATGCAGGATTTAAAAAAAAAAAAGCTTTAAGAGATGGCAGAAATATTTATAGACACTTCAAATGAAGAATTACAATTTTTTTTCCCAAGTACTCAACTAAATAACTGGTTGAGACAACTACATCCAAAACACAGCATTGTTCATTTAATACACTGCTTCTTCACAGCCCACTTTACTTAGAAGAATTTATTTTTTAATATAAGCTAAAAAGCTAAATACAGCACCTTCTGGAACTATTACCCACACAGTATGGACCACTTCCCTCAATAAGAAATAATGGATTATTTTCCTCAAGATAACAGCCTAGCAATATATAAAAACGCAGGCAAAGAAAAGCTGCAGTTAAAAAAAATATAAATCAGTGACTGCACTTTTCTCCAATGCAATGATTTATCTAACAGAATGTTCTAGTGTGTTAAAACTTTCTACCCTTTTCAAAGAAGTGCTGGAACAAGGACTACCATAAATATACAGAACTTGCCATTCATTTTGCTAATGATTATGATTTAGATGACTGGTAGTCTACTAGAATGAGTCAGCAACATAACCAAAAGCATTATTTTATTGCTGCATAATAGTAATTTTGATGTTGCTGCCTTATTTTTTTTGAAGGCAAACCAGTATTTTATACATTACTTAGATAAGACTGAAATATTGAAATTATTTTAAACATTATTGATTTGAACTGAGCACTAGGAATATGTATACATACTCAAATATTGCCCATGGTGTAGTCCTGGTGATACTTGTGTGGTTTCGGGTTTTTTTTTTTCCAAGAACATACAGGTACGTCCTTACCATAGTTGAGAGCTTCCGGAGCAGTCCACTTGATAGGAATCTGCTTTAGTCCTGATGATGAGTACACACCATCATCCTCTTGCCGGGACATTCCAAAATCGCTTATTTTCAGAATGTTGCTTTCACCAACCAAGCAGTTCCTTGCAGCCAGGTCTCTAAGTTAGAACAAGAAATAAACCCCCATATTTTTACACATTTGAAAATACTTGAAGCCATTTAAAATGGCTGAGCCTCTCAGCCAAGATGGTGGTCCCCCTTGGAAAACATATTTAAGAAAGGGTAAAAACCACTGCACAGCAGTTGTGGAAAAGAGGAGTGAAGGAGGAAAAAAAAAAAAAGTATGAGAAATAATCCTGTGATTATTTCACCAAGGTCAGTGAAGAAGTGGGGGGAAGAGGTGCTGGAGATGCTGGAGATGCTCCAGGTGCCAGAGCAGAGATTCCCCTGCAGCCCGTGGAAGGACCCACGCTGGAGCAGGGGAACAGTGTGAGAAAGGGTGGGCAGCAGAACAGAGCCGTTATGGACTGACCTCAACTTCCACTCCCCATTCCCCTGTACCCCTTCGCAGGGAGGAGGTGGAGGAGTCAGAAATGAAGGACTGAAGGTGAGCCTTGGAAGAAGGCAGGGGTGGGGGAAAGGTGTTTCAGTTTTTGTCTTTATTTCTCGCCATCCAAGTCTATTTTAATTGGCAATAAATTAAATTAATATTCCCTAAGTCAACTCTGTTTTGCTGTGATGGTAATTGGTGAGTGATCTCCCTGTCTTTATCTTGACCCACAAGCTTTTCTGTCTTCTCCTGTCCTGTTGAGGAGTGACAGAGCAGCTGGGTGGGTGTTGGGCAGCCACCCAGAGTCAACCAATCCACCACAACTGCCCTCTGAGGCCATGTAACTAAACCTGCAGATTAACAAATCAGATTTTATGCAAAATGAAGCAGAAATTGAAGCAGCACCCTGAAATATATTCCTATAATTATGAAAGACAGTAAGAACCAAGAGAACCGACTCCATCTTATCTCTGCCCATCTTATTTTAGCATTAGAGTTTCCATCAAAAATAAAAAGCTACTCAGTATTACAGGAAAAGGAATTTTGGCTCAGTGATGGATGAGAAGCTCAGAAAATCAATAGCCTTCCTTTCCCTCCCTCCATCTCAAACGCATTTTCTTTAGATTAGGAGACAGCCTGTAGTAATACCAGATAAAAAAACCTACTGTGGCTTCTCTATAGCTTATATTTGGAATAATAATACATGCTAATAATCTATAATTAACATAATATATGTATATTTCATTGTTTCACAATGTATTAAAATACTACATAATAAAATATCTATTATTATTCCCATCTTAATGTAATAAAATACAGGAAATTTTTGAAGGGAGAAAAACGTTAAACAACAATTAAATCTATAACATTATGAACATTATGGGCAAAGTATCTTTAAACTAAATTTACAATGTTTGTTTTCAGCTTAAATACCTAATATGCTTCCAAGTGGCTTGTCTTACACAAATATTCCAGAATAACTACATTAGTGTTAATGTTTTGGATTGGAGCTGTAGTATAGTTTTGAAGTTAATCTCTTGAGCACTTAATGCACATTTGTTGGTTTTGAAGAATGATTTTGGTGCATGCAAACTAGCTTACTCTTTGAAGAAACTAACCTAGAGCTCTGCTCATGGTGTGCACCAAATTTGTTTTTACAGTTAACGCAGAAAGAAAGATTTGAACCAATGACAAACAGGTTCAAACACTATGCATGGTGACTATTCATGACAAAAGACTGAACTATAGTTAGTCTAAAGTAAAAGTCTTGAGCCATATATAAGGATGATAAAGCTTGTACATCTACATCTAATTTGATCAACTAATCCATATTGATATTGCACTACATTATTTGGTATGTAGACAGAGCTTGTGTTTGAGTGTAAATACTATAATTTGATTTAAGAATTTTAACATGATGGATTCACATGACTTTTCTGCCACTAAGAACATTTATTGCTCTTGAGCTTCATGCTACTGTGATATAAATGCAGTTATTCTTGCAGCTAGAGAAGATGGACCGTTTAAAAACAAGTCTGAAGTCACAGTTTCCAGCTGAAGATATGCACAAATGTATAAAACAGCTCAATAAGCACTATGTTACATAGTTTGATGCTACCATGTGGCATTGTTTGGTGAAAATAAGAGAACTGCAAAACAAAATTGAATTGTTATTGCATGTACTCAATTCTGTAAAAAGTATCACCATGAAACGTCAAGAATTTATGGCTTAGGTTCCAATCACACTTTAGTCATTAGACTTTTTATTGTTTTACTCAATATAGTCTAGATTTTGTGACAGATGCACATAAGGAGTGAAAAAAAGTGATGAGATTGTATCTCAAAGAAAATTTACAGAGTTAATTAAAATCATGGACATCTTCCTACCAGATTCTGACAGCATTTAAACATGTTCTGAGTCAGATTAAGAAAAAGCTATATACTGAGCTGTTTTATGTTTATTTCTCTGTCTGATTTTTAGGGAAAATATGTTGTAAATAGTACACAGTATGATGCTTGTACACAAAGATTATACTCAGTTCACTTTGTGTATGACAGTTTTCTTCTTTCAAAGTCATGTAGAAGAAGTGGTTTTTATCATTACTGAAAATTTACAAAAACACCTCCCTGAAAAACAAATGGGTATTTGAGAAAGTTGGTAAAGATTGTGATACGATGTTGACGATATACCTAAATTAACACTAGATCTTCTGAAAGACCACAGACACACAAAGTCTTTGCTTCATGAAACGGTGGTTTTCAACCTGTCTGTTAGCTGGCAGTGGGTCGCAGAATGATGCCATTCACACTGCCATGCTGCACACAAATGCCAAGAGAGGAGTCATGGGCCAGCGGTTAGCTAATGGCCCACAGCTGGAGCGGGTGGACAAAACTGTCAAGTCCACCATTGATGTTTCCAGGCAAATTGCTTCCTTCTTTTTGTCTCCATTTGTATTGAATAGAGAAGCATTTTCATTGCCATCTTCCACAGAATATCAATAAAATTTAATGAAATAGTGAGTGCCAAGCTATTAACAATAAGATAGAAAAGGATGCATTATGATAAAAATGACTAATATAGCTACAAATAGCAAAGTAAAAGTAGTAATGCTGGTTATGAGTTTCAGAGAATTAATACCTTTTTCTGCTTTTAGCTAAAACTCTCACATTTTTGAAGCTTTAATGCTATGCATTACTTTTAATACATCATTTGTGTTAATAAAGCTTTTTGGGCACTTAATGTTTACTTCTGACTTAAGCAAATTTGCTTTTTCCTTTCTCATGTGTAAGGTAGGCTCTTTCACTTACTTAGAAAATACCTTAGATATGAACTTCTCTTTCCCTTTTTCCTTCACTTTAGTCATAGTCTTTTTAAAGGCCTTTTCTAATCCCCCCGTCTTGGGCACTTAGTTTTTTCACAGAATCACAGAATGGTAGGGGTTGGAAGGGACCTCTGGAGATCATCTAGTCCAACCCCCCTGCTGGAGCAGGATCACCTAGAGCAGGTAGCACAGGATTGCATCCAGGTGGGTTTTGAGTATCTTGAGAGAAGGAGACTCCACAACCTCTCTGGGTAGCTGTCCCAGTGCTCTGGCACACTCACAGTAAAGAAGTTTTTCCTCATGTTCAGGTGGAACTTCCTGTGTTCCAGTTTGTGCCTGTTGCCCCTTGTCCTGTCACTGGGCACCATTGAGAAGAGTCTGGCCCCTTCCTCTAGGCATCCACCTTTCAGATATTTATAAGCATTGATAAGACGCCCTCTCAGTCTTCTCCAGGCTAAACAGACTCAGCTCTCTCAGTCTTTCCTCATACGAGAGATGCTCCAGTCCCCTAATCATCCTTGTAGCCCTCCGCTGGACTCTCTCCAGTAGTTCTCTGTCTTTCTTGTACTGGGGAGCCCAGAACTGGACACAGTACTCCAGATGTGGCCTCACCAGGGCAGAGTAGAGGGGGAAGATCACCTCCCTCCACCTGCTGGCCATGCTCTTCTTGATGCACCCCAAGATACCACTGGCCTTCTTGGCCACGAGGGCAGACTGCTGGCTCATGGAGAGCTTGTTGTCCACCAGGACTCCCAGGTCCTTCTTCGCAGAGCTTCTTCCCAGCAGGTCAGCCCCTAACCTGTACTGGTGTCTGGGGTTGTTCTTCCCCAGGTGCGTGACCCTACAACTTGCCCTTATTGAATTTCATATGGTTCCTCTCTGCCCAGTTCTCCAGCCTTTCCAGGTCTCAGTGAATGGCAGTGCAGCCTTCTGGTCTGTCGGCCACTCCTCCCAGTTTAGTATTGTCCACGAAGTTCTTGTGAGAACACAGAAACCAATAATGTTCAGCAGATCCAGTGATATTTAAAATCACGCTAAATCCTTCCAAAAGTTCTGTTACTTTACACTTTTAATAACTTGCCATTCAGTGGGGTTGACGTGGTTTAGGCCCAGCTGGCAGCTGAGCGCCACGAGGCCGCTCGCTCACCCCTCCCCCGGCGGGATGTGGAGGAGAACGGGAAAACAACGGCAAAGCCTCGAGGGTTGGGATAAGGGCAGGTTACTGGGACAGCAAGGGTGAGGGAAACAATCAACAACAGTGCTGATAACAGATAGTAACAATGGGTGATAACAGAGAACAATTTACCGAACCAACGACCAGACACACTCAGCCCATCCCGGAACCACGCTGAAACCACGCCGCCCCTCCCCTGCCCGACTAGCCCCCTTTTATGGTGAGCATGATGTCACATGGCATGGAATAGCCCCCGGCCAACTTGGGTCACCTGTCCTGGCTCCTTGGGAAATTAACTCTATCCTTGCCAGAACCAGGACAGGGGTGAAACAGTATAATATAAGAAAACAGTATGCGTACAATTACATTCTCAGTGCTCCACCACCAGCCACCTCAGATTCTGCAGTTATACCCATTGTGGGTATATTTTGCATGTTCTTCCCTGAAATGTCCTGAAAGTTAGAGTATCTTGTTAGCATTTCTGCTGTCACTTTACATCTGTTTCATCTCCTCAGTGATTTGTTGCTGAATTTTCCAGATTTTCTTATATGTATTTGCAAGCTTAAAAGTATTTTTAAAAACATTGTTACACTGAAGGCTACAGCTACATCAAGGTGTTTTTTGTTTGTTTGTTTGTTTTGTTTTGTTTTTTCTGAGGGTTTGGTTAAGATTTTTCAATATTTTTCAAACAATTTTTCACTGTTTCTCCTCATGTCTGACAGATTCCTCTAAAAGGATGTTCATATTTTTCAGTTTAGATAGATACAAGAGAAAATTACCAAAAAATGCATTTTGGTTACTGTGACTTATTACAGAATTTATAGCCAGCATCTAAAAAAGGGAGCATTACTTCCATTGCTTTAAATTAATAGCTAAAAGCTTTCATTTTCTTCTAGTTTCCAGGATTCTAATTAATTTCAATTTGCTATAGATAAAATGAAATAGGTCTAGTGTAACAGTGTTAAGACACTTATAAAAAACCCTGTACATCTTAGCCCTCTATATGAAATACACACATTGGGGTTTCATTCAAGTATGTATGATAGATGATATGAGTGAGGGAAAACAAGAAACTGTACATATATAAGGCTGATGACTGAAAACAGCTATGACGAGTCAACATTACAGATGACTTCAGTGTTAAGTATTTATAGTAAATCATGACACATTCTAGATGGCCTTTTTTAAAAAAACGCAAACAACCCAAAACCAAACCAAACAAAATCAACTCTCTTCTACTTGTCTTTTTTTCCCTAAAAAACCAAGTATGTTCTTGTTTTCACTTCCTTCTCCTTAACATTCCCTGAAGCCAACATCCTGAAGAAGCACAGGTATAATTGTATAGAATTAGGTGCCTCTGCTTGAGGCATTATTTTTTCCCCTCATACATCATTTGCTACTTGCTGCAGTAATTCCATAAAATCAGTATTTATCTTTAACACAGAAAACAAGAAAATATTCTTTATTTCACATTGTGAAAGCTGTACACATTGGGCACAAATTACACTGAACTGCTACGGAACAAGTTCATTAGTAAAAGAAAAGCTGACTCTTACTATTTATTATCAAGATTACATTGACTAGGAATCACTAATATGGGTTGAATATGCTGAAACTGCAAGAGATAGCTCATAAGACTTTTGCCAAAAATGCATTAGCGAGCTGGAGAGCAAGTAGAGACAATTCCTCTGTGCTGGGAGTCGTTACCACCTGGACTCATGTCTGTCAGTAAAGACATTCACCTCATAAACTTTTCTCTAAGGACACTCTTATATGCCCTCCCTGCTTCCTTCCACCACCCCAAAAGAATTACAGAGCAAGTAATACCTAGTATTTTAATGGAATTCCATCAATTAAACAAATCAAAACAAGAAAGTAAACTCCTCATTACTAAACCAGCAGGACAGACTGCCTCACTGAACTAATTAGCCATTTTATATCCCCTCCATGGATCATGCAGTTGAAACACTCTCAGGTGATAAAAGCCAGTAATTAATTAGTGAACAGGATCAGTTTATCTACTGTGCACATTTAATTCAATGAAACTAGTCTATTACCTGATCAAAAAGAAGGGGCAGCAGGTCTACAAGTGAAACTGTTCTTTTTTTTGCGGACTATAGGAGATTACCTCTCCTTCAAACACCTAAGGTAATTTCCAGTGGTGTCTAAATCAAAACATATCTCTTTCAGAACTTTCTTCATATGTATATGCAGCTATTTTTGCTATATGTAGAGAACATAGCAAATAGTATGTGCCTAGTAACAGTCTGGGAAAATATTAGAGGGTCAGAAGCACATCCTTCCATGCATTCTATGTTCTCTTCTTCCCCGTTTACATTTTGCTTTACTTATTTCTTCATATTTCTTAATGTTCTTCAAACAAACCCCAAATAATTGTATTCGGTATTTGAACACAAGCACAAAAACCAGCGTGTATCTAAAAGTGCATTTTATCCACAGAACCTTTATTTCCTCCACCTGTAAGAGTAAAATGTATCCTACATTCCAGAAATAGACTGCATTGCACTGCTCACTGTTATTGTTATGATAGTAAGAGCTATCATATAAAATTATTTATAGCAACTTGGTGAACATATTCCTGTGAACTAAGGCTAGTAAGATCACATTAATCAAAAGGCAAGCTTCAAGTAATACAGACCAAAGAAAAAAGAAGAAAATATAAAAGCCCAATAAAGCTTAAGCATCTAAATTACTTTAATGTACTATAACATGGTCAAATTAAAAATTGGTTGGTAAGTTGGTAAACAAAGAATTTATTCATACATGTCAGATTTCTCCAAAATAACAAAACTATGTTCAAATACAAAATATACTCCTTAGATACTGGGAGGAGTTGTTAACTGTTTTTAAAAATGCTGTAAGGATAAACACACTGTTGAGGATCACAGTGTTCCTACTTCAAAATTCCAAACATTTATGCATTATTATTGTCATCCCCATCCACAAAAACCGTACTTGGTAACTGTTATATTCCTGATTTTCTCTAAGTGCTCTGCTCAGTACATGATGATTGTGTCATGGTTCACAGTACTACATGACAGAAAGCTACAGCATCCCATTTGGAACTGCAGAGTGGGATGCATTTGGTTCACAAGGACAAAGCATATTGCTTCATCTGCTGAGGATTGCACAGCTTAGTAAGGAAACTACTACTTGCAGTGAACTTAACCCTCAGTGTTACCTGACAAACTGTCTTGCTATTTACATTTCTACCACTACATTTTTTGAACAAGTGACAGCTGTCCTGGACTGTACAAACACAGTAAGAAAAAACTTCTTAATGAACGGCAGTACAGAAAAATATATTCACATTTTCTGTACCACAATTTGTTACTGCAAATGCCTTCATACACATACTTGAAAATAAAAATAAGATATAAACATATAAAACATAAAGAGATAAAGATATAAAAAGTTTACTTATGGTACAGTCATTTCTGATGAACAAGTATAGTATGAGAATCAGCATTTTTATAGCCTGAAAAATGATCAGTTACTAATGAACAAATGTACAATTACAGTAAGGTATACCTTAAGGTAGGTACAAATATTGGGCATACTAAGTTAGAGACATTATTTAATTATTTTTGTAGAGGACTAGCAGTACTGACTTTAAGACTTAGAACAGAAAGAACAACTTTCCCCAATATGTTTAAGTTTCAGAGTAAAACTTTGGTTTTTTGTTGAGCAGGAAAGAGATCACTCATATCTCAAAGGGCATAAAGTGTCCCTTTGGAGGTAAAAAAGTGAAGCACAAATGCTATATGTTATCATTTCTCACAGTTGTAGTTCCTAATACTTGGTGTTTGTTATAGAGAAGTCTAGTTCTTACAGTTGAATAACTGCATTAAGTATGAATCTCAATTTTCATTAAAAAAGAAACCGTTTGAGATGGATGACTGTGAAGAAGAGACTGGAAATGTGTTTGAAGATAAAAGAGGAATAAAAAGAAACCCATGCCTCCTATTTTCTGAATGTTTTGCATTTTTAAGTGATGCAGTATTTTTTAAAAAAACAACTGGTAATTCTATATGGATGTATTGGGTTTGCATGGCAAAGTTTTGGTAGCAGGGGGACTACAGGGGTGGCTTCTGTGAGAAGCCGCTAGAAGCTTCCCCCACGTCCAACAGAGCCAATGCCAGCTGGTTCCAAGACAGACCCACTGCTGGCCAAGGCCGAGCCCATCAGCCATGGTGGTAGTGCCTCTGGGATAACACAGTTAAGAAGGGGGAAAAAAACCTAGCGGGAGCTAGAGGAGGAATGAGATGTGAGAAACTCTGCAGACACCAAGGTCAGTACAAAAGGAGTGGGAGGAGGTGCTCCAGGTGCCAGAGCAGAGATCCCCCTGCAGTGCCCAGAGAAGACCATAGTGAAGCAGGCTGTCCCACTGCAGCCCATGGAGGTTGATGGTGGAGCACATATCCACCTGCAGCTTGTGCAGGACCCCATGCTGGAGCAGGTGGAGGCACCTGAAAGAGGCTGTGACCCCGTGGGGGACCCAGGCTGGAGCAGTCTGGTCCTGAAGGTCTGCACCTCATGGGAGAGACCCATGCTGGAGCAGTTGGTGAAGAACTGTAGCCCATGGGAAGGACTCACATTGGCGCAGTTGGTGGAGGACTGTCTCCTGTTGGAGGGACCCCATGGGAGGGGGAAGAGAGTGAGGAGTCCTCCCCCTGAGGAGGAGAGAGCAGCAGAGACAACATGTGATGAACTGCCACAACCCCCATTCCCCATCCCCCTGTGCTGATGGGGGGCAGGAGAGAGAGAAATGGGGACTGAAGTTGAGCCTGGGAAGAAGGGAGCGGTGGGGGGAGGTGGGTAATAAATTGGATTAATTTTTTTCTAAGTTGAGCCTGTTTTGCCTGTGACAGTAATTGGTGAGTGATCTCTCCTTGTCCTGATCTCGACCCAGGAGCCTTTTGTTATATTTTCTCTCCCCTGCCCAGCTGAGGAGGGCAGTGGTAGAGCAGCTTTGGTGGGCACCTCGCATCCAGCCACCACAGTGGAATAGAGTTGAGCTGATCCAGACACCTCCTCTGAAGAGGGACAAGGTCACTCCTGCATCTTGGAGCCTTCTCACCTGCCTGCTCTGCATACATTTTTACTAGGAAGAAACCCAGGTTGCTGTCACACATTACATGGCACTTGTCACTTATCTAATAATGGAGGAAAATTAAGCAATTGTAAACTTATTTGCAGCCCAGAGATGGCTCAAGGAACTATACACATCTATTGACACATTATAAAACTTGTTATCTTCTTTGAGTTTTAGTCAGCTAAGTTACTATATGTCCTCTATTTTCCTAGTAGGACAAGGTTTCTGTACCAGCTATATTAAAAGATACAAGTATGGGCATAGTACACAATGAGTAGTTTCTGGAGAGAATCAAAGTAGTAGACTGTGAAGATGGAAATGAAGCAATAAATCGACACATCATCTATTCCTCCCACCTTTTTCCTCTTTCTGAGGTTTTCTTCACAACGCCTGCTTCTGGGACAGAAATGTTCCTATCAGCAGCATCTAAATGTTTTTCATCTGCATGGTTTCTTAACTTTTTCAGAACTTAACAGTTATTGTCAGTATTTTTCTGAACGATTATTTTGATGAACACTGCATCAGTCATTTTGGCCTACAACAGTTGTCTTTGCATCAATATCCCTGTAGATTTTTATAACCCGTTTGTCCTGTGCACTGCTGATTACCTGTAATGTGCAGCACATTAGGAATGACTAGACTTAGGAATGTCTACTGTTCTTTTTTTTACTGTTCTTTATATCTTGAAACAAAGGTTTGCAATTGAAATTTTGTGTGTTGATTTATTTCATTTGTTCGGCAAGAAAGCTTACCTTATCTTTGTCCAATGTGAGTAACTTAACAGGGTACATTGTTACTTACTAATTTTGTAGTAATACTCCATCTTCTATAGATAGCTATTTTTCCTTTCTCAAGTTATGGAAATCAAAGATTTACATAGCTTACATTTTATAGCCATGAGAAAGCGCTATACAAATTAAGTTTATACAACCGTGCAGTAACCTGTCCAGCCTCCTCACTTCTCATAAGGTGATGGTTTACACCATGCGAGTGAACTTGAGAAAAAAAAAATTACAAAAAGAAATCCTAGTGATAGTCTGAATAGAAACTAAGCGTCTGGATAGTCCTAGGACTGGCTGCTAAGTAACTTTATGGAAATCCTATAATACTAGGGCAACTGGAAAGTGGAAAACACCTTTTAGAAATCCCCATCGACATGACACACACAGGAATAATACCACTGCTTGATCCCATGCAACCACTCCTATGCTCTTGAAGTTTTTGACAGAAAATTACAGAACATAAGAAGCATAAATATGGATACATTTATGAGATGCATAAGATTTTTAATATTCCTTGAAAATCTATTTGATATTCAACTGAGTTATAGGGAAAATGAAGTGTCAAAAAAGTAATTATCCAAGATGGCCCACAACTTAAGTTTACATTTTGTGCTCAAGAAATTTGCAGTGGACTTAATTCACAATCATAGATGTCTTCCATTTCCAAATGAGTCATACAAGTAGATTGTACTATTCACAATAATGCAAATACTTTTTTCAAGCAAAAATTTCCACAAGTACTGTATCATTCACAGAAGCAACTAAAATGAAACACAACAATAGAACATATAGTATTAACAAGTCTATTTTTGTGATAATATCATGGCATTATTCAACCTGTGTGATGACACAAAACTTGCTACAATAATTGTCCTTGCCCTTTTATATAAGAAGGATGCCTCGATTTAGTTCTTAATTCTGAATTTAGTTCTGAACTAATCTCTTCCTTTTTCTATTCTATAGCATAATGTCAAAATATAATCGATTTCTCTGTACAGAGGCGTTAAATATTGGTTTAACTTACTAACAAACTTTGTAACATCTGAAGAGGCAGACCAGATATGGTCAAAGATCGATATTCACTTGTCCATTACACATCAGTGATGGAAAACCTTGCATGCTGAATTTAAAGAAAATGTCTAAAGCAGGGTTGCTTCTAGTGCTGACTTTCTGATGATTAAGTTTTTTAGAAATTAAATTTCTCATTTTACTAAACAAAGCCATTTTCTAGTGTTAATATTATTATATATTGTATTAAGTTTAAGAAACAGTTGAAGACTTGTAATGAAAAGCAGAGCATGAGAAGTAGACAAAAAAACCACTGCAAGTGCCCAAGGAACCAAGAAATTCATAAGCATAATTGCAATACAGTTTAGACTTTTCCACCTTTTTCATTAGAATAAAATTAACTAGCCCAATAGTATGGTATTTGCAGGGCTTTTCAGGTCTCATTGAAAAAGAAAGTATTTTAAAATCTTTGTCTATCTTCTCAGGTTAGAATTAAGTACTTACAGCTGCTGTATACCAAAGTTCCCTGCTGAGGCAGGCAACAATTTTAGCCACTACCAATTTTTCAAAAGCTAACACCAACAATATTGTATTCTGGAATAGTTCAAGTTAGCTCTAAATGCATTCCTATCACTTAAATCTACTTTTGCTCCTACCAGCAGACAGGCTTGCATTAAGATTTCAAAAGTAACAGACAAGTATGGACATTTCTTTTTTTTTAGTAGATAAAGTATTAAATAGGTACTAGATTGCAAGACACTTTAATGAAGTTAAAAAATGAAAAGCTAATAACCAGGGTACAAAGAAATGAAGCATCCAGCATAATTAAGGTACAAGAGACTACATATTAATGAAAATAATACACAAGGAATACAAAAGAAACCAAATAAATCAGGTCTGATTACAACTCAGGAGAAAAACAGAGCAGAGAAGTAGTAGAATCAAATAGTGCGAGACAAGAGGATTATGTTGTAGTTCTACACTTTGTGGCTAGAATATAAAAAAAAAAATAAAAGTAAGTTATAATGAAAACCAATAATAAAGAGAGAAGAATCAATGACGATTTAAAGCAATTATTACATTTTGGGGTTCTCTTACTTAGGAAGGAAAAATTTAAATGAATGGCACAGGTAGCATATGCTAGCTAAGCATTCTTAGCAATGGAATCCAGTTTGAGAAAGATACATAATAATAGTTCACTAATTCATAATTTTCTAACCAGCATAAAAAACATTTTGTAATTTGTACCTTACAGTATCTCTCTCTACTTTTAGTCAAAGATGATCAACAAATGATTACAGGCATGTTAAGATATTTTAATATTCCAAAAATAGTCTGTTTTGTAACTGCCATAAAAGAATCTAAAGCAAAGATGAATGAAAATGAAGATGAGTAATAATTTACTAATTATCCTAGACATCTAAGTAAGATTTGCAGTTAGCATACAGAAATATATAAGAAATTTTATGTGGCTAATACATTGGAGAGAATTATATACAGAAATTGAAAGGAATAAAATTACCTATTCATTTTCTGTAAATTAATGAGTTAGGAAATAAATTGAACACCTCTCTCCTTTTTTGTTGCTATTACTTAAAATCTACAATAGGTTTTCTACCAAAAATAAACATAAAAGTGGAAGAAAAAACTTTGCATTTTTTTGGTAACAAGAGGAAGTAGAAAGTGATGGGATTCTGACAATCTGGGTGGGGTACCTGAAGTAGGAAATGGATCATGATTACATCTCATATTGATAGCAGCAGATGTAACAGGACTGCCATTGCTTTTGGAAGAACTGGAGGAACGCACATGTACATGCACGTTCATCCATCATGGTAAGATTTGCCAGCTGGGAAGAGTCAAGGAATGTATGTTAATAAGCCCAGGGGCTCTGGTTTCATCACCCACTGAACTCCATCCTTTTTTTCTGATTAAAACTTCATGCTATCTCATGAAGTCATCTGTTACAAGACCGTCCTTCCCCTGGAAAATCCAGGCTTCTATATTTAGAAGAAGCCACCCTGCCTCTGGCTGTTATCTGTCTCTGTGGGAGCATGCTTACTCATGCACAGTGTTGATTGCCCATGGGTCTGGAGTGCTACTGCATCCTCTGTGGACTCAGAAGTTTGTTGGAAGTGCAGGAAACACTTTCCTGTGCTTAATCTAAAGATAGGAATACAATGAGCTATTAGAAAACTATTGCAAAGCTATGGATTTACTATACCTGGCTACTATTTGGAAATATGTCCACCCACAAAACCATTCCAGCACTACACTGTAGATACACAGGATCCTCTTTACTATTTAAAGTGTTACATTTAGTTTAGCATTTGCTGTGGGCAAAGGTTATAAAATAACAGAAGTTTAGCTAGTCATTTGCTAAACTCCTAAAATCTTCCTACATAAAGAGATTATGAATACAAAATTTCTTAAAAGATAAGAGAAAGTGTTACAATACATGGCAACACGCTGAAGGTACCTGCTTTCACTTAGCAGTTGTGTTAATGATCTGAAGGAAAAATCAAACAGCAATTTAATTAAATTTCCAGATGATATCAAATTAGGAGCTGCTGCAAACAACAGTAAAGGGGAAGGAAGGAAGGAAGGAAGGAAGGAAGGAAGGAAGGAAGGAAGGAAGGAAGGAAGGAAGGAAGGAAGGAAGGAAGGAAGGAAGGAAGGAAGGAAGGAAGGAAGGAAGGAAGGAAGGAAGGAAGGAAGGAAGGAAGGAAGGAAGGAAGGAAGGAAGGAAGGAAGGAAGGAAGGGAGGGAGGGAGGGAGGGAGGGAGGGAGGGAGGGAGGGAGGGAGGGAGGGAGGAATGTGTGTTGGAAACAACAAAATTAGACTTAACCTGTAAAACAGAAATTAATGTATTTTGAAAAATTAAGCCTAAATACAGACATTCAGTAAAATACAAATACTACTCAGCAATCACGTGGAAAGAAAAGAGAAAGGTATGGACTCTGATTACATACAAGTAATGGAATTAAATTGAGTATAGAAAAATAAGAGCTCATTATCTACTAGACTGTGAGAAAGCTGCCTAGGAAAATTAAGAAATTCTATTTCATTAATGTAATTATTTAAAAAAAATAAATCCAGTTAAATAGTTGTACAGACCAATGTCAGTTTCAAAGATAAAGACTAAATAAGCTAATACATCTTTTTATTGATTTAAAATAAACATTTGAATTGTCAGGTGTCCTGGAATCTATTTTCATACTATCTGGTATATAGTACACCTCAAAAATCAGAATCATAGAATCATAGAATGGTTTGGGTTGGAAGGGACCTCAAAGATCATCTAGTTCCAACCCCCCTGCTGTGGGCAGGGACACCCTCCACTAGACCACATTCCCCAAAGCCTCATCAAAATGTAGTAAAGTAGGAATAATCCCACGAAGCATTCATTTACTGAATGATTGCATTTGTTCATTTTATCATATATGAAAAGATGACTTTTTCAACCAGTCATATACATGCAGACCCTGTATCTCATAAAAAGGGTTTGAGGTATATAGTTTTTCCACTTATAACATGAATTCCCCACAGCTCACAGCAAAACAGCTCTAAAATCTAAATAATAAATAAACAAAATCTAAAGAATAAAATCTAAATAATAAATCTACAGATTTTTCCCTGTACATTTATTTCAGTTTAAAGTAGAATGCACAGAAACTGGTATAAGCAAAGATAAGATGGCATTTTATCATACTATAAAATAAATCAGGTAACTGCGTGCTAGTGGCTAATTAATAACTGGAGAGCAACATTTTTTGAAAAAAAAGCTTTTAAAATAAGTTTAATAATGGACAAAACAACAAAAGTTCAAGTGCAAATTCATGACACAAACTGCTCATTTCTGTACAGAAAAGTAGTACAAATGTTGCCAGCTGGGTGGAGGTAGGTTCCTACGAAGTCAGATGTCAGAATTTTAAATCACTGCCACATTGCCTATATTATTTGTATCAAAGCCTGCAAGCACTGCATTTTTACTGTAATGCAGCTCCTCCACTCAAAATATTGAGCTGATGTGAAATCTGCTGCTACCAAAAGCATGCCATTTATGGAATCTCAGCATAAGTACTAAAAACTATAGAGAATTCTAAAAAGCTGCTATGCTACATGGTTGTAATTTTGTGAATTTCCACTGTCAACTTGAATACAATACTGATTGCAACCTACAGAAAGTTCAGCAAGCGTGTATTGACAGTGCTTCAAAGCAGTAAATCCCATATACAGTAGTACATCAGACTGCCAAGACATCATCATGAGTTGCTCACAGCATTATTTGCAAGGAGGTGATGAAGCAGGGACTTGAAAGATGGAGGTTTTACTTTTAATTATTTTGGATTTTAATCTAAGATCTTTAATAACATGCCACATTCAAAAGGTCATTGATCATTATAGGACAAGAGAGAAATCTGAATGCTTAAAGTAAGAGCTTCCACACAGACAGAGCTTCAGATGGTGGATGCAGCCCTCCAAGCCCCAGGGTGCAGGGAGCACCATCTCTCTGATGCCAGGAGCGATGGCCCTCTGTCCAGCAGGACTGCTGTCTTGGAGGAGCTGTGCTGCCAAGTGGAGGAGTTACAGGAGGAAGTGAGCTATGCAGCATCAGAGGAGATAAAAGGGAGTTGGATAGGATTTTCTCTGAGAGGCAACAGCTGGAAGAGCCCCAGATTCCACCTGCAGCAGATGTAGGCAGTGTCTATTGGGCAGTATTAAGGTAAGTGCAGCCTCTGGAGAAGATGAAGCTCTTGACTTCTGCCTCCAACAGGAATGCGCCTGCCCTACCTAAGGGCTTACACAACAAACTGTGGTCACCACCCTCAGACTGGAAGAGTAGCCAGAAATGCCTTCAAGTAAAGGTACCCTAAACCACGCAAGACCACCAGGAAGAGGTGGTGAGTGATGGTAATGGGCAACTCCCTGCTGTGGGGGACAGAGGCACCCATCTGCTGACCTGATCTATCATTGAGAGATTTGCTGCCTGCTGGGGGCCAGATCCAGGATGTTGTGGAGGAACTGTCAAAGCTTGCCCAACTCGTTGTTCTTTTATGTGGCCATCCATGATATAGCCAAAGACTACCTGGAGAGTATTGAAAGCGACTACAGAGCTCTGGGGGCAGTAATCAAGGGCATGGTGGCCCAGGTGGTGTCCTCAGTCCTACTGATGAGGAAAAACGGTACAAGGCGGAGGGCATTTTACAGGTCAATAATTGCCTGTGGAGCTGGTGCTGGTGACAGTTTTGGGTTCTACAACTATGGGACCCTGTTTACAGATCAGCTTCTGCTCGAGACAGATGGGATCCACCTCACTAAGTGGGGCAAAGCTATGTTTGAGAATAGGATGGCTGACCTGGTACGGAGAGCTTACCCTGGACGAAAGAGATGTACGCACAGCAATGAAGGCAACTTCCCAATGAGTAGGAAGTTGGGCAAAAATGCCAGGAGGACCGCGTGGATGAACAAGGCGCTCCTTTCAGCTAGGAATAAAGAAGGAGGGAGAGAGTCACCAGCAATGCTGTTAGGGAGTGATGAACAGGATGGATGTACAAAGAGCCTGGGGTGATGGGGCAGGATGAATACTGCCTTCAACTCAGCCTTTACTAGCAAGACTGGCCTTCAGGAATGCCAGGCCCCAGAGACCAGGGAGAAAGGCTGGAGCAAGGAAGACGTATGCGTGGTGGAAGAGGATCTGGTCAGGGAATGCTTAAGTAAACTGGACTTGGATAAATCCATGGGCTCTGATAGGATGCATCCGTGAGTGCTGAGGGAGTTGGCTGATGTCACTCCAAGGCCACTCTCAATGATCTTTCATCCATCATAGTAACTGGGAGAAGTGCCTGAAGACTGGAGTAAAGGAAATGTCACTCCTATCTTCAGTAAGGAGGACCCAGGGAACTACAGGCTGGTCAGCCTCACCTTGATCCCTGGGAAGGTGATGGAGCAGCTAATGCTGGAAATGATTTACAGGCACATGAAGGACAAGAAAGTCACAAGGAGTAGTCAGCATGGATTCATTAAGGGCAAGTCACGCTTGACCAACTTGAGAAACTTCTATGATGAAATGACTGGCCTGGTAGATGTGGGGAGAGCAGTGGATATTGTCTACCTTGGTCATCAAAGTAAAGGCTTTCAGCACTACCTCCTGTCAGATCCTCAAGAAGCAGCTGTTGAAACATGGGCTGGAAGAGCAGACAGTGAGGTAGATTGAAAACTGGCTGAATGGCTGGTCCCAGATGGAGCTGATCACTGGCACAAAGTCTAACTGGAGGCCAGTAACTACTGGTGTACCCCACAGGTCAATACTGGGTTCAACCTTGTTTAACGTCATCATTAATGATCTGGATGATGGGGCACAGTGCACCCGCAGCAAGTTTGCTATGCCTCCTTTCACCAAGCAAAGCAGTAACCTCCTGTCAGTTCTTACTGGTAGCAAATGTTCCTTTCCTCTACATGGTTTAGCTCTGCTGACTTCTTTTCCAATGTAAAAAGTTTACTGTTCCTGAATAGAGGATTTACAGGAGGTAAGAAGTATTTTGCCCTACTGTTGTAACTAAGCATCTCTGCAATCTTAACCCTGACAAAGTAATTGTAGTAAAACAGTATCATCAAAGGTAATCATAATTATTTATAGCTTTGACTTGGGAACATGACTATCTCCTCCTTATTAACACCATTTCTTACAATTATTCTATCTATAAACAGCAGAGAAATTTTGCAAAACTACTCTGCGTATCAATTAACACAGGGGAATGACACACAGAAGAGCGGGACTCAAGAATTGTCTTGGTGACAGGACAAAGTAAATTCCCTTTTTCCATAAAGAATAAAAATATGAGCCTCCTTTAGAAGCACATAGTCAGTAGCTGCAGTTAGTAACTTACTCCACAGGGATTTGAATTGTGTCTAAAAGGCACCTCTACATTAGCAAATAATTCAGTGTAAGGGAAGCAGATAAACAGCCTGAAGTAGCTGGTGCTGAAGTTCCTCAGATTTCCATTACATGCAGTTACAGAGGTTTACTTGGGATTAGATGTAGTCTGGTTTCGCATGCTAAACACAGTCCCACACTGTGTGCAGCACAGCTATCATACAAATTTTGGCTTACTAGCTGCAGGCTTCTTTAGGGAGCAGCATTTTGTCCTTTCCCTTATCCCATCCAGATGTCAGCAGCACATCAGTGGCACATCAGAGCCCCTGCCATTATTGCTCACAGAAGACTCCCCATTATTTCTGCTACTCCTCATAGCATTTTTGAGTTATGTCATTACACCTGATGACTGTCCTACCTTCCAGCTCCAGGTTTAGACAACATCTACTGCAAGGGGCTCAAAACACAGTAGAGGTGAACTGTGTAGTTTTAAAGAATAGGTTAAAACTATCACAGAAAAATACCGGCTCACTGTCAAATCTAAAAGATTACCAAGCACTGTATCAGTTCCTATAAAATATTCCCCAAAAGGAAGCTGAAGCACTTCAATTCAATAGCTACGTAATAGTTGAAAAAAGCAACAACTGCCCATTTAAGGAAAAAGTATGTCTTTCTATCTGACATAGAAAAATCTTCCAGAACTTTTACAGTCTTCTAAGAGTTCTGTCTGCCTGACTCTCTCTGAAGGTTACAATGCTCTCTTGTGGTAGGAAAGATGGTTATTTACTTAAAAACTTATAAACAACAGTTTCAATTTACAACTGAAGTCAAGCAGTGTTATAGAAGAATAATAACATATACAAAAGTTAAACAAACCCTTTCAAATTAAAATAGATTAATAAATAACCAGGATAAATAAATATACCTGTAACCACAGTAGTATTATTTCACACTTGAATTCAGCTAAATTCAGAAGCATGGGAGATCCTGTCATCTCAATTTTGCCATCTGTTTATGATACTCAGAATTTCCATTCAGGAACATAATAATCTCTAATCATTTCAAGGTAGAGAGAGACATTAAACTCACATCTATAATTAGTTTTTTATCTAAGCAGTTACGCTAGCTCCAATAAGGAAAGGGAGGCAAGGGTGGTCTCAGTAAAGAAAAGGAGGAGGGAGTGGGACTTCATGATTCCATCCATGACCCTGCAAGAAGGGTAAGAAACTAGTCCAGAAAATCAAGTGCAAGAGAGGATGGTGTGCACAAGCAATAATGGGAAGAAAGGGTGGCTTCCTGGAAGTGAATGAGAAGTCAGGAAGGTCTATGATACCAAGCAGGAAGGACAATCAATTCATTTGTTAGTGAATGGGAATGGAGATCTTCATAACCATTTAACTATTAAGAAGCACTATTCATAGCAGGAAAGTTTAAAAACTCCTTGCATAAGCATTTGTAAGCTTACTCTTCATACTGATCTCCAAAATCCTGCCCAGAAATTACTCCAAAAGCAGGAAGCCTTTCGAATCAAGTATTTTTACTTTGCCATCTGAACTCCTATACATATATTTTTAAAACTGGAACTTGGCCCTTATTTCACTGATCTATTCTTATTTCCCAGAATGCATGAGACTTGATGAAGCATCTGATATCCAGCTTTGCCAGGAGCTTTTTCTGTCAGGCTTGAGTGACTCAGCTTAAATCTGTGAACAACAAAATACTGCAACATTGATTCAGCAATTCTTACAGCTCCATGTACCTTGATGATCTCCCTCAATCTTCCAAATCAGTTAACATGCTGATAAGGCTTTCTTCGCTGCCTGCTGCCTTGCATAAGGGATTTTGAAATAGCCTTTGACAAAGAGTAAGTCCCTATTTAAATCAATACTCACAGTGATATAAAAATGTTTCATAAAAGCATTATTCTTGCACTATAATCCTGCCAAACAAGATAGGAGGAGGATGAAAACTACAGAGCAATGACAAAAAGTGAGAGAAGGTAACATGCACTTAACTTACTCTATGTTTTATTTTACTCATTCTCAGCAACTGTGATTCCTTTAAGATGCATTAAGTTAGCTCAAAATGTTTCTGAGAGCAGTACCTATTGGAAATGAATTTACTTTCAAACTGAGCTGAATGTGCAAAACTTCACCTAAGCTTCTCCCAGCTTTATAAGAAAAATGTCTTGATTCTCAAAGAAAGACCAACAATAAGCTGGAAAACAGTACTTTCTTCATTATTTGATATGTAGAACTATACGCTATCTATGATCACGCAGAAGTAATATATTCTCTAAAACATAATGTTTTTCAGTTGCATAAACTCTAAAACTAACTTCTTTCATGAATGCACACTACAACCCATTCCACATTCTTCCTTCATCAGTTTTTCAGTATGCACACAGCCACACACCTACACTGAATGTCATATTTTGGTGATAAAACTACAGCGATGTAAAGCTCAGGGGCACTTCTGAAAAACCTCCTGAGGCACTGGCAAGAGCTACATTACAGTAAGGTACATCTTCACTAGTGCTATCTGAAAACATAGTGGATAAACATTTTGTCAAATCCACAAAACAGGTGTAACCTAGTATGCATATATAAATATATATGTGTGTGTGTATAAAAATTACAGAAGGGAAATATGTTTGTTTTCCTCATAAAAGCAACTTTGGAATTTATTACTCATTACCATTGACATACAGCCTAAGAATTTTTTATTAAAATGAAAGTAGTTTCCTGTTTGAGACAACTTGGGTACATTCCTCTTTGGAATGTCAAGAATCAGTATCAGGAATCCAATAAAATATTGAACCAATACATTATATCTTAGTGCAACATATATTTCGTTTTCTAGAAACACTAATTAGAATTTTCTGCTATACAAAATAAACCAGGAAAAGTTCTACACCCTAAAGGAAACAAAACAGTGTACATGAAAGCATGCTTTGGCTTTACTAAACAAACATTGACAAACATGCTTACCCTCTGGTCAATGATCTATGGTCAAAGAACTCCTTACCTCATTTCTGAGGTTAGTGGCATTTAGCTGAGCGCATTCCTTCACTCCAATCCATCTTCTTCTGCTTTTGTCTTATGCTGTTATCTAATCTGTTGTTTATCATCTACCACTAATGCCTCCTTTACCCACTGCAAAAATTAAATCCTGCAGTCCATCTTTCTTTTTGGTACAGATTATCAAAAACATAGTTTAAAGATTCTGTGGAAACACCACCAGTGGTACAGTCAGCCACAAACATGGTTTGCATCTCCTGGTTGTAAAGTATTTGGTATCTGATGGTATCTGATAAGGGGGTGTCTGAACTTTCTGAGTGGATTTAATATGAAACTTTGAACTCCAAAATACACTAAATGGAAAAGAATTACTGCTGTAGCTTCATGGCAATGACCACAACAACTTGTTAAATAACATGCACTGAAGTATAGCAAAACCAGTCATTATGATCTAAGGCCTTATTTCTTTTCCAGTTGAATTCAATGACAATTTCTCTGTTGATTTCAGCATGGCAAGGTGTGTTTAATACACTTAGGTAAACACATAACATGGGTTTTGCAATGTCTCCTGGACTTAGAGTTCATTGTGGGATCAGTTCATTTTTCACTACAATTTAATAGTAAAATTCTTGCTTCAAAGATGGCACAAACCCCACTATTTTATTTTAAATAACCAGATAGCCAATGATAACAGCAAATTAATTTACTTCTAATTCATGGAATAAAAGTTCATATGGCTGTAAAAAGTTGCAGTTTTTCACTTACTATTGAATTTCAGGGGGAGGTTAGGTCCCTTGGTGGAAGAATGACTTTCCTTGATATCTCTTGATACTTTTAGATTCACACCTTACCATTTCCTTCTAATTATTATTATTAAAGCTACAATGTTCTCCAAACTTCATTTTTAAATCTGTTCAAAAAACACTGTTCAAGGAATAGACAGTTCTTCAAGAAAGTGGGTAATGGACCTATTCCTGAAACACTATGCAAATATTTACTTTGTTCAACATTAGGTTGCATTTTTCCACTCTGGAAGACATTAGGGAATTGCAAAGTTATTTGCAAATTATGTCTTTTCATACTCAAAGAAACTAGTCTACACAAACTAGCAAAATCTGGAGAAACATGTCTGATGGCATACTGGAACTTCTTGTTCTACCTCTTAAAAGTTCAATAGGTAGTCACAGAAATTAAAATTCTTGTTGAGAGTACGAAATCTAAGAGAACGCGGAACTGTTAAAAATTAATCCTCTGAAACTAAAGGTAGAAATGTCTAGATGTTGCATATGATAGCAACCTAATTAGTGTTACACACATATCAAAAGTATAATATTCTTTTTTCTGTACTTGCTTCTGCATAAAGTATATAGGTATGTCCTTTGTCAACAGTTCCAGAGTACATGCTTTTATTGACCTTGTATAACACAACATAGAAATTCACAGACTGTGAACTTAAGGCTTGTTATTTCCCCAAACAGTAGATGTCACCAAACTTTTTACATTTAACATAGAAAGTAATTACATTTTATCCACTATTTTCCATTGCAACAAGACTATAAGAGTAGAGAGAATATTATTTTTACTATGTAGGAAAGCTATATGATTTTATGATCACAACAATGGCTTTCACAAACTTTTTTAGAAGTATGCTATTTTTATCTCAGTTTTGATATCCTGTATTCTCATTTTTTACTTTTCACTTCTTAATTAGAGAACGCCTGTCGCTCTCATGTGGTGAGTAGATTTATTATTCTAAAAAGATGTTATTCAAATGATTTTGTCTGAATAATACTTGTAAATTCCTAATATTTTTCAACAAGAAAGTGGTATTCCAGATAAATATAAACAACCCTAACACAATACCATAACACTGGAAATACTACAGTTTGTTAAATAGAATAAGGGAGTCTAAGAAAATTTGCCTACATTTCTTTCAAACCCATTTGCTTTACTTGTAGTAAAGTTTACTCATTTTTAAGAGGGAATTTTCTGTATCAGGGATATCTCATGAGAAAAAGCTACACTGACTCAGCTCCACCAAGGCAAAAATTAAAATATTTTTTCATAATCATCTTCTATAACAAGAAAAAAATCTACACTTCCTCTGAAATTAATAACTAATAAGACTTTCTTCTCATTTCTTACAATAAATACCATCTTTCTATGACTACCTTATGACATTTAACTTTGCTCCACACTGTCTATAAAACACTAAGTTTTCTAATGGAAGAACTTTATTTTGGTTTTACACACAAGAAGAACAACCGTCTCACAAGAATAAAATAGATACTTCTAAAAGAAACGATCACATAACTATATGCATCATATACAATATTTTGCTAAACTTTCTCACAGTATTGTGAACATATACTTTGTGTTCTCCTTTTGGACCCTCTGATGAGCCTTGAGACCCAAACATGAGTGACAGAAAGACCAGAACATTATCTGAGATTTCTGGGAACGGAGTCATTGTTACTTACTCAAACATGTAAGAGCAAAAATACCAGCTAGCTAGTAAAACAGCTGTGCTCTACCTATTAACAAGAACAAACAATATTTCATGCCTAACGAATTTTCCTTTTGCAAATTTTTTTCCTCATTCAAGTCTTAGCCAATTATGTAGTAAAACCTAGAAGCGTAGGGACAATGGAAAGGAAAGGTATGAAATCTCAGAATGAGAAGCCCTGGACCATCAGAAAGTAAAGAAACTTTTAAAAGTGGGATAGGCTCATTCTCTTAACAAATACTATCCCCAAAATGGCACATTTCCTTCCTGCTATATTTGTATACAATGTATGCTCCTTAGCAAGGATTTCTCAAGTCTTCCCTTCATGATGCCAAATCATCTTCCCATTCTGTCTGCCCAGGAACCCAGCTTCATGCTCAGCCTCACTCCCTCCTATAAATGGGCAGATGCCTGGAGAGTTATCATCATCTCCCATCTGTAAACTACTCCTATAGCTCCCCCCCCCCCCCCCCCCCCCCCCCAAATATTCTGATTACAGAGCTTCCTTCTCACTGATTTTCAGTCACATTATCATTCAGGCATTGAGGTCCTTGAACGAGGAAAGCTGACCATTTCATTAGAACAAGGATGTGTATTATATGGATATAATTCCTTAAAATTAGTTAATACTGCAAAATACTTAATTTACAAATGAACTTGGATACCATGTTAATACTTATGTTATTAATTCAATATTATTATTCTTATTTTCATTAATCACATCAAGTTACATTAGGTAAATTTTGGTCTGGCAATGTGCCCATGAATGCGCTGAATGGAAACCCCAAGCTATGACCTGGCCCCCCGCCTCAATAACAAAACCTGATTTAGTACCATGAAGTTTCAAGAGAACAAGAGTGTTTTTCAGTATTATAAAAAATAGATGTTTTCAGCTAGAGATACCACCTCTGGAAGGTCATTCATTTCAACGCAGACCAGTTCAGAAAGAGGCAAAAGAATGTTCCCAGTTAAGTGGTATATAGTAACTTCCATCCAATATAAATTCAGTGAGTGTCATTTCCATTTTCCACATGGCAAACAATATATTATGCTTTCTTTAATGAAGACAGAGCAGAGAGGCCAAGAAACTCTAGTGGCCATGGAAGCAGGGGCAGTCTGAAGGGAAACGTTCTGCTCTCATCCCCAGTCAAAAGACTTCATTCACCAGGGCTGCTGCATTAGTTTCTTTCAGAAGCACAAAATCTGCAAGTGTTAAATTAAGGTCTTAAATCACATGTAAGTTACATGAAAATACATGGAACACTCACAGTCTATACAAAAATACAAAAATTCAGTTCATTGGAATGAAGAAGTTACCTTCTAATGATAAATCTAACCTCTAATTGCTAACTGAAAGCTGAGCTGTACCAAAATGGAAAGCAAAAGTGGAACCTGTCATACACTTCTAGCTATTGGGAAAAATAATAGATTTGCAGTTACTGGTGAATTCTGTCACCACATATATTTTTATTACAATAGTTTACTGTCAATATAGGCATTACTATTTTTTAAAAATAACTAGGCCTACAAAATAATTCTGCAATAACACACCAAACAATTTATCTATTACTATCTTTAGTTTAACTCTTCATGACATTTTAAATCATCATCCTAGGAAAAGTGACATACTGAAATCTCTAAGGTCTGAAATAATTGGGATGTTTTTTCCCCATTTTATGGGGAACATATAAAGGATGATATTCAAGCACAAGCCGAATGGGGAGCACTAGGGAAAGTTTATTGTAAAATGAAAATATCAACCTCACTGAAACCTTTAACAGACACTTCAAAACACTAATATAAAGAACTATCTTTGGCTGATCATACTGGGTCATCCCTGATGCCATTCAGCTGATACATAAACTGTGTATGCGTTAGATATAAGATGAAACCTAAAGGAAATTTCAATTAAATAAGATGAAATGTTATAACTGCCTTATCGAAAGAAAACTCAATCACAGAAAGGAAAAGTTAATTTCTCTTTGTTTATTTCATATGAAGAAAGTTCAATTTGCCATTCCAAACTAAGAAACACCAGAATCTAATATCCTATACTAAACTGGCCTCTGGGAACTATTAATATTAGCCTCAGAACAACCACAGTTAAACAACAACTTTGTTTTGCACTTGTGTCAATAGATGCCTTGATAATTTAATATTTAAAAAGAAGAGTAGCAAATGGTAGAGATAATTAGTACTGCAAATTCCCAATGGCAAACAAAATCTGCCCTAATAGCAGCTGATAAAGTAATGTGTTATTCTTAAAAAAAACCCCCAAATTCCAAGACACCAGAACTTCCAGTTGTATCATTAATGTGTCAAACATTAAGATACTATAATCACAGGTGTAGTCTACTGCTTATTTACATAACACAATAACAACAAAAAGCCAAAATTCAAATATGTATTTCCTACACACTGTGATCACTGACTCCTCTGATAACAGGAATGCATCAAGCATAATTCAGGAATATATGAAAAACAACATAGTGTTATTGAGATAGGAAGGTATGTTGAGATTTACAGTAAACAAAAATGTATTCAGACAATTCTTATAACATACTCAGACCATCCAAATCCATACACCTGTAAGTCTAATTACAAGTCTTCTGCAGCTGTGGCAAAGCTAAATCTGAGATAGCTAATTTGCTTTTAATAGAGGTTGGGGTGAATTTCAGAAAAAGCACACAAGGGGAAGCAGTATCAACCTCTACAACAAATAAACAGAGTCTGCAATGAAAAATTATATTCCCGTCCCTTTTTAAATCTTTTGTTTTTCAGCCATGCCAGAATTCAATAGCTGAGGGAAACAGGTAATAGACTAGAAGGAAGTTCACTTTTTATTCAGAGGCAGCTCTTCATCATCATTCACATCCACTTATGTTGCACCATACTTAGAATTCAATAATACCTCTAATTTATTAAAATGAGTTTAAAGTATACAATATTCATAATATTTAATTTAATGGGTTTGGATACTTATATTTCCCCTGGGTTTTTCCTTAATACTTACAGATCAGAATAATACAAGCTCATGAAAGGAAAAAAATAATCATGGTGCTCAAATAAGATTTCAGACAACCAGAAGTACCAATTCAGAACTGATACTGATACAACTTTAATTGTAAATGGATTTCTCTAGATCAAACCACATTTACCAATGTGACAGTGGAGATGACTACAAATTGCAGAACACACCTCCCCCTTGAAGACCTTGAAAATCTGTTTTGAAAATCTGTTTTAAAAAGCTGAAACCTGGTATATAACACTCTAATCTATTCCTATATGGCAAGCAGAGTGAAATGTAGCAGTGTTCACCTGTGTCTGCTCCTAGATGAGAGCAGCTGAACAGCACTGTATTAGTTATTTTAGGGTTGGAAATGCCACATTTTGAAGAAACACAGTAGTGTGAAAAATATGAAAAATAATTTCCTGGAGTGTTTGAAAGCACTTACACATTTGTATTAACAAATGTTATGGTTCAGAATGCAGTTTTAATAGCCACTGATGAAAAAAGGATCTTGTGCAGACTGACTACCTCAACAGCATTGCACCCCTGAGGCACAGAAAGAGGCTGCTGAAGACTCCAAGTGCCTCGGTACAGCATTAGCAGAGTGCCAGCAAATTCCACAGCCTTTAGATGGGTGCAGCTTTCCTTCTTGCCTTAGAATCAGAGTGCCAAGCAGTGCAGGGAGGGGAGCAGTGCCACTGTTTTGGCAATAGTCAACACCTCCTTAATTCGCTTAGCAACAACTAGGACTCCCAAAAGCTGCTCTTTGAACTTAAGCTTTTTCGAGTTAGCAGACAGATCCTCAGCTACACAACCGAACTGGAAGAAGGAGGGCTTCTCCAATCCTCCTGTATATTTGCAATCCGGATCATTTGTCCAAATAAACAATATGCATTTGTAATGGTTCTTCCATTAGTACCTTTTATGACTAATAGACCAAATAAAAAATAATCAATAACCTGTGTAAAACTCACAATGCTATAATTGCACAGTATCTTCATAATCTAATAAAGTCAGTGGAAATACTGGTTTTAGTGGAAAAAAGCTCACTAATTAAGAGGCAACATGGAAGGTTGAATAAAGCATGTTCATATTAAGAAATAAAAGCTCGATACATGGTACTGTAATGTGCCAATCAAGTTCAAAGTTTGGCTAAAAATTATTTTATAGATTTGACAGAATAAATTCTGGGGGCTTTTTTTAACACTAACAACATAACTATATAAAGTGGCCTACAGAAAGTAACAGTTCTTCATTAAAGTTCCTGTTTATGGTTTTAACTTTAAATAGAACGGAAAATTTTCTAATATTCATCTTGTAAAAACTGTGCTTTGAAACATCATTTTATATAAAGCAGAGACATCATTTTATAAATAAAGCTTGAAATTATGATTATTCATTACATTTATGTGGTGTTTCAACTGTACTACTGACAATAATTCTCTGAAAGACTTACTCGTCGAAGCATAATCAACTATTATTAACGCAACAGTACAGAAATTTTTATTCAGCAATAAATGATTAAATATTTTCTATGAAAGAAAGCTATACAAATGGAATCTTGCACCATCACTTAATTTTATACATGCAGTTCTGAATGAATCATAAAAAGGTAATTAATAATGGGAAAATAATGCTTGCACAATAAACCTTGAAGAGTCCATCTAGTGTACAGAAAGGCAAACTCACTCTACCAAAAATGTAGTCTTTCTTCGTAAGTCATCACCAGGACAGAAAATTACAGAAACTACAAAAAAAGGTCTTAGGTATTGCAATTGCCCAGGAGGAAATGCAGTATTCAAAGACACATGTTGTGCTCATGAGAATAAGCTACTTCGGAGCAGAACCAAAGCAGCTATTCCACTGAGCACTGAATTACTTGGAGCCTGCCAAAAGGCACAGACAAGTATTTAGCTCCTGTCTTCCACTGGATTTAGGTAGAGAAATCAAGCAGGCCATTTGTCCCCTCCCCTCAGGAAGCAGATCTGCTCAGCTTTGGACCTAAACCATCACTCTCTTGCTCCTAGGAGACTTGAATCACTACTGAAACACTAAACTGAACAGCACTTATGCTATATTGAAAAGGATCACTTTTCATCCTTTTTGTGGTAGCTGAACTATTGCCCCATGAAGAAATGGAAGACTCACAGGAAAGGAAAGACTAACGTAACTATTTAGGATAATTCTTATGGCATTCATGGTTATGAAAGAGTTCTGACACCACTTTCCAAAATTCTTTACGTTAGCAGTTACCAGGCTGAACAGGAAAAAGACTTCTGGCAACAGAGTAGATCATGTAAACTAGATCAGCAACAGGGAAGCAAGTATTTTCCTAATAATTTATATGTAATTAGTATAAATGGTATATATCTAATGAAAACTACAGAAATCCAGAATTAACACTGTATTGGGTTTGTGTGGCAAGGTTTTGGTAGCCAGGGGACTACAGGGGTGGCTTCTGTGAGAAGCTGCTAGAAGCTTCCCCCACGTCCAACGGAGCCAATGCCAGCCAGCTCCAAGACAGACCCGCTGCTGGCCAAGGCCAAGCCGATCAGCCACGGTGGTAGCGCCTCTGGGATAACACAGTTAAGAAGGGGGAATACCTGTGCAACACCAATAGCAGCCAGAGAAAGGAGTGAGATGTGAGAGAAACAACTCTGCAGACACCAAAGTCAGTGCAGAAGGAAGGGGAGGAGGTGCTGCAGGTGCCAGAGCAGAGATCCCCCTGCAGCACCCGGAGAAGACCATGGTGAGGCAGGCTGTCCCCCTGCAGCCCATGGAGATCTGTGGTGGAGCAGATATCCACCTGCAGACCATGGAGGACCCCACGCTGGAGCAGGTGGAGGCACCTGAAGGAGGTTGTGGCCCGTGGGAAGTCCATGCTGGAGCAGGCTCCTGGAAGGACCTGTGGACCCGTGGAGAGAGGAGCCCACACCAGAGCAAGTTTGCTGGCAGGACTTGTGACCCCATCGGGGACCCACGCTGGAGCAGTCTGGTCCTGAAGGACTGCACCCTGTGGGAGGGACCCATGCTGGAGCAGTTTGTGAAGAACTACAGCCTGTGGGAAGGACTCACGTTGGAGGACCATCTCCCGTGTGGAGACGCTCCACATGCTGGAGCAGGGGCAGAGTGTGAGGAGTCCTCCCCCTGAAGAGGAAGGAGCGGCCAAGACACCGTGTGATGAACTGACCACAACCCCCATTCCCTGTCCCCCTGTGCTGCAGGGAGGAGGGAGAGAAATGGGGAGTGAAGTTGAGCCCGGGAAGAAGGGACGGGTAGGGGGAAGGTTTTTTTCTTTAACATTTGGTTTTATTTCTCATTACTTGACTCTGATTTGATTGGTAATAAATTAAATTAATTTTCCCCAAGTGGAGCCTGTTTTGCCTGTGACAGTAATTGGTGAATGATCTCTCCCTGTCCTTATCTCGACCCAGGAGCCTTTCGTTATATTTTCTCTCCCCTGTCCACCTGAGGAGGGGAGTGATAGAGCAGCTCTGGTAGGCACGTGGCCTCCAGCCAGGGTCAACCCACTACAAACATCAACAGAGCCAGGACTTCACAGCGTGAAGCTAAACCAGCCACTTTTAGTTTCATGTGGGGTTTGTAACAGCTAGAAAACTGAGGCAAAAATAAGCAGAGGTAATATGACTAAAAGTGGAAGAACTGGACCACAGAACATGATGATCTCACCAATGATCACGTCTTCTTTAATTCAGAATATGGGAGACTTCCAGAATATAACTGCATTCACTGGAAGGAAAACTTGACTAAGGAATACACCTTGAATGCAGTTAGTCCATATCTTCTCACACATAGTGCTTACATTGAAAATAAGTCATTTGAATTGAATACCAACTTTACACTACATTTGGTAGATGCATAGTTGAAGGCTACTGCTGGTAACTTTAGTGAAAAATTGATGTTGGGAATGTTTATTAATTGATGACTTTTAAGATTCTAACTTTTATTATAGCTCTCTCCCAATAATGCATCTTCAAATTTGTTTAATCACAGAATGTTCTGGATTGGAAGGGACCTTTAAAGATCATCTAGTCCAACCCCCCTGCCACAGGCAGGGACATCTTTCACAAGATCAGGTTGCCTCATCCAACCTGGCCTTGAAAACTTCCAGGGATGGGGCATCCACAACTTCCCTAGGCAACCTGTTCCAAGGACTCACCATCCTCACTATAAGAAATTTCTTCTTTATGTCCAATATAAACATATTAAAACTGCTTGTTGTCCTGTTGCTACCTGTCACTACAGATAAAAAGTCTTTGTCTGTCCTTCTTAGAAGACTCCTTCATGTAGTGGAAGGCCACAATGAGGTCTGCCTGGAGCCTTCTCTTCTCCAGGCTGAACAATCCCAACTCTCTCAGCCTGTCCTCATAGGAGAGGTGCTCCAGCCTGTGTTGATACCATGGGTTGCACTGACCCAGGTGCAGGACCTTGCACTTGGCCTTGTTGAACCTCATGCGGTTGACATTAAATTATTTTTAAAAATAAACTGGTTCTCAATGTATTTGTAAAAGCTTTTATGGTAAAAATCTATCTATTTCTCAAGTAAAGTAGTGAAACTGTGTGTAGAATGCTATCAAGGAGTACAGTAGCTAACTGAAAAAAAGAAAAATATTTCTGCCCGTTTCAACTAGAACTATATATGCATTACTTGTAGATAAAGGTACCACACAATTTTTGACACAGAAATATTTTTGAGACCTGTCTCTTTGATTTTGAAAGGTTGTACTACCAAATGACAAAAACATAGGAAATCCTACACATAATTGCTTCACTCAGTACTAAAATATTTTTCCAATTGAGTTCTACCAGAATTTGAATTATTTTCATTACAAAATGATGGTGGTAAAGAGAGGGGAAAATAAAACAAAGAATAGGTATGTTCAAATTCTCTGAATCAGGCAGCTGCAGTTTCTCTCCCATACTCCCATAGGATTGGTTTGGAAACTAAAAATAAATTATGGACAAATGCATTCATCACATGCAATTCAAATACTGGAAATTACAACCACTCATAAATGCTTACTGAACCAACTGAAATTATCACATCTCCATCCTTATCTTGTGTTTCTAATTAACAGAAAAAATGGAACTATCTAAACAATAGCATACGGTAAAAATGAAAAGCAAGAAATAATTCTTCAGCCTCATTTTGATTAAACGGAGATGAAATGTCTACACTATTCTGTGTATGTTCAACCACTCTTTTTATTTCTTTTAATAACATCTTTTCATGCAGCTTTTTTTTCCTTTCCTTTAAGCCCACTCATTTCTGCTCTTTAAACAGAACAAAGTAAGAGAAAGAACAAGTGATATCTGGACGCCAGAGGAGATGAAAATGTAGATCAAATAATCACTCATGTAGATCAAATAATCACTCACATGCATTAAGCATTCTAAGCCTGACAAATTTTTACTTTATATTTGCACCTACTGAAACACCATAGCTCACATAAAAATAGAAAGCAAAGAGCAGATTAGTTGTTACACTGGCCCCGTTACAGAAAGGCTAAGTCAAAATATGACTCAAATAGCAATTTCAGAGTGTACAGATTCAGGTAGAATTTTAAAATACAAAGGCTAAATATAGGTAGTGCAGCTACAACTAAAAAGTGTCATTAAAATAATTTTAACAAACTCCTGGGCAACCTTAAGTTTCACATTAACGGCAAGTTAAATGCACACAGTACTAAATTATGGTCACCTAAACTACTAAAAAAACCCGTGAGGATTCTGAGCAAATCTTTACAACAACAAAGGGAATACTGCAGGAAAACCACAGCGTGAAGCAAAATAATTTTGTTTTGCTGCAACCTACCTAAAAGAAACTATTTCTAATTATATATTACTGTTCCTTCTTAAGTAACAGTAATCAAAGCCTGTGGACTTTTAAACAAAATAAAAAACATTCTGTTCCTTAGTCCTTTTTCTCTCTAGTTAATTTTCTTACCTTTTTTTTTACCTGAGAACCACTTTCAGTTGATGGAGTTTCTGACAAAAAAGAACAAGTTTATTGTTCTTTCAAAAAATTACTATTCTTTTTACCTAATGCTAAATCTTCTTCCCACTATGAATTAAATTGTTCCATTCTAATCTAAATGCTCTCAACATTAAATTTACCCATAACTAATTTGTCTTACTTGACCTAAAAAGGAGGGAACAAGGACTCCCAAATTCCTTGTACAGACCATGCAGACACATAGCTGCAGCCGAGTAAGGAAAGGGTGAAAATCCAGTGGGGTTCTGAGTCCTGAACACCGAAGAGCTTGCTTACAAAACACTATACAGTTTGACATTTCCCTGCTAGCCTGCCATTCCCTCCTTTAGCCTATTTGCAGCACAGCACCAAGAGTGTTGTGCGCACCAGTGTGCAACAGGTTCACAGTTCCCAGCAAGCCACAGAGGCTCTGTGCTTCTGTGGCAGATGGGGTTTCTAGACAAACGTCTCTCCAGCCATCCCCCAGGGTTCCCAGAAATCCTGGATAAATGCTCAAACTCCTCAAATGGGGAACAGACCTAGAAAAAATTTATGTATGTTAATCCTACTAAAATGAAGTTTAGCCTTTGGTAAAACACATTTTAAAACTTTATGAGTGACTTTCCTAGAGTAAGTATTTGCGAATTAACCTGTATTAGTAACTCAAAAAAACCCCCTACCCAGAAGTGCCTCTATAATTACTGCTATAATCACTGAACATCGTTGGTTGTCCTGATCCAGAAATTTTCATTATGTTTACCTATCAAGTTCAGAAGAATTACCTCATGAATATAATAAGCGCATACTATGGCCAACCACATAAAACCGAAAATAATCTTGAATATCTCAAAAAATAAGATTGGTAAAATAATACTGGAAATGCATATTTTGATTTATTAACCTGTGTGTTTCATGAGAGTAAGCAGTTTTCCTGAAGATACTGTTGCTGCACTTTAAAACTGTAGTTTTTTTTCAGGATAGGTTTACTAGGAATTTTGTTTCTCTCTTTAAGGCGAGTGGTAGCTTGCTCTGATAATCTCCTGTGACAATCTGTGATAATAATAATAAACAAATTTAGTGAAGATTTTGAAAGTTAAAAAGTAAACAGGGGGAATGAATTTTTTCCCTACTTCTACCGTAGTATGTGCAATCCAAGCTGTGTCTTTGTATGGTAAGACATTGTTACATATACCTTCTCTCTGAAATATATTCTCTGATTCACTATTAGATTTGTAAACACACCTTAAGAATAGCTGCTCCTATTCACTGCTAACCACCAGAGATACACTGAAGCTATATTGTCATGTATAGAAATTGGAACAGTACTAATCCACATATATAAGCAGAGATACCCTTTTTCCAGATTGAAAAAATAAATAAAGAAAAAGGGGAGGTGGGGACAGGACTTCTACAGAAAAAAATTGTTTCTAGAATTATTTATATTTTGCAGGCATCACTATCATTTCATGAATAAATACTATACTCTTTTTCAGTAATTAAAATTACCAACTAAGACATTACACAATACAGTTCTAATAAATTTCAGTTATTTAGCTGTTACTTTCCCCCTTGGTTTTATTTTTCTAAGAACACAGGAGTTCTAAACAGGCACTTCTGATTTATCATTGATCTGACAGTTACAGAAATTGTTAAGCTCTAGAGCATTTATGAGGCTAGTGTAAATCACTAATGCTGTTGCTTGCTCTGATGTTGTTATTTTCTTGGCAAACAGAGCCAGGCTGAAACACACTCTACCACGACAGAATGCTGGGACTTTAATCCTATTTTTCCCCATGGTGCTTGCAATACTTTTCTGGGATTTCCCTAAAGGAATATTCCATAGTTTTACATTGTTAGTTAGGTGGGGTTTTTTTCTTCCAGTGTTTCTTACATATCATGATCTTGCAGAAGTGTTTCAATTAACTTGTGTTTCTGAATAGTCTTCCCAGTTTTGAAAACAGCATAAGATTCTATTTAAGCTTCCTTAAATCAAGTTGAACACAAAAAAAGAGGAAAAAAATATATAATTGACACTTACAATAATATTAGATTTTATAAATAGGTTTTGAGCTTACTCTTGTTGGAAGAATGTTTTTAAAGATAAATGTACTGTTTGACCTGCACAATTGCAACTGAACAATTCACTGTTGATAAAAATCTAAAAGAAATGCCACTCAGATCTCGAATAACAACATTCATCAGAATGGTGCTAAATACAAAACAGGCTGATGATGTAAGTGAAGTGGCACACAGTCCACCTACACACGTTCTACAACGCAAAGCAGAAGTCACCAATACTACAAATGAAAACTTGTTCTTCATAATTTTTCTGTGAAGTGGATTATTATCATGTTTATGTCTCATATTTCAGCCATATCATTGTAGCAGGTTATATACTGTGATATTCTGAGAGAAAATTACGTAGAAATTAAGTACATTCCCATTGATACAAACTGAGTATAAGCAGTACCATGACAGAGTCAACCTGGAGAAAAAACAACAAAACGGAATAGTGGGAACAGAAATAAGGTACCACAAGAGCATAATGCCTGATAATCTTCTACATTTTAGAGAAAGCAGCCCAGGCAATTAATATTTCAATATATGGAACTCTATAGCTCTTTTTTATCTGATAAACTAGTGGATTTTTCTAAAACATGCTTCAAATGTAACTTCTTTGATGGCCATGCAAGTACGTGTAAATTTCAGGCAGAATATAAGCCCCACAGATTGCTTTTTGCCATGATTCATTGTCACTGTATCAGTTATGCTCCTTATAATTCAAATTATTATGGTAAAAAATCATTATTAACTTATATTAATAGCAACAAACTATATAGATCAAATAATGTAGTACTTATTTTTACCCAAATGAACAGTTTTAAATTAGACAAACAATAGTGACCTTCTTTCAGAAAAAGTGTAGTCTTTTTTTCAAAATTGTAGACATCACTCCTGTTGATAATAAGCACCATATACACTTAAATAGCTAGCATTTCCAATGATCAAAATTACAATAGTGAGGAAAAAAAAATCTTCCTTACCTATGTATGCAATTTTTAGATTCGAGATACGCCATACCAGAAGCAGCATCTAATGAAAATTTCACCAACTGTTTGGTTTTTAGCTCATCCTTCTTTTTTCTTAAAAAGGACAGGAAATCACCTCCTAGAGAAACAGACAGATGGACAGTGAGACACAACAGATAGGATACTCACATTTATCTCTCTTGAGGGGTGTGAGACCAAACAAAACAGAGCAGTTAGCACTACTCCTCAACCAATCAGTTTGAGGTTAGCCTAAGAAAAAGGAAGGAACTCACCTTTCAAAAAGCACTTTCTCTAATTTCCCTTAAATACTAGGTGCTTAAAAGTGAAAACTGCACAGCATGTTTTTGATATACTTAAAATCTCACCAGTGAACACTGAATACAGATTTATATGAAAATTGTTGCCAAAACCAATTGGTCATTTGTGATAAATGTACTTCTCTGATCACAGAATGGTTGCTGTGGGGGTTTGTTAAATTGTGAATAAATAAATTAGGCCCTATTAGTTACAAGAGAGTAATTGACTTTTAATTTATCATTTGCAGTGGTGTTTCTCAAATTCTACACTGATGTGTTGGAGGGGTAACAAAGTGTTTTACTTACTGGGCAATGTTAACTGCATATTTCATAGAATCATAGAACGGTTTGGGCTGGAAGGGATCTTAAAGATCATCTAGTTCCAACCCCCCTGCTGTGGGCAGGGACACCCTCCACTAGACCACGTTGCCCAAAGCCTCACCCAGCTTGGCCTTGAACACTTACAGGGATGGGGCACCCACAACCTCTCTGGGCAACCTGTTCCAGTGCTTCACCACCCTCACAGTAAAGAATTTCTTCCTAACATCTAATGTAAATCAACCCTCCTTCAGCTTAAACCCATTACCCCTTGTCCTGTCACTACACTCCCTGACAAACAGTCCCTCTCAATCCTTCCTGTAGGCCCCTTCAGGTACTGGTAAGCTGCAATCAGATCTCCCTGGAGCTGCCTTTTCTCCAGGCTGAACAACCCCAACTCTCTCAGCCTGTCCTCACAGGAGAGGTGCTCCAGCCCTCTGATCAGCTTCGTGGCCCTCCTCTGGACTCGCTCCCACAGCTCCATGTCTCTCCTGTACTGGGGCCCCCAGAGCTGGACGCAGTACTCCACGTGGGGTCTTACGAGAGCGGAGTAGAGGGGCAGAATCACCTCCCTCGACCTGCTGGCAACTGAAGGCAAAGAACTATTACTGTGATTTTACAGTCTCCTGCCTTGGAGGAACAAAGGTGTCCTCTTGCCTGATGAGGGGAAGGGGTCAGCATGGAAGATTCTCAAAAGGGAATTTGTGTTTGCAAAAATATTTCTGAAAAACTGATTCAGGACAAAGATAAGCAGGGAAGATATTATACAAACACTCCAATGCCACGTTCTCATTGATATACCTGTATTAAAGACATTTTCCTAAAAAAAAGATATTTTCCTTTCTTCCAGGGAAAGACAAAAAATCATAGTGGAGCTTTCCACATCACACTATTTATTTGATAGTGTGTAGCCAGCCATTTTTCCCGTCTTTCTTTCTTTTCATTTTGCACTGAATTGACTATAGTGATTCTCTCTTGCAAATAATGCACTATTACACAATTTCATACACTGCCTTTCTTAGCAATGTGAAAAGACACTACATATTAAAAGTTTCATATGAGATTTTTCTTGGGGGGGGGCATTTCTATTTGTATTTCATACTGAAAGAAATAAAATAAGATAATATTAAAGAAAAAATTCTGATTTTATAAAGTGTAACTGTAATGCCCTTCAAATATTAAGTTGGAGTAATTGTAAAATGGATTATCAAGTTAAGTGCCAATTTCTTTGCTTATTCACTTTGCCTGGGATCAGGTTCCTTTTAGTACAAACAACCTGGATATGATGGCTTTACAGGCAGTCCCTTAAGGAAGACTCCCAGAAAATAAACACCTGATAAAATACAGATTAAAACCACTATTTCCATTTTGCTTGGGTTTTTTTTTTTTTTTTTTTTTTTTTTTTTTTTTTTTGAAAACAAGTTAGTACTACAAGCAAGGCAGAAAACACTGTATTTTCACAGAATTGTCTAATAGTTGAGGTTGGCAGGGACCTCTGGAGGTCACCTGTGCCAACCTCCCTGCTCAAAAAGGGCCATCTAGAGCCAGTTGCCCAGGACCATGTCCAGATGGCTTTTGCACATCTCCAAGGACGGAGACTCCACCACCCTTCTGGGCAACCTGTGCCAGCATTTGGTCATCCTCACAGGGAAAAAGCATTTCCAGAGGTTCAGGAGGAACCTCCTGTGTTGCAGTCTGTGCCCATTGCCTCTGGTCCTGTCAGTGGGCACCACTGAAAAGAGTCTGGCTCCTCCTTCTCTGCACCCTCCTTCAGGTATTTATATACATCGATAATATACCCCTGGGCCTTCTCTTCTCCAGGCTAAACATTCACAGCCCTCTCAGCTTTTCCTCACAGGAGGGATGCTCCAGTTCCTTGGTGGTCTTTTGCTGGTCTCTCTCCAGTATGTCCATGCCTCTCTTGTACTGGGGAGCCCAGCACTGGACACAGTACTCCAGGTGTGGCCTCACCAGTGCTGAACAGAGGGGAAGGATCACCTCCCTTGACCTGCTGGCAGTACTTTGTTTAACGCAGCCCAGGATTCTGCCTTCTTTGCTGCCAGGGCATGTTGCTGGCTCATGTTCAACCCTGGGTGTCCACCAAGACCCCCAGGTCCCTTTCTGCCAAACTGCTTTCCAGCTGGGCAGCCCCTAGCCTGTGCTGGTGGCTGATGAACTGCTGTTCCTCCCCAGGTGCAGGACTTTGCAGTTCCCCTTGTTGAACTGCCTGCGGTTCCTATCAGCCCATGTCTCCAGCCTGTCCAGGTCCCTCTGGATGGCAGCACCACCCTCTGATGCATCGGCCCCTCCCACCAGTTTGGTGTCATCAGGAAACTTGCTGCAGGTGCACTCTGCCCCATCATACAGATCATTAATGAAGACGTTAAACAGGGTTGGACCCAGTAATGGCCCCTGGGGTACACTGCTATTTATCAACCTTCTATTTTCTTAATACTTTGATTCCAATTAAACAGGTGAATAAAATTTCTGGCAATTTTTAAAAAGCAGTGCACATAACTGCAAAATACAGTCTGTTTAAAGTGTATACAGTCTATTTTCAATTTGTAAGAGTACCAAAGGGTTTGTATAAACCACATAATCCAAAACTATGGATCATCTAGGTATTTAAAATTAGACTGCCAGAACGCACTGTTAAAGTGCAAGCATGAAAGCAAAGGTGAATGATCTTTTTTACTCGCAATGCAGCAAATGCTCTCATGTTGGGCCAACCAGAACCTCTCAGGTGAGCAAGCAAATATTGCATCCTGAGTACACCAACAGTGCTGCTGGCAAGCACAGAGTCCATGATGCCCTCTGCTCACAGGCTGGGTAACATAGAGGTGGAAAATCAAGAGCTGACTGGATGGCCTTGACTCTAAATCCAATTTAAAATACCTTCTGTTTTACAGAAAATAGTTACACATATTACATCTCCGAAGTCTGACAGGGTGAATCTTGGGATACTGAATTTTAAATTCTAATGAAACCTTAAAAGTACAGAATACTATTGAAAACTGGACTGGGTAAAAATCACCTTTCCTTTAATCTGAGAAGTTACTGACATATTCTAGTAACTTGCACAAAGTAGGTATTGCCAGACAGAAGGAAGATAAACACTCCATCAAAATATGTATCATTTCTTACACATGTAAACAGAATTATTCTGGTTACAGCAGACAGTTAACAGTATTTTTTAAGCAATTCCCCCCTCCAACACACACAAACAAGCTGATGAAAATTATTTTTAATATACTGAGAACTCACTGCTCTGTACATAGGAATCATCTTTTAATTGGTTAAGTATAATTATATGCCTTTACAAATGTGAAAGTCTTCCAATCTTGACAAATTGTGGCATTACTTGAATGAGAACAGTAAATTGAGGAAGCTTACAGAAAAAAACCCATATAACACCATCCTAACACCCTACTCCTACATCCTATAACACCCTATTCTCAATCAACTAATGTTCCAATATTGAAAATTGAGAATTTCTAACAACTTACTGCAAGAACTAAAAAGACAGATAAGCTCAGTTTGATATAGTAAAAAAAGATGCCTTCTCACACAACTATACTAAAAGTGAAGGAACAAGTCCTAAGTAAGAAAGGTTTATTTATAAAAGGTGGTGTAACAACATCAGTGTGAGTCTAAAGTCATATTCGTCACAATTCATATAAACTCGTTGTACAAAGGAGTTACTGCTCTCCACAATCAACAGTAAAAAATCTGTTCTCAAATAACAAGCTACTAAAGGTAACAAGGTATCAGAAGAAATGCTAACCATATCCATTGCAAAATTCAGAAATAATACATATTGTAAATTTGTTTCTAATCAGTTCAGGCGATCAGATTAAGATCCTAATTTTCATCAGTTCATTTCTGAGTAGGATTAAAAGCTGCTTAGTTCCTTACACCAGAATATGTCAAACTTGTGGAGCACAACCCTGTAACTTCCCAGTGCAATCATACCATCAGGAAGTGATTTAGACTTGCTAATTTTCAGTGTTTGGCATATACTGTAAGAACTTCTGGAGTTTTGAGCAAAATTAGCAGAGTATACCTCGAGCTGTATACAGTGTAGTTTATGCCTATCATCAAAACACAATTTTGGTAAAATTATCTTGATCTGTCTCAGAGTCTCAATAGCAAAAAATGTCAGCAAAGGTATGTTTTCGCTAGCAGTTCTGTTTTCTATCTGTCCTTACATACAGATGACAAAATTATCTTTTAAATACCCTGTTTAATATTGATTTGAAAGCACTGTTAGTTGCAGACAAAATAAAAGAGCAAAGTGATATACATCTCATTCTGTACAAGATATGTCATTTTAGGTTAAATCTGATTATCCTTATCATTGTGATACCAACATAGGCTTAAGCGTCTGTCCTTTAAATAACAGAAATACTCTTTTAGGTAAATTCTGACTTTTAACATCTACTGTGGCCAATGTTCCAGCTATTCACCTTCATGGGAAAGCATCCACATGAATATCTTCAAAGCTGAATTAAGAGGATTTCACTGCAAAACCTTCAGTGTAGAACTGTGGCTATGTATTATCTTTATGTGCTTCTTAAAACAAGTTTAAATATAAAAAGCCCTAATTTACTATTTGTAGCACACAGTGTCAGAGCGTTATCTCCAATATAATAGCTGCTGATAAAAATGAAATAAACAGGCCAATTAGACTAAGGAACAACTGAAACAAACTACATGACTATGTAATAGTAAGTAATGTTTTCTCTTATATGTGGAATTTTCATCATATTCTACACAGCTACCAGTTATTCCAGCACACAACACTACCAGGAAATGAGATTTGTTCCAACCACTCTAAGTACTACAGAAGTAATTATATCATTACAGTATTATCACCAAGCAGAAATCGACTGCCTGGTTTCAGTTTACAGAAGGATCAATAACAGTACTGGAGTTCTGCCTAACATGATAGAATTATTTTACTAAGTAGATGACAAAATGTAGTACATAAGCAGAAGCTGCATGAGACAACCTGCTGTAATTAGATTCATCTAAACAGCCCTTCATGAATTTCACTGTGAATGTGAACTATTTCTTATTATATGTAGAAATTTTAAGAGAGTGAAAATAGTACATATCAGCATCTTGTAGTACTGGCCATAGTTTATAGCATAAACTTCATGCTGTATGTTAAGTAGTATTTTATGGTAATATAACAGTTCACTTAATGGTGCACACAAAAGTAAGCTAATGTTTTGCAAGAGAAAAACATCTATCTGTGATCTATGAGAAGAAATCAAAATACAAGAAACAGCTATGAAATATGTTAAACCACTTTACAAAATATTTAATTATGGCAATCTCTGACTTCAATGGCATTAATAATCAACTATGACTACATACTTTAGTATTTTCCTGAGCTGATGCCCAAAATGATGCCTACCTATTTGTTCTAGGCACTCCTGGCATTATTCTGTTAAGTAGTGTTGATACTGAACATAACTAAAATGCAGTTTTGAAATTATGGTAGGAAATTGCCTACTTATTGATACCTAGATCTATAGACATACATGATTTATATACTTCTCCATATAGTATCAAACCATTTTAATAATTTTATAAAAAATTAGTGTTTTCACATAATAGCAAATATTAAATATTAATATTAATATTAAAACAGCTCTGTTAAGCAGCAGTTTCTTTAAAGAGTCCACTTAATTCTTCTTACATTTATACACACATCATTAATCATGCAGATGCAGCATGCTTCTGGCCACACCACTCAATGGGCACCTAACACAGAGGGGCTCCATGACTCAATATTCATAATTATTTTATAAGCTATTATAATATTATTGAAATTACCTTTATCTGCACCTGTAAGCATTTATAAATTTATGGATTTATATGGTCAGTCTTTTGAATAACGTACAGAAATTTAGAGTTTCTTTATTGCCCAGTATCTTAATCCCATACACATAATCAACAAAACAAATCCAAACACAGCTACTTAAAACTACAAATTTAAAATAGTAAACAAGCATCTGTAGCAATTCTAGTAGATAGTTTTTCAAGAAAGTAAGCAGATATTTGACATAAAATTAAAAAATGTAAGGGTTTAGAAATGCTGAAGCACTCATTTTCATTCAAATAGTGTGCCTTCACTTTTCAACTAATGGAACACTTGTGTGTAATGCTGTGCTTTCACTTTTTTATTTTATTTTACATAAGTGGTAACAGAAACTGTAAATAAACCCAAGGTTTTTCAACTGCCTACAGAGTACTTTCGCAAAATCCAGCTAAAACTTCAATTTTCCTGTTAAGTAAAGCAAATAAAAGTTGCTATAATCACGCAAAGTTTTCCCATAGTAATATTAACAATGGTAGTAATGAAGTACAAGTGGAAATGCATGTATGTGAAAACAAAAGATGAAAGAAAAAACCAAGAGTTAAAAGAATGCTGTGCATTGAGAGCCAAGGACATGATTAGCTGGATCAAACAGGTAAACACAGAGAATAGGTTGCTTGCACCAGTACCGTGATGCGGATGAATTTTTGGCAGAAGACCTTTTGATGAGACCACAATAGAGATAACTCATTAGCACAAAATAACTACACTACAATAAAATGAAGATGAGAAGAAGGTTACAACACATTACATGTGCTATTTCACTTCCTTTTAATGGAATGACAGACTACAGACACATAACATTCAAAATGAGGAAAATATTGACAATGGTCAGCAACTTTGCCTTATATTTAAGGTGGATCTAATAAGCTAGAGTGTTAAACCAATGATTACTACATAACTACTTATTCCCAAATGGCATAAAAGCCTATTCAAAACCCAGTCTGTCACCATCTGTCAAGAAGAAACCAGAAATCATGGCGAGACACCAGCAGCCAGCATCCCTTGTCCTCTGTGCTGCACAAAATAATCCTACCCAGACTACTTGGACTCTATGTTTTGCTATCGTGGCTATGAAGATATAGGACCCATGAGTGGGTAGATAGAACCTACTTCAGAAATTAACTAAAAGGAAAATAATCTTCCCCCAGGAAGTCTTTCATTCAGTTTTGTTTCATTAACTCCTACAACTGAATATGCTTAAAAAACAATAATCACTAGCCTTGAAAAGGATTCCAGATTAGGAACTAGTGATAGCCCATGTGAAACAGAACATACATGAAGAACAGGGGTTTTTTAATCTAAAGAAAAACAATGAACATTTTTTAAATGCAGATACATTAAATAACAGATACTTTTATTTAAAAGTTGTTCTAGGTAAACCAAAAATAACAACATGAAGAAATACCAACAAATAAAACTAAATAAGATGCATATAGAAGTTCTTGCAGCTACCAAAACACTTTGCTGATTTTTTATGTTTGGTTGGCTTTAGTTGGTTTTCAAACAGATTTCATCTACTTGCTGATTTATTTTTGTACAATCTTGATACAAAATACAGTACCATCAAAGCCTAAAATATTTGAAAAGATGAAAGTCAAACTCTAGTCTCAATGTTACAATAAAAGAAGACTGTATAGTGGGGCTTTGGTCTTGTTTTATCAAATAGAGAAGCTCTGAGATGAAAGAAATTCTTAATTACCACCACCTACACCGCAACAAAGGAATCTGACTGTTCCCCCTCTTAATATCCTCACAGCTGGAAAACATGCAGCAAACAGGAAGGCAGAGGCACATATGAATATACAAGACTAAGAAGGAGGGAAGGGAGGAAGAAGAGATGGAGTCTGGATGTGTGCATGTCCGTGTGTACTACAAGAGGGCTGGGGAGGAGCGGGTGAAGTTGGACTATATCGAGAGAAGGAATCCATGGCAGGGAGTGTCTGCTTCATCAGGTGATGTGCCCAGCAAGAGGGAAGGTGGCAGAGAACAGAAGCATGGCAGGTTGCAGAGAAGTAGAAACAAAAAAAAATGGAAGCTGGAAGCTTAGCTGAGTGCATGAAGAAAGGATAAAGTAAGAGAGAGATAAAAACTAGAGAAAGAGACAGGGGTCATAATTGTGTGAAAAGAAACCATAGGGTAGACAGAAAGTGGCTTTAGCAACAGCTGGGTATGGAGCCAGACAACTTATTGGACTAAAGTTTATCTACCAGAGAAAAAAAAGAACTGAATGGAAAACAAAGCCAGACAGTCACTATCACTGTTAAAAATCTGCACCTTATCTCTAATTTGAATTTGTCTAGAATTTGACTGAGCTTTTTTTTGTTGTTGTTGTTGTTGCATTGATTTTTGACAACAGGCGTGAAAGACTCAGGATGTGACTGCAAGATGGGACACAGATCTGAAATTTCCTGGCAAAAGTCATCTACTGAGGATGGACAATACAACCAAAGGGGCAGATCAGGCAAAGCTTTATTAAAGTTTTAAGGGATCTCTAAAGAGAAGCAAATGGAAAAAAACCCTGAATTATCTCTATAGAGATGTCACTGTCTGCAGAAGCAGGAAATAGAAAAAAAGCCCACCATACAAAGTAGAAAACACAGCAGCTGAATCACATAATGTGAAACTAAAAGTTAACATTTTTTTCAGCATCAATCAACATTCGAGGTCTGTGTATGAAATCAACTGCACCTCAGAGACAGCAGTACTAACCTTATGCTCAGGTAAGCCACAGCATACACGTACTTCAGCTATGCTTAGCGTCAGCTCTACTTTATTCATGACAGTAATTAATTTAGCACAAAAGCTCAGATAATACGGATATTGTACATCATATCAACAAATAAATTATACATACCTCAGTCTCAGCACTGAGACTTTGGTTATAAATGGGCTTGTTGGCTTCAGTGCAACTAACAGCAGAAATACATGGAGTCACCTTTGATTTGGTGCTATACCCTGAAGTATCACTACATACAAAAAATATGAGCAATTCCACAAAAGTCAGTTAAGATTTAGTAGGTTGTACCAGCTCTACCTCAGCACCAGCTACAATGGATCTATAGATATTTCTCTACTTTATGCCATGTAGCTCTTTTTTCCAACAAAGGCCAAAAAGACGGCCTGATAGGTCAGGCAGAATACTGGGCTTTACTTGCAAATGCTTCTGACCTAACACACCCTGAGGAAGTAAAAAGTGCAGTAACATACAGAAAGTAGCAATGGAGTCACCTGAGTTTCAGAAGACATGGAGTGAGTAAGCCAAGCTGGACCAAAGCCAACTGTAGGTAACATATCATGAAGAGGGTGCAACCCAGAGATTGGGTTAAGAATGGCTTATCAGACCCTGTTATGGGCACTACAGAAATGGCTATGCTCTTTCTGAACATACCTGGGAGCCAGTGTAGCTGAAATCAAGCAGTGCTGCACCTCAGCTAATAAAACCTGTCACCTCTGAATTGTTTCTGCATCAACGGCATAGGCAATTTGCATCCCAAATGATTCAGTACAAATCTGAACAGGTTACCTTATCCAGTTGCAAAGATGGAGGTTACGACCTTGCCGAACTCCACCTTGAAAGCGAGCTAGGTATGGCTAGATACAAGCTGAATATACGTAGTTGCAACTTAATTCAGACAACCTTCCCACACTATTAGTTTACTGGATATTTTCATAGTTGTTAATATGCACAAACATAGCGCAACCTGTTTCCAGCTGCAACTGTTCAGCAAATCTACTCTAATGTATGTCAGCATGAGCCTAAATAAAACAAGGAACACAAAATCTGTGCCCTGTTAAGTAGGAGGCTGCTTTTTTTGCAACCATGTACCCATTATCAAATAGGAATGCTATGGTGGTATCAGGAATGCACACCAGTATTCCTGAGAAATGTCTACAATGCATTTAGTATTAGAGTGAAAAATGTCCAGAAATGCACACTGGGGAGGGGGTGTGGGAGTGGATCACTGATAGACTAAATAAGGGCGATGGCCACAGAGTGGATTTGGAGATGAGAAACAACTCCTCGAAAACTATTCAGAACTGTATGAGGTAAGAATCTAATTTTCACAGAATCATAGAATCATTAATGTTGGAAAAGACCTCTTAGATCATCAAGTCCAACCATCAACCCAACACCACCATGCCTACTAAAACATGTCCCAAAGTACCAGGTCTACACGTTTTTTGAACACCTCCAGGGATGGTGATTCCACCACCTCTCTGGGCAGCCCGTTCCAATGCTTGACCACTCTTTCAGTGAAGAAATTTCTCCTAATATCCAATTTAAACCTCTCCTGATGCAACTTGAGGTCATTTCCTCTTGTCCTATTGTCCTATTTTCATACTATTGTAATATATAATATACTCATAATATATTATCATAATATATATATGCTAGAGGAAGCTAAATTAAGACTCAACAGACAAGCCAGGTTCTTGAATTGCCTATTTTTGAATGCCTGACTTAGCAAAAAAGAAAATGCTTTCAAAATATTTCTGGGGATGTAATTTTAACTATGTTGATTATAAAATGTTTAAATATATAGAAACCTGAAACAGAAAATAGGCTATCAGCTTATGATTAAGCAGTCCAACAGCTAAAAGGACTAGGTCACAAAAAATGTGAATACAGGCTTCCTTCTACTCTGTTGAGTGAACCGTTGGAACGTATAAAGACATTTGCATCTACTGTCAATGAGACAAATCCTTCCAGAAAGAGCTGGTGCTGGCATGATGACAGTGCTTATCTTGACAACCTGTGCAGACTCTTTTTGCTGGAAGGAAAGAGGCACCTTCGAAGGTTCTACAAGATAAAACTGTTGAAATAGTTACACGAAGTGGTAACTGTTACATATCTATCTTCAAAATGCCCCATTCTAGAACACTCAGTTCATGAACATGCAAAGTTCCTAAATCTAGATTAAATTCTCGTTTCAGGGCAAGCTAAAATTCAAGTAAATTGAAATGAACATATAGAAGGAAAAGAAACAATTTTGTGGCTTGGGATTGCTTTTTGCATCTTACAGATTAGATTTTATTTTGGTTTTCCCTTAAAACTAGGAAGAGAAAAAAACATTCAAAGTTTAAAGGGACACCTGCAATTTGTTTTTGATTATATGGGAGATTGCATGATAAATTAAGAGCAGATGAAAACACAGTTAAGTGATCCCGAGTGTTTCAGTGAATTAAAATCCCTTATTCTCAAAACAGAAATACCATAATGAGACCCATGATCACTAAGAGAGAAGTTGGGACCAGGAAGGTAATAGTGAGGAAAGGTAAAAGAGAAGGGTATTCTAGTTTCTTCTTTTCCTTTTTCCATGAAAAGATGCTGAGTTTACTCTTAAAGGAGAAAAGAAGAGGAAGCAGGTTTTATCAATGCTTGCACAATTTTCCTGATAATCTTCTCTACACCCCATCAAAATCCAGCATCCATTTGTCTCAGGTTACAGTCTGGACTCTGGCCAGCTTACAGATAATGCTAGCAGTATTCCAGGCAGTCTCTCTGATCATCATCTAAATTTGCTAAAAATGAGCTGTTATGAAAACTCCTTATGCCCTGTGCAGCCTTAAGAGACACTGGCAAATTGTTCTTTTCCTGTTCTGAATACCAAAACAGCTCCTCATAATTACTTCCCTTTTTTCAGTTTTAAGGTCAACAACACAGGATAAAGCACAAAAAACCCACTGGGAAAACAGGCACAGAACAAAGAAAAATTAATAAATTAACCTGGAAAAATGGGCAAAATGCTTTATTTTTTAGATTGATGTGGCATCACAGTACTATAAACCATACTTTTACACAAAGTTCTGCTACTCCTTATATTGGAAACCATCTCTGACAAAGGCTTATCTACATAATAAAAATTCCTGTGGTGAAGGCTACAGACTGCATTCACAGTCTCAAATATGCAGCAACCCTCACTGAACAATTTTAAGACTAATATCCCACCTTTACTACATTACTTTCCAGTTAGGTTAGCCAAGTCCGTATGCCAATACAAACTCAAAGCTCTGTACTAACATCAAGCATTTGACAGATCTTAACGTATAAGGTTTCTTTTCCTGATATTCATTAGCAATTCTCACTTTAACTTCTTCTGTCTTTCTTGGGACAAACTGAGTACTTAAAATGTATCACAACAGATTACTAAAAAGTTACTGTATTAAGTTATGAAGTAATCCGGTATTCATATATTTAGATGAGAAGATATCAGAGAAATACTCCATCAAATACCACCTTTGCAACAAACCTTATCAATCCATCTTAGCTGACATTTCATTATAAAGTACTAAGAAAAAAATGAAGAATATTACAAAGAAAATAACTTACAGCAATCTATATGATTATCGGAGTTCTTCCTAATACTAACAGGTACCAGTAGTCTAATATTTCTAAGCAGAATTTTTGAAAAGTATGAAAATTTTGGGCAGTATACATCAACTTGAGAGTTATACTCTGCTTTCCCTGGAGCAATCTGCATCATTTCTACTCCTTCAATGCAAGATTTAAAATTCACTGCATGATACTGCAATTACCTAAGATTTATTTCATGGTATTGTAAAATAAAACATGCCTTTTTGGCATGGAGTTCTTACTAGCTGTGTGCTAACAAAGCATCTGAAATTTGCTCTTGGGCAGTGGAGATAGAAGAAGAAACTGGCAGTCAAATACTGTTTTTCTCTATTCAGTAGCCTCACTGGAGTTAGAATCAGTAGGGACACATACCCCCTGTATTCTCTCCAAGTATTGCTGCAAGGTAAAGCTCGGGGTCATAAACCAAGTTTACAGACTCCTTATCTGAGTAACAGCTTACTATTAAAACACAGTCCTCCACTGGATGCATCCCACTTACTACGCATGTGCTGTGCAGATGATCAGCAAATGCTCAACAAATTAGATGGCATAGCTCACTGTGCAAAGAACTCTACAAGAAATTACACCGATTCTGGATCTCACATCCTGTACTGTGTGGCCCAAGACATCACACCACGTGCCCAGGGAGCTGAGATTACGTGAGTGTCTGTATCTAGAAACCAGCACATCTGACTTAACACAAGAGTGCAGAGGGCATGTGCACATATGTTGCTCAGGCCCATCCTAAATTCAAAGTATTAATAGAATGTGAAGAGTAGAAGCTAGCAATATGAAATCGGAAACCATGAGCAAAGGACACAGCACAGTAAAAGTCCAATTTCTATTAGGAACACAAATGCATGCAAAAAAATCAGCATATAAATGCATGGGTGTTGCGATCCTGAAATTTTCTTTCTTTTTAACAGTCTTAATATTTTCAAACTGGTAACTACAGTTGTCATAAAGAGTCATAACTACCAAACAAAAAGAGGAAATCTCTATGAGTTCTCCATTAACAAAATGTTTTAATACAAAGATCATTTTTAAATACAGTTGTTTTCTCAGTTGTCTACTAAAAAATTCACAGAAAAAACCTACACCACCGTAAAATTCAGGTTAATTTTTATTACATGGTAGTTCAGAAGCCACATGGCAACTTCAGCATTGGATCCTTGAAAGGATGTGGGCACTAGTTCTTTTTAGTTGGTATTTCAATGTCATTTAGGTAAAAAAGAATAAAATCAATTATTTGCAAGAGTGCTTTAGAGGTTATTACAAATTTATCCATTATGCAATCACAAAGCAACATTTAAAAACCATCTGTTTTGCTAAACTGCTTTTTCACAGCAGTTAGGTAGCATAACTTAAGCCTGTAAACAAGATTTTTCTATAGATTTTTGTTAACTTACAAACATAAAAAATGTTTATAAGAAAAAATATTAAGGACTTAGTGACTCAATTTCAATGGCTATCTTGGCAATTTTGGGAAGGTGAGGAGAGGAGAGGGACAACAATTTGCTTGGGATTTCAAAAATCATTCATTTTTGGTAACTCTCATCATAAATTCATAAATGGCAGTTTTTCGTCACATCTCTTCTACACATGCAACTTTCCATGTATGTATGACCTTGTTGCTGCTACATACATTTTAGCTTCTATTTTTATATAGCAGGGAATATTTTAATTAGTTTATTTTTTTATCGATTAGAAGAGTAGCTTTTAGAAAGCAATAATAAATTTAAGCTATACAATAAATAAATACTGTCCAACACAAAATAGAAGCACATATCTCCCAAATAACGCTCTTTAGAATACTGATTGGGGGTTTCTTATTAGAAGGTAGCTACTACAACTCATTGAGATTTGTATCTGTGGTATGTGTGTCACAAAGAATAAAAACCAACTGGCAGAGTACGCTCTTCTGTATTCAGAGAAACTATTTATTATATGTCTTTACTTGGGCCAATAGCACCAGTTGCTTACCTGAAAACAGAAGAACTCAGCTCTTTAAAAATATTCCACTAGCTTCATTCCTATATTAAAATGCACATTGCCCCATATACATTCTTTAAATGTAAGAAAGAAGCTTATCTTGTGATGGTCACTGGACATATTTTATTAGACAACTGTAAAACACATCTTTGTTAAAATATTTTTTATGATCTCTGAGTCCTCAGAAGAAATTGTCTTTCACCAGTTTACTGGAGTCTCTTGATATAAGAATCATGCATAAATTAATTTTTAAAAATCATTAAGACTCTCAGTCATGTGTTTTCAATCTAGTTGGTAAAGCATCCTAAGTCCATGTCATCATCAATGGTACATACCATCATAAAAATATGGTTACAGTAACAAAAAACCCCCAACTTCTATCTTTTCAGGCCTTCTCCCTTCTCAATTTAAAGGACTGCTTTTTTTTCAGTAAATGTTGTCCAGGAAGCTAGAAGAAATAGAGTAACCTCATCCCAACCAAGTCTAGAAGATGCCATATTCTGCTTAAAGGATGTTCCTCCCCTTCCCATGGTAGGAATCCCTTAAAGAAAAGTTATATAATGCACATATGCATTACATTAAGATATTTCCCTCATTTCTTGACAGGTGGTGGATTGAGAAAAAGATAACCAAGTTTTTCTGTACTGAAGTAATCTATGATGGATTGACACTGGGTGGACATAACAGTGACCAACAGCAAGTAAGTGAATAGTAAGTAAATGATGGCCCTTTTCCATTAACATATAGAATTCCTTACCTACCTTTTCACTTTGGTTATGTTATCCACAACATGCTCTTTTACCTTATTTATTATTTCAATTAATCCTTGCCACGTCACTCATCTTAAAATTTCTTTATCAATGTGATTCTTACTTTAGGACACATCACATCACACAAACCAAGAAAAGGGATGTACCTACAAAGGATAATTGTCTTTGACAACTTGCTTTATTTCTCTGTTATCTGTTGGCAACATCTGGGTTATTTTTGCATGTAACAATGGATGCACAGATGCTTAAATATGCATCTGCCACCCTCTCTATTGTTTTCACTGATGACTATATCCAGATGCATAGTTTTAATCCCATTTACATTTGCAACAAAGGAAAAAGATTTCTCTGCAGAGACAGTTTATGACAGAATCACTAACAGAGTGGCACCTCTCTACATAAAGTGTTAAGTTTCAAAATAAAATTTTAATACCTGCACAAACTAAAAATCTGAATCGAAATCTGAATCTGGAATGAGAAGCAGAATTAGCCACTACTGAGCCACACCATGGCAGCCTCAAAAGACGTAGTATGTGTATAGCCTACATGTATCTCGGATATAAAAACAGTAGAAAAAATGCAAACATTAAGCAGAACTCAGAAAACACAGGAGAAATTCAACATTTTATGGAGATGTTTCTAATTTTTTCCTCAGGGAAAAAACTGTCAGACATTTATTAATTACACACCTTCTCAGCCATACATTTACAGAATAAAATTATAAGCTAAAATATGCTATTTTTAGTTATTAAAAAGAATATCAGAGTTAAACAGCTTTAACACCTTCAAGCGTAAACATGTTTACGATAAAACACAGACAAAGCAGGTACTGAGAAAGTTAAGTGTTGATCACCAGTCAACAAGCCTACCACTATTCTGTTCTACAAAGGGTGGCATTAAATACCAAATCAGAGCACTAATAATTATTATTTTAGGTAACCTCATCCAAACTTGCCATTAGAAAACAGAAAACCAGTAACAGCAGAACCACTGCTTCTCTGAACTGATCTAGTTAAGTGTTTTGTCTTTCCTCTGCCAACTTCTTCAGAGTTGGTGTCATCATTTCTAGCTGATTTTGTTAGCCTCATGGTGTGCTAGCCAAAGTGTAAAAGAAGATGGAAATGCATGATGGCTTGAACATAGTACAGTGTTTATGAGGGCAGGCAAGCAAGGAAGCTATCCAGAGGACTTACAGACCAGCAAAACAGGATAAAAATTAAGAAGTTTCTTGCAAATTTAAAGCCAGGAGACAGAAGACGTTTTGGATAGACTTGGACTGCAAAATAGGCTGGGAATCAGAGAGGCACTAATTCCTCCTTGAATTGTATTAGTAGATTTCAACAACTTGTCCTGGGCTCTGAAAACCTTGAACCAGAATGAAAAAGGTGTTGAAAGATCAGGATTTATTTTTATCTTCAGAGATGTCTGGAGAAGCCAATTACCAAAGTATGCCTTAAACCCCAGGACACTGCTTTTAGTCTCTATTTTAATAAAGTTAATCATATGTACAAATGTAATAATATAATATAATTGAATAAAGGCAGAAAATTCCAAGAGTTCAAAGATTTCATCAGTACTCTTGTGTTAGAGCCAGTACTCAAGAATTATAAACAATCTGAGTCTTTATGAATGAAATGGTTCTTAAAACGACTTGCTGTATAATTTTGAAGACAAATCCAGTGATATATAAAACAAATACAATGTTGCATATTAAGGAGTTCTAGAGGCTACCAAACCCACACATTTTCCAACTGCTGAGAAAATCAGCAAAGAGGTAAAATTGCCCAAAAGCTGTTAGCATTGTTCCAGCCATTGCTGAATAATATGAACTCAAGATTACAAAAATAAATCAAGAGCAACCCATAAACTGAACAATATATTTTGTTAAAGGAAAAAACTCTTATATTACCGAAGATGACCCAAATCTGAGTCATTAAAATTGAAAGATTACCCAGTCATGAAGTTGCTTTAAATACAAGCATCTCAACATTCACTTTTTATAATTCTATTGTTAAAGGAAGTACCATGTAATATCTCAGCAGGAGGAAAATGAAGATAGAGCTGAGATACATTTCAGCGAATTCTGTTGCCTTGAATAGCTACAGAAAAACTCACACCAGCTCTGGGGAGCTCACTCCACTCGAAAGCTAGCAGAATCTAATACTTCCAAAGATTTGCAACACAGGTGACTTTTCAGATCAGTCATAAGAATGCAGATAAAGACAAACAGAAAACAATATATTTTATATTACAGAAACAATACCTATGAAGATATGCTGCGAAAAGAAAAGGAAAAAAAAAATTACCTGGAACAAGTTCCATAACAATATAAATAGGCTGTCGTTGTGTGCAAACTCCTATAAGTTTTACAATATTAGGATGATCATACTGTTTGAGTATTCTGCAAAACACACAGTAAGTTTATTATATTAGTAAACTTCATTGTACAAACTGATTAAATATTATAGGAAAATATCTTAAACCCTTAATGTTATTTTAATGGTACATGTCATTACTGTTATCACAAAAAACGCCAATATAACAGATCAATCATCATTCTCTTTGAAACAGAGGGCATACTGATTCACTAATAAATCAAGATTGAACGCTGTATTATTCTTATTGTAATTTTACCATTTGTCTACATAAGATTTGTTTCTATAACTGAAAAATGGCCTGACAGGTTTGCAGTTTCTCAAGAACCCTTGTAATTGAATAGCATTTCAGTGGTGGGCCAGAAGCAGAGCTACATCAAAAAAGCAGGCACAGCATGCCTCTACACTTCCCTGCTCCACTTTTCAAATGCACACTCATTCTAATTTTACTTTAAGAGATTAATTAATACAATTAGTTTTAAAAGAATACAAGGATAGCAATTTTAATTTTGTGGATTAAACAAAAGCATTTACATCTTCTTACACAATACTTCAATAAGAACGTTTGCAGTCTAAAACAGCATGCTATGATTTATAAGTGAAATGAAGGGCAAGGAAGATTTCTAGAGACCTTGTAACTTAAATGTTTTCTCTACTATTTGCTGACTAAAAGTACCTCCTCTTTTTCCCTTTTTTCCTATGATCAAGAGATCAAATACTGATCTACTAGTATACACATATTTAGTGAAAAATAGCATGTCCTTTTTTTTTTTTTTCCAGACTAACACTGCTCCATTACTGGCAGGCTGCTTAACAAATATCTCTGCAGTTGTCAAGTTACGAGCTGTTTAAAATTATTCAATAGATATGGTGGCTGATCTTCACTGTCTAAATGTAGATAGTATCTTTTACTTTTCCATATTGATCATACTAGTTTGGGAGTAAAAATGAAAACATATGAAGCTTCATAGCAAGAAGGAGCAAGTTAATTTAAACAACTGTGAAATTATCTCAATACACCCCTCTACCTTGAAGTTTCAGAACCTACTTGTCTACATCAGTCTATATTCAGAATATCTGGCACTTTGTGGCATAACTGCCATTTGAAAAATAAGTATGCTATCACATGCTGCTTGACACAGCATAAAATATCTCTACTGGAGCAAACTCTTCTTACAAAAAGAAAATTACTAAATGGGGTCTATAAGGTAGCCACATTTGATCAGCTCTATTAGGCATGTAAGCTAGGATTTACGACTGGTATAATCATACTTAAATTAAGAGCATTTTCCAGTCTTATCCCAATCCTCATGGCACATCTAAGAAGAAGTTCTAAATATAAGCACTTACAACAACAAAATTGTGTTTTATAGGCACAGCTTGCTTTGCTGAAAAGGTAGTTTCAGCAAGTGCAGTTGCTACTGCAATTCACATGTTAAAAATGCCTACATTTAGTTACCAGGGCAACAGTTGTGGAATGTACTGAGGGAGAGGAAAGAAGGAAGAAGTTTGACCACTGCTTCTTTAAATTTTTCTGAAGGTCAGATTTTGTAAATCCATCTAGTAATAAAACTTGAAAAAAACTCCACAAGAAGTATATATTTCAATTAAATTTAGAGAACCTACCTGGCTTCTGATAGAAATTTTATTTTCAATTCCTGAGGAAGATCTTCTTTACAAGTTTTTACAGCAACAGGAGTTTTATCCTTTAACGTTCCCTTGTACACCTCACCAAAATTACCCTGAAATCAGAAAAAAAAATCTCCACAAATCTCCGAATAATGCAGTCAGCTAATGTAACTGGTATGGAACTTTGAAATGTGTTTATGAAGCCAAATGAGGTTTTCTTCCAGCATTGGCCCCTAGGAGAATGCAGTACACACAGACATAATACAACTATTATATGGACACTGCATATGAGTTCTACTTTGACCTTGCTAGAAAGGGAAAAAAAACATTAATTGTGTAATTACAATTTTCTCATCAACCCTCTTAGTAACTTCTAAAGTCAACAGACACTGATAGTAGTACTGTCTCTTCCTTATGCTTACTCCTGCACTCTTTCATTTTCACACTATTGTATTTCATCAATAGTTTTTAACTTGCAGTATATGAGATACCAAAAAATAATATGTGAAACTAGGAGAAAATACATCAAAATAACAAATCTTCTCATATATGCAAGAAAGAAAAAATGCAAAAGAAGAAAAATGAAAACACTGAATATTAATTTTGATCATAAATTAAAAATACTCCAAAAAAAGTACTGTTGTAGAAAAAGTTACATGATCCACCATTTTGTTAATAGCTAAGCTCAGCACTGCTCTATAAAGACAAGTATGTAAGGCCTCACATTTGGACCAAACTTCACACAGTACTTCCTTTTATAATCAGATTTTTTAGGTCTTCAACAACATACCCCCAGGATATGTTGTTTATTTTTTTAGTTTTCATAGAAGAAAACTGACATAATAAAGACCATAGATTAACGTCCATCAGATGTATTTTTTTACTTAAACAAAACCAATAGGAAAATTAATTAGGACACAAGTTGAAGAAAGCAGGAAATTGTGGGGATTATAATAGAACCCTGGTAACAATGAAAAAAGAAAAAAAAAAAAAAAAGAAAACTGAAGATATCATACTTTCAGTTAAGTTTTCTATTTCCCAAAGAATAAATACAACTCAATTTTAAATCTACGCCTGATAAATTTCCACTTCCATGTCCTGGTATCTGGGGCTGCATCTGACTTCAAAAAACAGCAAAACTCTGCCGGAAATGTTTTCCTTTCTTTCCTGAGTGATGAACATTTCATTACATCATGCATTTGAATACTGTATTGCCAAAGGAAGATGACAAAAAAGAAACTCACAGATGGAAAATACTAATATGCTGCTAGTAACAAGGGAAGAAATTTAGGCCTAAACACAGGTTTCCAGTATTATTTTATATACCTTAGGATAATGAAGATATAGCTGGCAAGTAAGACATAAGATCTACGACAGCAATCTGCCCTTCTAAAATAGCACTTCTAGAGGCCAGGATACTACCTCTGATATTTAAAATGGCAAAAGGTGCCCAAAGGTAAGAAGCTGAGTCACTCCAGCACATTTTTCCTCTACTCTTGGTCAGCACTATTTAACAGTGAAAGCTGACCCTACCTTAAAGGAATACTTAAGTATTGAAAATGCTTTTTTATTTAAAATAATTATTATTACATGTATAATTTTTATTATAATATATTCCTTTCATGTAACTTTCATTTTGTGGGATATCATAGAATTAATACTGAGTAAATAAACAGACCATTTACTCTTGAGGTGAAGGAAAATCTTCGTATTTTCTAAAGTTTGTATCCTCTTATGCATTAAGCTTTCATGATTTTTCTCCTCATCTTTCCAAGGCCACTCAAGATTTCATAGACTCTCAAATTTCTCACTTCCATGGTGAATTGCTGTAGTTTATTTAACATTTTCTCATACGGATGCCGATGGCCCTGTCATTCTTATCTTTTCTAGTTTGACTATATCTTTTTAGATACGGATGCATAACAGATTTATACTGTGTTCCAAGAAAGTTTTTACCTTGTTCTGTATTTTTAAAGAACATATCCTTCTATAATCACTTTTAAGCGCTGAGTTGTATTTATTTAATATTAAAAATGCTTTGTGCCAAAAACATAGGATCATAGAATCATAGGATGGTTTGGGTTGGAAGGGACCTCAAAGATCATCTAGTCCCAACCCCCCCTGCCATGGGCAGGGACACCCTCAACTAGACCACGTTGCACAAAGCCACATCCAACCTGGTCTTAAACACTTCCAGGGATGGGGCATCCACAACCTCTCTGGGCAACCTGTTCCAGTGCCTCACCACGCTCACAGTAAAGAATTTCTTTCTAACATCTCATCTAAATTGACCCTCCTTCAGCTTAAACCCATGACCTCTTGTCCTGTCACTACACTCCCTGATCAACAGTCCCTCTCCACCTTTCCTGTAGGCCCCTTCAGGTACTGGTAAGCCACAATTCAATTCCCCCAGAACCTTCTTTTCTCCAGGCTGAACAACTCCAACTCTCTCAGCCTGTCCTCATAGGAGAGGTGCTCCAGCCCTCTGATCAGCTTTGTGGCCCTCCTCTGGACTCGCTCCAACAGCTCCATGTCTCTCCTGTACTGGGGCCCCCTGAGCTGGACGCAGTGATCCAGGTGGGGTCTCTACAAGGGCGGATGCAATGCACATGTAAATTCAGTGATTTTCACATTGCTTTAACTGTTTTTACTCATGAATTGATATTTATTTCTTATCAAGACAAAGTTTTTCAGTGCCTGAAACATTTTTATTTTTCTCCCTTCATATTATTTTGTTTTAGTATGTGAAACTGTCACAGTACCTTTATTTTATGCAGACACAGCTCTGTCTACCAGTAGATAATACTTTTTGTCATCTTATGATGCTGAAGAGATTTTATCCTGGGTAACAGAATTTTCTGACAGTACTTAATTCCCCCATTTCTTGCACAATTTATCAATTCTTTTAGTGTGTACCATAGCAAGAAGGCAATTATTGCTTTCATTTGTCTCCCCCTTGTTTAAGCCTATTTTTCAGTTTTTTGGGAAATCTTTTGGAACACTGTGTCTAGAGTGGCACTCCCAACTGTCTTTGTAGGTGCAAAGGTGCTAAAAATGTAAGTAAGTTATGGGGCTTACCTGATTGTAAAGACTTATAGCTCCTAAGCAGAACTCGTGATACAAGCTATGCTATACAGGAGTTAATTTAATATATATAAGATTATGAAGTTACCTAACAATCATTAAATCATACAAAAGCAACGAACATTTGTTTTAACAAATACTGATTTTAACAAATCTTATTAAATCCGATTTTATACATACATAAATTTTATATGTAAATACATAAACATAAATGTTTGTGTTGTTTACATTTTGCAACATTTTTTTGTAAGACTACACAAAGTAAAACAGCCACATCATGCTTTATAGAAATCTAGTTAGCTTAAAAGCCTTCCAAAAGAGAAAAATATGTATGCTAGTTCAGTGTGTGCTGAAAGAAAACACTTTCAGCACACACATTATAGCATTGTATCATTTACCAGTAAATGTGATTTACATTTATTTAAAGCACAATGCTGTCTGGTATATTAAAGTAAAAGAATTGATAAAAAAATTGCATACCACAGTAATTTAAAAGATGAAGCAAATAGGAAATGTATAGGCTTAATGATTAACATATGTTTATTTAAATGTTGTTTAGCTCCCTTAATTACTTACTTTGCCCAGTAATTCTCCCAGTGTGACATCTTCATGATTGAGAACCCATTTCTTATCCTATGGAAAAAAAAAGGAAAGAAGAATTTTCAATCTGTGCAAATATGTAAGAAATAGTTTCTATAAGATGCATTTCAGTAGAAATGGAGCTAAAGAAGCATTATATTCAGATCACTCAATCAAAAGCATGCCAGGTAGTTTACTTTCTAAGTGTTATAAAACAGAGTTTAGAAAACTTGCTATACAATAAAATATTGAAATATACCATATAGTAAATTTCTATTGGAAGATTAAGCCTACAACATGACAGTATGCAGGTAAATAGAGCACTATGCAAATTTTCACACAAGCTCTAGAAATGATACCTAGAATCCTGTTTTTTAACAAGTACCTGAGTCAAAATCAGATAAAATTTCATTTTAGTATACAAAATACCTTATTGATTAAAAAAACCCACATTTTTCTCCACAGTATACATGAAAAAGAACTGTTTTTTCTACTTATTAACAAGACACATATTTGCATCTCTTGTCTTCTTCGGTAGTTTGAAATACTGCAAGCAACTATAAAAAATGCTAGTTATAGTATCTGTTCAGTGCTGATGACCAACACTGCAAAAACTCCACAACAGCCTAAAGACATATCAAAAACAATTATAAACTTCTTGCTACACAGACATATTTAATAAACACTTAGCTAAAATGCTGGAGTAGGAGATTTTAAGTCTAACCCATATTTACTATTTTTGCATTTCATTTCTCTGTTTGCACCTCATCTATTTACCACCTCACAAACACTATTACTGCTCCTCATGTCAGCAGTAAGGTCCTAAGCACTCTTTATAATTCATGAAAAAGGCAAATATCTAAACAAGCATATGCCAACTCATTAAATAATTTCTCATTAAAGCTAACAGAAAACCAAGCCAAACATGTTGGCTTTGAAGTACACCTAATATATCAGATTACCAGGTTTTCTGGACCATGGTCGTACATGAAAGCATTAGTGATGCACACAGCAGCACACCGGAGTGAGCCCATGCCTGTGCTGCGCTGCACAACTCCCTTGGCTGCAGGAAGAGAGCCTGCAGGCAGCTCTCACGGGGTACCAGCCATTGCACCACCTGCCTCGCCTTGCTTGTGTCCAACAGAGCTCCAGGAATTTCTCATGTGGACATCCTTTCTGTTTGTCAGTTGAAATAATGAACAAAGCTGTTTCCTTGTAAGAAAGTCCTCTCACAGCTCAGATCACCAAAATGTGAGAATTTCTGCTACAGGCAGGGACTTCCAAGCATGCTGCATGTGGATCAGTGGCCCATTCAATGCTACACCACCTGGGGCTCCCACCATCTAAAGGGATGCAAGACTATTACCTCCTTACAGTGTTAGCTCTAATAAATAGTATTTCTAACGATACCTTACAGACTCTGAGTGTCTTCCTTACTGGAATCATAACAGCACCTCCTAGTGCAAAATGGGATCTTTCCAATGTGTATAAATACCTGATGGCGGAAAATGAAGAAAAGGGAGCCAGACCTTTTCTTCAGTAGTGCTCAGTGACAGGACAAGAGGCAATGGGCACAAATTAGAAAAATCATTCTGAACATGAGGAAACATGTTTTTAGTGTGAGGGTGGTCAAACACCAGGACAGGTTACCCAGAGAGACTTCAGTCTTCATCTGTGAAGACATTCAAAACCCCACTGGACACAGTCCTGGGAAACCCACAGTAGTTGAACCTGCCCTGAGTAGGGGGGTTGGACTAGAGAATCTCAATAATACCCTTCCAACCTAAATGAACCTGTGATTCAAAGACAGACAAAAACCTTCTGTGTGTAAATAGACCATAGAATAACAGAATGGTTTGGGTTGGAAGGGATTTTTAAAGATCATCTAGTCCAATCCCCCTGCCATGGGGAGGGACATCTTTCACAAGATCAGATTGCCCAAAGCCCCATCCAACTTCACCTTGAACACTGCCAATGATGGGGCACCCACAACTTCTTTTCCAGGGTCTCACCACCCTCACTGTAAAAAATTTCTTCCTTGTATCCAACCAAAACCTACCCTAATTCAGTTTAAAATTGTTACCCCTTGTCCTGTCACTACAGGTCCTGGCAAAAAATATCTGTCTTTCTTGTAAGTCCCCTTCAAATACTGAAAAGCTGCAATAAGGTCTCCCCGGAGCCTTCACCTCTCCAGGCTGAACAATCCCAACTCTCTCAGCCTGTCCTTGTAGGAGAGGTGCTCCAGCCCTCCAATCAGCTTTGTGTCCCTCCTCTGGACTCACTCCAACAGGTCCATGTCTTTCTTGTACTGGCAACCCCAGAACTGGATACTGTAATCCACATGGGGTCTCACAAGAGCAGAATCACCTCCCTTGACCTCGGGGTCGCACTGCTTTTGATATATCCCAGGATACAATTGGCTTTCTGGGCTGTGAGCACATATTGCTGGCTCACATCCAAATTTTCTACCCACCAGCACCCGCAAGTCCTTCTCCACAGGCTACTCTCAATCCCTTCATCCCACAGCCTGTAGTGATACTGGGCACTGTCCCAATGCAAGTGCAGAACCTTGCACTTGGCCTTATTCACCTTCATGAGGTCCACAAGGGCCTTGTCCTCAAGCCTGTCAAGTTCCTTCTAGATGGCACATCTTCCGTCTAGTGTATCAACTGCACTGCTCAGCTTGGTGTCATCTGCAAACTTGCTGAGGGTGCACTCAATCCCACTGTATGATGAGTCATACGCGAAGCACTTCCAATTTGGTCCCTAAGTCCATCTGTGAACTCAACTCTGAAGCTGCAGATGGTCCCTCTGTCCCACAGTACCAGTCAAGTTGAAGAAAGCATTTCCAGTAGAAGTATTAAGTTAAAAAAGGCTGGAGCTTCACATGCATTAGAGTTTTATATAGTATCTGAAGGCACCTGTGGAGCGATAGAACCCTTGTTAAACTGCACCATAGCAGTTTCTTCAGCAGACAGTAAGAAAGAATCTAAGGGAAGAGATGCTGTCCTCTACATCACACCAGTGTACAATTCTGGCATTAAAAAAGAAACAAATCCAATTTTCTAATTTGCAATGTGTTAGCTAACCATTTAAATACCATTTCAAAAGAAAGTGTCAGACAGTGGTTCAGACAATTACCTTTAATTAATAAATTATAATATGAACAGCACTGTAAGGTAGACAGTAACAAGGACAAGACTGTTTCTGCTGCAAGTATGTTGTCTCATTAATTCTGTTCAAATTGCACCAAGTTGAATAAGTCATCATGAAATATTTTTGGATAGCTGTCAATAATTAAATAAATCAATTAAGCACACAAAGGAATGGATGCATATTAGCATATCATAAACAAAAGTTAGGAATAACGTATTTTTTCTGATCTGTGTCTGATAATAAACTTCATGATCTTTTGCAGGTGCTCAATTCTGATTGTGAATAGAACGTAAGTATTTCTCCAGTTAAATGCTATTATTCTACATATTAACCATGCGTGTGAAAGATACTGAAAGTTACAGAAGAAATGTGACAGCAAAATGGGAAATAAAAAATAATCTTTAGTGTAGGTATAGACCATCAGTCCAAGTCACAGAAATTTTCATTTAAATAGAGTTGCTTCTGAATCAAATAGAGCAAATCCACCACATTTCCATACCTAATCATAAACTAATCTGAATGAGAGAGGACAGAACTCTTGAGACTATTAACGCCATTATTATTCCTCCCCAGAAGGAACCTGCTAATGATGTAGCTCTCTTCTTGTAACACCACTATAAATCTCTCTTTACCTTGTGCTTGTTCAGATTTTTCTGTTGTTAATCTTGGGCCACAGAATATAAAAGCACTTTAGACAAATCCAGTGACAGAAAACAGGGCTTGAGCACACTTGTTTGCTATCTTAATGATGTACCTCATTTCCAAATGAAATTACTTAAGAAATCCAGAAACATACCCTACTTTATTTATCTCCTCTGGTTTCCCCCAGGAGGGAAAACTGAATTACCTGAATGCCATACTTCTTAGCCAAGCACAGTAACTGACTTGGCTCAGCTCAGATAGAGCTTCAGTGCTTCTTGGGAGATAATGTTTTATCAGACACAAGGAGCTACTTGGCAAAAGTATGCCTTCAAGATTCTCTATGAAAGAATACCAAGGAATGACAAGATACCTAAAGGATAGGAAGGAACGACCTCAAGGCAGACAATTCTTGGGAGGAAAGTAAAAGACAAGCAAGAACCCTGCTGAGATCACTCCGATTAGTTACGCAAAGGGGTTCTTTTTGTTCCCTGGCTGGGACAGGTATTACTGTCCGCTGAAGCCAAACCCTCTCACCTACTTTGTTCAATGGTGTTACCGCTCCCTGCTTATTCTTCCTAGTTAGTTACTGAGCAGCCAGAGCAACAGTGTGTAGTGATGGCTGGCTGCTCCCTGGGCCTGAGCAGCCACAGGGGACCCCTGGCCAGTCCGGCTGAGGCTCACCAGCCAGGACCCACCCCACTGCCCTCCACAAGGGAGCAGGGCAGGCTGGGGTGACAGCCCCAAGTTAGGTCAGCCAAGTCCATGGTGATAAGCAGGTCTGCGGCCAAGCTGGGAATTCAACCTGTGGGTCAGGGCCAGTGAGGGGAACCAGTGTCAGACACAGCCCTGTGACAGGTTCACTGTGACAAGGCAACGCCACGCTGAGCCCAGACGCCAGCCGGGGCTCAGGGTCCAGGACCAGATGGATGGGACGGGTGGCCAGTCACGGGCAGGGATGCAAGGCAGCAGAGGCTGGGGCTCGGCTGGGGCTGAGCAGGAGAGCCTCTGCTGAAAGCGGCTCCCACAGGACAGGGTTTAGCCCTGCCTGGGACCTTCACCCCAAAGGGGTGAAGCCTCCAGCTGAGGGCTGGAAGGAGCAGCCCTCAGCTGCATTATTATATGTTGGTCCTGAGCCCTGGCCAGTAGTGGGTATCCCTTCAGGGCCCTTACTGTGCTACCTCTTTACTAATAACATGTTTGGAGTCCTATCACTGTATCTAACCTTTGGAGATACTGCTAGATCTGTTGGGCAAACACTGAGAAACAAGTTGCCAGCTAGGCAATTTCCACAGTGGAGAACTTAATCAGCCTCAACACTACTACCCTTCCCCAATGGTCAGGTACTAGCTAAAAGTCATCACACTGAAGGTTTATGTAAACAACAGTTTGGTAGTCAGTACCTTCCCAGACTTTCTGAGGCTATCCAGGATACTTGTTTGTTTTCAACAAAGATAAGCATTTTCAAATGGGAGAGTTATTTCAAGAGTTAACGGTAACTCCCAACCCCCCCCCCCCCTCAAATAAACCAGAAATTAAAGAAATAAAACCTTCATCTGTGAAAAATAATACTTCAAAAATAATCAGAAATTTCTCTTTTTATTTGTAAAATAAAGTATTCTGGGTATGAGAAGATGTTAGTAAGTTTCATGGTTGCCTGGACCATGGCAAGTTTCAAGCCTCCAGCAATCAGCAGGGAATCAATTGTGGATCACTCCATTCTTCAGTGGAGATTCAGGTATGGAGTTGTGCACAAGGCCACTGCGGCCACAGCATGAACAGCAGATGGTCACTGTGCAAGATGCAATCTCATATTTCTTCTTCTGAGCTACGAGACTGAAATGTTATCCCTATTACCCTAAATTTCTGCCAAACAAGTAAGCTTGAGTGTAAAGTGCAGTTTTCCTCCTGCCTATCTCCCTTAATTAGCAGAAAACACATCAAAGAAATCACAAATTATGCCAGGAAGAAGGCTTACAAATTAGTTGCAGTAAATTATAACAGCTTTCCATTAAATGGAAAGCATAACCCAGAATGAATACTTAAGTGTTCAAAATCCCCTAGCATTATTTTTCTATAATTTTCAGTAACAATTTCAATCATTAAGAACTCTAAAATGGTACTTTTTCAAATTAAAAACCAGCAGTCAGGCAATTAGATACTAAACATTTTAAAAACAGACATTTGGGGAATTAGATATGAATTTGTAAGCCTCAGCTTAAACACTTGGTTTTAACAATCCTACCATTTCTAATAGGAGAGCAAAAAAGAAAATGCCACCTGTGCCTGTATTCAGTTTCAGAGTACCATCAAACAAAAACCAGGATTCTTACCCAGACTCCAAAGCAGGATTTGTAAGAGAAAGAATGAGCAAATCCTGATCAGCTTCCATCACAGTATGAATAAGTAAGACTTCTATGTTATCATCACTGTTATGTACTTATCTCATGTTCTCTGTCACATTATTTACTCTAGCTAGTTCAGACCACATTAAAATCATAAAGCTAGATGCCATCATACTAATGAAGACAGGATCTATAGCAAATTCTGCTACTACTTTTCATCTTAACAGTAGATGGAACAAAAACCTCTAGAAACTGGAAACCTTAGTTGATTTATGGAACACCAAAATGACTCAAACAAAAGCAAAACATATTGTTTAACAGCATTGAAAACACAGGACTTCGTAACCTAAGAATCTATCCGACCACAGCATGGAGAATTTACCAAAAGCCTAAATATTGCTCTCCCTCCCTCCACCCCAGTAAATTCTTCAATAACATTCCTCTAAAACCCCAATAAAATAGAGGGATATTCTCAGCATCTCATGAGTACAGTGCACAAACATGAATTATGCCTGTTTCTTCATGTTGTAAGCAGAAAAAAATGCATTCAGAAAAACATTTTGGAAATTAGTATTTGCTCTCTCTCCTCCAAATGAAATAGTAAATATCAATAGTACAAATTACTGCAGCTAAGAGCAATTTTGCCACAACAAGAAAAATGGAAAGTCAATCTTTCATTTTCAGTATTATGGATAATTAGAGTAAGATTCTTTTTAATGGCTAATAAAATCATAATAGTGGATTATTTTTCATCACCTGGGTATTCAAATATCACTTATTAGAACTTGATGAACCAGAGGGGAAAAAAAAAAGAAGAAAGTGAGTAACAGTTGTGTACATGTGGATAGGGCCTATCAATGTGGAAATGAGAAATGATCTTCTTGGAGAAGTACTATTTTTCACACCACCTATAGAAGTAGATCTCATGTGCATATCAATTTCATGAATCATAAACTATGTGTTTCAAGTCCTTCAGATTAAGTACAGAAATAAAGGTAGCTAGTGGAAAAGATTTTTCATAGGAACAAGCGATTTTTACAAGCGGGGGTTTGAAAAACCCCACTGACAACTTCTTTAAAACTCTTTCAGAATAAAGATTCATGAACTGTAAAAATTGTTACAGAAGCTGTTTTGCATTATTATTAGCACTGTATTAAGCCACACTGATGAAACTCAATGTGAGCTGTAAAACAGAATAATAGTGCAGATAAGTTTACCTCCTTGGAAAAAGTCCTATTTCATCTGACTTGTTATTATTCCATAAAAAAATGCTGTGAAGTTCAAACTTTCTGCTAAACCAAATTCTAAATGGTCATAAACCAAGAGGGTAGAACTGAGATTTGCAAAAGCTACTATGCAGAGTATAAACTGTAGAAGTGACCTCTGATTAACTACACAGATTTTCTTTCAGCATTCCTTCTTGAAGATCAACAGACAAAATTACTGTAGAAGTCAACATACAAACCCAGTTTTCTTCACATTTTTAGAAGAATGAGCAGTATTTCCCTAAGGTTATATTCTCTTACTCATCAAATAACTGGAAAGATGCTGAGGATCTTTCAGGAAAAATACAGGAAAAATAAAGATAAATAAAGAAGGAGAAAAAAACCAAACCAAAACAAAAAACAACTGAGAAGGAACAAGGCATAGAATGTGAAATCCTTAAGCACAGGAAAAGGAAAGTCAAGTTTATGTCAAAACCATTATATTTCAAACACATTACGGAAACTTACAGCATTCCTCTCTACTTAACATAGTAAATTCAACTCCCAAACCAAAGTACTCTGAATCACCTGTTAACCAAATATATGCAAACAGAGACATTATCTGCCCTTTATCAGATATGCCCTTCAAAATAGTGAGTTTTTCTTTACAAAGGCAAACAATACTGTGTGATAACACAGCTTTTCATTTAAACATTCTGTATGATTTAGAGAGGAATGCAAAAGCACAGTCATATTATGCATGCATGTATAAATACACTCTAATAGGTAAAATAGGCTAAAATATTTTCACATATGCACAAACACATTTTTACTTCTACCCATGTGCATTAAGAGGTATGTACAGCTGGGGTTGGGGTACTAGAGATGTATATAAAAATGTCCAAGAGAGTCTCCTTGAGCTAAGTAAGATACATAGCCAGATAGATATAACTTCAAAACATCCAGCTGTTTTCAGTTAGATGGTTTCTTTTTCCCAGGAGATAAAACATTTAACTAATTCTTTTGGCAACATCCTCATGTTACGTATATTCTCTGCAAGACTGTTCCTTTATATATCCAACAGTCCTTTCAAAATAATTTCTAAATTATAGTGGTTAGTCTGCAATACCTTTCAAAGAGCTGCAGTTCCACATTAGAGCTTCCACCAAATTACTATTTTGCTCAAAACAAAAGACTAAGATACTTCACCCTGTCCCTTCCTAACCACATCTGCTCATCTTGCATTGGCTTTCATAATCACAGAATCGTAGAATCATAGAATGGTTTGGGTTGGAAGGGACTTCAAAGATCATCTAGTTCCAACCCCCCTGCCATGGGCAGGGACACCCTCAACTAGACCATGTTGCCCAAAGCCACATCCAACCTGGCCTTGAACACTTACAGGGAGGAGGCATCCACAACCTCTCTGGGCAACCTGTTCCAGTGCCTCACCACGCTCACAGTGAAGAGAAAGAATTTCTTTCTAACATCTCATCTAAATTGACCCTCCTTCAGCTTAAACCCATGACCTCTTGTCCTGTCACTACACTCCCAGATAAACAATCCCTCTCCAGCTTTCCTGTAGGCCCCCTTCAGGTACTGGTAAGCCACGATTAGATCTCCCCAAAGCTGCCTTCTCTTCTCCAGGCTGAACAACTCCAACTCTCTCAGCCTGTCCTCATGGGAGAGGTGCTCCAGCCCTCTGATCAGCTTTGTGGCCCTCCTCTGGACTCTCTCCAACAGCTCCATGTCTCTCCTGTGCTGGGGCCCCCAGAGCTGGACGCAGTACTCCAGGTGGGGTCTCACAAGAGCGGAGTAGAGGGGCAGGATCACCTCCCTCGACCTGCTGGTCACACTTCTTTTGATGCAGCCCAGGACACAGCTGGCTTTCTGGGCCACAAGCACCAGATAACATGTTAGAACCACTGAAATAAAACAGAATTAACCTGGCAAAATTTCAAACAAACTGTTATATTAGCTTGATTTGTGATTGGGAAAGAGCAGGAAAAAGGCAAAGTCACATAGAAAGGAAAAGGAAGCGAGAACACCCACCCCTCCAACACATATACTCCTTTGTGGCACCAGAACCTGTTCACTTGACTCAGCTATAACATGAAACTGCAGCCTTAATTTATCAGATATTTTCTGTGTGAATATCAGTAAGCTCCACCTGCATTCCAAGCAAGACAGATGATGGCTTTGAATCAGAAGTCATACAACATTATATAAATACCAATAGTTCAAATGAAGCATGTTGCCTTAAGTTTTTTACATCAGATACATATTGTTCTTTAACAAGATACTGCTATCTTCTCATATACCACTAACTCATTATTCAGAATAGTAAATGCACTGGGAAATCTCTAGCATCAGAAAAAAAGCCAGTCAATGAAGGACACACAAAGGGAAGTAGTACAGACACACAAAGTGGCTCCACTAAATATTAGCAGCTTGTATTATTACTCATGTACTCTTCTGAATGCCACATTCAGCAAATATTTTTTTCTGCTGTATTAATGACTTTAGCTTGACAAAATTTTCCTACATAGTCTGTTGCAATCTGCTCTTTGTTGCACCTTACTGTATCTTTTATGTTTTTTTCTAAAACTCAGAAGTCTCAGAATGAATTATGCAGTATCCTCCTCAATGTGTCAGAACTCCTTTTGTACAAACAGGTCTATAATTATGCAAACAAATTTACTGTTCATACTTTTTAATTTAAAACATGAACACAGTGAGATAAGGGAAAAACATCTATATCTGCCATTGAACTGCTTTAGCTTGCTTTTGTTACTTGAAAGGTACAGTAAGTCTGCAGGTTTCTCTGCTGGTTGTTCTGTAAAATGCTCAGTGATCACCCCTTTCCACTTCGTTCATTTGTAGAAAAGAAATTCACTGAAAGGAGCGTTTCAGTTTTCATAAGCGTCTCACCCTCACAGAGATCTAGTCCTTCAATGTGCCTTCACAGAAACACAGAAAGGTTGAGGTTTGCAAAGACCTCTGGAGGTCATCTGGTCTAAGCCCCTGCTCAGGCTGGGCTACCTGGAGCCAGTGGCAGGATGATGTCCAGATGGCCTGTGAATACCTCCAAGCACGGAGACTCTACAACCACTCTGGGAAGCCTGTGCCAGTGCTTGGTCACCCTCACAGTCTGTGCCCATTGACTCTGGTCCTGTCACTGGGCACCACTGAAAAGAGCCTGGCTCCTCCTCCTTTGCACCCTCCCTCAACATATTTTACATAAATCAGGATGTTATTTCAGCAGAAAAGCAATTTACTACTGCAGTCCTACCCACTTCTAATACGATTTTATTATTGTGCTGTATTAATGTTTATTTATAAAGCTTCTGAAAAGACATTGAAAAACCACAGTGCAAAGCCCCAGTTTTTAGAAGTGTTCCATAAAGGTGTGACTTACACCCAGAATACTACAGAACACAGTCAATCTTTTGATTTTCACATGTATATACAAAATGTTAGCAATAAAATCTGGTAAACCCAAATAATCTTTGCTGAAGGATGCTCTAATTGAAGTAGTTTATTCTCTTAGTTACCAATTTCTGTCAAAAACCCCTTTGTCTGAAATCTTCCATTTAATATTTTTTTCCCTCCTACAACATACTTTTTTATTTTTTAGTAAGAATGGCTTCCTTCCATCTTCTGCTTCATATATTTTTGTTCTTTCTCCTATTTCCTACTATTTCAGTTGTGTTTGAGATAATGCCTTTTTTGCTCAATTTGCACCTGACATAGAAATATGGTGCTCTCTAACTTCTTATATGAATGTACAGAAACCAGGAACACACATGCAGTTGAGGTGCCCATTTAATATTTCTAGGACAAAGATTTTTCTGTAAGAGAATGCACAAAAATTGTACTTTGTTTGCTAAAATGGAATTTGTATTCTTGACAAAATATACTTTTTCTAGGTTTGAGCATAAGCTAATGCTTACACCCTTTAAGAGTATTATCATCCAATTTTATTCTAAACCTGATCATGGAAACAACTACCATAAAGACAAGACTGAAACAGAAACATTCATTAGAGCAGATTTTTAATGCTATAGCCTTTAGAAAAAAGCTATGGAAAACTTTGATCACTAGAAATAAAACAATCTTTGTTACTATTTGTTCAGGTAGCCTTATGTGTGCCCCCATTATTACAACATATTACTAAGAGATTTTTTGAGAAAAAATTCTCTGAATTTTAAAAGCAGTCAAGATACCTGAACTTATACACAAATTTGATTTAGTACTTTGTTAGTACAAAGAGAATATTACTCTCTTTTTTCCTTTTTTCTCTTTAGGATGCAACGCCTTGACATGTACAGGCCACTATTATGGAAGATGTATTCTTTTTGTTACCTGACAGAAACATTGCAAACCTCTCTGCTAAAAAACCTTAAAAGAAAATCCTGTAATGACTAAATTCTGAGGAAGTAGGAACATAACTGAAATGCATCTCCAGTATTAAGATAGCAAATTCTGTTACCAAATATCAATAGCTGCAGGCTTTTCTTCAGATTCTGGAATAATCTAAAGAACCTACTGAAAATCTGCCTAAATTCTCCTATTATACTAAAAAAATACTGTGAACTTCCCTGACATATGAATCACAGACCTTCTGCATGATCATAATAAATCTGAATGGCAAATAAGTGGCAAAAGATTCATTTTATGCTTATGGAATAAATATACTTTTCTGTATGTACATCTTTTACATATTATAAATGTTCACTTCTCATTGTGGATTTAATTTCCTTAAATAAAATAAAATATATATTTTAACATTTAAAAATGCATGTATCAGATTTTAATCATGCTCACAAGAAACACAGCTGTGGGCCAAAAATCAACACACAGAGACCATGACCACCAGGTGCTTCTCAGCATTGCTACAAGCCTGGCCAGATGCATGGGGACCACGCAGGTAATTCACAGTGGTATCCTCTTTGGAGCTACAAACCTAGCCTAGGCAAAATTGTGATAACTGAATCACTCACTGCTATTGCCTGCTTCTTCCTTTCAGCTGAGATTTCTGCTCCTAAAGAGCTGTCCTCAGGTCAAACAAATGCAAGATGATCTTCCCATTACTGCAGTTGTTTTCCTTTTGAGCACCTTAATTCTTTCGTGTCACAAGATGAGAATATCTAATTGAGTGACAGGACTACTTTGTGATAAACTTGAAGTCTCCTTGCTAAGTCTCTTTGCTTCTCTCCAGTTTCTCACTGCAGGCCTAAGGAGGCTTGCCTGAAAAAGGCTATTCAGCAACCTCCTTCAATTCCTCCACGTCGGCCTTGCTGGCCTGAGAAACACACGCTACCTGTACCACAAGCACAGATGTTTTCTGCAACAGTGAACTTCAGCTTGTTTCAGCAAAATAAAGCAAAACAAAAAAAAATCCACCTGTAAAACCAACCAACACTAAGGGGAGCCAAAAACCAGGAAAACTACTTTTGGTTAGCTCTGCATGGATAAGGGTTTGTTAACTAACTGCTAAAAGAGACAGTATTAATTCTGTGATACTACTCAGAAGCTGAAACATGGAGCAGATAGATTGTGTATGGTTTCCATTTTTGAAAGCTGACTTCAAAGACTTGTAAACACAAACAAACTACAGCTCAAATCGGTTCAGTGACTACAAAATCAGGGTTATGTCAGATTTTTGAGTGTACTTTCATGAGAAGAATCTCTCTACCTTTATGTTTTCACTTAAATTTATATTTCTTCATAATTTCTTTCCATGTCTAGCTCATTAACATACTCATATCTTGCAAGACAGTATCATATCTGCACGGAATTCTCATTTCATTTGCAATTGCATTTATCAACATTAGAACCACTATACAAAATACATCTTCATTTTTTCTTTTAACACTTTTCATTCATCTCATTCAACATTATTTACAGTTCATCATTTCTCCATGTACATAAAATGTTGGAGGCCATATTACAGGACTCTTTGTCACATCAGAATTTTTAAATGAAAGTTACTGGCAATGAATACATAGCCTAAATCATCTGACAAAGTAGCAGTTAATTTTTTTCACAAAGTCAGAATTTGAATTTACTACAGAGGATCCAAAGACCAGGACTACATTAGCACTAGTGAAATGGTATCAGATCTCCAGAGTGAAACAGTTGGTGCTGAGGACCTGAAACATACATTTTGGGGTAAAAGCACTATTTTAGACTACATTTCTCCTGGTTCTGAAGACTGAGCTTCCTCCCATCAGCAGTTGTGCATATTCCTATTTCCTTCAGCCAAAAGGAGTAGTTTGAATCCTCGAAGACTGCTAAGTGATAGAAGCATCGCGTTCTAAGTGGCACTGGACAGATTTGCTTCAAAGGTGTATTTCTGATCCAAGTGAAAACATTAATGCAGATATATCCAAATAAAAATGATATTCCTTATTTCCTTGATGATTCTCTTTTCTAGTAGTCAAACTGAAGCATATCCACAACTTAATACAGATATCTTAAACATAGAAAATGTATTTCAGAAAATTTAAAAAGCTCCACAACATGAGGTCAAAGATGTATCTAATATGGTTAAAATAGCATTTCTACTAATAAAATCCTTGGGTATGCAATGAGGTTACTGAGGGGCTTTATGAACCAGTCATTCAATCACAAATAAATTGAAGAACATAACATGCATTTTTTCTAAAAGATTATAAATAAATATGAGAAACTTTTCCATTAAAGAAATCACTTGCAGATATCTTTTTAATGCCCTCAGTTTTTCTAATTTAAATTCTGTTATTACAGTATCATTAAAATTCCAAGCAGGCAGATTTGGTCTACATTAAATGGGACATGGGACAAGCCTTTTGTGACACAATTAAGAGTGTTCCTTTCAAGGGCAACATCACAGAAGGTGAACGCTAATTTTACTAATATGGTAAAGGAGGATGAATGACTGTGGGAAGGAAGGGAAGCAAAAACAAACTACGTAGCATAATTTTTGTTCTGTGAAGTTTTCTGTCATATTTAACTTTTGCTTTCTAAATAGGTTATTACTGGGACAGCAATTTGCATAAAAAGATTAAAGATTGCACGAAATGTCAAAGATTGCTTTGCAGCTATAATATGAACAAAGGAAAAAATAGTCTTTGGAGATGTCAAATGAATTTTAAATAAATGATCAAAGATATTCTGATAATAGCATGATGTATAAAATACGCCCCAAACTAGGTGTCAGAGTGCATATGCTATTTCTGAAAATAACTTAAAATGTCTCCACTTCCCCATATGAGAGCCAGAGCTCCATGCAAATTAAAAAGGAAAGCTCACAACACTGTTTTTCTTGTTCTGAAATACTTTTTTCCAACAGCTGGTTTTTATCAATGGGATAACTAAAATTGTCATAAAATCATAGCTCAGAATGAAAGGTACTACAAAACAAATAAATTTAAATATTTTTTAAAAGAACTGCTCTAAAGCAATTTAAATCATCCAGCTAACTCCCTTTTCAATACTATCTTACTTGGCTCAAATTGCTGGTCATGAAGCCCTAAGTACCCTATACATTGGTTTTAATTTACACAAAGTATGTAAGTACCTATCAGACATTCAGATCACATTTCATAAATTCTTGAAAGCCTACATACAATATATGTAATACATATATTTTAAAAACCCTATACAATAAAGTTGCCTGTCACCCAATACTCTTCTTAGCACTGTCAGTACTAGACATCCTTTCTGTCACTTCATGTAACCCATTAGAATTAAAGTTGAAAAGTTCATCCACTCTAAAGGCAATACTCTTGAATATTAAGACTGATGCACACCAGCACAAAGGGAGTGATAGGACAAAATAAATGAAGTCTTTGTGATCAGATTTTACGGATAGATGCTGATTACTTGCAGCACTTTGGGAAACCTGAGTAGTCAAAATGTTTCTTCACTGCAGCTCAAATCAATTATCAACTAGCCATAAAAATAGCATAATCCTAGAGGAAATACTAATATTTCCACTCATTTTAGTTAATACTAAGACTAACTCAAGTCAGCAAGTCCAGAGAGGAGTGGGCCCACTTAATTTTCACCCTGAAAATTAAGTCATTGTAGACAGTGACAGTACAAGAGCTATAAAGTCTGTCTTAAAAATTGTCCTGCACCACTTTGTAAGGAGGTTATGATACCTCTGAATGTAGTAGTAGTGGTGTGGATTCAAAGACCCATGACACAGTCATACATGTCTGCATGGTTATCATCAAGGGATTTAGACTATCCCTATATGCATTTACACCTCAAAGGCCATGAGATCAAGTACAGTACTGGAGAAATGATCAGGAAAATCATTTGGGACCATATTTCATAGTATAGGTGCAGAAAAATTCCTTGACTATACAAAGTTACAAGAAACTATGCATAAATTAAAACTTGACTTTTTTAAAAAAATGATAGCAAAATGAAACAAAATTGTCAGGAATATGGAACCTCCCTGTCTACAAAGCAAATAACAGAGAATGAAGAGATGGTGTTTTCCAGATGCTGTTTTCCTGTTTAATTTAACAGAGAATAACTAAGAATAATTTCTGTTCTCATTTAGTATGTACTAACATACTGCACTACAGTTTTACATTTGCTAAAATAGGGTTGCTCTCACGGAATGTACATTATACAAAGGCAGAAAAAAAGCCAGGAAACAGAAAGAACATTAAACATTTAAAACAATTAGCATATTATAAAAGACAAAAATCTGAAAAAAGATAAAAAAAGATTTCATTCTGAGTTCGACAGACCTGTATTTTTACCTTAAACAGTTCTTATCAAAATACAATTATTAACACATCAAAAATTATGTCCCATGCTTTCTTGTATGTTCTACAATGAATTTAAGCAATATTCTATCTTCAGTAAAGTGTCAATTTGCTATTCAGCAAGACATTAACCTAAAATATGTATTTTAAAAGCCCCATTCTTTAAATTTTAAAATTATATAAAATATGTAAGCACAGAGCAGTGTAAAAAAATCACGTTAATTTTGAGAAAAGGAATATGCTTTTGTTTCTTAGGATTCTTAGCAGAAAAGAACTAGGAACTTGGAGTAGGAAACTTACTCTGAAATATAAATTGTTATGCTTCCTAACATTTTGTACAACACATAGGGTGCTTTACACATGCTTGAAACTAGTACCTTTAAAAAGATCAAGAACAAATGGCTTATACATAGTTAAAATGCAAAGATTTCAGTGGAAAAGAGTTGGCTTATGAATGGAATATCAATTAAGCAGACATTAACTACAAAACTACTGGAAGAAACCAAGGAGACTCTTAAGTTTTCTAAACAGTGATATAGTTTAATATTTCCAGCCCTTTTTTGTTTCCCTCCTAACAGACATTCTGCAATAGCTTACTGATTAAAAAGGGAATTTTTATTTCAAATTTGCAATGAAGCTGGAATGACAATACCTTTTTCTGTGTCTGTATAACTTATTTCTGAGATATTAAATAGACACAAAAGGGAGTTGTCTCTTCTAAATTTCCTAAGAACTTTACCACTTAAATCCCACCATTTTATTAAAAAAAAAATCCTTCATCACAACTTTTTCGGCAACATACTACTTTCAATTACTTAGTAGTAAAATCCAACTGGGAAACCAAAAAGAAAAGTAGGAAGATATTTTGTGAGATGCTGAATGCCATTCCTTCAAGATAGTAAAGATTTGTTGTAAGAATTGGGATGAAGCATTATTTTAAAGGATCATGTTGCACAGAGTAGAGCAAGTTGAAAAAGCTCAGAAGAAGAGAGTCACAAAGTAAGCAAGAATGAAAAAATTTCTGAGAAGTTGCATAGGAATATATTTAAAAAACAATAAAAAACCCACATTCTTTTCAGAGAGTTCTTGGAATGTATGCATTACCTTAACGACAGGATTCAGCAGAACAACACCAGATTTCTTTGTAATAACTTGCTTTGTTGTGTAATGATGTTCTATGAGCTGAGGAATAGTTGGAAACCCAGTTCCTTCAAAACGATACTGATTCTGTATGGAGGTAAAAGGAAATAACTGTTTCTCTACAAGCTGTACAAACAAAAAGCACATCACCAAGCTTCCCTCACTAGTAACAAAACAATGTTTGCTTTTACAGAATTAGATATTTTTTTTACTGATCTGTTTAATAGTATTTCTACTGAAATAAATGGAATGATCTTAGGAATATGATACATTCACAAATGCAAAATTACTGCACCATTCATTTAAGGCAACATGACAAAGTAACTACTTTTTTAAACTCTTAATTTGAAGATAGGACAGTTAAACTTAAAACTCCAACAGAGTGAAATAAAATATTCTAAACCAGAAAAAACAACACAAAATTCCTAATTACTTAAAGTTCTAGGAATTAGAGAAAATAAACTAAAAAATAAACATCTCACAATAAAAGAAACAGGAGATAAGTAAGACTATCTTACTCAGATCGTACTGCGTTTACAATGTTTGATAAAATTAATAAGTCTTTGGCACAGAGTATAAGATGCATGACTGGTCTTTATAAAGGAGTATATACCAGAAGAGTCTATAGCAGCTCAAAACAAAAGAGGGTCATACATGTAATTCATAGAGACGTTGGGCAAGATAAAATTCCTCCCCTCTCTCCTTCATGAAATTATTTCTTTCTATATGCCTAATTAAACACAACAGAATCAACTAAATCTCTTAATATTTTCTCAGAAGCATGTAACATTTTCTTAGCAAAGATTACTATGAGTATTAGTCTTTCAGGTGTGAAGTGGAAAAAAAAGTATTTTCATTGCTTATCTTTGCCCGTACACTTGACAGGGAAAAAATGGTAAAGAAGTGTTTATTTCATCCTTCTGAATGTCTTACATTATACACTGCAGCTGACTGGGAAACAGGATAAAGTCTTGTGCCTATATAAAACTCAGCATCTGCAGTCAGAGAACTCTTTCCACAAGAGAGGAACTGCCATAAGCCAGCTTGACAATGGCAACAATAAACAAGTACTGTAATTTTAGAAAGTCAAAGCACAGACATGATTCAAGTTAATTTACACAACTGGGCAACGAAAAACTCTACCACTGGCATGCAGATTTTTTTCTTTCTAGCCCCCAGGGTTAAATTCCTTGCACAATGCATTGTAAGTTTATCTTTCTTAGGGGTTAAAGCCTTAAGAATATTGCTGAAACGTGTTATCGCTGTTTGTAAAGACTGCTTGGTCATAGCACCTGCTTTTAACATTCCTGGTTCTCTATCATAAAATGTTTCCATAGTCTGAATACTTTTTGTTGTTTATTTTGTTGTTTAACTTCATTCACTTATTAAATAGTGACTCAGCTTTGATTGACCAGTAACATTAGCTCCCATTCCTTTCAAATAAGCTCCTTCATACATATTTCTGTGCCGATAATCAAAAAACCCTTGATGTCCTTAGAGTCTCCCTAGCACAATAACCGTACTGCCTATTATTTCCTCATCTCAGACCCAGCTGCATGCCCACCTGCTGCCTTCTATGTAACATCTCCAGGGCAGACCATGTTCTTTGATTCCGTGTATTTACACAGGATCCTGACTATTATTAAGATCACTAACAAACAACAATTTGAAAATAGCACAGCCTCAAAAAAGCAGCAGTGAAAAAAACCAGTAGCCTTGAATGACAGCAGTGAATTTTGATGCTTAAAGCTGAACAATGAAGTCATTTATCACACACACAGTTTTATTAAGATTAGCCTTTAAAATAATGGTAAAACCAGAGAGAGAATACTTATGCAATTAACGGATCACTGTTAAAACAGGTACATGTCCCACTCTGCCCTTCAGTATTTGATTCAGAAGAAAATTTGTATATGGAGACCAGTGGGGACCTGTCAGTGATCCAAGAGTGTAATTTCACCAGTCACAGAGACCTGATTCCCCGTTGTTCATACCAATGCAAACAAACAAATCCCTTGCACTAAACTCCCCTCAAACTTCCCTACCATGTTCATGAATACAATCCCTCTTGTAATATTAGAATAATAATCCCACCATCTACTAACTCCTTTTCAGAGCCTAATAAGCTTTTTCTCTTTTTATAATCAATGCTTTTTTCACAGTAAATGCAGAAAATTCACCCTATAGGAGTGCATAAGAAGTCCTGCATTTCTTTAAGAAAAAAAGTTTTAACTTCCATGATTGCCAAGAAAATCTGCCACAAATGAATCCCAAGAGCAGATGAACATAATGCTGTATTACTAAATGTACAAGCAGACAGATCTAGTGACCTGATAATGTTTGGATTGTCCAAGCTATGCAATACTAAACAGTATCAGTCTTACATTTCAAATGTAATTCCTAAGAGAAAGCAGTGAAGTTATGGAAATAAAGATAGCTTGGGGGGTTTTTTGTTTGTGGGATTTTTTTTTGTTGGTGGTGGGTTTTGGTGGGGGTTTTTTTGTGTGTGTGGAAAAAAACAATACAAAAAAGTCAGGTACAGGTAGAGGTAGCCTCAAAGTAATACTTATAAAAACCTCCCTCTATTTTAACTGACCGGAAAGTCCAATCTACATTTTTTGAAGATCTACTTGCTACATACAACGATTTACACAAAACTATTTCACCCATACCACGTATATGATGTGCATTTATTTCTGCTGGGCTGGGATCAGAGACCTCCAAGCATCTTGCAGCCTCTGTGTCTAGGTACAGGTAATTTTGTTGCTCTTAGTTTTTCATTCAGCACTCTGACACATCAAAATACTTTAAGGTCATAAAATCAAAATAAAATAAACACTGACTTGATGTAAAGGTTCACTTCTACAAGGAAAACTCCAGCTGAAAACTAATGAAAACTCCAGCTGGACAAGTGTCAAAAATCATTGATCCTACAGAAGCCTTCCAACTATGAAGTTTGAAAAATACCACTGCCTCTCATTAAAAAGAAATAAACCAGGTACAAAATATTGACTGCCTCTAGGCATGTTGCATCAGCTGGGCATTTAGATGAGGAAATTCCCTCAGTGTGAACATCGTTACGCGTCTAAATTTGTGTATTATTCTGTATATCGGAGATTTTTACAAGGGACTGAAATATGTTTTGGCAGCATTACTGAATCAAAACTGAGAATGATTTGTTGCTATGTCATACGTCAACAAGAATTTCTAGTAATGTTATCAGAACTGTCATATTTTGAACGAGTCTGAAATTCTGAGAGGTAAAAAGAAAAATACGTAATACATTAAAAAACAAGTCATGTATTAAGAAGACTAGAAAGTAATATATTGGATAAAGGCATATAAAAATTAGCATATTGTTTAAAATGACAGATTTTTGCTAAGTTAGAGCAACAAAAGGATCGATTTTGGTCCTTAGAAAAATATATGCTGTGCCACATCCACAAGCATTTCTGTTATACTGAACAAAACAATATCCATAGGGCTAAAAAGAAGAGAAGCATCTCTAGTGCAGCAGGAACTTCAATTCCCAACTGCATAGAAGCCAACACAGATTATTTTTGTCTGTGTGAATGCTTCCATTTTTCAGGAAGATTCAATGGAATCTTTACAGTCTGAATTAAGAGTAGCCTAATTAGCACCAACTATGAAAATGGCTTTAAATATACATAAATGTACATGCATAAATTAGCAGTAACAAGTTCTGGATTTCAAAACATTTACAGAAATATCTTGGCTTTTCAATATAAGATAAAAGATGTTGAATAATCTCATACTTCATATTTTAATTTTGTTTCACAAAATTACCTTTTCCCCTGATTTCAGCACTGATGGAAATATTCCCAACAGCTTTGATATTTTCATATACAGGCTAAAGCCATTTGCCATAGTAAATTATATAGATCCTAAATTGTTTAGCTGAAATTATAGACTTCCTAACATTGAATATTCAGTACTGTATCAGAGACGTACATCAGCATATTGTATGATAAAGTGTCTCCGTTGTCCATCTGAAAACACAGAAAGGACATATTCACCAGGTTTCCCGTGGCTCTCTCGCACCAAGAAGTCTCCTTGCTGTTTTAACAGCTCCTGGGCTTCTATTCTTGGAATTGCACCATGATACCAGTCTTGCTCAGCCAATGGTTTCTCAGTGGTTGATATTACATCAAAGAACTTGGGAAAAATATCGAAGAAAAATGTTACTATAACAGTACATTCTTAGAGTTTACTTTTATATGAAAAACATGATGAACAACAATAATTTCTATTTCTGTATCTAAATTATGTACTTCTACTAACAAACAAAATCAAGGCTCTTACATTCACACAAAAGGCATAGATCATCTTCTTTTCTATTACCAAAAAATTTAATATATAAAAAGCAGAAGTTTATGGAACGTCCATAAAACCAAGTAATATTTTTCATCCAGCCTGCTATTTTTCCTAAGCCATACCGACCAACTCTTTCTCACACATACTGACGTGCTATTAACAATTCAAAATGAACCATTTCTTTATCCAGACAGAAACTTCTCAAACATAAAAACATAAGAAACTGATTTATACAAAGGATTTTAATTGGATAAATTGTTTTCATAGAATTTACCAACTGCATCCCAAATCAATCAACAGTTCTATGAGACATTTTTCTTAGCATTTACACTGTAGCACAGAATATACACCTAGGTGTACAGTGCTTATAACTTTAGCATAGAGTTTCTGAAGGCATAAAGATTGTTAAGAAATTATTTTCACTGGCTATAGATGGAAGGTCGTGAGTTTTAACCTACAATTTCACATATTAATTTTACCAAGTTTACATTGTTTAAGAAAACACAGATGAAAACTTTATATTTTGTTCAGTGACCATTTTAGATTTGTTATGGCTAGACAGACAAGCACTTACTTAAGCTATATGTCATTCAAAATCTTTAGTGCCAGAGCTCATAGAAATTATTACTGCCAGAGTGGTAAAGCTCTGAACAAAAGAAGACAGTGCATAGTGTACCATGAGCTGAACAGATATGGGAATGTGTCCCAGGCAAGCCTGCTGAACTGCATTTTAGGTAACAGCACAAAGACCCACACCTCAATTAAGCATGATCAAACAGATACACACAAAGCATATGATTCTGAATTAACTTCTCCTACAGCTCTGCCCTGATAAAAAACAGATTTTCTTTGTGTCATCAAGGATGATATGATCCCCTATGGGGATGAGGAAAGAGAAAGGAAAGACTCCATTGATGCATGCAAGGGAAAAACTTTAAATGGTGCACCTACGGGCATGGTGGAGGCTATCTGCATGTTTAAGGTCTTCCTTGGGAGGTATTTAGGTTAGATACTTATGTAGACAAAAACCACTAGCAACAATCTCAGACCGTCAGAGTGGGAATGAGTAGACTCAAGAAAGAGAATCTACTCAGACCTTCTTGTTTCCAAATACCTCTAATTCTTTAGCACTTTCACAGTAAAGTTTCTGGTATAAAAAAAATGCCTTGCCTTTGTCTGTAGGTTCCTGGCTGCCTTTCTAAGTTATATTTCAAGAGGTCTAGTTTAGACCAGGATCCTGATAGAAAACTGGAGAACATATTTAAGAGCTTGAGAGCGCCTCATATTCTCAGATGTCAATACTGAGATCCAGAGCCCTGGGGTTGTATCAGGGATAATTTCAGACATGAGGTTTGAGGCCAGCACTGTAACCAATAGACGCATCACTACAAAGTGCAAGTATGCTCTATTACAGATTTTCTCTATTAGAGATTCAGAGCTACGAAGGACTGTGTAAGAAATAACAACAGCTTGAACAGAAAGTGCACAGTCAGAGTTTTTATGAACAAAAGGTACTGTGTTAATCAGCATAGTGAACTACTAAAAGCCCAAGATATTGTTTGGCCAAGGCGGCAATCATAGATTTCAATTTCATCAACAGTTAAATACATCTCAGATCAGATCTGTCTCTTAAATGACATTAAGTCACTCTGTTTCAGAACTTCCTAAAAGAAAAAAATAAGCTTTCAAAATGTGTACACTGTTACTTACTTGAACATTTATTGTTCAAAGATGCCCAGTTTGACTTGCCAGAAAACCCAAACCTCTGTTAAACTATCAAGAAATGTTAAGGGGTTCAGAGTAACACAGCCCTTGCCACAGAAACACATTTCTACTCAAGAGGAAATGTTTCTAAGGATAGAAGGATAGTTCAGGGTCAATAAACTAGTTCACTATCTTCACAAAGGAAGGTTAAAAAAATTAAAAATCTGTCATGCATCGATTTTATAGCTTTCCTTAAGAGAAAACCACCAAATAATAACACCTGTTTATATTCGAACTGGGTCAAGTCTGAGTCACTGTTTAGACAGTCACGATCACATCCCAGAATGAAACATCTTAAAAGGCTTTATGATAGAGACAGAGCTTATGGAAGAACAACAGAGCACTTTAGCCATTGCCAGCTATGGTGTTGTTTATGACACTAACATCAATCTTCCCTCTTCTTTTAAATTTTATTAAACTGTATTTATTACTTGAGAAGGAAACAATGAAAATTCCACACGGTACCCTCTGCTGTCTCCTACCTTACATTACCTTTACTTGGGGCAATCATAATCAAGGTGGTTTCTCTGATGAAATAAGTAATAATTATTCATGGTTTGAGTGTTACTAAAATCACATTATTGTTATGAACAAGTCTTCTGATTCCAACATATTTTCTGTATGATACAGTATTCACCCTGACTGGCTATGAAAGAAAACACAGCTGACAGCCCAGAAAGAACAGTACAAATGCAACAGCTGACAGCCCAGAAAGCCAATCAAAAGAAGTGTGACCAGCAGGTCGAGGGAGGTGATCCTGCCCCTCTACTCCGCTCTTGTGAGACCCCACCTGGAGGACTGCGTCCAGCTCTGGGGGCCCCAGCACAGGAGAGACATGGAGCTGTTGGAGAGAGTCCAGAGGAGGGCCACAAAGCTGATCAGAGGGCTGGAGCACCTCTCCCATGAGGACAGGCTGAGAGAGTCGGGGTTGTTCAGCCTGGAGAAAAGGCGGCTCTGGGGAGATCTAATCGTGGCTTACCAGTACCTGAAGGGGCCTACAGGAAAGATGAAGAGGGACTGTTGATCAGGGAGTGTAGTGACAGGACAAGGGGTCATGGGTTCAAGCTGAAGGAGGGTCAATTTAGATGAGATGTTAGAAAGAAATTCTTCACTGTTAGAGTGGTGAGGCACTGGAACAGGTTGCCCAGAGAGGTTGTGGATGCCCCATCCCTGGAAGTGTTTAAGACCTGGCTGGATGGGGCTTTGGGCAATGTGGTCTAGTGGAGGGTGTCCCTGCCCATGGCAGGGGGGTTGGAACTAGATGATCTTTGAAGTCCCTTCCAACCCAAACCATTCTATGATTCTATGATCATCTTAATATTGATTTCAACTCAGTTTACACCTCTTAGTGCTAATGTTCCTACTGCATATTACAGTTAGAATTAAACAATTTAAATACAAGAAACGTGAGTCTATAAGAAAGAGGAGAAAAAGGTATCCACATTCCCATCTCTGTTCTTTAAACTCTGAGTTTAGTATCAGCAAGCAACTTAATATGACTAATTAGATACCTGAAAGAACAAGTTCGCATTCTAATCATCGATGTTTTATAATTTCACTTGGGGGATGAGATCTCTTGCTCATTTGTGTGTACCCTATTACAGAAGCACTTAGTGATTCAATAGCTTAAACGAAGACATATTTTTCTAAGATTTTTGTTGTTAATTTGACTGGAAGCTAAAAATAAACAATTAACAAAATCATACAGCAGGAAAGGAACTCACACTGTCGGATTTCTACTCTCCCTCTCAACCCCTCCTTTTTTTTTTGCCTTTTCTTTGTCCTTCAAGTTTTCCATTTATTGCCGTATTTCACTCATGGGTTATTGGGGGCATGGCGGGGGGAGACGCGACGGTGTGTGGCGGTGAGGGGCGGTTGGGGTGTGTGTGCCCTGACGTACTTCATCACACTTTTCCTTCTGAGAGGCAAATGCCCTCATATACTTCATCGTGCTCTTCACAGACCTAGTACTCTTTATGTATTCTGAGCCCCCTGTTTTCTCCTCATTTAACAATCCATTGAAACAGCAGTTTTTCTCCAACAGTAAAATGAAGCAGGCCCCAGCTGCTGTATTATTCAAGACAAAAATTGAGCAACCAGCAGTGTATGATTTCTAACTCCAAAAAACTAGATATTATTCCTGCACTTACACTGTCAATGACAATAAAGTAATAATGGGAATGTGTCCTGGTTTTGGCTAGTATAGAGTTAGTTTTCTTCCTAATAGTTGGGGGGGAGTCAGTGAATGGCTGTGTGGTAGTTTTAGCTGCTGGCTGGGTTAAACCATGAGATTTTATTAAACTAATAGCTTACTCAGTACTGTATTTTCACATATATTCTGAACTCAAACTTTGCGTACTTCCTTATTTTCCATCTTTAAGCAAACAAAACACATTTTGTTAAGACATTTTTTCTCTCCCAGTGTAAAAAAAGAGGGGCACAGACACAGATGAGAAAGTTAAGCAGTGAATTTAGGTTGATAATTTGAGACAATTCCCTATGAAATATCCTGCCTGTAGCCTCAGTGTACCTGGCTCATTCCCACATGCTAATATACCATCTGAAACCAACATTAATTCCACTATTATAATATAAACTATAAAAAAGTTATTCTGTAAACAATAACAGATGTCTGTGCCAAGCTCAAATGCCTCAGTGGCAAAAAAATAGGCAGAAGGGAGAAGCTGGCATTCATGATGCAATTCATTCAGATTCTTCATTCGGTTTATTCATAGCACTTTAAAGTTGCCCCTTTTCCTGTGTTTTCTCTCCTCGTCTGATTAAACTTATGTCTTATGCTATTGTGGAAAGCTGGCTTGCATTTTGTCCCAGAGGAACCACCTGAACCCCTAACCTTGCTGTTTTCTCTTCCAACAATACTTTTTCCCGATATTACCCTTTAACTTCTCATTCTGAGAACATGCAAATCATTTAAGTGCCAACACATAAGTTAAAGTCCTGGCTGCTATCAGAAGTACACAGTTTCTCTACAACTTTCTCCATATGACAAAAAAAAAATTGTTTTCTCTAATTACACACAAAATTCAACTTCTCCCACCAATTAAATACAGGATGATGTTTTCAGAATAGCACTACATTTAAACCAAGATCTGACTCCACTTTTAAAGTTTCAATATACTTAAAACATACAGTATGAAAACAGGAAGTTAACATCACATTTTTAGGCTATATCAGAGGATCAGTACCATTCCTTCTCCTCCTCTGCTTCGAGATCCTTTTAAATACTCATCTATTTAAAAAAATAACAAATTCATTTATGTATGTTATTATTATTTTATAATATATCTTCAATAATCACTTTGTATACTTTGTTGATGGATAATAAGTTTTAAGCACCAGTTCAGCAATAAGCATAGTGATGGAATTGTCAGCAGGAAAAAGCCAAGCAGCTGAGCACATTAAGAACTAAGTAGTAATTCGTGAAGGAAATTTGAGCTGTATATACACAGTTAGCTTTTCTAGCCCACAAGAAATCACTAAATCAAAACACAAAACAAAACTGAAAATCGGTTTATATATTCTGACTCTGAAGCTCCTTTAAGTGTTAGGTAATCAAGAGTACACTTGTTACTCAGATTTTACTTTCTCCCTCAAATGACCCAATTCCAATCTTGTTTCTCCCAAACATATTCCAAGGCTTCAGCAATCCTACCTAACATGCATCTACACCCACAGTTACACCAACTTCCATGGAATTAATAGTGATATAGATTGGAATGAAAATCAAAATCAGGCACAGAGGCTATTTAAAATGACACTTTAATTAAAGCAAATGAAAATTTTGACATTGACTTCCCCTGATTTCATCTTAAACATTTTATCTTGCTCCTCTTCTTGAATTTTTTCTCTTCCAATTTTTCTCTGAAGCAGTTTTATGTAGTATTTTTATTTTTACAAAAATCATAACAAGTTGTATAACATATACAAATAGAAAAAGTTGACGCGTATGTCTCACCTACACAAAAAACAGAGGTCACAGCAATACACATTTTAATATGCTTTTATTATGAAATTTTGCATCTTTACATGAATTAGAAGCTTTATAAACCAAAGATCATGATAATATGGAGAGTTAGTTTATCTCCAGGCATATTTTAATATTTTAGCAGGGTTTTTCCTATTACTTTTCAAATATGCCACACATCTTTCACATTTTTCATGGGAAAAGCCTTCCTCTCCTGATTTTATCTCATTATCATATTTATTATTCCCTTCATCACTATCTACAATTTTCCTATGTATAGATATGTATATACACATATATGTATATATGCAATTGTAATCTGTTCCACACCTTCTGAATATTGTTTAGCTTAAATAAAGTTTACTGAGTCCTTTAATGGGTTATTTTGAGCTAATGTTTCAGGTGACTAGATCACAATTCAAAGGCAATTTTAAAAAGTTTTAAAAATTCTGCCCAACTTTTTTTATTTTGTTTCGGTTTTGTGTGGTTTTGTTGGTTGGTTGGGTTTTTTTGTCTGGTTGGTTTGGTTTTTATGTTTTTTTTTTTTTGTTGGGAGGGTTGGCACGATCACATGTTCCACTTCTCCAAAAAACAGGAGGGAGGTTTTCAAGTAAAACTTTACACCTTCCTAAGCAGGTGCTCAAGTATTCTAACTAGCCTTGCAAGTTTCTATATGAAAACAAACAGCTGTAATGCAAAAGCAAAAGAAACAAGAAAGTTTCTCCATCCATTAGGGAACCTTAAAAAAAGCCAACTAGAAGAGATACTCAACAGCAATTTTTAGTGCGGGCTGAAGCAAGATGTGTAATACCTAACTACTTAAATAGTACCAGTTATTGAGGAAGTAGTATTAGCAGTAGCAGCAGCAGCAGCAGTAGTAGTAGTAATATACTGGTGACTTTATAACAAATATGTGGAATATAATTATTGCAACAATAATTAAAACATGCATGACCATCTGACCTACCACAGAATATCATAATACACTTCCAGCATTTCCAGTAAATCAGACTCACTGGGAAGAGTACTCTTAAAAGTATAGCACTATTCTGGGAGCTGCAAAGAACTTGTAAATTATCCTTTTTTTCCTAAAGTGCAACAAGTTGTTCTGATGTACTATTATATGACAATATAATCCGGTCTGCTGATCAATCAGAACAGTGTTTTAATAACATTATTTTAATGCAATTTTTGTCCATGTAGATGGAAATGAATGATGCTTCAGAAAAAAAATCCTATTTAAGCTGTAAAAATAACAGAATGTAGTACAACACTACCTTATTGATACTACTTACCGATGATGAGCCCAACATAGATTTTGGAGACCGTATAATTCCAGCTATGGAATGACGTATAGTGTCAAATCTTGAGACTTTGTCCTTCTTGTCCTAGGAGAAAAAGCAGTATCTCCAGTGAAAACAAGCAAAGCAGTATGACAATTGACTTACTGGATAACATGGAATGTAGACTACTGGATTTTATCTATATAAAAGATAGGGGCCTGAGCCTCTACTGATACAAACCAGTAAGTGTTAACATCAGTGAGATTAAGGTAATTTATATCAATTTAATGGCTGACAAATTCTTTAATTCTTTAAATATTTTGTGCAATTATTTTAAGTATCACTATTGTTAACTATAAAGAGAACCGAAATTCTTTTGCACCTAAAAACAAAGGACATAATTCTCAGTTCTCCTGAAACACCTATTATTTTAAAAGGACACTGATTTGAAACTGCGTAATTAAAAAACCCCCATATAGTAAAATTCAAAAATACATACATACATTATCTTTACTTAATATATTGTAGGGGTTTTTTTTTCCTTTTATTAACATGTTCTTCTCTAATAACACATATACATAACAATACCTGTAAATATTAATACCAATCAGTGCAAGTTATAGGATCCATTTGTTTTGTGGCACTACTGTAAGCCATAGGTGCAGCCACCATCCGGATTTTAAATTCTGTAAGAAGAGGCTTATAACTGGAACACCGAAACAGCCTTTAAGCATCTCTAGTTCAGTGTAAGTCAATGTAAATTCCAAGATGCTCATAACCTGACTTAGTCCAAAGACTGTATATTTCTTCATCTCTGACTTACCACTAGGTCTCAAAATTAATATCGAAGAATCTTTAAAAAAAATACAAAAATGTATTTTTAACACTGACAAACTGAGTTTATTGCTTGTAAATCACCCTCAGAAACAGCCAAGATATTTTAATGAGTATTTGCAAAGTAATTGAGCCTGAAGCAGAGACCACACATTAACAATCTCATTCTAATTAGCTGTAGGTTACCTAAACTGTAAGAAACTGATAATGGAGATGATCTACAACTGTTTGGTAGTGTTACAAAGAAAATTGCTTTTAAGTTTTGGACATACATCCTTGACTGAAGAAAGTGAAAATTGGATAATGTAATAAATGCAGCTCCAGTTTATTCCAGGACTTCCGAATAACCAACAAAATCCATTCATTCTGCATACAGAATAGACCAGTGTTTCAAAATTACTCCAAAATACAATTTAGTTTACAGAACGTAAGTTAAACATTGTCTTCGTAAAATAAATGTATTTATTTATTTAGTAGCAGAATTCTGCAATGTGCCTTAATTTGTATGCTGTGAAAAAAGAGTGCAAAACCCACTCAAATAGTCAAAACACTAATAGAAAGTTTATTAGTCACTGAAATACTAGTTATCTGTGTGCCCACTGACCCATCAATAACATTTTTATTCCTTTTATCAGACTCAAGTAACATTGTATGTCAACTAATTTTCTTACAATAAAAAACTCTGTCCTGAGTCCTGTTTTTTATTTTTGTAATATTGATGAAATAAACTGGCTACACAAAGCCAAACAAAAAAAATCTCATTAACAACAGTAGTACACAGAGTCTAATTTTACTTGCATGCTGGGAGGGGAATGATCCACTTATTTCACACATCTCTTCAGAAGTGAGCCATGAGATTTAACTGCAATTAAATGTATACTTCTTATATGACAGGAAATATTAAGTTACCAAAAGATGTATGAATTCCACTACAGTTCCTCTAAACAAACTGGGGAGTTTTCTTTCTCTAATAGCATACTTACCTAATGACAAAATCAAACCACAAGTAAGGTTCTACATTCAGAAGTTTCTCATTACAGCAGAATGTTTTTAACAAGAATGTTTTTTGACTCAAAGTACCAGAAAGACTCATGGACTGGGCTGCACTAGAGGACTTTCACAAGCACCACAAAATGATATGTAGAAGCTAACAGTCGCATTAAATAGAATGAGCATTAAAATGCAGATTTAAGGGATAAACTTTGGCTTTGTTCAAAATGTAGTACATGCCCTATTCAAACTGCAATACGTTTATCAACACGGTTTAGTATTTCCATAGCACTTTCCCTCTGACATACTGAAACTACTCTGTATCTTACAGTGATGAAGACCCATAATTTGTCTACAAAGCAGGAGTTACCAAACACATCACAAACACAACTGTAGCCTGCACTGAGTTTATTTATTCGTTTAAGTATTTTTAGGGCACCCTGAATAAAACTGAAGAGCAGCAACAGTGGTCGTTTACGGAATTCTTTTTGCCATTGCCCAGCTGCAGACCACCTTAGAAGGACCCATTAGATCTTGCAGGAAAACAGTTTTCACAGAGAATAAGATATTCAACAGCTTGAAGAGATTTTTTAGTCCGTATTAGGTATACATTTTTTCTGAAACTAGCGTAAGAATATAACCCAGAACAGCCCATCTACTTTTAAATACATATGTGTGTGTGTGTACAATCTTATCAGTTAAGTCAGGGTGTTATTTTAAGTCTGCTTTCCAGTAAAAGGAAACACGCATCACAGCTGTCTTTCAGCGATCTCTACCTTAGCCACATTAAATTTTCAATCTTTCAGCCAAGGCCCTCACAGTTTAGCAAAAGATTTAGTAGGTGCAAGGATTATCATAGAATCATAGAATGGTTTGGGTTGGAAGGGACCTCAACCCCCCTGCTACAACCAGGGACACCCTCCACTAGACCACATTGCCTAAGACTCATCCTTATCTCAGGATATTAAGTTATTTAAAATTTCTGAAGAAAGCTAACAGAAAACAGAAACTCTCTGTGTCGTCAGGAAGAGAAGTTCGTTGTAATTCCACACAATACTCATTTCAACAAACATCACACATCTGACCAACCAGCACAACCATGCTGGCTATGGAGTCACCACATACGCTTCTGACAAACCCGTAAGACATGTTACTATTTGACTAACAAGCTTAAGAAGAACACTGGAAAGGAATTAGGAGTTCTGCATCAAGGATGCTGTAGAGAGCATTATGGAGTAGTATGCTTGATAGCATACACGATGCAGCTACTAAAACATATTGGCTGATTCAGTTTCATTTTGGTTTAAATGAATTACAGAGATTAGCAAAATGGTTGCATGATTTGTCAGTTCCTTTATTTTATACTACACCAATTTCATTAAAAAGAAGACTAATCTGTGGGCCATAATATTTTATGTAATGACTGAATTACTGCAGAATAAATTGTAGTTTACTATTGAGAAGCCAGATATGTAGGAAAATATATACTGTTATTAGAGAACATTTTAAATCTATTTCTTTGACTGTGTTTAAATGTACCTGTGGCAGGAGAGCACATCATACAAGGAATTATGAAAAATGCATTGACTGATATTTCTCCTTTAGGATTAGCCATATTTCTAATCATTCTCCAGAATTAATTAAAATGAATCTCCACCAGACTTGGGACTGGCACTTAGAACAGGTTGTGAAGTTTCTATCCATTGGACTTAGTGAAACTGCTGAATATCCAACGACTTACCCTGGAATGATGGAAGACTGATGAACTTCTATGTGGAATACAAACAGCTGGTTTATGGTTGGGACTTCTTGTCATTATTCTCCTTGGTAAATAAGGCAAAGCACTACCACTTTTATTTCCAAATAAAAGGATTTACTAAGACAAATAACTCTTTTATTGAGAAACTGATTGACAGCAACTACTTGTAACCATCAGATTAGAGTGCTCTGTCTTATTTTCAAGCAACTGGTTTTAGACATAGCAGTGCTATATTTCTTCTGCCACAAAACAAGGAATGCTGAAACCCTGTTCCCAGTTGTATACACCTCATCCAGCCTTTTCATTTCAGTTCTCTTTTTCCTTCTTAATCGTTGAAACAATTACCTCAGCTCTTTTAAAGAGAGGTCACAGCAGAAGACGATGACTTTGGCATTCTTCATTTTACTTTCCATTTTTCTCTTCTGACAAGATGCGGAGAGGAAAAATAAAGCATAAGAACCCAAAACCAAGCGCAAGATTCAGGCCAGTTGAAAACCACAAGGGAAGCACTCCCTACTTTGCTTGAGGATTTCCTCAGGTATATCTTTATATATGATATACTAAAAGCCAAGCTTCTGTGTTCTGTATGTTCACTTTGGGGGATCTTGTGCAACATGATGTCCTGTCAATTTTAATGGATTTTCCACTAGAATTTATCTTCTATGGTCATGTTAGAATCTCCCTTTCGCCAGACATACAGTTCTGTCACTAAGCAAAATCATCACAGATCTTAGAGTGCATGAAAAATAGTAAAATACACCCAGAAGTGTGACACAATCAAAATGACAGGCCATAAGAACCATATTTGCAATGGTATTTTGAATGAATATTTTGAAGCAACAGGGCAAAAAGACTTTGCTTAAAATGAACTGCATTATGTAAAAGCCCAGAAGAGCTTTTTAGCTGTATAAATCCAGAAGAATGGTGTTATCTTGGATGTCATTATAAAATAAAAATAATCTACACTCTTTTTAGAAAAGCAAGGAAGTAAGAAGCTGGAGAGAGAGCTAAGATAAAGATAAAACAGAACAGATGTTTCTGAAAGACAGGCAAATAGTAACACTATCTCTACTGATCAAAAGGGGAAAGATTAGCAATTAGAAGGCCACACACAATGCAGCATATATTGAATATTGCTAAGAAACACTAGCCAGACATGTACATACAGAAGATACAAATAGCCCAATACTTTAATATTATTCCATTCAAAGAAACACCGCCTAATGAGCCAGGTACGAACCATTGGCATGGATATAGAAGTTGAATGTGGGCTTGCAAATTAAATTAGCGAACCTTCACAGGAAATTTAGAGGAAATATGAAGAGGATTCTCCAACTAAAAGAGAAAACACTGTCAGAAGAAAAGGAGATTTCAATTAGAAGAACACCATCAGTGATACCTAAAAGATAAACATGATAGTCCTGTTTCTGAGACTTGGTGAGGGAACTGGTCCTCAGAGATTTTGACGAAAACAATTTCAGTACAGTAAAAGAGCTCTAAGATAAAACCAGAAGGGAGGAATTGCTGGTAGTTATTGCAAATGATATGTTCAATGACCATACAGATTAAAAAGACATACCAGACAGTATATGCCTGAGCAATTAAGATGCTCTCCTTCTCGTAAAGTGAATGCTAGCTTCATTTCTGGTTTGAAGATACGGTTTCCCTGATGAAAAAGGTGACAGAACAACATTCATGTTAAGGTTTCAAATTGAGATAATGGGTAGAACAAGGAACATTTTTGCTTTTAGAAGGCTATAGATGTCTGGCATGAGAATGGAGTTTTGTGATTTATAAGCAAGAATCCTTCAAAGAAGCTTTAGAGAAAAAAAATTTCTAAAAATGATCCTCTGCATTAGTCACTTCAGCAGTGGAGATTAAAAATTATTTAGGAGAGGCTCCAAAAACATATAATAAACTTGGACTATGACTAATTCTGGCCTATTGATGAGTGGATATACTAAGCACAAAATCTTTGTACATCTATTTTATAGGTATTAGCACATAGTAAAGCAGATGTAAATGCTGACACATATTAAAACCTGAGCATACAGTAGAATATACCTGATGTCTCTGAAGTCTATCACTTGATTTCAGATATAAGACTAATCTCATACTTCAAAAAGCTTTTCCTTTTTGGTTTGGTTTTTTTTTTTTTTTTTCCCCCTCAATGACATAACTGGGTATCTCAGAAAGACCATATGTATAAAACCAGATAAAGAATCATGCTATCTTTACCAAACAAACCAGGATATTTATAACTATTAACATGGCACTCCTACACAGAATGAGTTGCTGGCAGAATATGAGCTGATTGTTTGAGCTGAGCAGATCATCTACCTTTGGAGCACCTATATGCATTTTCTTAGTTTGCTATTGTAGATATCTAGAACTGGGAGAAGCAACGGTGCAAAGCCATGAAGATGTAACATAGAGTTACTAAAAATTAAAACATCCAAAACTAATTAAAAATATCTCAAGTACACTGTGAAAATTAAACAACACAGCTATTCAAAAATCATTTTTTGATAAGGTAACATTTTCTGTTTTAAACACAAATAACACCTTCCAAAGCAGCAGAAATGATGCATGACTGACGTACGCATGCTGTAAAACACTGCACTGGAAATAAATCAATGTTCCGCCTTCTGAATTGCAGAGGGTAGTCTGAAAAACAAGACTTACTAGTGTAAAATTTAAGAATATTTAAGACCAAAGATACACCCCAGGCCATGCCAGTGGCCCAGTGTCCTGTAAGAAAAAGAAAATAATTCTTCAGAGCTTATCTTTATCTTCTGAAGATCCGTGGTATAAGATCTGCCTTACTCTAGTGTAAAATGTGATGTTTCTACATGTAACAGTCACGGAAGGATTTTCCTTCCCCACGTTTTTTCAGCTGCTTTCTGAATCTATATAAACTACTACAACCCACTGCTGTAGCAAAAGTTGCACAATTTAATTACGTGTTTTTGAAGAACACATTTCTCTGCTTGCTTTGACTCATCTGCCTACTGTGGTTATTTGATGGCCCCTACTTCCTACTTCTGCAGAGACAGTGAACAACCACTATTCCCTATTCACTTTTTCCACATCACCCAACACATTGCATACATCTTTATCACATTCCCCTTCAGTCTGCTTCTTCAGGTCTGAAAAGCCCAATCCAGTTATTCACTAATACTACAGAAGCTCCTTCACATATTTGAGCATTATTTTTGCCTTTCTGAATTTTCCTACATCAATTTTGTAATTTAGGGAGCTGAAAATAAAAGTGGTTATGTGGAGCTAGACTCTTCTAGGTAGTACACAGCAAAAGGACAAGCAGCAACAGAAAATTTGCATTGAGAAAAATTCCAGTTAGATACAGGGAAAAAAAAAAATCACAGTGAGGATGGTGATCAAATACTGAAACAGGTTGCCAAGACAGATTTCCATCACTGGAAATGCTAGAACCTCAACTGCAACAAGGCATTTCATTTTGCAGTCTGATATAACATCAAAGATGACCCTGCTCTAAGCAAGAAGCAGGACCAGATGGCCTCCCTGAGATCTCTTTCAATTTTAATTATTCTGCAGTTGGGGCATTTGGGAAGCAGGTGTACATCAATTTATATGGTGATGTAATGTTTTCTTCTCTATTCTCTGTTCGTTTCCTGAAAATTTCTAGCATATTCTTTGGTTTTGATCACTAAGTAAATACTGACCTGATATCTTCAGGAACATTTAGACCTTATTTTGAGTGGTAACTAAGAGTTCATAACTAGTAAATGTGACATCAAGCACTGTTAATACAATCTGGTATGCAGGAATGTAATTACACAATATGATGTGTATTAAAAATAAAAAGACTGTTAGAAAAAATATGTAGAATTTATAACAAGTCAAGGAATTCAATCAACTTGCTATCAAAAAATATTTGCATTATTTGCAAATAAAGTTTTCTGCTCTTGTGATTACTTATATGTATATGATTATTTATATACCAGAACCTTGAAGGTGCAACAGAGGCTAGAAAGTAGTTTCTTTTGTTCAGGGAACAGCAATAAGAAAGAGCATTAAACAAGAGATTGGTGAATTATTTGGAAACAAAAGCCTGAAACATTTTGGCAGAAAGCCTCCAGGTTTCAGTAACAGTCTGTGTGAATAAATTAATTTTTAAAAAAGGAGCATGAATACTATGATTGGCCCTTTGCTTTCTTTTTGAATGACTATCAGAACAGAATGTACAGTTGTCTGCACTATGTTTCACATTTTAATTAGAGTTTCAGAGGACCAATTTTTCAAGCTATGTATGAAATGTCAAGGAAATGTCACTTCCATCTCTGAAATGATTAGTAAATCTTCCAAACACACAAATTAGTGGTCTTTAAGAAGGCAGAATACCTCTTAATGGGGGATAGCAATAATGTTTCCAGAAACATGGTACATTTCAATTATTGTATACTAAACAGCCTTTTTATTTAAAAAAAAATATAGGATTTTCATTTCACCTAATTATCACAAGAACGTCAACTATGCTTTGGTGAAGAATGTACTGCACCAAAGCTGAGGCGCTGAGATCCTGTGGAATAATTATTTTTTTGGAAGGAAGAAATAGCCAGAAAAAGGCTTTTGCAAGGCAAATAGAGGTCCCTAAATTCAGTAAGGAATTCCTGCTTCGTTTAATGGATGTATCTGTACACCATAAATCCTAATGCACCTCCATACACCGATTGCATAATGATGCCAAATAAAGGAGAACTGATTTCAGTAAAGGCAATTTAACAAACCAATTCAGACTTCTGAAAGCTTAAAGCCAACTTTAGAATGAATACATATTTTTGAAAAATTAAGTTTAAATGCCATTACATTATGTAACCTGGGAAACATGTCACAGGGAAAATGAAGGCTTCCATCCTACAAAAACCTCAGGCTGGTATGTAAAGTTACATATATGAATTGTTTCACTGATTTCAAGACCACTGTTATTAATCAATAATGCAATTATTAACTGAATGTACAACTAGTTTATTAATTCTTACACTATCACTTTACTAGTTTTAAGTAACCAAAAATGATCAAGTCTCAGTCTGTACAGCACTTGCTATAGCTGTAAGGGAAGTACCTGGTCCTAACATGAACCTTCTCCTCCTTGGTTGTCATTGACACACCACACACCACAGTAAGAGATCCCTGAATATACACACTAGGCCTCTCTTGATCTAGTTCTGTATAATCTCATGAAATTGCAATGGGAGAACATAAACCAGACTACACTGAGTGCTCCTAGTTGTACTGCAGTACCTAATGTTCACAAAAGCAAGAAAACCTACATCTTCTCACATCCTCTGGCAGCTCACCATCAAAAAACCAAGATGGTGACCTAGCTGCTGGTCAAAGTCACCATCTGTCAGGATAACATCTTGCTCAACATTCAGGCTGTGCTGCTGCTCGAGAAAACCAAGAATCACAACAAGCCAAAGAGCAGTGAATGAACTACTGCCACTGTTCCAGGCAAAAAGTGACCAAAACAACCTGAACCACAGTCAAGAAACGATGCCAGGTAAGAGTATACAAATGGAATGGGAATGTATTACATTTCTTCAAATACTCTCCCTGTTTCCAAATATTTTCATCTTCCTAAGCCAGATATAAATTTTAGCCTAGAAACCAGTGTTTATGGTTTGACAGTTAAATATACTAACAACAGAATAAACAATCAGTGAATCAGTGAGATTTCATGAATGTGATTTGAAATGTCAAGAATGTAACCATAAATTTAAAAACAACATAAAGCTCAAAATATTTTAGAGAAACAATGTTAAAAGATCACAAAACATGCAAAGAAAACCAACTGTGAGGAAATTTTATATTTCCATCATGCAAACATTACAGTTTGTCAAATGGCTATGAAAAACACATGCTTTATTAGCTGGAAATACATGTGCATTCACAAATCATTTAAAGTCAACAATTCTTAGGAGAATTTTTGATGCAAAGAGTTTTATTCTGTACTTTATTACTGTATACATCCAGCTGAAATAGGTTCAGGCATGTATAACCCAAATGCTACGGAAGAACAGAGAAATGCAGTAACACTAGAACCGCTGCCCCAGATTTGTAATCAAGGTCAACACTATATCTGTCATTTGAAGCAATTAAGTCTTCAATATGAAATATGTTTTAAAACTGGTTATATACGTGTATACACACACACACAGATTAATCTTATCATCCCCCTTTCAAGCTAAAAAAACAAAAATCAAAACCTGGGCTGGAAAGAAAATTCTTGATAAGGTAATAGCACTAATGGATTTATTTTAAATACACACACGCATTATGGTGCATTACTAGCATTTGGAAAACTACATCTCTATTTGACTAAATTGTGATAAAATATCACTGATCAGTTTTCCTCCACCAAAGATGGACATTAGTATATAAAATAAATTCCATGTCCTGTTTTCATACACTCATTTCTATGAGTGTTTTCATACACCCATTTTTCCACAAAAGTGTAAAGGCAAACAGTGGTTTTGGCACTTGTTAACAAATGACAATATTCCGTAACAGCACTTCCTCACTTGAATGGTAAAATTTTAGGTGGCCAGCAGATAGCGTAACATTTTAAAAAGCTAGCATCTAACTCTTCAAACTGATAAATATTACTTAAGGACTAAGAACTTCATTACAACCACTGACCTAATAAAAAGAGGTAGAGTCATCCCTGCTGACCCATGTTCAAGGGAGCCATCAAAACAGGGCAATTTTAACAGAGGAAAAATGTGGTGAAAGACAACTATATGGGCTAATAATACAAAGCCACAGGTGAAGAACCTCTAGGCTACGTTTCACATGAGGGATGAACAATTTTACAGTGCAGGTGGGTGAAGTACTAAACCATGCATACAGTGCACAACAGAATGAACTCAGCAGATTAAGCAGATATAAATACAACTTCCAGGCATTTTTATGTGAGGATCTGGACTGTTGAACATGACAAGTGTTGCACAAGATGGCCAAAGCCCCTCAATTCCTTCTGGTCTCTACAACAGTCAGCAGCTGAAGTAAGGAAATTATGAAGATCACCTGCAGCTACCACAAGCATGTTGGTGAATCCCTGGAGAGCAGTGTACATGCCAAAGAATGCCACCTGGAACTGGAAATTATCTTTACTAACCATAAACTTAAAATAATAGTAATAGGCTGGCCAGAAATGTCTGTATACTTACATACCCTGCAGAATGAGAAAAACAAACCATTCTCCTTTTCTCACTATTAGTAAAACCCTGTTTTCTGGTTATTTTGAACTTCCAAAATTCCAGATAGGAAGCCAAGCCACATTTCAGCAAGGCACAACACATTAAGTGTTTTCAATCCTTTATTCCTGATCTGCACAGGCAAAGCTCCTCTGGTGCCACTAACTACAATGTCATCAGTATCCTGATGAAACATGATCTCATAGAGCAAATCTGTCTGGCAGTTTGTAGGGAGGGGATTAGAAGGCAGCAAAGAGAAAAATTACAGCTATGAGCTACAAGCAGATGAATTATTGCTGCCGTGGAAGCTGGCCAATACAGAAAAATACAAGGAATACAGAGCAAAGATATGGGCCCAATGAGAAGGACTGTTTAGGGGTTTCTTCCTAGAAAGAAGGTGCATAAAATGAAAACTGAAGCTACAGGAGCAAGTAGTCTGTGCATCAGCCAACACAGAAGAGCACTGTGCCAACTGGGGGTTATGCAGCCCAAAAGATATCTGAATACAGTATTTATAAACATAGCATGAACTGCATACAGCATGCTGTTAGTGACTGCGCTTAGTATACATGTGAATTACTTAAATTAGAATGCATTACTCAGTAACAGAAGGAATGACGTAGCCTTTCCAGATCTTACTAAACATATATTCAAAAAGCTGTAGTTCAGATTTCGTTGCTTTTTAGACACAAATACACACAGTAATGCCTGCTAAAGAAATGTGTCTGACAAATCTAGTGGTGGAATCCAGATTTTAGGCATTTAAGCCCAAGAAAGTCTGGTCCCAGGAAAAGGATTAGAGGCGTTGAAACAGCTATACCCTGAAATGCCAACAGTTGCTAGGGTGACAGTGGCCAGAAGTCAACATGTAAGGAAGGAACAGAGAACAGAGAACAAGAACGCCCTCTCTATATTGCATGACCTTGAAATCGACAAGTAACCTTACGTCCCTGCAGGGTTCACAAGACACCAAGCACTAAATATTCAATAGCTGCAGACTCCCAGGCTGTAGGCAGGGACTTGCAATCCAACTTTAACAGAGGTCTATGCACACCTACAGAAGACAGTACTTCACTGAGGGTGGGGATGACCCCCAAATTTCCCAACCTCAGAGAAAGTTCCCAGAGTCCTGTGAAGAATCCAGTCACCCCAGCCACACACTACATGAACTCACGAGAGGTACACTGTCTATAAGTTTATTATCATACTGTTCTGACAGGTAACATTTGCTGGATTCTGCTCTCTCCACACTGCCACCCAAAACCTGACACCTACCTATGAAGATCCCTCTTATAACTCATTGACTGACTCATTGATTGGCTTTAATGAAGCCACCCTGGCAAATGCTACGTCAAGCAACGTGAAACAGCATTACACATTATGTGATCTGACAGGATCTAAAGACTTTTTCTTCCCTAATAAATAGTGTTATTAAATATAGACTCCCGATAGTATCCTGTTTTGAAAATCATATTGTAAGAGGATGCATTTGCTTTATCAGAGTAAAACAAAGCTTCATAGAGTTAACCCCAAACAGCTTCAGTGAGATGGGACACAACAGGTTCTTAGCCAGATTCACATTTACGTTAGCTGTATGAAAGAATAAAACTGATCCTTTCATAAACAGAAAGATTTTGTAGTATGACTAGATTCAAATTTCATCAGGTATTTCTGTTTGACAGCTAGCACAGTCAGAATGTGATATTTGCTTTTGGTTTTCACAGATCCCTGCATTAGTTTATTAACAAAATCAGCTTGCATATTAATAGATAAAATGGTAGAGCAACTTTGTGACAGCTGCAACATACAACTTCAGCAGCATATCTGAGGTAGGCTTAATGAATAATCTTCGTAGGGTGCCAATTTAAAATTAAGCTTTTATTTGTATAAGTAATATATACTGGCATAACTACCGGAAATATACTAGTATTTTTGTTCAGAACAGACATGCATAATACACAAATACCCACTACTTTTTCCAATAAGGGAAACAGCAAACCAACAGCTGTTTCTACACCTTAAGTAAACACCACCACAAATACCCACCAATTTAAACAGCAGAAGAACAAAAATGTAAATCCAACAAATAGTGTTCAAATTCCACTCTGGGTAAAGTCTATGGTCCACTGAACTCCTGTCATAGCTCAGATCACAGCTGTATAAACCATAAACACAAACAAGATTATTCTGAAAATACAGACAGGAGGAAAGACTCAGTGTGCAAGACTTGGTAATGGTACCAGAGAGTAACAGATTTCATTCCTACCCAAGGTGAAGTTCATAAACTGTATCTAGCACAATGAGCCAAAATAAATTAGGTTGCATTTCTCCTGCAGAGTTACAAAAAGACTTTGAATTGTTAATGCTCAGTGATCAACAGAAGAAATCTTCAACATGTTTCAGTCATTACTGATTAAAAGGGGATTGTCCAACCAAGGGGTCTCTCCTCAAAGTTCAGCAGTATTACCTATTAAGCATTCTCAAGCTGCTTGTCAAATTGAAGACCAGCCTTCTCTGTTACAGAAGAAACTTCTTTGACTCCTCTCCAAATAAGAATCAATAATTGCTACAGATTATGGACATAGGTATACATCTCAATGTGTCAACTTAGTAAGTACGTTGAAAAAAATAACTGAGATGATACTTCAGTGATCTTGGTTGAAAATCCTTATTTCCTAACTAATTTTTATCAAGATCAAATTGTAGACACAATGATCCATATAAACAGTGTTAATTTACAAATGATACATATGAATCCCACAGACTGAACAGATCAACCACACAAAAGCAGCAAGGGCCTGAAATAGGCCAAAACTTGATAATACACAGCCACAGCTTTGGATACTACCACAGTGGCTCCCAGTAGAGCTCTTCTAACAACCACATTGGTGACCTTAAAGAAGATGTTTCCCCAACAAGAATAGCCTTAGAAGAAAACAGTCACATTTTTCAAAAAGCTACTTCATTGCCCCATACAAAAATTACTTGAAGACAAATCATCCCTCCATTAATGGTACCTATGTAGTTGTCATGTATTACTGTAGCCTGGAACTTGCATGAACGATCACTAAACAAGTACAATTACACTAATGAGATCCTATTACGTAGGAAATGCTCACAGTTCCCACTTGCAGGTTTGTCTTTTTATCCTCACCACAGAGATAACAAACATCTCCCCTTTATGCTATAATACCTGCTAACTTTTACAGCAAACTAGTTAACATAATAAAACTGAATTTATATCAGCTGTTCTGAACCTTCATTTTCCTTGAGGATTGGGACTTCTCTTTCAAACTAATGAAAGACTTCTGTACCTAAAAGTCTCTTTTTTTTTTTTCAAGGCAGAAGTTATTTTTAATTTTTTTTAGTCGAACTCTCTGAATATATCTTCCCTCGCTTAAAAAATATACAAAATTCACATCCTGTTTAAGTACAATGGTATACCATCACCACAGTGTAATGCCTGCTCAGTCACACCAGCTTCTCCTGTATTGCAACATTCTCTGCTCACCCAGAATGAATTCAGTATAACAATGAACAAGTTCAACTGCTCTAGAGAGCTGCTAGCACAGAAGATGAAAACTTCAGCTTACCACTATACAGAAATTGTCAAGACTATCAAGCATCTCATTTTAGTCTCCCTGCCCCAATAAATTCAAATTTCCATTTCTCTCTCTCCTACCTACAGCTCATTGTTTTCATTTTTATCACAAAGTAAATGCTAAATACAGGTTTCCAGAGGGAGATAATTTCAGTTATGTTAGCCATTATGGAAGTCCACATTGTCACAAATTTTGGCAAAATTAGGTAAAATCCATTTAAAGGGAGAATAACAGAACTTTATATTACATATAACCACAAACATTAGGTGATTTTATTTCATCTTAGTACTTGAAGTCATGATCTGGAAAACAAGTAATTTGGAGGAACATCAAAGCCAAACATTGGCAGATACAGCTCCTAATTCTTTAACTTCTCAGGCTATATCACTTGTATTCTGTATTTTCCTTCACTATACTATTTATGCTCTGATTTAGCACCTAACACATCACTGTGGCAACATGTTTTGAAAAAGGCAATGCCACAGTCTCATGGAAATATTCACTCTCATGGAATTATACTGACAACCTGTAAAATAGCACATGCATCTTGAAATTTTCAAGTTGCTTCCATTTTCTCATCCTCTCATTCAACTAATCTACGGAGCAACAAATTAAAGCAGTTACTTCATTCAGCAAGCAAGTAAGCATTTATTGGAATATTAATGTCATGGTCCTGAGGGCACCAATAGGCTTCAGTGGCCCTGATCAGCCTCACTTGAAGATTCCCACCACCCCTGCCCATGTGCCCACCAGCCCCATTTCTGCTCAGTCCTGAGCACGATGTCCTGGCCCTGAGCTGTATCATACTACCCGTCTCCAGCTTTGTCTCTGGCCCTGCCTCCTGGATGGATCCTTCATATGTATGTATAGCTATCTCCAGTCCTGTGTCCTGGATGGACTTTGGACACAGATTATAAACCTGTCTTTAGCCATGTCTCTGCCACTTCCTCCTTTTGTTCCTGTCTGGACTCCTAGTTGGACTCTTAACCTGATTCATTGCTCTGCTGTCTCTGGAGCTGCCCATGGACCCTGTTAACATCTGCTCAGACCCCATGGGATGGCACCCCACCAGTGAGGGCATTGCCCAGCCTGGGGTCATCCCCATCTCCTGGAATACCCCCCCTATTCAAGCAGCTGGCCCTTGCTGGATCCTAACAACCATTTAGGACTCATTTCCTGTCATATCTCTGGATATTGCCTATGTGAGGAGATTTTAAAGTGCAATCAAATCTCAAAGAAAGAAAGAAAGAAAAAAAGAGATTTTTTCCCTCATAATTTGATTCACATATATCACAAGTTCCTGTGATACACTGAGGCAGGAAATATCTACAATCTCACTTCTCTCAAAATATCATGTTTATTAAACTTAATAAAGCTGGCAAATATTAATAAGAAATACCTGTTTCAACTGGTTTTAATAACTCCCTAAAAGGGTTATTAGAAAAGAAATCATTTGACTAAGAAATTTACTTGCTCATGTAAATGCTTACTAGGAACCAAAGGACCAGTTAGAAGCACCTGGTAAAGAGATGATCTAAATTCAGGATCTCACAGATGTTAATTTGAACTTTTTTCCCCAGAATAACCTCCTCTGCTTTCTCTCCAACTGAGAGAATCATAATACCTTCTGGAAAAGGACATATCTGTTTGTTTTGTTTGGGTTTTTTTTAAGCAAATGTCTTTTATTAAAGGTACCAAGTGAAACTAAGGAAAACTTTCAGGCGGGCAAGTCATTCTTAGCTACTCTATCCTGAATTTGGTGGGTTTTGAGTTGTACAGATCTATAACCTAGTTTCCAGACAACAAACTCTCGCTTTCTGCAATTAAAAAGCTTGTAAAAACCCATAAGATTAAAAAAAGTGCTTTGCTTGCAGAAAAATTCTGCAGCGACTTCCAGAAAATTAACCTGCTTTTGACCCACACAATCTCAAAGATCAGAATATCATTTGATTAAAAATAGAAGTAATTCATCAGAGTTCCAAAAGTGTCCCAAAGTGCTTCAATCACTTTTCATGCATTTTGGCTGTGATACTCCAAGCTTTTTTTTTCTTAGGATGAGGACATTAGTTTCAGAAACTCCTGGATATCTACTATTATCTTAATGAAATTATCATTGCCTTTCTCATACTACCTTAATACAACAGCCAAATAAAGATAAGTTTCCTGTGGCCTGTTTCTTTACCTCTCTCAAAAGAAGCTGAAATAACTAATCTTGGAATTTTTGACCAGATTACAGTGACTATCACATCTCACATGGGACTTTCACTTTCCCTAATATTAAAGACTTTTTTGAGCCAAGAACTTCAAAGTGTCTGTTGGAAATTGGGCTTAACCTGGTTGCATATTAGTATCTAGTATTCTTTATGGCTTAGGTTATCCTAGACATCTACATGGGACTGGCAGACATGAGTCACCGCTTGATGTCAGGCAGGAGACCTTAAGTAATCTAAAACTGGCATTAATGTTGATGTTCAGGCACCTGGATCCCAAGAAAACAAAAAATTATCTAGTCTGTATCTTACGGGTAGCGCTCTGAAAAATGGATTAGATTGCCATTCAGTCTGTAGCAGGCAAGAGCTTCCCCACTTGGCAGAAAAGAGCAGAAGCCACAAAGCAAACCATAAAATCATACACTTCAAGTCTGGCAATAAACTACCAGTGGCACTAGATTAAAACCATAAATTCTAATTCCAAGAAATATTTTATAGTAGATTTGAAGACTTTTAGAAGCATAATTGCATTTAAGAACAAGAGTATTTTTAGTCAGCCACTTAGAAAAAAAGAAAAGGAGAGCGATGATTTAAAGCAGCCAAATTCTAACACGTTATTTCCTGTGTGCTGTCTAGAGGCTATGAGAAGTTAATAATCACACTAATTCAGTCCCATTGCTATGAAAAAGATGCAAGAAGCCCATGGTGATAATTTTGGCAGAAAATTACTACTTTCCTCCTAGCACAGAGGGAAACATTCCAACATACTGAAACATACACTGGATAGCAGTATACTATTTCTGTTCAAAGGAAAACTTCTGAGTGAAACTTTCCTAGTTCACACAGAAGATTTTGACTGAAATAACAAATCCTCAGTAGGTATGCAATGCTGCAACACTACTATGATGAAGCCTTCCTCCTCAAGGAAAATTGAAAGCTCTTGAAATATTTTTGGCAGTTCAAAAGAAGTATATGTACTTATCTCAAGTACTTATACTCTCCTTTATACAGACAGGGTAAAGTAATTCTGCACTTAAAATATTCTGAGTTTTGTTTACTCTGAATGAGCGACCTCCCTCAGCACCTCCCAAAGTGCACTCACATTTCTAATTCTGCCTTTCCCAAAGACGAGGTTATTGATAACACTTTTTGATAGGTCATATGCTAACCTTAATAAATATATAATTTCTGAGCCTTACTCTATGAAAAGATCACTGCCAGTTTAATCTTGTACTTCAGAAGTTTCTCAGCATGTTCACTGGAAATAGGCTTTACAACTCTATTGACTTCCCATCTTGTAAATTCTGGACCTTGTAAATTCTGGATCTTGTAAATTCAGTAATACCCATGTGGGACAAAGTATGACTGAGTTTATTTGTCTATTACTTAGTATTTCCTTTTGGATTGTTCTTTCTCTGACATGTGTCCGTCAGGCAAGTAGGATTTACACAGGGAAGAAACAGAAGCTAGATCGTACTCACTCTGAGAGCAAGAGGAACAAAGTTTATCCTCCACACTTCCTATAAGCATCTGACATTTGGAGCATTTTTGCTCCATGTTAAGTTCTGGCTGGAAGCCAGAAACACAGGTCTCACCCAGCAAGCTTGGAAAGTGGCCCAAAGCAAAGATCACTTAGTTGAACTTCAGCTGTTCAGGCATCCAATAAATACAACTGTTTATTTCCAAGTCTTTTATGAATTAATAGGCACAATTTCTACAACATGACTGCACTGGCAGCATTTCCTCTGCTGAGACAAAAATAAGAGCAAGGATAAGGATACCAACACTGCACAGTTGGCCCTGTTTCTATTGATAAGAAACTTCAAATCTACCACTTCCTAATACATGCCCTCATATAATCTTAGTTTTATAGAAATGTCAAGAGTCACAAATTAGTAGATAATTACTTACATGGACAGATAAACAAGGGAACTATTTGGCAATGCATTATAAAGCACAGGAATACCTCAATTCTTCTGAGTCATTAAGAAAAAAATAATTTTATCTCTAACATCAAGCTTTCTGCTACTGCTGCAATGGCTGTCACAGAACCTAACAGTTTCCCTGCATCTCTCTGAAAATAAAGATCCTATATAACCTGAGACAGTATGGGAAAAGGAGACCCACTAGAGTGTGGGTACATCTCTCAGCGGATTCTGTTTCAGGGCCTTATGATACATGATATAAAATGCATTTAATGAAGTATCTTTAATCACATAACCAAATCCTGTAAACGCTCTTTCACATCTATGCAACTGACTTTAAAAAATTTTAAACACACAAATTTATTAAATTTGTCAGTTATTTATTGAAAATTCTGAAACATTTGCCTCAAACCCAAACTTGCAGAGCATGACTCTAAGACTATTAGTTTGTTGATCACACTGTTAGAAGGAGCACTGAGTCACAGATTCTAGAAAGCAGGGATGGAAATACAAAGCATTCACATTATGTAACTAAAAAGGTACTTTTAGAATAATTTACAAATAATGCAACTAGCACTTTGGCACAGTTTCATGCATTTAATATTTTTTCTTCCATAACCCCTGAGAACTTTTTTTATTTGCCACAATCTTCATCAAAAGCTGGCTGATCTTACTTGTAAAGCACTCACTAAGAATAGAATCTCTGAAGCTTTTAAAAAGGAACGATAAATAGTTAAGCCAATTAGATATGCAGTGAACTTTTATGTTTTTTTCCTTTGGGATTATTCTGCTACAACAGAGAAAACCGGATTTCAAAAATGTAAACTCTCTAGTACCTATTTTCTGTTGCCCCACTGTGTACAGTTTTAAGCTGAGCACTCTCCTGGAGTAAGCTATATCCCACTGGCTGTATCATGATACCGTGATGGTTCAGCTTCTTTCTGCCCTGTGTACCTTTCATGAGTTCATGTTATCAGAGACACTACAGTCTCCTTCCTGACTCATCTGCACTCTGGAGCCTTCCATCCTGACAACCAAGCTGTACTGGAAGTGCAGCAGGAGCATATGGAGAAAGAACAGTGACTTTGTACTGTTGCTCCATGGGCAGTATAGCTGCACAGCTCTCTTAGTTGGCTTACATGCTGTTGAAGACTATGCATTAGGGTCTTTCTACATTACAGTTGTATTTTATTATTTGTAAAAAAACCTCAAAAAAATCAAAGCAAAACAAAGAAAAACCAGTATTTCAGATTTTTTAGATGTTAGATAGATGAGAACACACAATTTTTCTCCACATTTCTGTGTCTCATATGTGTTTTTTTAAACATATGTAGTGATGAAAAATTTTGATTATTCAGTCATAACTAATCTTCTGGCACTGAGCTCCACCTGCTGACAAGTCTTTCAAGTATTGCAGAGTCTGCACACCAAGTCTCAGCTTTAACAGTAGTTCCAGTATAATGCTGCAATATGCAAAATAAATCTACAGGAAACATTTCTACAGTGAGAAAACCAGTGAGTTTTAAATATGTATTCTTAAAACTAATAAGTTTGCACCTTTATAATATTTGGTTTTACCATGTAAGGAAAAAGGAGAAGATACATTAAAGTGGCATACAGATTTCATTGTATTATTGCCAAACAAAATTAATTACTATTTTATATTAACTAAATGTATCGCCAGGCTTAAGCACTCCCTGAAGATTTCCTATTCTGTAACAATTTCCAAGTCAATACTGATGCTGTAATTTTAAAGTCTTAATATGAAACGCGAACTACCATCATTGTACTTAATCATCTAAGTAAATAGTTAACTGGCACTGCAATATTCCAAATATTCCTGATCTTTTATTTCTAATCAGATCATTAGATATATAAAAGTTTTGTTATTGTTGTTTTCTTTGTTTTAATAATGGTGGACTACTGCCGTGCTCTGTTGATCATATTAATAGCAAGAACAGCATATGTATCTTAGGACAAATGACAGTCCATACATGCATTGACTGAACATCTAAACATTTAAAAATGAGTTCAAGCTTCAAGTTACTGGTTATTTTTTCTAAAATGGCATAATATATAACAATTTGGAAAAAATATAACATTTTGAAAAAAACCCAACCTGTTTACAAGGAATAACCAGCTTTTTCTTAGTATCTATCTCCTTGCTTTAATACGAATGTAGAAGAAAAAGTTAGCTATGATTCTCCCAATTACATAGTGCATAGTATCATAACTGCATAACTCTAAGGGCTCAAAGACATTATTTTAAACTCATAGCACCTTCACCATTAAAATTATCTCTGTCTTGCATGGTTATCTCAGTAGAAAGGGATAAAGACAATATGTTTTATTTTTTCCACATACGATGCCAAATTTTTTAAATGCAATATTCAGGAATGATCAAAAATTGACACAAGTCAATTATGATTTTGTCATTCTTAGGAAAAGAATTTGTAAAAAGAAGTGTTTACAATGAATTTCTGACAAGGAATAAATAACCACTTTGAAATGTAGTATCGGACAACATTTAGATGAACTGCTTTTAGATAAAGAGGAGAAACCGAAACAGATTTATAGCTGAAGAAACAATGATCCTCCTGAATGACACCAGGATGAGCAATCAGCAGCAAGAACATTTCACTTCTGATCATTTAGCACCTGTATGATTTAAGGAGTTTTACTAAAAAAAAATCCCATTAGAAAAATCACCAGGGTGCTTATTTATACAAACAGCCCATCAGTGTACTATTTTTTCATCTTGAGATACAGTCCAGACTGCCCTCTCAAGGTACACCAGTTTGAAAAAAGTTTAAATTAGACTGCAGTTTTATCTACCACTTTTTAGTTGATTTTACTAGCACAGGGTATCAACAGTTAAACAAAACTTAAGTGGTATTTGCCTGTCTTAAATAAATCACTCAAGGGAAATCACCCAGCAGTTAAGTCATATTCCATATTTTTCATGGTGCATACAAATTAAGAGATTAAATTCTCTGAAGTCACAACAGCGACTTTTTCCGTAACCTCAGGACGTTTAATATATGCAAAAATGTATTTCTTGCACCATTCTAGAAATATCAGCACATACCTCTTCCAGTAAAAGAAAGATAAATTATCATAGATAACTTTCATTCAAAAAAAATTAAAAGAGGTCAGAATTCTTCACTGTGTATTGTACATATATGCAAGGATTATTTTCTTCTACCTATTGAAACAGAGATTTGGACACCAGAAGACAGACTTTAGTAATCTCGAACTGAGGTGGAAGAATACCATTCTCTTGATTAGACTCAACAACTCAACTAAACCTTACAGACAATATTCACTAGCACTACTACAGGGTATTACATGAAATAACTAACAAGATAGCCTATGACAAAAAGATTCTAAGCCTCCTAATCTTTCACAATCATTATCATGATTCTTCCTTTCTCCTTCATCTTTTTGTGCTTTATCAATTCCTCCTAGATCATGACAAGCATACAAGCTTTGTAAAATAATGTTTTGTGCCAGTGAAAATGGCAAACACGTGCCAGTGCCTTGTAAATATTAAACAGTAGTAGTGGAAGCAAGACCATACTGACAATTAACTATAACTGTAGAATGGGAATGGAAAAAAAACCAAACCACAAATAGAAAAACAAAAGCATTTTTCTGAGATATAACCATTTCATTATCATTTCACTAAGCTACCGCTCTATGGGCCAAAAGAAATGGCAGGCTAAACCTCTAAAGAAAACAAGTCACATGCATCTCATATATGTCAAACCTAATCCATAAAAGTAAACACTACTGCTTGTCCCTTTAGTAAACAGGTACTGTTTGTTTGCTTTTTTATGTGGCCTACTATCTCTACACATAGCTGCATACAATTAAGAAAAGGAAGTCACACAAAATATTAGCAAAGTACTCATTTGAAATATATGGGGTCTCATCAATAGCACCAAAGTTTCCTTTTGATTATTAAGAGCATGCAAACAATTAAAAATAAGGTGCAAAGAAACAAGTGTTTGCTTCTGTTTAAAGAAAAAAGTAATTACAGTACATGAAATTCATTTCTCAGTTACAGGACATGAAATGCATTTCTCAATTACACAGTGCATGCAGTGATTCCAACAGCTTTTAGTGTTAGTTTTCTATCTACAACCGTGAATGTATTTCTTCAACACAGCCAATGAAAACACCAATAGATACTCAGTCATGTTTGCTAAATCTATGTAAGGACTTACACTTTTGAATATAAAACAATCTAAGAATCTAAGTATCAAGTGTACAGAAGACCAAACCAGGTCCGCAGACATACAGAGGGTGTTACAAGTTCTTTTAACTTCAAAAGAATCACACAACTGAACTGTTTTTCTAAACAAGTCTCCACAAATGCAAAGTGAAGTTTATTCACTTCAGTCATCCCTGCGAGTATCTTGAGACTGATCCCAGGACTAAAGTACAATAGCAAGGCTGCACAATTCAGCAAAACAGATGTAAAACTTACCATAGAAGTTACTGATCTAGCATCTTCTTCATAATTCACTACAGGTGGTGGCTCTTTTCCATCATTTTCTTGAACCTTTTGTTCCAGTAGTTCTTTCTGGGCTGCAAATTTTGCCTCAGAGCACCTTAACTGCTGAACTGTTTGCTTAAGTTCTTCCAGCGCTTGCTTTTGGCTCAGCAAGAGTACAATACTGCAGAGAAAAATAACAAAGAATTTAAAAATACATGATTTAAAATACATACCTTGTTTCATAAAAGATAAAAAAAACAAAAGGCAAAAAATAAAGCATGAAAAGTCCTCAACAGAATTATTTGCTCAAAGGCATAAACACATGAAGCAATTCTAGAAAATTTTCAAAGCTACAAGACAATGCAAACACCTACTTCACCATTTCTTTTCTCAATCTATCACAAAAATCATGCTGTAATACCTATAGATGAAGCTACTATTTTCCTCCACTTTTAATTGAATTTACAAACACTGGGGTTCCCTATCCTTTAGAGAAGAAATAAATTTTTAGATTATGATTTTCAGTGATGAGAAATCTGGTGCAATCCACACAGTTGTTGTAATAATAATTTGCACTATTAAACTCACCTTACATCCAGAAGGGCGAAGCTCAGCATCTTGGGTAAGGCTCAACAATAACATAGGGTCTACAGCTCTTGCAACTGAAGTGGACCCCCTCACTTTCTTTCCTGACCATAGCCTTGTATTGCACCAACATCATAACCTCTGGCTCAAGAAGTAAGATTTCATTTATTGCTCAACCACCTTTACCTTTTGTCTTGTCTTGCAGCACTGATGCTGTGCCATATGCTATGACAGCAGTTAAGAACATGCAAGTTGGACAAGATCTTCTAGGGACCACAAGTATATGCAAAACAATCCTGACCACTCTGCACTGTAGCTAAAGGGTGAAAACGAGGTCTGCTAGAGGAAGGCATGATCAATGACAAATTAGAACTGAAGTGATTTCAGGAAAACTTTTATCTTACAACTAGAAATCTAAGCCAGATTTCATGACTTTTAACAAGACCTACAGGTACTGATGCAGTCTGGACTGAAATCACCTCCTGCGACAGGATCAGTCCCTACCCACAGCAAGAAACACATGGATGGTCTGAACTATTTTCAGAGATAGATAACTGATAACAAAACAACACGGGGTGCGGGGAGGGGGTGCAAACAAGAAAAGAAAAAACCCCAAACTCATCTAGTTGAAATACCGTACAAAGTTTATCCTTTAAGTAACATGCAGCAAAGAACGTAAGGCAAGAACCAAAAAATTTGAAAATATACTGCGAGTACATGTGAAGATCAATGAAAGAACGGGAAAGTATCTAAACAAAACATTGATATCGTAAACACACATAAAGTTTTGGGTATGAAAGAAATACTACCCAATGTATCGAGCTATAAGATGCCTTCAAACAGCTTCAAGACTTCTTCAGTGAATGAAAACAGGATTACCTTGAGGACTTGCATTCCAATTCACCGGTAATGTAAACTAATACACGTTACTAAGGTTATGACTGACTGCAACAAGAATCAGAAAAACATCACTACAGACAGACGGCTTCTTTACCTATTGTATTAACTTCAGTTTAGACTGTGATGTGAGTATTTTTTCTAACCAGAGGTAGAAAACCTAAAGATCTTGTGAATGATTCTTTATAATAATGTTTTATTTATGGGTCTGTAAAATACTCATTAATCCCTTGCCTTCATTATATACTATGCAGTACCACAGGGTATCAGATCTACATTCAGTTTTGTCAAGAAAATGCAATGAAGAATGAACTTAATCTGACAAGTTCCAAACATATAATTGCATAAGAAAGATTACTTCTTGCACAGGATTCTGGAAAATCTGTCAAAAATTATATCTACACAATGAACTCTGTCAAACAGAGAGGCAATCTGAACTGACTCCTTTTCTTCCATCAAGCTGAAGTTTATCATACTAACCAAATGTCCACTTCTTGAGCCATCCCAACACTATGACAATTATATTAAACTAATGGACCTGCTCAGTTCTGCAATGAATTAGGATTTCCAGTGGGTAAGGGTTATTTTAGAGATGGGAAACTAACTTACAGTTGTTTTTCACAATAATCACTTCCCACAAAAGCAGAACAAGATTAATAGAGATTATTTCTTATTTATGTCTTAGGAATTGCTTTATAGACATGTGTTGGGTTTGCGTGGCAAGCTTTTGGGAGCGGGGGGGGCTAAAGAGATGGCTTCTGTGAGAAGCTGCCAGAAGCTTCCCCTGTGTCTGACAGAGCCAATGCCAGCCAGCTACAAGACGGACCTGCTGCTGGCCAAGGCCAAGCCCATCAGCGCCTCTGTGATAACATATTTAAGAAGGGAAAAAAACAGTGAGAGAGAGAGCTTTTGCAGCCAAAGAGAGGAGTGAGAAGATGTAAGAAACTCTGCAGCCACCAAGGTCAGTGCAGAAGGAGGGGGAGGAGGTGCTCCAGGCGCCGGAGCAGAGATCCCCTTGCAGCCCGTGGTGAAGACCATGGTGAAGCAGGCTGTCCCCCTGCAGCCCATGGAGGAAGGATGAGGGGGTGTAGAGATTCCACCTGCAGCCCGTGGAGGACCCCACATCAGAGCAGGTGGAGGCATCTGAAGGAGGCTGTGGCCCATGGGAAGCCCGTGCTGGAGCAAGCTCCTGGCAGGACCTGTGGAAAGAGGAGCCCATGCCAGAGCAGGTTTGCTGGCAGGACTTGTGACTCTGTGGGGGACCCACGCTGGAGCAGTTTGCTCCTGAAGGTCTGCACCCCGTGGGAGAGACCCACGCTGGAGCAGTTCGTGAAGGACTGCAGCCTGTGGGAGAGACTCACGTTGGAGAAGTTCGTGAAGGACTGTCTCCTGTGAGAGGGACTCCATGCTGGAGCAGGGGAATGATGAGAGGAGTCCTCCCCCTGAGAATGAAGCAGCAGCAGAAACAACGTGTGATGAACTGACCATAACCCCATTCCCTGTCCCCCTGTACTGCTGAAGGGGGCGGAGGTTGAAGCTGGGAGTGAAGTTGAGCCCGGGAAGATGGGAGGGGTGGGGGGGGAGGTGTTTTAAAATTTAGTTTTATTTCTCATTCCTCTACTCTGTTTTGCTTAGCAATAAATTAGATGAATTTCCTCTCTAAGTTCAGTCTGTTTTGCTCATGACGATAATTAGTGAGTGATCTCTCCCTGTCCTTACCTCGACCCATAGCTTTTCGTTATACTTTTTCTCCCCTGCCTAATGAAGGAGGGCAGTGATAGAGCAGCTGTGGTGGGCACCTGGCCCCCAGCCAGGGTCAACCCACCACAAGACACTTTTCCCTCAAATTATTGTATTTTGAAATTTCATTTTGACTTACTCAGATTTCTTTTCACAAGTCTTAGAAGACTCTTCTATTTTTTTCTCCAGTTCCAACACAAGTTCCTCTTTGCTCGAAAGGGTTTGCTGTGTCTGAATTAGTTCTTCTATTACTGTTTTTAACCTGTAAGACATAGATTTCAGAAATCCATGTTTTGAATATACAAACTGTATATATCTGGAAACACTATATTTTTTTTTCCTGAAGATGAAAAGGAGCATTACTCTTGAAATTATCTTACTCAGTGCTTGATGACCCTTTTTTCTGGATACACCTTAATATTATGTTAACCCGCAGTATTACAGATCCCATACTAGCCACTGTATACATACAAGGGTACACAATGATCTGCTGCCTGCAGGCTCTCCTATCTCGAAATTTTTTTTCCCAGAATGTGTGTTGAGTTCTGTGAATTAATGCCTTCCTAATATACTTCTAATTTACGAGATGCTTTATGAAAGATTAAGTATATGTTAAATAAATACACAGAATCAGTAGTCGAGCTCTATTCATCTCTAGAAATAACAAAAATATAAATTGACACTTTTTGTTATGAGTAATCTGTATATTTTTCTCTACAATTAACTTTTTTTTAAAGCCACATAATCTTTGGTAATGTTTAATTCAAAGGAAAAGTAAAACTTGTAAAAGAACACTCAATACTAACAGAGAAGGGGTTATTGCACATTAAAACCATTACTGACACCGCAATTATGCTGGCAAACATTCCAATAACTAAGAAGTCACAAATGTACAGTAACATTTGCACTCTGAATAATGCAGATAAATGGGCCACATAATGTTGACTTCTAAAATGCATATCAAAATACATATGTTGACTTCAAGCAATTGTTAAGCCAGGAGAACAATTTTTTTAAAAATAAATGAATAAATAAATATGTACACCCTATTTCCTTCTCAGCATTCATCTATCCATCTTTAACTATCTTACCCTACTTCCCCTGTATTTTCAAGCCCAATTTCAGTAAAACAGTTATTGAAGTAAAGAGTGAAACAAAGGTAAAATACATATAGTACTTACCACTGCACAGTTCTATTGCCCCAAACCATTCCAGATTGGGGAATGACACGGAAGGTCAACTGAGAGTAATTTACATGGACTCTAGATATCTAGGAACCATGTTCCATGTCCATATATACCAAACTGTATATTTGATTCTAAACGTTGAATTAGCTCTCTCTCCTCCTGTTATGTTTTATACAATGTTGATTAAATATATTCTTTATTCAGACAGTCCTGAATCTTATCTTGGAGACTTAAATTACTATTAAAAAAGCCATATAGTGAATGATAAATGTTTATTTCCCAAATGAACAAGCATCTGCATGTGTTTATTTTGAGATAAGGGAAATACTTAAAACATTTCTCTCAAAGTAATATCCCCACAGCTCCCTTTTTAATAAACATTTTTATTGTTTTTAGGCTATCACAATGTGTACGCTGAACTTCTCAGAAATGACGATTTTCTTACACATTTTAATATCAACTAACTTTTCTCTTTTAATACCTTGCTAAAAAAAGTAATTACCAATTTTGTAACTGCAGATACTTGCTTTTTGATCAGGTTTCTAATCAAAATTTTAATCAACACTATATTGGCTTAACAATTGATGTACAGGAAGCAGATGTTACATCTAATGATCAAGCACCGATATTCAAGAAATTAAAACCAAGTTAATAAGATTGCTTATCACTGGAAGGTATAAATGTATACATGCAGAAACAACATATTAAAATATTTTATCATTTCAAAAATATCAGATTTTATATTGCAGCATCATATTGACATAGAAAGTTGAGGTAGTTCTCCCTAAACCTTCTGAGATACTTTGGGATGTTTGTTAACGAAAATAAAATAAAGCCACGACATACACACTGAACTAACTTGTTTCCTTGTATTCAACCTGTATTTTTTGTTTTAAACATTATTTTTTATTCAAATTGGCTAGAAGTGGCATCTCTGCATCTGCCTTGTATCATCTTGGTTGTGGTTTGCCAAAGGAAGTTTCTTGTCACCTTTTATTTGCCTCCTGGATAAAATCAGTTCAACGAAAGGAGTTTTATTATTAACCAATTAGTCACTACAATCCTTATTAGCTTTAACAACCACACAATCCCAAATTGTCAGGCTTCAATGGCATAAGAACACATAAAATGAGACCAAAAAAAAAATCCAGAAACCTGACATCTTCAAACTAGGTTCTGGCCACCTGGAAAGCTACCTTTCATACTTCTTTAGTCGTTAGCACCATTCTGCCTGAAATATCAGTAAAAATAAATGCTTGTGCTTACAGAATTTGTATTTCAGAAAACTTTTCAAATCAATTTGGATATTAATTCATATGCCTACTATCAACACTTCATTCTGGTTGCTTCCTCTTTGTTTTTAACACATGCGTCTTTGAAGCATAACCTTTTATTCTGTTACACTTTTCAGAGTATCTCAATATTAGTCAATGACAATAATCAACATTTATCAGGAGACATCATACCTCGCATTACTTAGAAAGCTTAGTGAGTTAACACTGACTTTTAACTACCTCCTTCTGTCAAAACTTTATTCACAAATATAAATTTACCTAAAAATGTAAAAACAAGCCAGTTTTCTCATCATATCTCCTTAAAATACATTATGAAAACTTTTAAAGAGTAATGTATGTAAAGCTGTCACTCTTCCCTCACATACTCGATAAAATAAATGACTGAACCAAAAATTATTGATTCTGAATCAATATACATCTTTGAATCTATAAAAATTCTGTGAAATAAATCTACCAAGTGTACTGGATTTATTATATTTGGTAGATACTGAAGGTAGTTCTCCTCTGCAGAAACATAATGTAGTACTTTGAAGATCCAAGGCCATGAGCCCAATAGTAAAGATCAACAGTCAAATTTCTATTGTTTCAGCAGAAACAATACAGAAATGATTTTTTACAAGTCATCATCTATGGATAAAGGATGCAATATTTCTAGTCATACACAGCAAGCTGATGCAAACATCTGTGGGGCTTTTTTGACTATAGTGGTTTTAAAGCAAGACCATAACAAAATATATCTAAAATGCCGTTAACAAGGTATATGAGCAAAGGCAGTTACAGAGAAGTAAACAGTTCTAAAAGGAAGCAGTCTCAGCTGCACTAAAAAGCAATTAAAAAAAAGGACAAAGAGGATAAGAATAAACAGTTTTTACAGTGCCAGGAGCTAGTGGAGCTTCACAAAAATCTGCACTGCTTAATATGTTCAAAATAATCCAAATAAAAGGACAGTTTAAAAAGTGACAAAGAATGCTGACTGTACAATGTTATTTGAGGTAGGTGGAAGGGGTTGAACGTGAAGAATACAAAAGGATTATTCTGGATCTTATGATACTCAATAACTGGACTGTCATTTAGAATATTAATTTCAATGCAAATTGAAATAGGCAAACATAGAGGGGGGAAAAACAATTCAAAGCTTTATTTATGTAGTGAATGGCTCTAAGTTGACTGTTACCACTCAGGAATGAGATCTTGGAATTACAGTAGATGATTCCATGAAAACACTGGCTTGATACATTGCACTGGTCAGAAAATGATTCTCTAGGATTTGTTAAAAACAAAGCAGAACAAGAATACAGGAAACGTCAGTATGCCCCTCTCTAAACTATGCATATGGATTACCCGTGCAATTCTGGTCATTCATCTCAAAAACAATACAGTAACCTTGAAAACATTCAAATAAAGATGACAAGCTTGATAAAGGATATGAGTAAATTTTGTGAAAGGATAGACTAAAGCTCAAGATGGGTCTGAAAAAGAGATCACACAGTAGGGTTATGACAGACGTTTACAATATCATGAGCAGAAAGGAGTGCATTGTTCCTATTTTCTTTCAAAACAAGAGCTTAAGAGCCATAAAATGAAACTAAGAAGTAGTGGGTTCACAAAATATGAAGTTAAGCACTGGAATTTCTTGACCAAAAATTCTGTGGACAACAGATACTTGTACATACTGAACTGACTGGACAAATTCATGAGAGAAAAACACCTCTAAGGCTATTATAAACTACCTGAAAGGTTATTATAAACAAATACTACTTCTGTCTCAAAACATTTCTCAGCTGAAAATTACGGGAGGCTGAGAGATCATTCTGAGGAATCAGCATTGCATGATCATCCTGCTCTTGTTCTCCTGCCTACACTTTTCCCTGTTGGCTAATGTAAGAGAGAACTAAGTTGGTTAGGTCAATCTTTGGTCTAACCTAATACAGTCAAACTTTTTTGCTCAGAGTCCTAAATCTATAACAGAAAGTGAAGACCTTAAAGACAGCAACACTTAGAAGAGCTATTTGATTCCTGTCCCAAAAATAATATCACACCATAAAATTTCTTTCTCAAGTTTATAAAAGAATTTGAAGTGGATGAATGCAAGATTTGTAACAGGACACACTGGAAATTGTATTGAAAATGTAGATGTGTAGGCAAATATGCAGACACACATTTATGAACAAAAATATGCATTTTATCAGAATCATTTACTAGAAAAGCAGCATTTCATCTCTTAGACATGCTGATGTCTTGTTTCTAAACAATGGGATACAGAAGGCAAGCTAAACAAGAAGTTATTTCTCTTTCTGAGCTATGGAAGGCAAAATCTTTCAAAAATTGTAATATTTTATTGAAAAGCAAGATTCGGTGTGTATTTTTTCCTGTTACTATGCTGAAGTACATCTAGATGTACAACATTTACATAGTCTAAGCAGGAATAATCTCAATTTAGTAATGATATAGAATATATTATAAACAGAAACATGTTTAAAGGGAAGGCAGGGGCTTTAATTATCAAGAGATCCTTTCATAAGAAAGATGAAGCTGCTTCAGGACTAAGGAGGAGTGACAAAGGATGCTGAAACTTCATATTAAAAAGGTTATTTCAATATCTATCAAGGAATACATTTTCAAAAAGTAATCAGATTGCACAAGAAAAATGAGAAGATGTTCAATGACTTTGAAAAGGAATTAATAAAATCCAGAGATTCTGTCATGTTGAGAAAACACAGGGATTAGAAAAATCTGCAGAAGACACTGCAGTGTGTTTACATTTGAAATACCTCACTGCTATTAGGACTCACTATGATTTTGATTTTCAGAAAAACCTACAAGAAAGAAGGATCGTAGCTTAATTAAGCAGATGAAATTTTTTAAAAAACTTTAAAAAACCCCACAACACACCATTGATAACTTCTTTGGATCAGTTATGCTTTCTAAAGGAAAAAACCCGTCAAATAAGTCACACAAGGACTGAAATACAGTAGAGACAACAAAAACATCATCAACCGATACAATTCTGAATTTTCCATTTTAAATTGCTATGATCAATATAAAAAAAAAGGTACAATTAATAGTTGCAATCTCACAAGTGACTCCATTGTACCATTTTACATCAAAAGCTAAGGCTGATAAGAACAAGAACATAATAACCTCAGCAGGAAATTTGTTCCCCAGTAACAAATGATTAAAGGTGAAGTTGGTAAAAGTAATGAAAAGATTTAAATAGGCAATATATTAATAAAATACAGAGAGAGGTAGTTTATCACCCTGAATAGCTAAAAGCTCCATGAAATGCAATACGACAGCTACATCTGTGGTAGTTATTAATGTATTTTAAAGGTTATAATAATGAATAAGATTTTCCTTTGGAAAACAATAGCAAACACTTACAAAACTAATGAAATAAATACATTCATGAAAATTTTCTGCACGGCATTTTAGATCACTGACTACATAACTGTACTCAGTGGTTTCATCAAAAGATTTCAATATTCTTCCTAGAGTACTAAATGTGGAAACACTTTTGGGAAGATGAATCAGTATGTTCCCAAGGAGGATTCATGATGGACTTGGGGCATTGTATAAAGTAACTGTCATGGAGAGGAATATAGACTTCAGCAAGGTTTTTGACACCATCTCTCATAACATCCTTGTTAGCAAGCTTAGGAAGCGTGGGTTAGACGAGTGGACAGCGAGGTTGGTAAAGAACTGGCAAGCTTAGGAAGCGTGGGTTAGATGAGTGGACAGTGAGGTGGGTAGAGAACTGGCCGAATTGCAGAGCTCAGAGGGTTTTGTCATAAGCAGCGCAGAGTCCAGTTGGAGGCCTGTAGCTAGTGGTGTGCCCCAGGGATCAGTACTGGGTCCGGTCTTGTTCAACATATTCATCAATGACCTGGACAAGGGCATGGAGTGTACCCTCAGCAAATTTGTTGACAAAACTAAACTGGGAGGAGTGGCCAACAGACCAGAAGGCTGCACTGCCATTCACTGAGACCTGGAAAGGCTGGAGAACTGGGCAGAGAGGAACCATATGAAATTCAATAAGGGCAAGTTGTAAGGTCATGCACCTGGGGAAGAACAACCCCAGACACCAGTACGGGTTAGGGGCTGACCTGCTGGGAAGAAGCTCTGCGAAGAAGGACCTGGGAGTCCTGGTGGACAACAAGCTCTCCATGAGCCAGCAGTCTGCCCTCGTGGCCAAGAAGGCCAGTGGTATCTTGGGGTGCATCAAGAAGAGCATGGCCAGCAGGTGGAGGGAGGTGATCCTCCCCCTCTACTCTGCCCTGGTGAGGCCACATCTGGAGTACTGTGTCCAGTTCTGGGCTCCCCAGTACAAGAAAGACAGAGAACTACTGGAGAGAGTCCAGCGGAGGGCTACAAGGATGATTAGGGGACTGGAGCATCTCTCGTATGAGGAAAGGCTGAGAGAGCTGAGTCTGTTTAGCCTGGAGAAGAGAAGAGGGGGTCTTAGCAATATCTTAGCTTAGAAATATCTGAAAGGTGGATGCCTAGAGGAAGGGGCTAGACTCTTCTCAATGGTGCCCAGTGACAGGACAAGGGGCAACAGGCACAAACTGGAATACAGGAAGTTGTTCCAGTGCTCAGAACACTGAGCACTGGAACAGGATGCCCAGAGAGGTTGTGGAGCCTTCTTCTCTGGAGACATTCAAAACCCGCCTGGATGAAATCCTGTGCAACCTGCTCTAGGTGATCCTGCTCTAGCAGGGGGATTGGACTAGATGATCTCCAGAGGTCCCTTCCAACCTCTACTAATCTGTTAATCTGTGTAAAGTGCTGGCAAGTTTTTGGGGGGGACTGGGGGGGAGTATTTGGTGCAAAGGAACAATAAAACCAGCATGGGAAAGAGTTCATAGCATGAAAATATTATTTTCAGAAACTAGACCTCAAAAATGATGACACAGCTATGCAATGATCCAAGTGAACCTAGATTTAATGTATAACAGCATTTCCAAAGGAGGAAAGGTTTGTAAAGAAAGACTTACATGACTTGTAAACTTTCTGCTGTTAGATTATTCCACATGATCTCATTAGCTTGAAGATTTTCATTTTCTTCTAGTAAAGACGTATCAAACTCTATTTCTTGTTCAACAACTTCTGATGACCTAATTTAGTAAATAAATGTTATACTTTCAAAGTTAACATGTATCTTTGAGTAGATCATAAAGCAAATAATTACATTTGAATTACTTTAATAACTAGAATATAGCTAAAATTATATACGAAAGAAAAGGCAGCAACTGGACATATATTCTTTTCCCTCTAAATAAAGAATATAGTTTTAAAATCATACCAGGTAATAAAATGGCATATAATTCTTTGAATCAAGATCACAGCATAACCAAGGTTTTCAAGGAGTATCAATCTGAATGGGTTCACTCTTAGGTGAGCCTAAGACAACAGTCATAGGACTATTTCTGCATATACACAGTAACAGTTCAATAAATGGCAAATACAGTTTATTTTTAAAGTAAAAAACTTTCTTGCATTATCTGCATACTCTGTAGTATCAGGCACTGCTCAACCTGCAATAACTGCAGAGTACACAGAGGTAGCTAGAGTTCAATTTAAACTAGAATTTGGGCAGTAAGAGAAATAAAACAGAGAAACTTAGTTTAGCCCAGAATGCAAACTGCATCCAAATATACAGTAAATTAGCTCACACTAAACCTGGACTGTCATGTATAGTCTCCTTTCAGCACCAAAGTTATAGCTCTTCACATGTAATAACGGTAACTGGAGATGGATGGTTAAAGAAACAGTCAGGTGAAAAACTTGGCTTTCAGCTAGCTTTCTGTACATGCAAGTGAAACAATTTTCAAACTAGGATTAAAGCTTTACACTTAACAATGTAAAAAGAACCAAACGGAAACAAATTCAACTCTGATCACTTAAGCAGTGTTGAGTTTAGTGCAGGGTTTTCTCAAGAGAAAAAACAAACTTGCACACCAAGATGAAAATGCATACCTGTGAGTATCTATGAAGTCATTATACTCAGAGTTAGGGTCTATCTGTTCAACCGAGGTCTGGATCTCTTTATGGACATTCACAATCTCTTCTGTAACAAGACTGGTGATCTGGCTATACTCATCCAAGATTCCTTTTCTAGAGAGGAAAAAAAATTCTAGTGTATAACATGGCACTGAAGGCATAGACGGAATTGAAGATGCTTCAAACTTTCAATTTTCTGTTTCTACAAACTCTTGTTGCAACTGGCTAAAAAGGGAAAAAATAAGACAATATATTACTCAAAGAAATAACAGATCAGCTGGGGCCTTTTCTTTACAGACTGGCTGTGAGTGAGAAGTATCTAAGACCATGCTCCTTGTATTGATTTCAGTGCCTCTACATACAGAGTGGCTGAACTAAAAACTGTAGAGATTATAAGTAAAAGGAGTGTATATAGCTCATTGATGACGCTATTCTTCACAAAGGACTTACCATACTTGCTGTAACCTACAACAAAGCTCTTCATGTTCTGACTGACAAAATATTCTGGCATAAGTCAAACTCAGTCACAAAATAATGTGCACTTCCTTTAAAAACTGGTTTTCTTGATTAACTATCTTCTCTCATATATTTCTTTTATCATTTGATCATTCAGACAAAAATATGCATAAATCACAAGTTAGCATATATTTACAAGAAGAAATAAAATCAAGCAAAAAGTTCCTGTAAGAAAGTTCAAGCCACCCAGCCTTGTCTTTACCTGCTTCCAAGAGTGGGAAAAAACAAGTGAACAGGGAACAGTAAAGGAATAGCTAATATTGTGCCACTACTCTTAATAGCATCCAGTGACACATCCTCAGAACACCTTCCTATTCTCTTTAACTTTTAGCTTTCCGTAAGTGATCCTTCATAATCACTTCCTATTTCATTTTTATCTGTAACAAACTTGTTAGGTTCTCAGGCTCTGAAGCATGGTGAGCTTTCTTAAAATACTGATGAATTTTGGCCAGCCCAAAGGAACATGCACAGGAAAAGTATCAATAGATTTTTCCTGGATAAGATCTCAAGTAAGATTTACTCTATAAAAAAAGTTATGTGATTGGATTTTTCAATACTGTTTCTGAGGAGAAAACAGACAAGAGAAAGCATTAAATCTTGCCTTGCCTGTGAACAACATGTGTGAAAATGTTCCAGAAAGTAGTTCAGAGTGTGACGAAAACATAGGTGAATGTCAACTACAGCAATGCCATACCAAGTAGAAAGGCAATCTATGTCAATTACCAAAAAAAAAAAAAGTCATTAGCAATATTAATCTGTACTTCTTCAAGTTTACCAAACTAATTCATCTGCAAAATCAGGAATATTAAGGAAGTATGTTTCACACAGATGGCCACACCAAGCTCTACATCTGAAATCACCACTTCTTTTCGTATATCAAAGATACTAGAAAGGAGTAATCTTCCAATACATTCGGATCGCACAAAAAAAGTCTAGGTAGTGACAAAGATATTTTTTTACAAGTTTTTACTCCAGATATAGCAAAGATGAGTGGGTTCAATAGGTTCTTCTCCATCATAAAACTCTTCATTGAATTTTCATATCTCAAAATTCAGAAAAATCACTTTAATTACAGCATACAAATTTAATGCACCCTTTTGCTGTGATTTTACATACAAAATTAAGATTAAAAGGACTGTACAGAGACTACAAAGGTCTATTTAATTTCAATACTTGCACAAGAATTAAAGGAATTATTATGATACTGCCTAAGGCAGTTAATGGTGTCTGCACCACATAAGCTTGTAAAGTGTGAAATCCACAACTCTCCCTCACTTCCTCTGTGCTGAAGTCAAGACGAATATAGACTTCAGAGAAGGTAAGAAAGTCAGTTAAAGACGAGTGCCTCGCATCTAAATGAACAACACCTACAAAAAAAAGTAACTGCCCTTTCTTTTAGGCTAAGTGATTTAAATAACACTGCAGAAAAAGACTCACAGAAAAGACTCCCTAACGAACTCCTATTCTTACTTCAGGAAAGACAGAGGCAGCATGGTGGTTACAAACCAGAAAAGAGGGCTTAAAGTCCTCATTGTCTGTTCTCCAAGAGCATCAGTTTGCACATTTTCTATAATGACATAAAAAATGATCTTTCAGGAAAGAGGTAATTTTATTTTTAAGGTTGGATTCCTTACAGTGAGATCAGGTTTATATGAACCTGTTACTTCTCCCACACATATGATTAACCATGCATCTGCTTGGCCCTCCTCCACAATGACTTTCAAGACAGTTGGCCAGTTTAAATCAAATTTGTTACTGGTGGAATTTCATAAAAATAAGACCACCAGAGAGGCAACAAACTTGCCATAGTACACTAGCTGAAGGACAAAGCATGAGCTCAGCTACAAACACTGCAGTTAATCTGTAAGATTTTAAAGTTTTATGAGAAGACAGTGTCTTGCTAGAATGTAACCACTCAAAACTACTGTCTGCATTATTTGGATAGACTTTTCTATGCACACTTATTGTCAATTGAAAGATTAAAACATCTTTCTTCTTTATCCCTTGATATACAATTAATTAATCACAGTTTATTATTTTCACATAATCCTACATATTAATTAGAATACTACACATATAAAATTCCGCAGGTTAAAAATATGTAAGAATACGTCTTACAGGGCTTTAATCATTTCTTCTTGCATCTTCTGTAGTGAATCAAGTAACAGAGGAAGTGTAGTATCATAATACTGGTGCTGATGTAACTGTGCTCCTTTCAGTGCCAAGACATACTGATTATGCAACATATGAAGCTTCATAGTGGCTTTATCACATCGATCTTTGGCTTTCTCAGTCTCCTTTCCTAAGAGAAAACAAAAAAAGACAAATGCACATGGTGATTTAAAAGTATACAAACTTGCAGATGACATAAATCTCGTAGATTTATGGTAAGTTTGCACCTTTTTCTACTGTGGTCTTTTCAAGGTATTTCTCTGAAGAAGGTAAAAACTGACTGGTTTAGGTCATTAGTAAGACCAAATGTCTTGGTTTTCTAATTAAAAAACCCTGCTGTATTTTCTTTGAGCAGAAATGTGAGAATACTTTATCTAAAAGTATATGAACACCACTATATACACAGGTATAAAAATAACATAACTATGAAGAATAAAGAACAAAATTCATACATGTGACTATGAAAAAGCTAATCTTTTATTTGCCTCAAAACAAAAAAAAAAAAAAAAAAAAGATCTTTTTTGAATACCATACAAACATGACATCACTGATTACTTTTGCTTTGGCATCTGATCCTGCCAAGTTACACTATTTTTTTTGAGACTCATCTCTCAGTTTATCAAATTATTTTTAACTCTACAGGTGCCCTTCGGTGCACTTTCAATCCCTTTAAGGTATAGTTATGTCTGGGAATTTAACAAACAAACTCTGAATCAAAGTTATGAAACACTGAAAGACCACCCAAACCTAATCTCAACATGTATCCTGCAATTTCCCATAGGATACATTATTCTGACAGGACCTCATTAACAACAATCCTCCAAGCAGCTTTATGCAAACAGTTTTGCATCTTTACTGGAGTATTTTCAGCTTGATCATGCATTGCCCTTGCCATAAAAGGATATGAGATTATTTCAACATGATTTCTTACTGAGACACATAAGCTTTTACTCATATGCTTGTTATCTTCTTGATATTTATGAATTGCCTCGTTAGTTTTCAGGAACTAAAGGCATTTTAAATCAATCATGTATCTGCAATTATCAACTGCAGATTCACAATTACCTACACAGATACACATATGCTAATTAAACCAATCTCATTCAGACCACTATATGTCTTATTAACCTAAAAATAATTTAACTAATAAAAAAGATTGTATTTTAACTTTTCTACCACCTATCACAAAGTAGCTGAGAAAAAAGAAAAAAGAAGCATTCATAGCTAAGTGGCAGAACAGAAGCTTGAGAGCAGACCTTGAAAAGCTGAAATTCTATCATATAAGGAACACACAAAGGACTGTGAACTCAAATAAATTAAAATACAGAAACATGTATTAAGGCATGTCAAAAAAAGTTGATGGAAGAACTTGTAAAACAGTAAGAAATTATCTTTCATAACTTTGTGGAGTCAGCAAGCTTGTCAGAAAACGTAAAGGACAGTCACTATATAAAAGGAGCTGGTAGGGAAAAAAATTATTTTTTTCTTTCATGTGTTCACTATGAAAGACCTTCAGAGATTTCCAGGCTGAAATGTCTCTTTCTGAAAGAGTCGATGAGTCTTTCTCTTCTGAGGTGTCAGAAGAAGAGGTTAGAGAATAAATGAAATACAAAGAAATTATGAGGACTGGATGGTGTTTATCTTTGGAACTTTAAAGGAACTTGAGAAAGTTTTAGCTGAAATATTATGATTAATTTTCACAGGAAGAAGCAGGCACTCAATGAAGTGCCCCAGGAATATCAGTTGGGTCCTGATACATGAGGTGATAAAGATGATGATGAAGATGCTGTCTCAAGGAAGCAAATAGGGGAACCAATGTCACCTTGTTGCTGCCAGCTAACACAGAGTAATAAAAATTCTTTAAAAGGATGTAATAATCTGTCATTTAATTGAAAACAATCTAACTGCTGACCTAATTTTGTATGTGGAAGGCACAGATTTCTTACACTAAGGTTTAGCTAAATGAACACAGCTACTCTTCACAACAAAGACAAAACACACCCTCAGAGTTGTAACCAGACAAGTGTTTTTCATTTAGGTATTAATAAAACAATCCACTTTCAAAATTTCTGTAAAACTGTTTTGCAGAGACAACAATCTCAACTGTCTAAAAGTTTTGCCAGAGATAACAGGTTTTGTTTCAGCAAACAATTAAAACTCATGTTTCATGGGAAGACTGTATTTTTTTATTTCACTAAAACATAAAAACATTGCGCTTTTTATTTCTATATTAAATATAGATCATTTGGAGAAAAAAAATAATTCAACACATCATGCCCAGAATAATATCCCAGAAGTTAGACACCACAAAACATGTGCAAATCTGACAGCAGTGTACCAACATAATGTCATGGTATACAATCCCATTTTCACATCTGCCTTGAGGACTAAATTCCTTCTCTATATGCATTATTTATCAGCAGAACACTCAACCAATTTAAGAATAAATGAAAGTATTGTATACACTCAGTTTCTAAATACAGTAGGCTACAGTGTCAACCTGGTCGTCTGCAGACCAAGACATACACACTATAGGGTCTTCCTGGAGAATGAGAGGCACGTGAACATGGGGAAGTAACAAAATGTGACTGAAGAGTTTGGAGGGGAAGAGGTGAAGTAGTAGTTACAGTATAGAAACTGGATGAAAGAGGAGAGGACAAAGCAGCTGGAAGACAGAGCTGGAAGCACCATGTTTTGCTTGCCCTTGGGAGATACACTGGCCAGGGAAACAGGAAGAGGGAGACAAAGAAGTAGCAGGGGGAGAAATGCTGCATTATTTCTTGGGTTTATCATATGTTTGGCCACTCCTACTCAAGCATGCTCTAGATAACATAGTCCAAAATTATCTCCATACATCTAGTTTAAGAGCTTAAAAAATACAACTTGTCCATGCATATCTTTAAAATACATCCCCTATCAGCTTTCAGCTTACCAGAAATCAGCATATGTCAAATTTTACTGTGTACTACTAGTACAGGCTTCTGACCTATGAACCACAACAGCCTTCCAGAGTTAAACTACACTGAAAATTTACACTAAAAATTATCACAACCACATGACTAGAGACTTATCAAAATTATCTCTCTCTCACAAAGCTCATTAATGGCTAAACTATCCTATTTTTCCATCTGCCTTGAGGACTAGATTCCTTTGTTATACAGACACCACCTCAACTAATCGCAAAATAAATCAAATTATCATATACATTCAACTTCTAAATACAGTCTTTGGACCTATAATTAATACAAGAAACACAGTTACATTATTATTTCTGTATTGTAATTTATTTTTTAAAGCAGCAAAATGCCGTGAGGCAGAGTACACAGTTGTTCTACATGTCAATTAGCACAGAGGAAAACATCCAATTTTCTTTATCTGTATAATGAATTTCATAAATAGATCTAATTATCATTCTACTGTCATCAGTTGTTGACAAAACTGTTTCATGTTTATAAAAACTGTGTATACAATGTCACACCATAAACAGTATTATGAAGCTTGCAAAATTCAATTATGAAAGTTTGACATTTGCAAAGAAAAGGTTGGCATTCTTTTTAAAATATTTGAGAGAGTCAGGTATTTCAATTTCTAATAAAAACCCTTTTAAGATTTCACTACATACAGAAATACAACAGATCCATTCAGAAAAAAATGTTCTAGGGTATTTTCTATTAAAAAGGCAGATTTCCTATTCCAAAGTTCTTGCAATTGTATTAGTCTCTTGTAGCCTAATATATTCATCTAGAATGGAAGAACTGAAACTGTATAAGATAACTGAGACCAACTGAAAAAAATTTCAACTCATAATGTTCACTTCATCTTTTTTTAAATAAGTATGACGTCTCAAAGAAACTGACTTTCAGAAAATAAATATTGCAAATATGGAAAACTTTCATACACATTTTGGATTAAAAAGAAATAATTACACTGAAAAGCTCAGGTTTTTACACCTTGACAACTTTTTCTGGTTTGTTGAAGTCAAGGCTCATATTCCCCCATATGTTCACTACATTCAGTTATCACTGATTTCAATAAAATTTAACACTTGTGAGGTCTTCAAATTTGCATTACAGATTTTGATATTTTATTCAAACAGCAAAATTCTGACTCTGTGGAACACAGCGTAAAGCACCCACTAATTCGCATAGGGCCAGGATCCACCAGGAAGGTTACTTGTAGTGTGACATTGAAGACTCAAGTCAAGACTCAGTACAAGCTTAGCTGTTCATATTTCAAATCCAGCTTAATGATAGCATAGGTTAATATAATGACTGAAGCTTGTATCTACTGTTGTTGCTTCTACAACAGAAAATTCCAGTTAAGCTGCTTTAGTTACAGCCCTTCAACTAAATCTTACAGGCAAGTAAATGCCCAAAGGACAGAATTATTTTCTTAAAGATCTATTTTTTTCAAAGAGAAACAGCATACATTGAAAAACCAAGAGCTCAGACAGAAACATTATGGATTGGCTAACTACAGAAAGATGTCATGGAGAATTCCAAAATTGAATGCCAAAAGAAATTATTTCTTTATGTCTACATTGTAGATCAGCTGCAAGCCAAAAAGCTCAACACTATACTTCAATGGATACACGCTACCATAAGCCCTGAACTTCTGTTTCATTGCAAATGTAACAAAAATCAGCATTTCAGTTCAGACAAAACCCTATATTAATGACATCCCACTCTACAGAAAGATTCTTTTTCTCTCAGTGTTACTTTGCAATGATGGTAAGAAAAACTGTCAAGATCACCTCCTGAAGTACCAGTTATTAAGCTATTTGTTCTTTTGGGGACCTTTGAGGACAGGAAAGGAGAAAAAAAATTTAAAGAACAAAAACTTGAGAAGAGACAGAAGGCTAAAAACTTGCCAACATCTAAGCATGTATTCATACTTGAGACGCTCTCTTAAATTTTTGCATCTTTAAGTGTTTGCTCTTAAAAGACAATAAATACCATAATTGCTTTTTGAAGAGGTATAATTGAAATACTAAATAGTTGTGAAAACAACTTAAATCTGTCAGACCTAGGCACGTTTTTGGATGTTGACAATTAGAAAGAATTTCTTGTCCAGTTTTCATAGACCTCAGAAAAAGTCTGTCTGGGGTCCAATGTTGTGGTATTTCAAGAATGACGGCCCCTTGTCTCTCACTCTTGGGAAATTTAGTGATACCAATAGGTATGACCTTCATCCATTCAGAAGTGAAGACAAAGTATTCATAAAAGAGGCAATGGAGATCATTGTAAAGGCTTAGCCCACAACAGATGAATTAACTGTCTGGATTTATAGTTTCTGGCAATGAAACATGACCTTTGGCTTCAGTGCACAGTGAATGCTGTCCCAGGAAGAAACCCATGTCCATCTGGCAAAGATAAAAAATTATAAAATTGTATAATTTTATTACACAAGTCCAGTTTTAGAAAATAATTTAATTTAGTCTCAAAAGTAGAGACACACCTGAAATGACAATAGAGGGTTATTTACTCCCGACAGAAACACAGTGAGAAGCCTTAAATATGCTAGAACTGTGGGAACAGAAAAGCAGCAGAACTACAGTCGTGTACAGACAAGAATGTATGTCAAGAATTCACATAACTGCCTCTGTAGTTCAGGAATCAGAAAAAGCAAATCCACCCAAATTCGTGGGTATGGGTAAATGTAGGGAAAAACAGCAGAGGCAATGTTATAATAAATGTGGGCACAATATATTGCCAGGGGAAACCTGGACAGGATCAAAAGTGACTACAGAACTCCAGGGGCAGCCATCAAGGGCATGGGGGCCCACGTGGTGTCCTCCTTTATCCTGCCAGTGAGGAAAAGGGCGGGAGGAGGGCACTGACAATACAGGTCAATAAAGAGCTGTGGAGCTCGTGTTGGTGACAGGGTTTTCGGTTTTACAGCCATGGGACCCTGTTTGTAGATCACCATCTTCTTGGGAGATCGGAAGCACTTTACTAAGCAGGGTAAAACTATTTTTGCCAATAGAATGGCTGCCCTCATTAGGAGGGCTTTAAACTAGGAACGACAGGGAAGGGAAGGTCCTGAGGGAGCAATGGACAAGACTGCTGAGCAAAGGGCATGGGTTGGTGTGATGGAAACAAATCACAAAGCCAGCAAAATGGGGCTTGGGTGGAATCACCTCCAGCACTTGCAAGTGGGCAAGGAGGTTCCTACAAGTTACCGCTGTGGAAAAAATCTCCCCAAATCCTCTCCAGGAACTGAACATGCTGGGGTGCCATGCTGAAGTGCCTGTACACTACTGCACGCAGCAGGGTGAATAAACATGATGAGTTAAGAGATCTGTGTGCAGTTGCAGGGCTATGACCCTGTTGGGATTGTGGAGGTGTGGTGGGATGGCTCCCATGACTGGAGCACTGCAATGGAGAGATGCAGGCTCTTGGGGAAAGACAGGCCAGGAAGACAAGGAGAGGGCATGCCCTTTATGTGAGAGAACAGCTGGAGAGCATGGAGCTCTGCCTGCGGATGGATGAGAAGCCGACAGAGAGCTTATAGGTTAGGATTAAAGACAGCACAGGCAAGGTCCCAAGAAAAGCCAAGAAGCTTGACTTCAGAGTTGTTGTAATTCTTTGTATTATAACCTCACTAGAGTATCACAGCATTTGATTTCAGGAAATTTTAAAATGGAAAAAAAGATGGAGTATCAGGGCTTTTGCTTTTTTTTTTTTTAATGAAGCAACAATCCTCCTCTGAGAAAATACACAAATCTTCAGCATACAGTAATGTTTCAGACAGAAAAAAACCCACTTCTTCCTTGGTTTGCTTTAGAATCTTTTATTTTTGTAACCATCAGCTCTGAAGTATAAAGCTGTCAATGGATATAGTGATCTATTAGACGTTTCCCAAGGTTTATGATAGCAGTTTTTCCAATCATTTCCCAGAACAGCATTTATCTTTTCATCTACATACTTTTCAGCATTTTCAATAACAGAGTTAATTTCTGAATATTTTTCTGTCTTCACATTTGTTTATCAATAACAAACCTCTCATACAGTCACTTCCTTATTTATTTCAACTCTGGAGACACAGATTTTCACAAAGCATTATTTCATTGTGCCTGGAAAAGAATATTCCTTTATATTATTTCTTTGCATTATTCTACTGAACACATTCTTTATACTCATGATTGAGACGACCAAGGCTTTCAAATAGGTCTTCTTCTCACAACACTTTTAAAGCAATAAAGTATTTTTACATAAAAGAATCCTAAAGCTTGACTTAAATCTGCTTCCCCAGACTGATATGTAGAGGGAATACTAGTGGGACCCTAGCATGATCTTTCTCTTAAGTAAATTTTGGTAAGGACTAAGCACTTTTTAAATTAAAGCATATAATTTTAAAACCTTGATACTCTTACAGTGATATATCAAGCCAATGTAACTATGTATATTTAGGTAATTGATTCACAATACTGAAGAATATGTTACACAGTTTACAGTGAATTCTTGAGAAAAAATTATTGCTCCCTGCTTTTGGAGGCAACCCTCTAATTCCTCCATTTCTTCTATTAAGCATTTCCTCATAGTTTGTTCAATTTCCCAAGTCTTCATCAATGAATAGGAAAGATCGCTTGTAGAACTTGCTTTACAATGGATTATTCTGTATTACCCATTTAACTGATTTTGGGACCTTCCTGACCCAAGTTACCTGCTTAAACTCAGTATTTCATGTAACACTATGCACATGTAAATACCATAGGTGATTATGAAAATTACTTCCTCATGATAGGTCTTATTGATCCCAAGAAAACCGCCAATGACATGACCTTTACCCAGCGACACAACTTTTGAAGCATTGTTTCCCATTCTGAGCCTGGGTTCACTTCCCTTAGAACAGAATAGATTAGATTTCAGTTGGAAGAGACCTACAACGATCATCTAGTCCAACTGCCTGACCACTTCAGGGCTGACCAAAAGTTAAAGCATGTTATTAAGGGCATTGTCCAAATGCCTCTCAAACACTGACAGGCTTGGGGCATTGACCACCTCTCTAGGAAGCCTGTTCCAGTCTTTGACCACCCTCTCAGTAAAGAAATGCTTCCTAATGTCCAGTCTGAACCCCCCGGCACAGCTTGGAACCATTCCCATGCATTCTGTCACTGGATCCCAGGGAGAAGAGATCAGCACCTCCCTCTCCACTTCCCTCCTCAGGAAGCTGTAGAGAGCAATGAGGTCACCGCTCAGCCTCCTCTCCTCCAAACTAGACAAACCCAAAAAGTCCTCAGCTGCTCCTCACGGGACATGCCTTCCAGCCTTTCCACCGGCTGTGTTCCCCTCCTCCAGACACATTCAAGGACCTGCACATCCTTCTTAAATGGTGGGACACAGAACTGCACACAACACTCAAGGTGAGGCCTCATCAACACTAAATACAGCGGGACAATCCCCTCCTTTGACTGGCTGGCTATGCCATGTTTGATGCCCCCCAGGATGGGGGTTGCCCTTTTGGCTGCCAGGGCACACTGCTGGCTGATAGTGAGCTGCTGTTGACCTGCACCCCCAGATCCCTTTCTGTAGGGCTGCTCTCCAGCCACTCCTCTCCCCATTTATATTGTGCCCCAAAGTCAGGAGACTTTAAAAATAATTTATACTGATCTACAAAGTATTTTTTATGCAAACTGCTGCAACTAAACTAGGATGGCTTTGACTATTTGTTCTGTCTCAGGAAGCAAACTCAGAAATCTATTGAGTGAACAGTCTTACCATCACCCTTCAAATAAAGAGATGCAAATACAGTGCTCTTAGTTAACATGGGTTTCACAAGATCAAAATTACAAAGATAGACAGAAGACAGGATCTTGGCTTTTAATCTCTAAGGCCTTATTTTCCTTTTACGTCTTGCCAGAGGTTTACATGAATGTGTTTCTCCAAGAAATAAAATCGTCCACACTCTCCTCCATTCAACCTACTTCTGAGAAGAGGGTAAGAAGTTTTCCCCAAACCTTATTAAACAAATTAATGACTGAAAATAACAACTAGTTTTGTATATATATTTGTATATACTTACAGATTTCAAATTTACAGAATACCAGATCTAAAGTTCTGAGTTAAGAATTAGTTCAATAAAGTTCTCTGCTTAATGTTAAGATAAACAAATAACATAGTATAAAACTAGCAAAAATTAAAGTGCAATCTTTTGAACTGCTGTCAGATTTTTGAGCTAGTAAGCACCACTACTAAATTCTCTCAAACCTATGAGCGCTGGTCTATGAGGATTGAGGAGAGCACATCCTGGGGCTGCATGTCCATGTTAAGTGAAAACAATATGCCCAAGCTGGTCCCACACTCCACAAGAAGTCACCAAGATCTCTGGGCTCCTGAGGGTTTCCTGCTCTATAAGCTTTATTTTACACACAGGAAACAACCCTAGCCCTTGCAAGCACGGGTAGTGTCTATGAGTTGAAACACTTACAACAGGGTATTCATTTGAAATCCATCCAGCCTGCTGATGACAGTAAGACAGACTAGTTCAGCCAGTGTTATGTGTTTTGTCTTAACAATATGAGAGTTTCAGTCAAAAATAAACTCAAAAAATACCCTACTAGGAGTTTCCCTGATCTCAGCAACAACTAAAGGCAACACATGCCACCAGGAAATGTAGTAGTATAATCACAATTTTACTGGCATCTCAGCATGAATGCACCAGCCACCTAATAAAAGTATTTTCTGGCCACTCAGCTATTACAAAGAATAGTAGGACAATAATTTGATTTAATGAAAACTTTTTTAACAGCTTCATTATTTATCATAGATGTAGCTTATGCTGTCATGCAACTTCAGTACGTATCACAGAAGTCACATCAATTCTGAAGCATTAAACCACAGGAGTTGCAGGGATCAGAAAACATTCTTCCAGCAGATGCAATGTTGTATAATGTGCTAGGTGTACTGTTAATATCTCTAGTCTCCTCTAAATCACAACATTGTCAGAGAACACAAGTCAACCTAGGGAAGTCTGGCACAGTATTTTTTTATGCTGCTGCAGCTGCATAAAATGAAATTAGGAAATTAAATACTTAGAATCAATATATTTTTCCTTTACTTCAGATCCATTCTGTCACATAAGAATGTTGCAACATAGTAATTAACTGGTAAGAAGAACAATAAACACCTGTAATGGCTGTATTTACATGAAAACTGTATATTTTGCTAAAGATTATATTGTATTAAAATCCAGTATGAACCTCCCAAAGCTATACTGGCTCCATTCCACCTTGCAATATTAACTGATATAAGAGCAACTATTTCACATTTAAACATCTAACACCAAAATCAGCTACAAAAATAGATGCTAAATTGTTAAGAATTCATGCTTTTCTTTTTTTTTTTTTTAATGTAAGGAAAAGAGCAAATTATTCTTTATGATTTCATGTACTCATCATTTCCTTATTTTTCTTTTATATCGCAGTACATAGTGTTTGGTCAAAAAAAATCATGGATGAAAACATTAGAAACCCCCAGACACACTCTGAACTACATTTAAAGATGCACAATTCTGCAGAAACAAAAGTAATTGTGGAAACAGCAAACTTAAGTGGAAGCAAAGGTTTCCATTTTGTATTCTTTACCCATTATTTAAGAAACTTTTTAGAAGGTTTGTGACTTCTTCTTTAGCCAAACAATGTCCTTATCATTTGGCATAAATTTTATTTTGATGTGTTTTCCTGCAGCAGCAACATCAACATGCCACACTATTTCCCTTGTTACTCAGCATCACGGACATCAGCACAGCATTGTAGGCTCAGAGTTGTACACAATCTATTAGTGTTATTTTGGACCACTGTTGTAAGTTTACACCATTTTTTCTCAATATCACACATCCTAAAGATTTCAGAGGGTTGTCCATTTCATTATGGAAAAACAATTGAGTAAGTTCTTATCTCATATTCTTCTCCAATGACTCCAGCATGCCCTATGACCCCAACATTCCCTAATGCCGCAATTCTGCAAAGGAACATGCTGTGCATTCCCAGTACACACTTTTTTCTTTTTTTTTAAACAAAGCTTTCCAATCCAGAAGAGACTAACGGAATCAATCTGTCCGTTGTCCCAGTTGCTTAAGTATGCCACATTAGAGAAGCACTGAACCTGCTGGCTTTATCCCCTCTCAGCTTGCTTTCCCTCACCATACATTAAACAAACATAAGAATTAAGGACTGAAAAAAAAGCAAAAAACTATCAACCAACTAAGTAACACCAATTAAAGTGCCTGACACCTGAGGTCTCCATGCCTAAGAACAACCAACCAGGCTGCATTTGTGATTCCCATGGTAATCATCAGTCCAGAAATGAGCAGCAATGCATGACTAAATTGGGTAAGGGCTAGAATAAACAAGACAAACCAATCAATTCTGATTGAAACAGCACGCAGACACTGGTGGCCACAACAGAGCAGTGCAACCCAGCCTAACGACCAAGTGGCAGCCAAGGCTCAGTGGTGCACCCTCTGCAACACAACTGTGCCACTACTTCCCTGATGCCCAAGCAGAAGCAGTGCTAGCAGAAGGTTCCCCAGAACAGCTCCTGAGCCAGCATCTCAGTCATTTTCATCATTCTCCAGGTCTGGAGAGCACAAAGCCTTCCATAATGAAGCTCCTGCATCCTTCAGAAAGCAGTGCCCTTTTCCTATGAAACTATCCAAAAATTCCTACCAGCTGCCTTCCCATTGCACTAACACAAACAAAACCTGTAACTAACCAGTGTCGTTATTCAGTGCTTAACCCTTATTGTTATTACTCTTCCCACAGGTCCTCTCAGTGTTTTCATCCAAAAGTGAAAACAGCTGCAACCTTGCATTACAGCATCCAACATGTTGATTCAAAGTGACTGTCATGTTAGCTGGCGGAAAGTATGACACATCATCATGTGCAAGCCCAGGGGCAAAGACAAAGTAGTATGTCCTAAGGAATAGCTGTCCTCTACAACTCTAGAAAGGCAGGGCCAGGCACTGTGACAGAGACTTGGTTTGCCAGAGGAACAGAATCTGTTGAGAACAGCATTTTACAGAAATGGACCTGGACTGGTTCTTTTAACACATTTCTTGCAAGACCTGGTGCCCAAAGATTTTCATTTTTTTATTTAACAAAATATTCTTCAGCTTATTTCCAACACTTGGTTATGCCCTCTCACTGTTCTGGTAGGCACTGTTCCTTCATTTTCAGTAATTCTTGAAATCTGAAAAACTGAACCAGTTTGTGTATTAACAAGAATTGTATTTCCTAATAGCATACAGTTTGAATAAGCACTAGTTACTGAGCTAACACCTTGAATAATGAAGCATTACGATTGACTTCCCTAATCTGTTCACTTCACAAACCAGTTTGACAACTTGAGGTCTCAGAAACCCTGTGAAAAAAACATGGATTAATAAAATACAAACAGCTCGGGTGACCTGCAGTTGACATACAAATATTAGTAAACAAGAACACAGCCCGGGGAGCAACACGGAAGAAGCGATCCTGCAATTTTGGGGAGAAAAACCTGCAACATTCTTGTGGATGTCCGTGTTTGTTAAAACAGATTTACACTAAGATGTTAGGGAAAGTGAAATTAAGTATGAATTGTAATGAGACAAATGCTAAATGGAAGCCTGAAAGAGAAGTCAAGGAAATACACACAGGAGAAATAAGTGTCTTAAAAACAGTTTTTGTGTGCTGTCTATATAAAGAAATATTAACTCAGTTAATCAGAACCACATCAAAACATCACAGCTGAAGACAGTCAAAACACTCTTTGATTTCCATGGGAAAGTTTGGTGCTTCAGGAACAGAGAATGATCAGAGCTGTAACAGGAAGATGGGATAAAAGAACATACTAAGATCACAGCACCCTATTACATTTTCCATATTATATACTGTACATTCCCATGGTAAGTAGTTACGTGGGGATAAACCAAGCAACCAAATTAAAGTTATATGTAGAAAACAGCTAGGGAACGGGAAGAAATTAACAACTGAGTATGTATTTATATTTTCAAGTGATACGGACATCCATAAAAGGAAAAAAAAAAAGCTGAAGCTAAACAGTGCTAAGTATAACATCTTTTATTCCATGCTGTTTTATCATTATATTCACATGTCAGCTACCACTCCACGTTTTAGACAAATTTGGAAAGAAAAAATCTTTCTCTCGGCACTGATAGCTACTATATTGCTCTTTGAATTATAGTACCACCAGAACCAAGGAAAATAACTCTTATTTTAGGCAGTCATACAAAAACCTAAAGATGGATCTTGGAATCGTATTTATATACTGTCATCCAATTAAATTTCTCTAAAGAAAGAAACAAATCTTAGAAATGCACCTAAGAACAATTATTAATATTTCAATACACCATAGAACAAAGGCTCTCCTTTACATAATCATTAGCATAATTCAACAGGAATCACACATCATTCACCAAAAATCTTTAAAACATCTCGGTGTGCAAATGAATTCTTTTCCTCTTCTGCTTAAGGTTGACAAAGGTCAGGTCCCCTAAACTAACTGATGCTGATGTCACTGCAGCAACCATAATAGGTCACAGGATGCAAGTACGCTGAATCTACAATGGAGATGAGACACCATTGCAACCCACTTACCACTATTACCAGTTCATTTGAGCAATTTTACATTTCAAACACATCCACTGAAGGAATAATTGAAACACTTAAAATGATTACAATTTATATTAAAAGAAGGGATAACCTTTATTTTATTTTTAAAAAGAGTATCACCAAGTACACATGATGACAATTATCCTGTCTTAATTAAGATACTAAATGAACTTTTATATTGTAATTGAGTTGCCCAAATAAAAACATTACCCTGTTTCACTGTAAGAGTTTTAGTAGATTTGAAAAAGGCACTAGTAAAATAGATGAAATTAACACAAGTCAGTCATACCTTTAGCCACAGCTTCTTTATACTTTTCTTTGGCAGAATTTACTTCTTTTATTAGTTGTCTATAGCTAGATTTTAGTTTCTCTAGTTCTGTCTTTGTGACCTTTAAGAAAACAGAAATATAAAGAGTATTAAAAATACTTATCCTCAACATATTACAAAACCTCATAGCATGAGTGAAAGAGAATTAACAGGATTTATTTTCCAAAATAAGGATGTTACCACTTTCCATTGGCTTGAGATAATCTGAATAGGATATTACATGGTGTAATAAAATCAAAATCAATAAATGCACGGAATGAAATAAGAGGCCTGAAACAGAGATCCCCATCAACATCAGTGTAATGAAAAATGTGCTTAGGCAATCCAGCTTATCATAAACACAGTTCCATTTCAATGACAAGGGGAAAAAAGCACCAAAAGGATGCTTAATAAATCATACTAGATGATAAAGTTCTATGGATAGAAAGGAATTCCTTTAGCATCTAAAGGAAAAAAGAAAGATAGAAGAATTTTTAGATATTACAGTTCATACAAACAGGTAAGAAACAGCAACTGTGCATGAGCCAATCTATATAAGACATAAATCCTTATTAGGAAAAGGAAACAAACAAACAAAAATCAAACTACAGTGCAACACAGCACTCAGGCATCTTTTTGCAGTGGAAGCAGCTCCACTGAACATGACACCTTTGGTCAAAAAATGAAAATAAAGTTGTCTCTTCTATCACCAACTTTCATTCACCGCGCAACAAAATTAGTGCACTGTTCAGAAATAATCACAATCGTGAACTTGCAAACAAAAGCTAATAACAAACTAGTCACTACAATACCAAAAAGGTGGCATATATAGTAGAGAAAAGTCAAACCTCTGACAAGAAGAAAAATACACTCATGATGGGAAATCATGGAAGAGGAACCTAGTTTAATGCAAGTGCTCCTCTCACTGAATGTGCAGAAAAGGAAGTCCATTCTACAGAAACTTGTTCCTTTTGCAGCTGGCATGAAGACTGAGTTCACCTTTTTTTCATGAGGCAAGGCCCAGATACCACTACTTTCACCATCAAGAACAACATCTGGAAATTTAATGGAATTCCTCAAACAGCCAACAAGGCTATTTCTGGGCCAACTGTGCAAAGATTCAATTTAACAGCAGGAACTTTTCTCCACATGAATCCCATATTCTCATCTCATATTTTTACACACTGTAAATTATACTCATAACTGTTGTTCTTATAGACTAACAGAGGTGATACAGGAAAAAGTAACTTTCCGACAAACTTGTATTATAAAGACACCATGAGAAATGTAGAAAAAGATGAAATTAGGAAGTATTGAACACAATTAAGACATAAATAACAAGAAACTGCTTCTCTTACAGAAAACTGGAAAATAAAAGGTAGGTCACTAGTATTAAGAAACTTTTGTAATAATTGCAAAATATATTTTAATGATTCTTAGACCGTGTTCTTTCAACAGACCAAAACAAAACCAAGAGCACCTCTGACCCCAAATAACACTTAAGAAACTAAGATGGTAAAGGATTATCTTAAACCCAGTTCTTATATCAAAAAGTCTTGCCCATCTAACTAGCATAGTACTCTACTTTTTTTCTTCAAATTTCATGAAGAAAGAAAAAATATCCAATATCTTAATGGAAACTGGAATAAATCTGTAAGATATGAGTTCTACTACATTTGTGTAAAAGGCATGGTATTTCACTGTCTTTAAGAACTTTATCAAAAAGATTCCTCATCAGAGGTGTCTAGAATAAAAAAGAATGAGACATATGCATTTCACCTAAAGGAAAACACTTCTTTTTTTCCCCAGCATATCCTAAAGATATGAACTGCACACTGATGTTCACATGGTTTGGATAATGTCCTGGAAAATAATAAGTATTTTGCTTCTGTGTGTAACAAAAGCAGAAATAATACCACAGAACATGAGAAGTATTTTGAATTTCTGGGAACCATTCTATAAGTGCTCCAGTGACACAAAACCTTTGAACAAACAATGTCAGCTAACAATGAAAGAACATATCATATCTAAGCAGAATGCTATTCAAATGCTTCTTAGGAAAATCAGGAAGGGAAAAACAAAAAACAAAACAATGCAAGCTTATTCATCAGGACGCAAAACATTTACACGGCCATGCACTCCATAATTAATTAAAATCAATATGTTTTGTAATTAATCATCTGGGCAGTGCTCAATATGCACTGTATGTTTTTGGAAAAGCCTTATTTTAAAAGACACTTTTTAATAGAGATTTTATTAGAGTTAACTTATTAACAGAAAAAAAACACGTTTTGCACAGTCTCTTTTAAAAGTATACCTGAACTTCCAACCGTCTTGTTCCATCTAGCCTTTCTTTCTTACATTTCTCTTTCCATTTCTCCAATTCTGTATGTATTTAATCTCTATTATTTCGAACATATGCTAACAGTTTTTCCTCTTCTTCCATCCTGATTATTTTCAAATGCACCAATCCATAAGTGTTCGTGAATGATCTGATAAAATTTCCAAGCCAAATGATAAGACATCCTACTGATCATGCATCAAAAAGGATGTACTCCCCATAGTCAAAGCCTGGGGAAGACACCAAGATCCTAGCATATTATGAAAGCAGTCCTGTTATAGTCAACATATTTAACTTAATACATGTTTAGTACTAGTTTAAAGTTCTTCTTATAACCAGCCCAAGAATCTTTTATTCATCAGTCCATGACATTTGTACCATACTACTCAGCTGTTACATTTTAATTACACTACTCCAAATCGCCAATTCTCTGCTGGAAGAAAGAAGAAACAGCGCTTTTCCTTCTCTCAGCAGACCTTTCAGACTATCAATCTGACTTCTGACATTTGCAGTTAAACTTCCCCCAGAGCATCTGAATGAAACTGTGATTTCTGTCAGCTTTACTGACTAGATACAGTGCTTTCAACATAAGCAGGACAACTGACATGTAATAGAAAAGGCCCTGAAGAGTTCCATCTTGAGCCTTAATGTTTGGTTTACACTTGATTTATATTTTAGAATACAGACTAGAATCTTGTCCCCACTTAAAACAGTCTGGACTGTCAAAAGCATCATTAACAAAAGCCTTCAGTGCGCTGGTCCCAGAGATGTCTAAAGTGGAATGAGAACAGGAACAGGGATGGAACAGAAAAGTGTCACACAGAAACATCATCTACTGGAACAAGAGCATTTCCAGTGCTATCTGTCCATAGAAATTCATATAGAAGAAAGTTTTCCACCTCTGCCTTGTCAGCTAGCAGGGGAGAGAAAATGTGGAGGAAATAATTGAAATTTAAACTAGGCTTTCTACATATCACAAATCACTACTTTTACCACAAATTACTACTTTTAGAGGAACCAAGAAAATCCACTCTCAATATATTACGTTTTAAACATACAAAACTATAATAAATTTATAAAGCACAGTTGAATAAAATACCTTGTACATCTCTGCTTCAATTTGTTGATGAACACCTACGTAACTCTTCTTAACTTGCTGCTTATCTTTGATCATCATTGTAAGCCTATGCAAAGGCCCAGAATTAAGATCCTCTGCATGTGTCTTCATTATTTTGCTCAGCTGTTCTGTTTGCTGCACCACAAGCAACCAAGACTATAAAAAAGTTAGAACAGAAAAGCACTTACTTATTCTGGGCTACAAACAACCAAACAATGAACATGAACTGTGGGAAAAGATGTATTACTGTTTAAAACAATTCAGAAAAAATAGCATTTTAAACTTACCCAAATGCACTTGAGACCTTCTAAAATAAAGTTCTTCCTGCTACAGCAAAAGCATGCCTCAAACTTACTCATAAAATTATAAAAAAGCACCAGAGACAAAAATACAACATTGCATGGACACCATTCAGCACTGTCCTAGTACTTCTAAACACTGATGAAAGCTTTACAGCCTTTTTTTGGAATACATCCCCCACACCCCTTTGTTCTCCTGTTTCCCAGCCACAGTTACTCAGTTCAAGCTGACTTCTCTGCCCTTGTCTAAATACCTCACAGTAATATGCATTTGAGTGGTTACTGCTTTAGAAGATACCATTTGTCAGCTGCTTCATATAACTGACAGCATCAGTCAGGCCACCCATATTAAAGCATAAGGTGCTAACAGGTTAAGAGACACAAGCAGTTACTTGTCTGTCATAGTAACCTAACATCTTTCTGTACTGTCACAACATCCTTGGCCATTCTGTTAGTATTCAGGAAAGTTTAATGTGCTGCATGTGGCAGAGAATTTCGATTAAGACCTGTAAGGTGAACAGAGAGACTTCAATGCACCACATGTACAAAACACAAAATTAAAGTTCAGTTCAAATAAAAGCATTTGTTACCCTAAAGACCCCTGTCACACTTTGCTGATGGAAACAGTATTAGATGCCTTAGAGATAACTACCCAATACTGAAGGGTACGCTGTATCTAAAATTTCAGAATGGCTAAATGCCATACAATTACTGGGTTTTTAAGGCAGTTGGTATGCTAGTTTTACTAGCATTTATCTTACTTTTACTAAAGACAGAAATCCACCTTTGATGATCAAAATTTAGAAAATTAATTTGCTTGGTAGCTTTGCAGTTTAATTACATGTCATATGTAAACATATGTACATAATATTTCCATCTCTACATGACAATGCTCCAATGCAAACTGGATTCTAGAGAAAGAAACAAACGACAGTTAACTCCTGTATGTATTAAACCATCTTCAACCTTTCCTTTAGATCATAAACATCCCACAGACTGGCACAGAGCTATCTCAGACTGCTTAAAGTGTGGTGCTGTAAAAGGCCATGGCCTAAAGCTTTTCGGCTACAGCTGAAAACCGTTTTGCCTCTCCATTACAGAACAGTTTCCAAATGACATCAGAAACCATATTGCAAAACTGCATAGGATAAAAACATCATTAAACATCTGTCTGAGAGAAGTGGGTCATACGGTTATTCAAGAGTTCATAAGAGTGCTCTCAGAGGTGAAAATGTAGTCAGAGTTCACTATTTTCTTTAAGGCTGATTTATTACTGATAAGACAAGTACTGTTTCGATCAACCCTGAAAATCACAGCAAAAGCATTTTTCAACAGGACTAGTACTCTAAAGAAATACTTAGCTTACAATTCAGCAAATGAACCTAGGTAAGTCAGAAACATAGCAAAAACTTCCCTTACCATTTAAAAAAAAAAATCATTTGCACATTTTCCTGTTCTTTACATCCCTCTAGGAAGAGAACATACAGTGAACGCATCGGTTAAACCAGATTTCTGTGTTTTATATGATTATGTTTTATTATTTTAAAATAGGAAAAGCTAAAGTGAAAAGTTATACTTGAGGAAAGGTTTGAAAAAATGAGATTTACATGGGACAGAAAAGCAGCTGGGTAGGGATAGCAGAAAAGGCAAAGCATTTCCTTTCACAGAAAATAACCACAATCCATCAAAAGCAATAACATATAATATTGTTTGGTTTAACAGTATTTTTCAGACATATACGCGCACAAAAGAGCTGTTGGAAAGCACTTAAAAATACTGCTTTTCTAGCATTAGTGGTTGCTGCTGTTATGCCTTCCATTAAGTTTGCTGCCTCTGCATGAAAAAAACATGGGAAAGATTTTCCCTAACACCATTTCTCTCAAAGTGCTCACTCTTGCTATACACTTAAAAAAGTAATAAAAATTAAAAAAAATTAGACAGCTTGACATTTGGCTTTGATGCCACGTAATACCAAAAATTTAATATACAGGTATTTTAAATCTTAGGAGATCTAAGATACTAGATTTATGTCCCATAATATGTGGGTCATACTTTGATTCTGCAAAATGTCAGGAAGAGAGAAAAAGTATCATGACATAGTAAAGTAAATTAGAATGAGGTGTGTAAAGTCATCAATATTCACACATTTTAACTGCCAAAACCAACAAAACAATGTGTCACTACACAACTTTAAAATCCAACGTAACAGTGAAATTTCAAGGTAAGCCGATACAAAAGATCTGTCAGTAGCATATGAACATTTTTGCTGTTACATAAAGAAGTGGAGATCACGGTTGGGCTTGAAAGAAAAATGGCACCTCCTTAAGAGAAAAAAAAAAAAAAAAGCAAGAAAAAAAAAGCAAAAATAATCCTGAAAGAAATTGAGTGCCTATTTTGAAAACAAGATTTGCTAATGTGACACTCGTGCCTCTCTTCAACCCAAAAAGAACATGGCTTAAGTCAAATCTTCAGCTTTTTAAAATTTATTTGCTCACAGGAAGTGCCCATGTCACTGACATGAACCATCCTAGACTGAGCTAGCTACATGAAGGTTAAGGGTTGTTGGTACATAATAATGCTAAATATTCTGATGCCAATGCTCATTTACTGTTCAAGCCCTAATCTGCTCCATTTCACCGCCTAAAAGAATTGGAAGACAATTTATCTACCACATAAGAGCAATCCTAGTGGGGCAGCAATAGCAAGAATTCTTAGTCCTATCACCAATAATTCTATACAAAACTTTGAGATACAACAGTAGAAAGCTTGAAGAAAGAAAAGAAACCTTATTTCTGCCAATCTTAGGCTAATGACAATGCTTTAATGTTTACTTACAAAAATCATCACAACTTAATAGCAAAATCAATAACAAACTACATATATGAAATATAACTGGCTGAAAGGCATTTCAAATACACCACCAAAACACAGAGATGGGGGGGGGGGAAGTAGTATGTCAATTTACAATACAAGAACTACTGTGGAAGAGGGAAGCAACAACAGAATTTGCTACAGACAAAACACTGTACAGTGCTACTTTTGAGGCAGCTGAAGGAGGCTACCTAGATAAGCACAGCTTTCAAGTCACACACACCACCACTTTAATCCAGCACAAATCCAGACTGCTGCACAAGGAGCAGTAACGTTCCTAATGCTATGCCATAACTAGTACTTCAGCAGCCAACCCATAAGCCCACTACATAAAAACTGCTTTGTCTAAAATTTAACTTGACCCAAAAAGGGTGTTTTCCTGCAGAGAAGAGATCAGGATTCATGCCAGAGTGAAGGGACTGTGTAGCTACTGCTACAGCAGAAGGGCCAAGAATTGAAGAAGCCATTAGAACAGTATAGTTTTCTCTAGTCAGGAAGGAATCCAAGCCACAAGTGAAGGTTACAAACAGGTGAAACACAGAAGTTTGCTTCCTCAGTACCTTTACTGGACTTGCTCTAAATCTGAAAATTAATGACATGGGGAAGGACAGCCTTACCTTTATAAAAAAGTCAACACAGTTATGTTAAATTGAATACAAAATAACTTCACAATTATGAGAAACATCCTGAATTAACGTTTTGTTTTTACAACACACACTGCAGTGTGAATAACAGCTGGAATGCTAGGCTTTGCCTCTGTTTCCTGGCATTTTTCTATTTATGTCACAAATTCTGTATAACATAAACAATAGGTTCTATTTAACTGTCTTAAAAGAAAAGCTTACTATAGCATACTCTATTTTCAAAACACCAAAGTAGCTGGCTCAACCCAGGAACCTAAAATCCTGAATTTCAGAATTGATTCTTGTTCAGATGTTATTTTCAAAGCAAGATTGGAGCTCAACTTCTGCATATTCCCCAGAGGAACTGAAAGAAGCCCATTTTAAATACTTTGGCAACATTAACTCTCAAGAAGCTGAATGAAAAGGAATCCAACTCAAACAAACAAAAATAAATCCAGCACTGCTATTTCCAAGGATATTCCAAATTCAACATACTTCAGTCTTACCTTGGACACGTTGCTGATATAATCCAACTGACAAGTGCTCTCTTTATCAACTTGATTACAAAGATTCTGTAAAGTGGAGGCATATTCCTTATCACTTTTTACTCGCATTACCATGAATTTCTTCACTGTTTCCAGCAGTCGTAGTTCCCAGTCTTGCAGTTTTAATAAAGCATCATGAGAATACTTCAGGTCACCTCCAAACCCCATTTTTTAAGGCACTATATACCACACAGGGGAAAATACAGGCTCTTCACCACATCTGAAAGCAGAACAAGGTTTATGAGACATGTATTGAAAGAAAAACTTCCAGTATGACAAAGAGCAAGTATTAACATCTAAACCCTGAAACAACTTAACTGTAAGATTAACCACATACATATACCACCTCAAAACAAACCGAAAGGAGGGTCAGAGCATTCTTTCAAACACACCTCTATAACTGGAAGAGACCTCAGGCCCAGAACTGTCCTTCAGTTTCCATCTGCAAAATGTATCTCCCTAACTTAAAGTGCAGTTATGAGGGAACACATAATAGCATCCAAAAGAGATACTAAAGACCAATCCACATGTATAATCAAGTAAGTATAGCTGAATATCTCCAGACAAGAACTGCCAACTACACCGTTCCGCTCCTGGTGACCCAAAACATTTGTTTCTGGTGTTCAGTGTCCTAAGAGCACAGAAAAATCCAAATAAAAGATCAGCTCTCAGACATGGCATCCGTAGGAAATGGATAACTAGTTTGAAGCTCGTTTGCTCCTAAACACTGTGTTAGCAGGCCATTAAACTTGCAGATTCAACCTCCCAAAAATCAGAAAATATCCCCAACCAAGTTCCCCATGCAACCATCCATTGCTTCCCTGGGACACGCATTAGGGCAGGGTCCCTAAGTTCACATGATTTTCCCCTAAGGCAGCTCAGTCTTACTGTACCAAATGGGTATCATTTGATAAACAGATAAGAAGTGCTGCCTTATGAAATTCTACAACACACCTGCAGGTCAAAGACACCTGCTTGAGCTAGCTTTAAACACCTGTATCTGATACTGATAAACATGCAGCCACATCGTGGAAGACCTGAACCCACACAGACGAGTAATTTCCACAGGTTGCATAGGTTTTGTAATGTGGGCTGAATGCTCTTTCCTGTGTATACACCAAAACGCTGTTCTTACACGAATCAGCTTCAAACTAGGTAAGATAAACTTAGATAAACTGCAATTATAGCTCTGGACTGCAGTGCAGACACAACCTGTGTACTGCTTATTCACTAATTCCTGCACTCCAGCCAACTCTTAGCTCTTCTGAACACAGAAGTACCAATTTCTTCACAGGCTTTAAATTGCCACTTAAATTACCAGAGTGTTTTACAAACATTAACAGACTTATCTTCCTAACGGCCCATGGGGCAAAATGAGACTAATAATCTTATTTTACACTAAGAACAGAGACACATAAACTAATGTCAACATTATACTGGCTAATACTGGTATGTACAAGGCTTAAAAACAGACTTTTCAGAGTGCCTAGCATTTTTAGCATATTAAATATAGAGAAAAAAAAAGATGTTATTGGTTTCAGTTACCACATAAAATTTAAGATTTTGGAAATCAGAACCTAGAGCGATCTCCACGGTAGCCTGAGTCTCAGGATCGTTCCTCTCTTCCTGCAGTTCCTTGCCTCCGTTAGCTCTTCCAGGAAGTTACGGAAATAAGCCTCATCCACTATGTGTTTATTCTCAGAACACAAACCATGCTATGTAATGAAAGAAACAAAGAAAATAAGAATAGTCCTGTGTTATAATGCATCTATAGAATAGAAAAAAGTCAAGGTTGTACAAGTAACCTGAAATCTATTGCAAGCTTTCATATGGTCTTTAATTTGAAGCTGTGTATTTTAGTCAGAAGTCTTGCTGATGGCTAGGAGCTCAGTCATAAAGAGCAACGGTAAATAATTAATGGTGGCTGTATTTATAAATGATGGATGATGTCATTAGTAGTTCTATTAATGGTAACATTTTCACAGTTAAAATTTAAGAACAGTCTTGCAAAACCAGTAATATTTTAGTAAAATAAGCAAAAGAAAAAACCTTAAAGCACCTACTTATTAATATGACTGGATCTGCACTTGTGATTTTTCAACACCCTTTAGACCTATATCCACTTTTGTGACCAAGTTCATTTTAGTCCTGGCACATTTTAGCACATTACCTAAATATCCTAGCATATTAGCTATGAGAAAAGATAGTATCTCTATTTTCTTACATTCGAGATTAAGAAGAAATAGAATCTCAGGATGAATTCTGGCCTTGTGCTATGAGTAAAGTGCTGGCTTGTTTGCGTTTACCTGTCTTTTACGGAGACACAGGAAGGCAAGGGAGGGAGGAAATATTCGCAGCATATGATATGACACCCTCTAGTGGAGGGTGTCCCTGCCTACAGCAGGGGGGCTGGAACTAGATGATCTTTGAGGTCCCTTCCAACCCAAACCATTCTATGATTCTATGATATTTCAGTCTACTTTTACTGACTCACTGTAGAGCCATAAGATTACAAAAATCAACAGAACAGAAGATCCAACAACAACTCACTCCAGCCTCCCAAGCCTCCCTTCAGTAAGTAGTAATTAGATTTTTTCCAATTACACTACTAGATACCTGGGTACATCGACAAAAATCATACACATACTGGACTGTGGTCTTTGTTTTAAATTATTCCATTTACCATGGCAGAAGCAGCACAGCAAAAATGCATTTTGCAAAAGTGATAAAATCTGATTCAGTAACACTAACAAGCATAAAGTCTCAGAGCTTATGATTCCCAACTGGGTAAGCCAGCCTCCATACGCCTTCCTTATAAATTAAGAAAATGTTCAATCAAGACATTCAGGAACTCAAATGCTCCAATATTGTGGAGGTAAAGAAGTGGTGAACAAGTATACAAGACCTAAGCCACTTAACTGTTGATAAGCTAAAACCCAAGACTCTTAAAACCACTTCTAATTTTTTAACACTTTTAAACACCTGAAAACACTATAGACCACACAGTCACTTACTCGAAGTCAAAATGGAAGAATTACTGAACACATGAATAAACACGTTCTATGCAATCTGTATTTCAAACACTTTTAAAAAGCACAAGCACATTTAAAAATGCCTACATTCAAAGAGACAATATCTGGCACCAATGCACACAGGTATTTTTCCAAGTTTGATATCTCCCTTCTTAGTGCACACAGATGAGTTGACAGCTGCCCTACAGGGTCAGACCAGTAGAACAGAGCATTTCAGCTGGAAGAGACCTACAACGACCACCTGGGCATAATGACCCATGTAGATCAGCACTCTGTCTCCTACCATGGCACCAGGAGATGCAGTTTAAGGACAGCGAACAAGTTGGGCTGCTATTTGTGGCAATATCCTCCTTGTGCTTCCCTATGTTCACAGCTACTGGAGTACAGAAGAAATACTAATAGTGCCATTTTTTGGCTTTACCATACAACATTACAATGTTCATACTGAGCATGTAAGACAAAGATAGATTCCCACCCAGACTTTGCAACCACAGACTACTGCCGAAACTGAGTAGTGCAACAAAATCTGAACCCAGAAAAGATTTACTGTGGAACTAGTAGGAGGTACAGGGAGTTTGAGATACAAACATACTTTCTACTTCAATGTTGAAAAGATAAAAATATAGTGTGAAAGATATTAAGGGGAAAACAAAAAATCTTTCTCAGTAAAACACAGGAGAATATTTTATATTGAAGGAAAAAAACAGATGGCATCACATTTTAAAGTAGCTAGATACAGAATTGATGACAATGAACACATGATATGCTAAATTCATACAGAAAAAAAACCCTTTGGGAATTGCTTACTCTTATGTGAAGAGATACTTCCTATTCTGGCAGATACCCATGAGGTTTATCTCTTTTTCCACACATCAACAATGCTTGCATAATTTGACATGCCAGCAAAGTCTCAAAGTGAATCCTAGCATGTTTTGTAAAAGTAATAAAATCCCCGTAGTATCAAATAGGACAAATGAGTTTTATTTTATTACTTTGAAGTGTGCGTGAGAGAGAGATATGTTACTATAAAAATTACTGGATATCCAAATTAGCCAATCAGTATTTGGTAAGTTGTAAGAGTTAAAATATGTCTCAGAACCAATTCCAAGAAAGTAAGACTTTCTTTTTAGAGTCACTCTCAAAATAGCAAACTAATCACTGACAGGAAGTAAATACTCAATATACATTCAATAATATACTGTAAATGAGCAACCAGACCTTGAAGAGTTCTAAATTTAAGAACAGTTACCGAAGACAGTTTATGACTTGTCTCAACCACAACCATCACAGCAGTGCAGTCAGATTGCAAATGAAGCAATGTCAAACTTTGTTAGCATGACAGTGAGAAACTTCAGTGACAGTCACATAAACTTTCAATACTGTAACACTCCCCTCAGCAAATAAAGCCAATATTCCAGCATTAGGAGTCCTCCTGGATTCCAGAACAACTCTGAAGAAAGTAGTTTTTATAGCCAACCTACATTTAATTTAAAGATTGCAATCTGTCCCTGACACATGAGAGTGGCCATACTGTGGCAGATCAAAGGTCCTGTGTGTCTGACAATGACTGCAATCAAATGAGCAAGGAAGAACAGAGCACATACATAGAGATACTTTCCCAGGATGCTCTCCTACCCTTAAAACAACTGGTGCCTTCTGTTATATATTGCCATGAAATACACCCAAGACTGTGATTGCTAATCTTAAAATAATGATGAATCCATATGCTTCAGTTGGAACTTGTGGTTTCATAATATCAGTGACAAGGTAAACCACAAAACAGCAGCAGTTGAATTCAGAACAGAAGAGCACAGCACATATCTGCCCCCCCCCAGGAGGAGGAATACGGAATGGGCATGGTATGCAGGGAGCATCACTCTCACTCCCGATCTGCTGTCAACTCCCTTGCTCCTAAATCTGCACGGGCTCCAAATCACTTAGCATGGCTTATATTTTGCAGACCCTTTCTAGAAGCATTAAGAATACCGCAAAATCAGAAAAGGAAGAGGACTTGGATTCAGGATACAAATCCTTAAATTCAAGGCTTCTCTACTGACTTAAAAGCAATTTTATAACAGGTGATCAATTTGTTACACAGTCCATCTTAATTTCTGAATGTGAGGCTTACGGTAGTTATAATCCATTAAAACAATGAAATAAATCATTCTTAGCCCTCCATCCACACCTTAAATAAAACTTAGACTGTTAAATACCTGACATTTCTGTTAGTGTAGTACCTACTCCTGGAATGTTCAAGATCATGAAACATAAAACACATGCTTTACCTACCTTTATTTATACTAACCACATATTAAGAGTATTATCTATACATGCATTTAATGCAAAATGTATGGAACACGAACTAGCTGAATTAATGCTTCCACAGAGCTACTGCCATCAATAAACATACAAAGTGGTAATTTAAAGCTAGCCTGATCGTTTCAAAACTGGTCTGAAATATTAGTCCACTCAAGACAAAACAGGCAGCTTATTTTCAGGAGGGCCTTTCTGCAAAACATACCTTACATACCTTAAAAAATTTTCCTCAAGAAATGATCCTTAGTACACTTCTTTTTATGTCAGCAGCTACTTCTGATTTTCACTTCCTGAAATAACTTTTCTTTTCTGGGGACTCTGTGAAAGACAAAAAGATCAAACTTTTTTTTATCACTTCAGCATTTTAAAATACATTGCAAAACTTAAACTTAGACAAGCTGTTTGGCATTATCAGATTATCACCAGCAGACATTTTTTTTTAAAAGATACAGAGTTCAAGAAAACCAAAAGAGTAGAGTTCTCAGATGACTCCAATTAGTAGTATGCTATCACTTCATACACACAATTTTGAGTGAAGAAACAGTTTTGTCTCTGCATGTATAACCGAAGATTTTTTTTTTAAATTCTTGGAATTTCTTATGACACAGTGTATTGTAGACAGAAAATGAGATCATTTCATTTATTTTTGATGCCCTTGACAAAACAAGAAGGAACCCCATTAACAAGGAAAATGGAAACACGGAAGATCAGAATTCGTTATATGAAAGACAAACTTAGTAGGGGTATTTTCACTCTAAGAAAACAAGTGGCAACATAGGAAAGGGACCAAACAAGGCGGAGAAATTTCTTATATGGCTCTAATTACTCCAATATCTACAATAGTAAGAGGTCTGAAAGTTAAGACAACTGCAGCACTAAAATTTCAAGCTGTAGCTCTGGACTGCAATCTAGGTGAAGCAACTGCAACACAAGTTGCAACTGGATCGCTGAGGTTTTACATTAAGAAAAAAGTACATAAAATAAATTTTAAAAAAAAATTGAGAAACAGGCTTTGCATATAGCTTACAAGTCCAAGGTATGCTATGCAAGCTGCATCTGGACCAATGTTAAATGTTTACTCACAACCTCATACCAGAATATTTCATGTAAAGTTAAATCTTTAGATGAGACATTCAGTATTGGTTTAGCAATTGTAAGTAAAGACATATTAAGCAAAACTGAAAGGCAGACATAGTGTGTAAGGGTAAAGAAAAGAGAACTATTTTGCATATCTCTATTATTTAAAACAGAGCACTAACCATGGACACATAAAATCTTACGAAGGGATAGTTTTAGTTCATACTCAAACAGACATTATTTAGTATTCCTTTCTGGTTACTTGGTGACCTTCTAGAAACAAAGTGCTGCCTAATATGAATACAAAACTTCCATTCTGCATGACCAAAAATAGAAGAGACTGTAAGTGATGCTTACATTCAGCCACTGCAAAGAAACAGCAACTATGCAACCAGATACAAAAGGAGAAAAAAACATGCAGCAAGCTAGAAGCATTACAAAATTCACCACACTTTTAGTAACAGATACAAAAATACTTGCTGCAAAGTTGCAAAGCCCAAGAGAAAGTCTTCACCAGCAAAAAATTAAAAGGAAGAGGAAAACATTATAGTAAATTTGGCTCCAGTCCTCCTATCACAAAGACAAACGAGTTGGAAACACAAGAATATCACTGGACAGGAACATTACTTTCAACCCCTTTCCTGGTTCGAATGGGAAAGTAAAACATGCTACCACCACCAACTGGGCACATCCAGATTTCAAGTAGATGTTAAAGATCTGCATGTGGTATAATGAACCCCTTCTGAAAATTTCATTTATTAAATGGAACAACAGACTGGAGCCACTTAAACACAGACAAGCTCTATCTTCTGTTCTCTGCACGCAGCCAAAAAGCACAACTTTTTTTTTTTAAAGAACTACTCTATCACATATGTTAGAATGGAAAATTTTGTTTCTCAATATAAAAATAAAATACCCACCCAACTATTCTTCAGAATTCCAATTACTACTAATTTTTTATCTATGTGCATATTTTCACCTGTATACAGGTCGTCAGTAGAATTTAAAATTGGTACTACAGGTCCAATACTCGTCTTACTGATACGTGTATACCAGCTAATACATGGAAGTATAATGAAAGCTTGCCAGTGAATTACACAGCCATCTGTAAGAGACAAACAAAACGTTACAAAATTCCTGTTGCTATTTCTGAGCTCAAACACAGTAGAATCTGATAGTTAGAGACAGCTTGCTACATCAATGCAATAAATGACTAGATAACAAAGTTATAAAAAAAATTAAATACAATAAGATATGGATAGAGCAGAAAACCTAGATGATCTGTTGTTTTCTGAAATTACTGCCAAGACAGTGAAAGCCAATCCTACACCAGATCCATTTTAGACTGGGGATATATAAGGCATTGGCTCAAAACGAAGCATCAGAGAAGCATTTAAAAATATCAAATTAATAGTAAGAATTCACCAAAATCAGGTATTATTCAGCTGAAGTTTTAAAGCATCAAATACGACATTGCCAAACTATTAATTCTGCAAAAACTTAGGCTTAAGGTGAACCAAGAGGAATGGAGAGTGGAAAATATATCAAATTTTTTCAGAGCTTGACAAGGCAACCAGGAGAAGCAAAACAAAGACAGTCTGACTTCCACACCGGTCAAGGTGGTTAAAAACATTTGTGGACTGGAATAATCAGGAGGAAAAAAAATCCAATGTAGCTTTTGTAGAGGAAAGTCATGCTCCACAACTTGAAGAATTCTTTGAAGGAGTCAAGGATCCTGTGGATAAAGGTGTTGGAAGTGGTAGTGGACGTGTTTCTGCTGATGTCTCTCATAGGAAGCTGTTACAGAAGTGAAGACCTTGCAGGGTAAGATTTAAGAGACAAGATTTACAGGAGAGAGAGTCAGAAGCCTCACCAGAACCTGTAGTAGGACTGTTCTGAACAGCAGCCAAAGTCACCTGCCATATCTGTCATTTCACATATAATCTGTGCTTAAATTTGCAAATTATACAAAATTATTATGAGCAATCAAAACTGACACATCATTAAAAAATTTGCAGAACCACCCCAGAATACTGAGCAACAAGCATATAAAACAGCAGATGAAGTCACAGGTCAGTAAATGCAATGTAACACTCTGAGAGAGAGAACTCTAAGTTATTTAATGCCACTACCAGAAAAAGGTCTGGTAGGCTCTGAACATGTATCTTCAAAAACATTTGTTCAGTGCTTTGAAGTGGTCAGGTTAGGAACCATCCAGAATAACAGACTTCTTTTTAAATGAAGGGAAGAGAGAACATAACATATTCTTGTGATGCTGGTAACATTCATGGTGTTCCTATACCTTCAAATTATTCTGTCTCATGAAGAATGCAAACAATCAAAAAAGTACAAGTGATGTTGATCAGAGAATGGAGCAGCTTCTGCACAAAGAAAGTGAAAAGAATTTTTTAGCTCACAAAACAGGTAAGTATGATGGGGTGTCAGACCAAAGTACAAAAAAAAAAAAAAAAATCATGATACCACAAAGTGAGAAGGTATGTGAGATGCCTGAAGTGTTTCCCAGAACAACATGGGAATATCAAATGCAATTTTAAAAAGTTGCTCTTAAGTACTTATTTGCCTAGTAAATAATTAAATGAGAGAACTCAACACCTAAAAACATTTTTGAGACCAAGAAACAAACAGGTTCAAAAATTCTTATAAAAATTCATGAAAAAAACAGATCTGTTGAACAGCAGAACTTCCATCTCAAGATGTCTCTAAACTGCAAAAGCAGGACAGGAACTATTATTCTACATTTGTGCCAAAAGCCCCTTCTTCTGACTGTAGCAATTACTGAGCTAGATGGACTTCACTTGATCACATACAAACATCCTCACCTAGTGCACTCTCACTCTCTTACCCCTGCAGCTGTATGAAGACCACAGTTTTCCCAAGCACCTCTTGCAGCTGTGATCTCATTAAAAATACATGTAAATAAGAAGCAGTGAGCTCCATCAAAGAACAGGATTTACACTTTTCAGTACAAAAAATGCCACAAACCAGATAAAAGCCCATAAACTGACTCTCAGACCCTCTGCCTAGAATTACAAGACACACTTTCTATTTTCAATATCCAAAGTTTTCATGTACTTTCATTCCATTCTTGTCGGAATTCACATCTGAAAACAGTAGTAAGAGACATGATGGAAATACGTCACTAACAATCAAAGAATCACAGAATGGTTTGGGTTGGAAGGGACCTCAAAAATCATCTAGTTCCAACCCCCCTGCTGCAGGCAGGGACACCCTCCACTAGACCATGTTGCCCAAAGCCTCATCCAACCTGGCCTTGAACACTTCCAAGGATGGGGCATCCACAACCTCTCTGGGCAACCTGTGCCAGTGCCTCACCACCCTCACAGTGAAGAATTTCTTCCTAATATCTAATCTAAATTGACCCTCCTTCAGCTTAAACCCATGACCCCTTGTCCTGTCACTACACTCCCTGATAAACAGTCCCTCTTCATCTATCCTGTAGGCCCCTTCAGGTACTGGTAAGCCACGATTAGATCTCCCCAAAGCCTTCTTTTCTCCAGGCTGAACAACTCCAATTTTCTCAGCCTGTCCTCATAGGAGAGGTGCTCCAGCCCTCTGATCAGCTTCATGGCCCTCCTCTGGACTCACTCCAACAGCTCCATGTCTCTCCTGTACTGGGGCCCCCAGAGCTGGACGCAGTACTCCAGGTGGGGTCTCACAAGAGCGGAGCAGAGGGGCAGGATCACCTCCCTCGACCTACTGGTACTACATCATGTAAGTGTAAGGCTTATAATCTGAAGACACCACCCAATTCTTTCCCCTTCCACCAAAGAACCACATATAGTTACCTACTGCAGAAAGATTTTTGTCAAGACTTGGTCTTCTCAGCCTATCTGATTTAGTATTCCCCACCCTTAGCACAAGGAAAAAGTTTCTCAATGATCAAATCTCACCTTCCTCATCCTATGACTAAGGAACAGAGAGAAGTGACTAGCCACTTCTTTGCAACCCCATTATCCTTCTTAGTTTGTGACCCAAAAATTCCAAGCCATCTTCCACACAACTGCACCTTAGCCTGTTTCCTCCCCCATCACATACCCATGCAGTCCAGCCTACACAGTGCATTGCTTTCGTGCTCACTGACACCCTGATTTGTTCCAGATGATGTCTCCCATTTGCCAAGATTATTCTAAATAGCAATCTCATTCTCCACCACACCTGCATTTGTTCCCAGCTCCCCATGGCCTGAAAACTTCCTCAGCATGCTCTTTTTTATCACCTCAGGCCTCACATGAAAAATGTGCCACAGGAAGAGCTGCCATTTGGTAGTGAACCATGTGGTAAGTGCTCTTAAGGTGCAATTACTCCACCAGTGTTCCTTCCATCTTGTAGAAGTTTCTACCTCACAGTCATGGGTAAATAGCAAGGCAGATGCTGGAGACAATCTCACCAGGCAGAAAAGTACAAGAAGGTGAAGGCAGCTACACATTAAGAAAAGCAGAGCTAGGCTGGCTGCCACAAGTCACACTCTGCCACCGTGTCTCAGGACTCAGTTCTGTGCTCTTGTTAACTTTGAAAAAGGCAGTGCCGCATACAAAATAACAGACACACACCTTGCTTTCAAAGGGTAAATGCACCTAGTTACTTGTTACCCTCCACATGCTTAAAAGCATAGAGAGCTTTCCTTCCTGTATTTTTCCAGGAATTAAACTTTCCTTGAATTAAGTTCCAAGCCGCAAGAAAAGCACAGCCCCAGTAAAGAGTACCTGACCAACTCATTTTCACTGACCTCTCAATTCTGCAGTGTTGCAATGTTTATCTCCACACTAGATCTTAACAGAAAAACAGATTGAGTAGGATCAGGCTGATAAAAATAATTCTCATGTGGCAGGCACTGCATTCCACTATCTCCAACCCTAAGTTCTACCGGCTAAAGAAACATACAAGGCTAAAATGATCGCAAGTTGGCCACAAACTCAAAAACCTAGATACACACATCAGTGTTGCAGGCTCGTTTTAAACTGTATATTATATAGTGTATTAAAGAAACTTCTGAACAAACAAGAGCAACAGAAGACAACTAAAGTATTGCATTTCGAAAAGATTTCTTGCCTTAGATGAATAGTGAAGATGGAAAAACTGCTAGGGAAAGCGGCAGCAAGAGTCAACGCTGAAATTAAAAAGTAGCTTGTTGACTAATGAGTTAGTCTATGCACAGTTAACGTCTGTGCTGATTTCTTTCATTCAATTAGATGCCAGTTTCTCCAGTTTGAAGGTAGGAAGCAGTCTTCCTTATTTGGAAATTTCTTCCTATGGCCCAACATCAGTCAGAATTTCTCGATGCAGCCAAAATAATTAGATTAAAAATCTGCCATTAGTCCGTGATATATGACAATACTGGTCTCCTCAGGAGAAACATAATCTGGTTCCAAGTATTTATCGCTCTTTGAAAAGAAATTCAAAGAGTAATCAGGGTGCTGCTTCTTCCTTCCTCCTTCATTAAACTAATTACATCCTTCTGGTTCATTAAACCCTCTGCTTCGTTAATTCGCTCTTCATTCAGTCTTGTTGAGGTCACTTATCCCCTTGGCACCATCATATCACATTTAATGTAGCTTGATTACACAGTATTCTGTACAGAAAACCATCCCGAGAGGAACACAGGTCCATGAGGAAGAGAGTCCAGTCCCTTCCCAAAAGCTGATATTCCAGACTATACATGGCAGGAAATATATCATGTAGTTCAGTGAAAGGTGTAGCATCAAAAATACCTGTTTGCTATTCGTGAGCTGACTTTTCCTTCACATGCTCCATATTCAAAAAGATACTCACTGTGATAATTCTCTCTGTTAAATGGGATACAGTTACTGTCACTATAAAGGTAGAGTCACCAGAAAGACAGATGACTGATCTATGCATTTGCACCTTCTTAAACACTTGAAGGGCATAACAAATTTAAATACATACATTTTACAAATATATACCAGGGCTAGCTTTTCAAGATACATGAAGAAACCTACCCTATCTTTTTAGATCCAGTCAGTTTTGTTTGGGTATGATCAGCTTTCCCAGTTACAAAGAAGACTCCTTCTGAAGGGTATTAGTCTCATTTGAAAATGTATAAATCAATCAAGCTTTAATTAATGGATGTTATAACAAACAGTAAAAGTTGTGGATGTTTAACCTCCAGGTCTCTGGAAAAATGGTAATGAAGCACATATGAGAAAAAAAAAAGTATGCTTGGTCTCTTCACACGAGTATTGTTTTCATACATAAGATTCAGCATAGCATCTTTATTGCAACAGATTTTTTTTATATTTTTTTATCACTAGTCTTTCATTCTGTATATTCTTTCCAGAAATGATACCCAGCAGCTATCTTTTCATTTACAAGGCCAATGTTCTTCAGCACGTAGCACCAGTCATGGATATTCTTCAGGAAAAAAAAAAAAAATAGGGATGACAATAATGTTTGTATTGTAGGCAAGGATTATTTAGGTCCTGTACTCTGAGACAACTGAAGGCAATTTGACTGACTGCATCTTTAAACCTGAAATCCTGACTTAATCTGAGAAAAATTCTGTAGAGAGACATAAGTCATCCTATTGTAATAGTCAAACGTTAACAACCATCTACTTAATCCCTGCTTTGGAAATGGCAGCTCCCACATGCTGAAAGCAGACTAACCACATGCACGCTGCAAATCCCTACACCTCCACTAGGCTCCGCAAGTGATGAAATGCTAGAGCACAAGAGATCACTGTGTCACAGCCCATCAGAATGAAGCTTTAGCAGCATGACACACAGGGTATGCACCGCATGCTTTGTGGAAACATGAAGCCTTAGGTTTGAGGACACAAGGCATACAGGGATACGATACCTCTGGAAGACTGTTCTGCACAGGACACAAACCTGCTCCAGTGTGCATCCTTACTGTGGCTGGAGCAGAGCCTGGAGAAAACAATCCCACCAGCTGTGGGCAGGTTTCCTTTCAGACGGTACCAGCTGGCTCCAAAAAACCAGTTAGAAAGCATGCAGCATGGAAAACTAAGAGGCCATAGAGGAAGACAAGGACTGAATCCAACTGAGATTTTGATCTCAATAAGGATGTAATTACCTCCTCATATAAAAAAGAATCATTTAGATAAATTACATGATCTAGATGCCAGTTAAATTGGTTAAAACAGTAGCTTCAGATTTACTTAACACATCCATTGATGAGAGATTTCACACTCCAATTTCAACATTCACCTAATCCAAAAAGTAGAACTGGGTATTAAAAGGTCTTCCTCTATCTTTGTTACAGACCTTTAAGTCTTTACAATTCTTTCGTTTTTTGGCTGCACACTTCAACTGCTAACATGTTTCTGTATTCGGTGAATCAGGCATTTCGTTTTATCTGGTGAACTTCAGTTATCACATCTGCTGAACTGGTAAACAACCATATTATGGAAATTAAGGAAAAGATATTCTCCTTGGGAGAAAACAAATCATTCGCAGCATCAACATACAACAAATATACTCACACCAACAATAAACATGTGTGTGTTTTACTGATTCCATGCTTTATATCTTTCACTCAGTAAAAAGGTGCTCCTGTTTTATGATTTTCCTTAAAATTGGCTACAAAAACATTTCCCACAACACTTTGCTGAAGGGATAGCACAATTGTTTTAAAATACCATTATTTACAGTGCTTAAGCTTTCACATTTTTAAAACTAAGCCAGTTCACTTGACTGCAGCCCTTATCTGGAATTCCTGAAACTTACTTGGGATACAAATACTGTGGGGTACTGTTTTACATTCATGACCATTTCAAAGCAGAAGCTACAACTAGGAAGTCAGATGCTATATGAAAGAAACCCAAAACATTAAAGAAAGTTTTTGCATAATTCACAAAAGCTGTATTTTAACAGACACAGTGGCAGTACACTACACTAAACAGATTTTAACAAACTTAATTTAATAGCAGACAGGACAAGCTTTAGGTATTCAAAGATTAAGAAGGTTTATCCTAAGACCCTACTCCTATTTGCTTATAGGTTCACCAAAAGTGAATTTAGTGATTTACCAGCCCAGTGGCTAACAACCTCCACCAGCTGAGCCATTATTAATATGTTATTTGTCTGAGCATGAAAGCACTAAATATTCAATAAAATTATTCCTGCCTTTATTAAATAACCATTACATCTATGCCCTTTTCCACTCTGGTCTGCTTTGTACTGAGAAAAACAACTTATTACTGCCATTCTCAGTTTGAACAGCAAACATTATAAATGTGATGACAAACCAAAATGCTGTCAATATATGGAATAAGATTTTCCAATTTCTCTAAAGCAAAAAGTTAGGCATAAACAGAACTGAAGAAAAGCAGCAAAGCTGACAAATCAAGCAGTGAAATTAAGAGAGTCACAAATTGAGGTTGAAAACCTAAATGCCACCATCTTTGGAATATGCATTATGTGATCATGTAATTACTTCCACAGTGCTTTTCTCCATAAATGCCTGACTCATTTATTACAGAGAACAGAGTGCTCTGGGGATGATTCAGCATTCTGTCAGAGGGGCTCATTTTCAGGACTCTATCACACTCATTGCTGTAGTTGTATGTCTTCCAGTTTCTAAACAGGCAATTTCAGGGAACAAAGTACTCATGATTAATGCACTTTAACACTATGCTGGCTTCTATTTCTGCTTCTGGCAAAGAATACTTACATAATATGCAACAATTCACAAACATTTCACAGGTTGCCCCTATTTAAAAGGTCTTAATTATGGTAATTTATTTTGATGCTTATGCTTTATTTCTTAACGTCTCAGGTCCTCACGTTAAAATAAATCGCTTCCAAAACCATAATATGGAAAAAACGTTGTGAGATTCTAAGATCAAATGATGACAATTACGATTGAGCTACTGAAAGGACTGTCTTCAGACCAAGATTTAAATATTGTACAGAAAAATACCTAATACTAATAAACTACTAAGTAGTTATTTGTTAAGTATTTTCATTACTAGCACTTAATAAGAAAGGGTTCCAAATGGACTACAGTACTGTGCAAGCAAGACTGTAAAGCATAGTTAAAGGACAGATTAAAAATACGTATGCCATGTTTTCATTTCTCCCTTAACAGTTGAAAGTTTCGTGTGATCATCTTAATAGAGAGCCATGTCACAGAACAGTTTCACAGTCTGCAACTAGTGCTGTTACTCCACATTCACTCTATCAATAACAGAAGGGCAAGATTTGTTCGGAGTAGCAACTCTCAGCAGAAAATAAGAGCAACCATATCAGAAAGCCTAATGAAATACCCTTGCTGCTCAAGGTGCAAGTTCACAACATAGACAAGATTAAGCAGCCAGAACTGTGTTGTAACAAGCCAACTAATACATCTCAAAGATCAGGAATTCTGACAAACCTGTACAACTGGCCAGGAAACAGTCACTGAACCACAGTACAGTTACCAGCATGGAGAGTTGTCTCTACACATTGCTATGACACTCATCTGTGTGTTGTGAGCAAGTTAGTAACCAGCTCAGATGTGGGAAATAAAGTTTGAAACTGTATGTGGTTAAGTCATTTGGCATTTTCCCTCTAGTTGTAGAAAGCAGGAATGCAAAAGCAGCTGGTGACTATAGAGAAAATGGTAATCTGAGATCCAAAGTAGAATGATGTTATGAAATACAATTCACTCAGGTTAATAACAGCATTAAGTCTTAATTTATTGGGAATTTATTTTTGTCATCATCAGGGAAACACATTTGACTGGAAAAATCCCTATTACTTCAGACTCATTACACTCAAAACCAACCTGAACTCTGCATTTAAACTTGCAGGAGGAATTAGAAAAGATTACAGTCATCCTCTCAAATATGCTTTCATGCTACGAGAGGACAGGAATCAAAATCCTCCATGCCTTGAAGTTGTCCTAAAAGAAAAAATAAGGAAAAAAAAAAAAAAAAACCACCACAAAAAAGCCATTTTTGAAGCACCCTTGCTGGTTTTTACGAACCATTTCCAAAATTTCTTATGCACTATATGTGACCACACACCATAGATCTTAAAACAAAACGTAACTATCTTCTCTCAAACCCCAGAAACAAAGCTATGAATTCCACTGATTCACCAATAAAAAAAGTTTCCAAAGTAAATCTTTCCACAGAAATGCTACAGTTACCTAACACAAATGTTATACAGCAGAAACTTGCTGCATATTTGCATGCACAGTATTTTAAACCCTTTAACTCCTTAATAAAATGGTGACTACTCAATGATTCCAAGACTATCTCTACTGTATGATAAACCTCTCCACTAAATTTTCAAAATCCATTTTTATAACGCGAATACATCAACACTATAATTAAGACAGAACTAAGTGGACGGTTTTATCTTAAGATAGGAGCATATATGCTGTTTGCTTCCTGCTGGAATTAACTTAGGCTTTCCTCCCTTCTCTTGCTGCTCCTCCTTCCCTCTGAGCAAAAGACTCCCCTTTCCTCTTCCTAAACCCACTTCCCACGTACTGCAAAGAAACCCCTCCTCCCTGTGCAGTGATGACCTCATGCTGCTAGCCCATCTCCTTGTATGGAGCAACTCCGGGCTTGCTGCCAGCTTTCTCCGCCTTCAGGCTGAGACGGCAACATACCTTTCTTCACCCCGCCGCTTCCCAGCTGAAAGAGCACCGAGCAGCAGCAGCAAGCGGAGGGGGCACACAGGGCAGGAAGAGGGTGTCTCCGCACGGACAGACCGCCGGACGCCCGCCCCAGGCTCGCGTCTGGCGTAAACCTACTTCATGTGACCAAAGCACCTCTCCTCTCCATCGCGCCAAGAGCTAAACTGAACTCTGAACATTGTCAAGTATGGAAATACACCCTACATTTCCTAACTGAAGTGCAACCCACCTAGCTGAATCTTGCTCCCCCGTATTAAATCTCTTCATTCCAGTGAAGCCAATGTTACCTCTCCCCTTCTCTTAAAAAAGACCCATCTTATCTTTCTTAGTATCACTCTAAAATGTTCCCACCCCTTCTTCAGCCTGTCTTTACTTTCAAGTGTCTCCTCAGAATGACTTCTATATGATCACTTTACACACTGGCAATCCAAACATCACCTGAAAAAAAGAACCTTCCTTTGAAAGATTCAGTTCTGACAGAAAATTATAGTTGTAGGAAAGCAGGAAAGGGTCTTGGTGATGCTTAACAGAGCTTTTGCTCAGTTAAAAAGTAACCTTGCGCATGCAAGACTTGATCTTCTCCCTCAAAGAAATATCCCCAAAGCTCAACTCTTCCGGGGTTAATGTTCCATGCGTGTGTATTTTAAACTCATGACAGTACTGACAATTTGCTTCAACACAATAAAATGAATTTATAAAAGGGGAGAACATACATCTGTCTCAGCAACAATAATCATTACTGTAATTCAACCTTGATGTCCATCATTTGCAATTTGTTTTGACTGTGAGTGGATTAGAAGAATGAATGTCACACCTCCTTGGAGTCTTCCAAAGACTAGCACATACATGTAGTAAACCGTATCAGTCACCTCTATTATATATTATTTAGTAGGAACAATTAACTGAAAATAATACCCAGTAAATTCTTTTGGTCTTAAATCAAAGTTTCAGACGTTAAACAGTTTTTTCTTACATTGCAACTTAAAAGAAGCTGCATTAAAATACAGCAGAGCATCAAAGTCACTTTATGTAACTCTCTTACAAAGCGGGGAAAAGTTACATCAACTACTTTCTTGCAAACAGAACAGGAGTTGGTTTGATTTAAAGTAAACCAAAATCCCAGGTGTTCACATAGGACGTGTCACTTCTAAGGGTGTATGCTCATGTAAATTCAAACAAAATAGAAACATACTTAAACGTGATAAGAGAAGTTTAATGTCCTTCCATATATTTCATTCTCAAATACCAAATATGTGAGCATTTAGGACCCCGGCAGGTACCAAACCCGCAAACAGACAAAGCATAAAAAGGCAGATGAAAAAGCCTGGGCAGCAGCACTAAGAAGGCCCTATCTATGCAGGTTCTAAATCTAACGTGCAAGTCAAGATAGACGCTAAGTTGTACAGCATTGTCACGGGGAGAGAGGGAAGGCGGAACAAAACCAGGAGCGCTGCGTTTATTGAGGGAGGGCCAGACACACATCACAGTTTCAAGCGGTGGCTGGAGTGTCCTCCCGTTATTTGCAGCAGTTACAGCCCGGCCAGCGTGCCGTGGCGCAGCCGGAGCACAGGAGCGGAACAGACATGCCGGGCACCGGCAGGGACAAGCGCCGCAGGAACCGGACCGAGTCAACCCTTTCCCTCCCTTCTCCCCCCTGCCCGGACCCCGCCGTCCCGGGGGCCCGCCCCGACCCCGCGCAGGGCGCCGCGCCGCCGACCCGACAGCACCCGCCGCGCTGCCTGTCCCGCCGGGGCGGAGCCGCCGCCGGGCGAGAGGCGCCCCTGACGTCTCCCCGCGCCACCACCGCGGGAGGTGACCGGATGCCGCCACAGCCGCCGCCGCCGCCACCGCCCCCTCAAGGGAAAGCGCAAGCGGCGCCGGTGCCGGCCCCGCCCAGCCCAGCCCGCCCGCAGGTAAATCCCGGCGCGGGGCCTACCCGCCCCCCTGCACCGGCTGCCTGCTGGGCGGGCCGGCAGGACACGGCCAGGGGTGGGGGTGGCCGCGGCCGCCCCTTGGCCCGGGCACCGCTCCCCGGGCGCGGACACCAGCGGCGGCGCCGCCACGCCGCGCACAGCACCTACCTACCTGACAAGCCGAGCCCCTCCGCCACCGCGGGCGTCACGGCCCCCACCAGCGCCACGTGACCGGCGTGGGCCAATCAGCGTCTGGCTCCTCTCTCCCTTCCAGCCAATCCGAACGTTCTCCGGATTAGTGACGTACTACATACGGCGACCAGTCACCGACGGATGATGCGCCACCGCTGCCGCCTCCCGGCTCGGAAAGACGGCGCGATTGGAAGGGAGCCGTGGCGCTCCCTGGCGTGCGGGGCCGCACCTCCCCGCTCCCCCTCCGGCGCGCGGGGCGTCCGTATCCCAGCAACGGTTTTGCTCACAATTTCTCGTTTTAAAAGACACGCCTAGACATACCTTAAGATTAGTGGAGAATGGGCACAGAAAGTTAGATTCAAGGCTTAATAACTGGTAAGGAATAATTGCAACAGTACAGTACAATGTATGCCGTGTTTAAAATATTTGTATAATTTCTCTGCTGTTTATTACTTGATCATGGAAATGTAGGTGCGAACGTAACAGAAATACATGAGGCTAAAAGAAGGCAAGTCCTGATAACTCCTGGACATCGCAGCTTATGAACAGGAGTCTGGTGTTTTGTTACCTGATCAACTCAGCAGCAGGAACAGGTAATGAAAAGAAAAAAAGGGAAAAAGAAAACATGACAAAACATAAAAAGAGCTGTTATAGTAACTTAACAGGATTAGGGAAACGTGAATATTGAAGTGTTATATGTTGTCTTCTGTAACAGATTATGTTTCAAGAAAATGAAGAATTAAATTTTATTAGGTAGTAATAACAAAGTCTGATACCATGCTGTATTTCATACATATGGAAGAACAGAAGAACATAACAGGTTAGATTAGAGTTACAGACAAATGTCCTTTCTCAAGGGGTTGCCAGTCACTGGTATTTAGGCAGGAGTCTAAAAAACAGGATGTGGGCATAGCAGTCATATTCCAATCCATGGCTTCTTAAGCTAGAATTTACTTTTAGACCAGTGTTTCAAAAGCACTAGTGAAACTTCGCAGTGTGTAGTTTTCTACCTCTATTTAAGCTATTTATAACTTTTTCTTCCAAAACACTTAGAGAAATAATTTCCTTTATTTGCCTTTTTATCAGTTCAGAAATAATTACTTTCTTTTGTACCTCATCCATATGCACCTTAAGGCAAGTTGAGACCTGTATACAGTTAGAAGCAAAAAGTCAAAAGCTATTTAATTGTAGTAAAAAGTGGTTTTTAAGATTTAATTTACATTTGGATAGTTTTCTCAGTCTTCCAGTTCTGCACACTCATTCCCATACATGATTTCTTTTGCCCCATTCCTACCTGGCCAGACCCAGGACCCACTGTCCAACTCTGGAAGTGGAAAGGCTAAGTCCTAAAAGTATTCAAAGGAGACAAAAAGGATCAGGAAAATGAACGTGCTTTTGCTTCAACACGTTCCCTCAATCCCTGGACATACTTTCTTCCAGCCCCTCCCCCCTTTGCTCCTACATGTTAAATCCTACACATTAAATCTATAGGTTCATTCTAAACCAAAGCTGATCAATATCAGAACTTTAAACCTGCAGGTTTGGGCAACAGGGGTATTGAAGCATTGTTTTCAGACCTTATTGCAAAATTGCCTCCAGAGAAACTCAGGAGGTACCTGGACACATGTTGAGTTCTGTGGTGCAACATCTCAACACCTACCAGGCAGAGCGTTTCACAGCTCAAGTAGCTGAAACAATATCAGCAGTCTAGTAAAAATACCAGAAAAATCCAGTTTAGTATCCTGGGTCTGTCTTCTCCTCTCACACGACTCATCTTCTGTAGAGCTTATGCTTTAATTTCTGCTGGCTTCCCAAATACCAGAGAATTTTCAGTCTTTCTGTCATAATCTATTCACCCATCACTATGACCCTAGAAATGCCGGAAGATTTGCTCCTTGGATAGTAAAACTCCCGTCCTATGCAGTTAAGCTCTAGGTTTCAAGAATCCTTTTCTTTTTGTTCTTCTGTTTGCAGCAACTCTTCTGGTACATTGGGAGTCTAAAATTCATAATTTTGAATGCTTCTTTTCTACCTTTATCTAATTTCTTTGTTTATGGCTCATTGCCTAAAAATTCTGGATGTGACATGGAAGTTATCTGCTTTATACTGCTGATACTCACATTGAAAAACCTTATTAAGGGACAGATACTGTAGCATTATATTACTTCAAGAATGATATCAACTTTAAATTAAATTACATGCCTGAAGGGGAAATATAAATGCAGGAAAGAGAGAGGGAGAGTTCCTCATTATCACTCCTTCAAAATGCTGAAGTAAAATGGGAGTCATTGCAAAATCCAATACAAAAAAAATCTCCTGGATATACTAAATCTATTATATGCAAGTCAGTAATACAGAGAAGTTATTATAGAGGTATACTCAGAATAAAAGATTACAAAGAGATGTCATTGAGGGATAAAAATAATAAATTGAGAAAAAAATCCCCAGTAATTTCAGGCTTTTGACCAACAATATGGTTCCTTGATCCCCAATAAGGGCATATTAATTCCTTCCTGTTGAGTTAGATTTGCTACAGTTCCTTCATGAGTTAGGCACAAATGAGTATCTTTTTCTAAACTATTGTAAAAAAAATGCAGTTTACCATTTTACTGATTCTTTCACTATTTACTATCACTATTATTATAAAGAAATACAGTAAAAAGTTTAAATAACTACATGAAATGTGTATTAAAACACTGGAGCTTTTGTGTCAGAAACAGAATACTGTTACTACCACTGTTATGAAAATTACTCTCATTCTGCTATCACATATTTAGATAACATCACAAAACTTAGACATGCTAAACCAATGAAACAAGAAAGAGCATGTGAGTACAGAGCTGAGCAAACAGCTGAGCTTTCTTTTCACCTCTGCCATAGACAGTCTACTCATGCAAAGCTCTCTCTGCCTCAGTATTTCGATCTGTAAATGGCAATATCAATACTTTCCTTGAGGGATGATAGAAGATGTAGATTGTTAATATTTATAAAGCATGTTCAAATTGTTGTAGGGAAAAGGTAAATAAATGCAAATAATAGTATGCAGAATAAGGATATTTTAGTTCTTCTACCATTTGTTATAAAGGTCTAATTTTCATATTCTTTTTACAGATTTTCATTATTACTTGCTATTTTTCTCTTCTCTACCCTTCTTTTTCTCTCACCCCCATTTTGTACTTCATATTTTGAATTTCAATGTCTGTTGCTATGACAACACCACGATCTGACTAGTGCTGCCTTCAGACCCTTTGCAAATCTACGCTGTGCTATTTAAAACTACACATTTTGTTTTAAAGATGCCTGGAGATTTCCTTATAAAAAACTGACAGGGTTTTCCCAATCATAAGCTATGGTGCAGATTTGCATTCCTAAATCCTAGTACCTGCCATTACTTTTTTATCCCTGTACACATTACTTTGAATAATTGCCTCTCTAGGGCATAGTGGCTAAATAGAAGATGGTGAGATTAATAGAAGGAAGAATATTTGTCAGTCTTTCCATATATGTAAATATATATGTATACACACACACAAACACACAAATACATATACAAATAGGCAGGCACATGTACATGTGCACAAACAATTTGTTTTTCAGCTTTGTGTGAGCTGAAATCTGCCACAGGACTTCTCAGGGAAGTAAAAGAAGCCAGCAAGTTCTGTTTAATTTTAAAATAATGAATTAAAACTCAGCAGATACAAGGAAAAATTATCAATGATGTGAGGGAATTCAAGTTGTGGTTTCATTCTTAGAAGGAGCTACTTATCCTTGCTGATGCCTGAATGCAAAAAAACCAACCCATGTAACGGAGAAGACACTCATAATCCGAAGCTAAGGACAAGCATTCAAATCTCTGATTTCCTAAGGCTATTTAAATTCCTGACAAATTTACTGCTGTTATCAATAATTAGAGTCATAGGCTGCAACTTAATAGGTGGTCGCAGATGTGCTGCTCAAGTATTGGAACAGACACACTGCAATTTAAATGTGGGATCTAAATGATGCACTGCATCAACTAGTGATAAGGAACGGGACAGAAGTCTCATAGATAAGTTCCTGAGCACTTAGACCAATTTGAAAAGTAATTACAGAGTCCGTGCAAAATCATTACAAACACTGGGCCGCCATTCCTAATATGACGAGCCCTGGTTTTATCCTGTACATCAGATGGCTTTCCAGGCGGACACACTTTTCATTTTCCTACCTCTAGCTCTATGGATGATGCATTGCTAATCAATAATATTATGCTCCTGACTAGTAAAAAAAAAAAAAAAAAAAGTGCAATCCACTGTTAAAATTTGTTTCAAATTCCTCTTCAGTTGCTGACTGAAGAGCTAGTTATTATTCTTAAGCTTGAGGAATAATAATGTCTCAGCTAAATGTGTCTCCTTGAAACTGAAGAGATTTATATCTTGCTGCTTCCTTACCTGGATTGGGGAAAGGTGTGAATGTTTATGATTCACACAGTACAGAACCCACCTTAAAAGAGTTCAGCAGTGTTAAGGCAAATTAATTTTCCAACTGCAAGAAAGCATGACAGCCATACATTGGTGTACCTAAGTAAAATTACACTGAACTTCCTGTTGGTATTTTCTCTTGGACTGTAGATTCATGACGTGAAATCTTTGGATACAATACCTTAAGTCCATATTGCTCCCTCTGCCACCTTTCTACTACCACGTATTCCCCTCCTCTGTCTTCAGCATGCCATTCCCTCACTTCGGCCCCCAGAAATGTTTATGCAACTGTTCTGCAAAGTAGATAAGGAAGATGACCCAGCTTAAAAAGTAGTCTTGCTATTATTTTTAAATATACATAATTTCTTTATGTATGTTCTTAGGCTTTTTTAAACCAGATGTGTTCCCAATCTGGTTAACGCCACAGCCAGACAACTAGGTAGGCCAGCAGAACTTAGCCACACAAGGCTGGGTACGAGCAGTCAGGTAAACAGGGTGAGTGTGGAAATACCTCAGTCTACTATTCCCACTAAAGAGTACAATTCCTGAAGTGGCAGGCTGAGATTACCTTTTTGGTGGTGTTATACTGGTCCTCGAAGCCTGGGTTAGGAAATCCACCTCTTTTTCAGTGTATTTGGTCACTGCCTTATCTACTGTGAGGAGGAGACATAATGCACATGTAAGCTACTTTATATGCTTAAATAAATCATGGCCTTCACTGTGCATGCATTTGTATGAAACAGTTGTCAGTATGTTAAAGAAAAAAACAAACACCTTGAGGACAAATTCCAGCTTAAGGTATTCTTGCCTCTCTCCCACAATGCACATTCCTTCTCCTGTGCTGCAGTATGCTACTGCTCTAGGTTGTGCTGACACAATGTTGGTAGGATTACATGGTGAACAAAACTGATAAGCTTAAATAAAATCCTGCAAACAAACAAAAAAATATTTCAGGCAGGATTTGTTAATCCATGATCTAGAAGTTGAGCCTTTGCCTTCAGACATCAGCATGTTTTGCAGAATAGGTTGATGGTTTAATCCATCTGAACAGGTTATGATTATACCTACTATGGTGAAGGACAGTAGTCTTTCTAAAATGTAAGGAGCAGCAGAATATAAAGGTCAACATCTTCATTAACTTGAAAATCCCCAAGAAGGCAGACAGGGAACAGAAGGGAGAGTTTATAAGATTACACATTTCTTAGATGTTCTTCCTTTAAGGAAAAGCTTTCAGGATGAAGAATTTGCACAAATTGGTATCCACAGCACCATGGTTGGTTAAGTGACTTGACATCTTCATAGGTGAATGATGAAGAGAGGTGTTTCTTAGAGTTAGTGTACCAGTAGATGTAACTCTTCCTCTAAATCTCTCCCTAGACCTAACAAACAAGTTGCACACACCTGGTTTGTGGAATTAAATTACTCTTTACTTACTTTTATTTTAATCTTTGTCTGGTGCCAAGGGTAATTTCACCATTAAAACCTATATAAATCTTTTCCTCACTTTCTCATTTCCATATGTTGGAGGTTTTTTTCTGAGCAAGCTATAAATTGCCCCATATTTTAAAATTTTCGGTTTGCTACCAATATAGAGCTCAAGGAAAGAGCCAAAGTATTATAGTTGCCCTAATGTCAGAAACATCTTATTAAAATCCCATTTCTTTTCATACCAGAGCTGTCCTGTCTGGCAATATTTTTCAGTACCTATTAGTAAGAGTACTTGGAGGGACACCATGTCATTGCAAACTACAGAGCAGGAGAATTTAGGAAGAGACAACACTGGAGTTCCCAAGGCAAAAAATGTCAATTTCATCATTATTTACGTTGAAGCTTTTATGGAGAGATACAGGAACTTTCTTTAGAAGGTCTCTAAAATGGAATTTCTTCCTATCAGAAAGTGCTTTCGGTTTCTGGAGCTTAGTCCCCTGTGATACTTTACACATCATTACTTTTCTTGAAACAGAGTGTATTTCACAACTAAAATTGTCTTTTAAGTATTACACAGCACAGCAATTATAACTGGGTACAAAGAGCTACCTGCCACACAGTTTCTGTCTCTCAGAGTCCATCCCAAACTTCTTCCAACTATATAAGACCTCAGGCATCCTTGCCTGGAAAGACCAGCTAGTCAGGTCTGTGAATAAGTATACATATATTAACAAGTAGATTCTCTCAGAAACTAAATTGGGAGGGGGGGGTGGAGAAAGAGAAAGGAGATCAATAGCTTTCTCAGATTTTAATACAAACTCTTCTATTACTACATGCTACTGGTAAAATTATAGCAAGTTGATTAGCTGTTAGCCCTGGAAATGAAGCTGGTGCTTCCTGGCATATCTAACATGTCGTGCCACTGGACATTTAATGAGTATTTAGCAGATTGTACCACATTTATACAGTTTAGATAGACCCTGGCAGTCTTACACAATCTTTGAAGGATGAGTAAGTACATGCACAGTTTTTCATGAGACCTTTGGTCAGTGAATCACACTAAAACCAGCAGTAGAATTTCCAAAAATGAGTTTTATGCAACAGCGATCATTATTCCACATAGCGGGAAGCTTTTCCTGTAAGGTACTGATACCCTGCATATTGAAGCCAATGTATATTGACATCAGTGGAGTGGGAGCACATCCAACAGCCAACACTATGAATTCCACAGCTTGCAGCAGTATACACCAAATGAAAAACAGGCAGATATCCATCTTCCAGCTTTGAACACCTGCAGGTGAATCTGTAACAAATTGATTAGTAGTTTTTCCTTTTTTTACCCTTGTCTAATCAGCTACACTAAATCAATTGTGCCCTCTAGGATCCAAAGCAGGATAAGACAAGCTTCTGACTTAATTCAATTTGATTATTTAAATATGAAAGTCAGCAGAAGATATTTTAAAGGAAAAATATATGAAAACAGTTTGCTTTGTTTCATAAATGTTAACCTCATGTCCATTTTATTCATATTGTATGTAATTATAAATACTATTTCTTGTAAAACATGAGATTTTTCCCTGTTCTAATAGAATCATAGAATCATAGAATCATAGAATGGTTAGGGTTGGAAGACACCTCAAAAATCATCTAGTTCCAACCCCCCTGCTGTGCGCAGGGACACTCTCAACTAGACCATGTTGCCCAAAGCCTCACCCAACCTGGTCTTAAACACTTCCAGGGATGGGGCATCCACAACCTCTCTGGGCAACCTGTTCCAGTGCCTCACCACCCTCAGAGCAAAGAATTTCTTTCTAACATCTCATCTAAATCTCCCCTCCTTCAGCTTGAACCCATGACCCCTTGTCCTGTCACTACACTCCCTGATAAACAGTCCCTTGCACTTGGCCTTGTTGAACTTCATGCGGTTCCCACTGGCCCACCTCTCCAGCCTGTCAAGGTCCCTCTGGATGGCATCCCTTCCCTCCAGCTTGTCGACTACACCACACGGTTTGGTGTCATCAGCAAACTTGCCGAGGGTGCACTTGATCCCACTGTCCATGTCACCGATGAAGATGTTGAACAGTGCCAGTCCCAGTACTGACCCCTGGGGGACACCACTCATCACCGTTTTCCACTTGGACATTGAGCCGTTGATCACAACTTTGAGTGCGACCATCCAGCCAATAATAGACACTGTATGATTATGTTGATACTATTTTTGTAGAAACTGCACTAAAATTGTTGATGTAAGTGCAGAGAATAAAGTGTCTGTAGCTTATCAGCATTCCTCACTTACTGTTAAATATCAAATTACAGAAATTGCTTGGCGAGTTTATATTAAATATCTGGAACAGTGTTTGTGCTTAGCTAAAAAATAATTTTTAACTGTTGGAAATACTGCTTTGATCTGATTTATTATGATCCCTTTAGATAATCAGGCTAGCACATTTAAAGACACATTCTGTTTGCTTCATCTGAGTCTCTTTTTATATAATTTATAAATGCAACAACATGCCTAACCTTGAAAACAATGAATGTAGCAAGACTGGTCCTGCCGCAGTATGGTGAGTTTACTTATTGCGGAAGACTAAATGGATGTTCAAATAAAAGTATATAATCCAAAATTTCCATTGGCACCTTTTCGATAGATCACCCAAATAAACATTCTAAATATCAATGTCTCACATTATTGTTCTCTCTGAGTTCAAGCAAGACATGGCAGGATTATTATCTTGAACGCCCTCTATAATAATTGGGAGAACTGTGAACCCCGCAAGTATTTATCACCATATGACAAGGTTAGATGCCTTGTTCCCAGGCACCTACATTTAAGCATTTGAGTTGTGAGTTGTGCTGGGTTGACCCTGGCTGAGGGCCAGGTGCCCACCAGAGCCGCTCTATCACTCCCTTCCTTCTCTAGATGGGAGAAAAAGTACAACGAAAAGCTTGTGGGTCGAGATAAGGACAGAGAGAGATCACGCACTAATTATCATAACGAGCAAAACAGACTGAACTTAGAGAGGAAAATTCATCTAATTTATTACTAAACAAAACAGCATAGAGCAATGAGAAAATAACATCAAGTCTTAAAACAGCTCCCCCCACCCCTCCCATCTTTCCGGGCTCAACTTCACACCCAGCTTCAACCTCCACCCCCCTCAGCGGCACAGGGGGACGGGGAATGGGGGTTACAGTCAGTTCATCACACGTTGTTTCTGCTGCTTCTTCATCCTCAGGGGAGGACTCCTCTCATCGTTCCCCTGCTCCAGCATGGAGTCCCTCTCGCTGGAGAAAGTCCTTCACGAACTTCTCCAACGTGAGTCTCTCCCACGGGCTACGGTCCTTCACGAACTGCTCCAGCATGAGTCTCTTCCATGGGGTGCAGACCTTCAGGAGCAAATTGCTCCAGTGTGGGTCCCCCACGGGGTCACAAGTCCTGCCAGCAAACCTGCTCTGGCGTGGGCTCCTCTCTCCACAGGTCCACTGGTCCTGCCAGGAGCCTGCTCCAGCGTGGGCTTCCCATGGGCCACGGCCTCCTTCAGGTGCCTCCACCTCCTCTGGCATGGGGTCCTCCACAGGCTGCAGGTGGAATCTCTACACCCCCTCATCCTTCCTCCATGGGCTGCAGGGGGACAGCCTGCTTCAACATGGTCTTCACCACGGGCTGCAGGGGGATCTCTGCTCCGGCGCCTGGAGCACCTCCTGCCCCTCCTTCTGCACTGACCTTGGTGTCTGCAGATGTTCTTACATCTTCTCACTCCTCTCTCCAGCTGCAAAAGCTCTCTCAACTGGTTTTTTTTTTCCTTCTATGTTATCACAGAGGCGCTGATTGGCTTGGCCTTGGCCAGCGGCGGGTCCGTCTTGGAGCTGGCTGGCATTGGCTCTGTCAGACACAGGGGAAGCTTCTCACAGAAGCCACCTCTGTAGCCCCTCCCCGCTCCCAAAAGCTTGCCACGCAAACCCAACACGAGTGCAGAGCACTAGCCACCTCAAAATGTAATCCAGACTAGCCAGAGGCCAGAGAACAGCGAGGGCCAGCTGCTTCCTAAGGGCCAGTATCTCCCCGTGCCCAAGGAATCCAGGGGAACCCGGGGCCGGCAGGGCAGGGACCTCACCAGCCATCTTGCCACCCCTGGAAGGGAGCGGGGCAGGTACTGGGTTTGAGGGGGAGTGCTGAAGGAAGGGCAGCCCCAAGACCAGGGTATCTCACAAATCTATGAGGATGGCGCAGGTCCAAGATCAAACCAGGAAATTAGCCCACAGGTGAGCATTGGTAGGGTCTATGGGCAGATGTGGCTGGAGACCAGCACTCCTAGGTATGAGCCAAAGGCCCAGGGCTGAGCTTAAATGAAGTACCTGTGCCCATAGGGGTGGGTGGCAATCCATCACATGGGTGAGGGTCCCATATGAGGCTGATCAGACCCACTAAGGTCAATTAGTGCCACACCAGGAAATTACCAGGAAGGGATATTTGAGGTAGATGGAGACCCTCTTGGTGGCCTTCTGCTTGACTTGCTCCAGTTTGTCAATATTTCTTGTACTGGGTGTCCAAAACCGGACACGGTGGTACTCTAGATGTTCCCTAACAAGTGCTGCATAAGGCAGGATAATCACTTCCCTTAATCTGTGCTTGTGTTAGTATAGACCCAGACGCTGTTGGCCTCCTTTGCTGCCAGGGCACACAGTTGACTCATGCTCAGCTTGCTGTACACCAGGACCTCCAGCTCTTTTCCAGCAGAGCTGCTCCCCAGTTTGTTAGTTGCTGCATCCGTAACATCCTAACCTGGATACAATAATATTGCAGGAGAGGGTGTTACAAGCCTTGACAGACTTGCAATATAGTCAGTGAATGAAGCTGCAGACTGCAAAGGAAAAAAGCAGTTAAAGAATTTAAAGGTTAATTCAAATGAATGTTGGTCACAGAAGTTGAATTCTTTCCCTGCCTCATGCAGACCTTATGTTACGTTTGCCTGTCAGTAGCAGTTCTGAGAATAACAAACTTGGTATTTCATAGAATCAGAGAATAGTTTGGTCATAGGTCAACTTGTCTAACCCTCTTGCAATGAGCAGGGACATCTTCAACTAGGTGAGGTTGCTCAGTGCACCATCCAACCTGACCTTGAATGTTTCCATGAATGGGACATGTACCACCTCTCTGTGGCACATGTGGAAACCTGCTCCAGTGTTTCACCACCCTCATTGTAAAAAATGTCTTCCTTATATCTAGTCAGAGTCTACCCTCTTTAAAACTGGTACCCGTTGTCGTATCGCTACAGGCCCTACTAAAAAGTCTGTTCCCATCTTTCTTATGAGCCCCCTTTAGGTATCTGAAGGCTGCAATAAGGTCTCCCTAGACCCTTCTCTACTCCAGGCTGAACAACCCTAACTCTGATTACTTTTGTGAGCCTCCTCTGGACCCACTCCAACAGGTCTATGTCTTTCTTGTACTGAGGACTCCAGAGCTTGGGGCAGTACTCCAGGTGGGGTCTCACCAGCATGGAGTAGAGGGGCAGAATAATAGAATCATAGAATCATTTAGTTTGGAAAAGACCTTTAAGATCTTCAAGTCCAACTGTTAACCTAGCACTGCCAAGTCCACCACTAAGCCATGTCCCTAAGTCTCACATCTACACATCCTTTAAATACCTCCAGAGATGGTGACATAACTGCTTACCTGGGCAGCCTCTTCCAGTGCTTGATTTCAGTGAAGAAATTTTTCCTAATATCCAGCCTACACCTCCCCTGGCATAACTCAAGGCCATTTCCTCTCGTCCTAGCACTTGTAACTTGAGAGAATGACCAACACCCATCTGGCTACAGCCTCCTTTCAGGTAGTTGTAGAGGGTGATAAGGTCTCCCCTCAGCCTCCTTTTCCCTAGACTAAACAACCCCAGTTCCCTCAGCTGCTCCTCATAAGCCTTGTGCTCTAGACCCTTCCCCAGCTTCATTGCCCTTCTCTGGACATGCTCCAGCACCTCAATGTCTTTCTTGTAGTGAGTGGTCCAGAACTGAACACAGGTCTTGAGGTGCGGCCTCACCAGTGAGTACAGGGGGACAATCACTTCCCTAGTTCTGCTGACCACACTATTTCTGATAGAAGCCAGGGTGTTATTGGCCTTCTTGGCCACCTGGGCACACAGCCAGCTGAATCACCTCCCTTGACCTGCTGGCCACACTTGTTTTGAGGCAGCCCAGGATGCAGTCAGCTTTCTGGGCTGCGATCACACGTTGCTGGGTCATGTCCAGCTTTCCACCCACGAGCACCCCCAAGTCCTTCTCCACAGGCTGCTCTCAATCCCTTAAACTCCCAGCCTGTATTGATACCAGGGATTGCCCTGACCCAGGTGCAGGACCCCACACTTGACCTTGTTGAACTCCCTGATGTTCACATGGTCCCACTTCTCAAGCTCATCCAGGTCCCTCCAGATGGCAGCACGTCAACTGCACCACTCAGCTTGGTGGTGTCTGCAAACTTGATGAGGCTGCACTCAATCCCGATGTCTATGTCATTGATGATGATATTAAACAGTACTGGCCCCTGTACTGGTTCCTCATCTTAGAGTACTTGATCTGGCAACTTTAATGAGTTTATTTTAAGATAGGTCTTTATATGCAATTAAACAAAATTTGTCAAGGTTTTTTAAGTTCTTCTCTTCCCTGCAATTCTGTTTTTCATTCAGTACAGAAATCATTTTGTAACTTTAAATACAAGCAGTAATAGCTGTGTCTTTTCTGTTTTTTTTCCCATTCTTCAGCTTTTCAAAACAATAGCAGTATCTAAAAATGTTTCTCAGATTCATCTTGAAAAGCCATGTGAATATTTAATAGTCCAGCTTCAAATCTGTGTATGGCAGCTGTCACAAGATAGCACTATAGAGAATCTGGTATAACTTTGGTGTAAGCTATGGAGTTGTGTCCCTCCCTAAATCTAAATTCACTTGATATAGCTTAGAGATGTAGCTATCATTAAATCCAGGAATAAATCCTTTGTTGCTTTCATCTTGAATCTCATCCCTTATTTGGCACAAATTGGCTTCACTGGTCTCACCAGTGAGCAGGCTGAAAAGTTCACTCTCTGTTGTCAAAGTCTAAGATTTCTCCAGAAAACCCACAAAGGTGTGTGGTATATTCATCTGTTTTTTGTTTTATCTTTCTTATTCTATCCCTGGAAGAAACTGGTAGACAGATACAACTGAAAATTATTATCCAGTGAACTGGATTAAAAATAATCAGACTAAGGGGTTTTTGTAACTTAACAAATCGAGAGTTCGTATAGCTTTAATGGGCAAAAAGATCATGAAACTGTAAAATGGTCATCAACTTAGGCGACTATCAAAGTCCAGCTGTTCACCTACTAAATTGCTTCTTTTCATTTAATTGTTCGCCATTTTTTAATTTTCACATAAAATCACCCACATTTTTATTGAGAAAAGGGAAGACAAAATTTAGCTTAGAAGAAATTTAGCTTAGAATTCACCTCTTATTTTAGTAGGATAAGCACCTGACATTCAGCTATGTATTAAATTTTTAAACTTTGTTCTCAAGCTCCTAGGTGATAGCAATGAATTCAGGCATAAATCTCTGATTAAGACTGCATAAATCATGCAATACTTTCTAGAATACTTTTAAGATTGGAATGCCTACTAATAAAATCTCCAAAATTTATGTAGCACTGATCATCCCCCAGAAACAAAAAAATGCTATAAAAACTGTGCACTCAGTCTTCTATCCCTGACTCACAGTAATAGCAATGCAGTCCAAATCTGTGGGTGAAGTAATTTGTGATAAGCCACAAAGATTAGTTTCACAGCTATTAAATCCTAAGTCTACTAAAGTCATTGGATATGCCTATCCTAGTATATTCCCTGGCATATTTTTGTCCTGTGCCTAATATTGACCAAAATTATCCTTGGATGTGATTTGGGAGTCAGAATTTATGGGAGCCTTCCCCCCTCTGACAGGTAGTTTGCTTGCAAGGCCCGCTTTTGTAGACCCGCATAGAGACTTTACTAGAATAGCTGCAGTCATTATGTGCAAGTTGGCCTCAATTTTCAGGAACACTTCCCTGGCACATTTAATTTACTGGTGTGGATGAAGCCTCTGAGTATACTTGGCATCAGCTGCAGTAGCCTCTGATGGTGTTTCAGGGTGCATTCACATCTGTAGGGCAGGAGAAAGGGAAGAGAGTTTCTCATTCATGTATTTCTTCTAAAAGGGCCACTGATTTGTGCATGCTGAAGTCACCTAAAACTTACCTCTTGTCAAAATGATCTCTGCAGAGTAGTGTAAAAGCACTTCCCAGGTACTAATTTCCTAAATATATCCCAGGTTGTGAGTCTTTTAAGACTTACCTACATTGCCCTCTGTCATTATTTGCTGACACTGCAGCCACTGAAGAACATCAGCATGTCCGCATCACTCAGCAGAAATCATCTTGTTCGATGTTGACTGAATACTCATATATTAAATATTACATAAAACATTCGTCATGCCCAAATTGTATGAAGCTCAGGATCTCTGATGTGTAACAGGCTTTCCACTGAAGGCAGGCAATACTAATAGTGACGATGCAGTTGATCATAAGCTGTTTTGCTTGGACAAAGCTGAGCCAGCAGGGCTTACTCTCTATCCCTCATTTGTTAATGAGGCTTCTGGGTCACAATCCCAACAGACTGTTCCAGCAGCCGGTGGCTGAAGTACATAAATACTCTTTTCCACATGTGTCATAGCACTGGAAGTATCTGGTCAGGGGAAATTTAAGGTTTCTTTATGTTACCGGATTAGCCAAGGCCATCTTAATAGAGTAAGATCCCATTTCAGAAGTTTTTCTTGTGTTACACCTGAGGGAATGAAGTCTATAGTTATGAATTATTTAGTCCATTCTTGCATATGGATTTAGATAGCTGGTCTTGTTGATCTCAGTGAAGGGATGCATCCTACTGGAATAAATATATAATTGTGTGCCGTTCCACAGAACCATCATATGAATGAGATGCTGTATCTTATGACAGCTTTTTTTAGCCTTAAAAATATCAGGAAGAAATTTTGCTGTGAAACATACCATGTATGATTTACTTCACCAATGTACAATGCTTAGTCTTGTAACATGCGGTACAAGAACCTCCCATACAGGACTTCTGAAGAAGCAATTTTATATCTATCTTAAAATGGTGTATTTTAAATGAAAAAGTGAGTATAATAGCTCTAAATTTCACACAATCAAACTACAACTTACAAGGTACTTGAAGGAAATAGCAAGACATGAGCCCTTTCGAAAATATGTATGCTACTGGATTTTTTGAAGCTATGTAATATATTTGAGATCAACGTCCAGGTGATGCTAGAAATTCTGCCTTTACTTATTTGTTTCTGTGGCTTTTAGTAAATGTATTGCTTTATGAGGAGGGAGTCCAGTTCTTGAATCCAAATTCATGAAGACCCTCAGTAATGCCAAGTGGGGATTCCCGTTCAGGCATGCCCAAGGTACCCAAAAGTGTTCATGGTCACAGAATCTTTAAACAGCAAGGACAATTAGATGAAGAAAAATATCACTGAAAAAAACTTGATAAGTCTGATTTCTTTTAGAGCACTGTCTCACTGAAGGAATATCGGTATGCAAAATCACACAACACCAACATGCAAATATTCTGCAGAAATACTGGAGGGAAAGAGGATGCAATTGGCTGCATTTTCTCCATCATAATGACTGTAAGAATTGCCCGATCTATGACTTAGATGTTCATAAAAATTAAATTATGCATTAGCAGACTTACAACTGGATTTCTTTGTATATCACCTTTGCATAAAATCTTACAGCACTTTAATTATGTCAGTTTTTTAAAGTCTGTGTTGTTCCATTTTTATGGAATAATAGGACAAAGAAAGATTTTATGCAGACAAAGTATGAGTCTTCTTCTAATTTACTTAAAATAAATTTAATATATTGATTTGTTTGTACTATCTTGGTCTAAATTTTTTTGGTTTCACAGACAAAGTGTTATGAGATTGGAGATTGTATGTTGTAGGTAGCACTAAAATACTAGATCTTTATTTTCTGTAGAAAATGTAGACTCAGCCTTAACAACACAGTTGTGTGCCACATCTTAATAGTGGGCTCTTATACAAAAGGTTTGTGAAAAACTTTATACAACTTTATTTAAAATATACTAAGATTTATTTCACTGCAATGTAGAGCAGGGATTGCAGAGCATTAGTGACAGGATCTTAAAGAGATACAGCTGTCCTCTTCACCTTCAGATAACAGTTAGAGATGGAGCTGAGAGGAAGGAGTGACATAACATGAACTTATGTTTGTATGCTATTTATTTTGAAACATTTATTGAATGATTGCTCAAACTTGCTAGCAGACAAGAGGACTGAGTTACATGGAGTAGTTTTTATTTATCTTCAGGCTTGCAAAAACAAGGGCACTGTCACTCTGAACTTCCCCCTTGTGTTTGACCTGCTGTTCAGTTTTTCTGGGGTGAGAGTAAATGTCCAGTAATGTGCATGTTCGGTGCTTGTTTCCTCTGTTAAGGCCACCCAGGCTGCTTTGTCAGTTTGGCTAAGTAATGCAGACTCTATAAACTTAGACTTGACAACTGAGACTTCTTTCTTTCATGGTAGTTATTAAACGGGGGTAGGATACCAAAGAGTTCACCATTCATATTAATTCAGGGTACATTTGAATTTTTCAAATGTAAAGTCTACTTGTAAGAGTGGCTTTTGATTAAAAATGTAACAAAACAAGAGTTAAAAAATGGCTCTGTACATGGTGAGTTGCCTGTTTCTGAGACTCAAATGTGTGAGTCCTCTAATTTCGAAGGAACACATGGTTCCAGCAAAATATGATCTCTTGATATTTATATGCATATTAAGGAGGATGTAAAAGTAAGTCAGGAATGCTGCATCACTGTGATTTAGATGAACAATTTAATTTTTAATACTCCAATATTTTATCTTGAAATCTGCCCTACACCTCATCATGATGGCATTTTTCTTTGGCAAATGGGCTTGGTCATCTTTTTTGAAGAAGCAGGTCATTTCTACCAGATGGAGTATGAGATCTAGGTGCAAAAGAGATTTTGACAGAATATCTGTTTAGACATCCTATTAATTGTTTTCCAGATATTAGAATATACAGAACAATCGCAGTAAGTACAGCAAGTATTACTAGTGAAACTTGTGGCCTAAAACACACAACAATTTGAATTATACTAGAGATTAGGGTATCTGCTGAGGTCTCTTGAACCTCCTCTTCCCCTTTGCCAAAAGTGAAAAATCAGATCTGGATAGCTCTACAGAATTATATTAAAAATTATTAAGCCTTTTGTTACACTTAACTGACCAAGAGAGATTTCTGAAGTACTCAGGCATGCTGAAGCTCATCCATTGGGTGTGGCAACTTCTTGAAGCTTCTTAGCAAACATCTGCCAGTGGCTGAAATTTCTGTCTACCTCTCTAAAGCATTTAAGCGTATCATCTTGAGCAGAGGATTTCTAAAACGCTTTGGAAATCTAAACCCCATTGTCAGAGCAATGAAGACAAATTATGAGAACTTCCAACTCTATTATGGTAATTGGTGCCTTGAACACTAGATGACGTGCTGTATACTGTCACATGGTGTCACGTTAGACCCATCTGTTTGTACTTGGCATGGATGGTAAGTTCAGACAATTCATCATTTGGTTCCACATAGACTTTTTCTTTGCTCAAGCTTTACAACTACAGCTGATCTTCTGTCTGTCTCAGTCTAGTCTTGCTTCTGGAGGGATGCCCAGTGATTCAGGTAAAGTTAATATGCTGTCCTAAATTAGGAATACTGCTTGATATCTTTAAAAAAAATGGAACATTTCTCCAGTGAAATGAGACTTACTTAACTTTACCATGATATATATTTCCATGACTTATAAAATCTGTTACAGTTTTGGCACCTATAATTTTGTTCTTCCTAGGTTACAGTCATATTTAGTGTTCACATGAGTCCTGTCAATATGGGAAAAACATAAAAATGGAAGAACTACAGAAGTGTTCATTATATTTGCTAAGTAACTACTCATATTTGTGAACTCCAAGTAGTTTTTAAGGCAGATCAATTAAATTCCCTTTCCCTATAATCATATTTAAAATATTTCTAAGTTTTAACCTTTAAACCCATATCTAAATAGAAAGGAAGTCTAAAAGACTCAAATATGTAAATTAAAATATACCTTACCGTTATTAAGCTTGGTCTACTTTATACCTTATCAATTCAACTTCATTATGAAATGAAGTTATGTACAAAACTACAAGACTAATATAGAGGTACTTTTATCTAATAAACTAGTGATTTAACCTTTTTTTTCCTTTGCTTTTTGTTTCATAGGAATGAGAAATTATAGAATATTAAAATTGTTAAGTACTGTCTGGGAAAAATGACGTCCCAGGTTTATATTTTTGTAAAAAAAAAAAGTGTGTTCTGCAAACCTGAGGATAAATTTTAAAAATCTACGAAAAAATAATTAAAAATATTTTTCTGTATCTGTTTGTTCTGCAGAGATCTTGAGAATAGCTCTTCCCCCTTCTAAAGAATTTTTTGATAAGAAAAAGGAAATTTTTTGCTAAAGAAACATCATCCCATATTGACACCAAATTGGGAGGAGCTGTTGATTCTGTCAAGGGTGGAGACGCCTTGCAGAGAGATCTGGACAGATTGGAGAACTGGGCAATCACCAACCACATGAGGTTTAACAAGGGCAAGTGCTGGATTCTGCACCTGGACAGGGGCAACCCTGGCTATACATACAGACTGGGCGATGAGACGCTGGAGACCAGCCATGCTGAAAGGGACTTGGGGGTCTTGGTTGACAGCAAGTTGAACAGGAGTCAACAGTGTGCCCAGGCTGCCAGGAAGGCCAACCGTATCCTGGGGTGCATCGAGCACAGCATTGCTAGCCGGTCTAGGGAAGTGATTGTCCCACTCTACACTGCACTGGTGCAGACTCACCTCGAGTAGTGCATGCAGTTTTGGGCGCCACAGTACAAAAAGGACATAAAACTATTGGAGAGTGTCCAAAGGAGGCCAACAAAGACGGTGAAGGGTCTAGAGGGGAAGACGTATGAGGAGAGGCTGAAGTTCCTTGGTTTGTTCAGCCTAGAGAAGAGGAGACTAAGGGGAGACCTCATCACGGCCTACAGCTTCCTCACAAGGAGGAGCGAAGGGGCAGGCACTGATCTCATCCCTCTGGTGACCAGTGATAGAACCCGAGGGAATGGCATGAAGCTGTGACGGGAGAGGTTTAGGTTGGATATCAGGAAAAGGTCCTTCACTGAGAGGGTGGTCGGGCACTGGAACAGGCTCCCCAGGGAAGTGGTGACACTGAGTTCAAGAAGTGTCTGAATAACACTCTCAGTCACATGCTCTGATTTGGCTGGTCCTGCGTGGAGCCAGGAGTTGGACTCGATGATCCTTATGGGTCCCCTCCAACTCAGGATATTCTGTGATCCTATGATTCTATGATTCTATATGTCCAAGAATCATTAGTCCATGTTTTACTAAAAGCTTTCTGTGGAGCAGGAGGATATAGCCTACTGGGACACTGAAACCTGCAAAATTTTCTGATTGACTTGATAGGGATGATGCAGCAATCAGAGCAATGAAAAAAAATCAGACAATTGGAGCAATTCTCACAGAATTAGAAAGGTGACTTTCTGAAAGTGAAACCAAACAGCAAATGTGAATTTTTAATTTAGTTTTTATACTTAATAAATGCTGTAAGCAGTTTTTTATTTATTTAACTAAAAGTGTTTAAATTGAGAAAGACACTACTGTAGTTAGGCATAACTTAATCTCAGCTGGGATTAATATTCTTCAAATAATTCAGCCAGCAAATTTTAGGTTACATTCATATCGCATGTTAGATTGGTACAATTAACTTTTTCTTGACATTCTTTTAACAGGACTCATTTATATATAACTATTACAAAAATATCAGTTGTCTCTGGTAGGTTCCTACACATTTTAAAGAAGGTATCAAACTGAATTGAGAGAGGCAGGAAAATGCCTGCAGCAAATCTACTGAATTAGGAAATCAGCTGTAACATTAGATAAAACTATGGCCACTGTCATGCCTCAGTGGAAGGAATTAAGCTTTTTCCATATTAAATATTAAAAGTATATAGGGGAAAAAATGCCATATATTTATGGTCAAGTACTCAACTGTTGGAAGTGCCAGAATTTGGTTTGTCCACCTACTTTTATTTCCCTGTCTTCTGGAATGTGTCATTAGCCTGGTTTTAATTAACTGATCACATACAGTCCTGGCCCCCTCCCCAGCCCTGGACTCGTCTCCTGTTGTGCACAATATATAGATAATGCTCACTGAACGAGTAACTATTCATCATTTTGTTTCTTTGTTATTGTTCAGTGCATGGGTCCATGCCACACTTTTAAGTTCTGCTCTGAAGACAGAATTTTTAATTTCCTCTTGGGCTTTTCTGTGGTGCTCATCACTACAGTGTCTGAGTGCTTTACGAATCTTAATGAATTTATCTTTTCAGCACTTCTGTGCACTGAAGAAGAATTATTATTCTAATTTGACACAGAGATAACTGAGACAGAATAAATTAGAAAATATCTATTTTTTTTGGCAATTTGAGGTGCTTACAAGCTGATTTTTCAGTTGTTTTAGTATTATACAATACAGGATACATTCAGTGCCAGTTGCCTGCGTTGCAAGTGTAGGTACATAATGTTTTCAAACCACAGCAAGGGCCTGGAGTTGCAAGAAAGAGGAACACAGTGGCAGTGACCACTTGCAAAAAGTTCTGTTTAAGTGATTTGGTTGTGAGAAATCTGTGTGAGGGAGAGGGATACAGTTATTCAGACCACCACTCAATTCCCCTGAATTTTCAGACCATCCTTTCCTTTCATCTAGTTTCTACTGCATCTACTGCTGCGCATCTTCCAACTTCTGCAAAAGTAATGTAGGGATTATACAGCATCCTATTCTGTATAATTCTGATTTGTCCCCAGAGCAAGACTATCCAGGAAGCACTGGATGAGGAACAAATCTTGTGTAAAATAAATTTCCAAATTATAATGCAAAGACACAAGAGGGATTTATTAAGATTGTGTAGGAAACCTCAGTAATGCTTTAAGCTACATTTTTGTGTGTGACTTCCTGTTGTTTGGGTTTGTTTTGTTTTGTTTTGTTTTGTTTTTAAAAAAAACCAAAGCAAAGCTGTGAACTTTATGTCATCATACAGATACTCACCTGGCTCATGCTGAGTCTTTAGACAGCTCAGAGCTGAGCTGGGGCAATACACTCTTTAAATTGACTGAATCTAAAGACAATTTGTGAAGGATTTGTTGATAGCCCAGAAACTCTAAGATTTAAGAATTATAAGTTTTAATCTAATTTCTAAAGGAGATTGTACCACTGTGAGCTCATGCCCCTCTTGCATATTTGACTTTTTCTGGTGGTTTCCCTCCAATCTACAATAGATCCAGTTTTGTTGCTTGATTCCCATTTTGAGTCCTTGCTTCATCTAGGTGCCCCTTTATCCCTGTACGTCACAGTTCTTGTAATCTTATTCAATCTGCTCTCTCCTCTAGTGTTCCTAATCAAGGCTTCACAGAGAGACCTCAGAAAGAATAGCTTTCAAAATACCCTTTAGTGCAGTATTGTCATAGTGTTGCTTTTAAAATGCTACCTGTATGCTCAGAAATCCATTTTTTATACTCCTGTTTAATGCATTACAATTCAAAATGCTATTGTTTCTATGCTATTTCAGCTTAAACCTTATGCTTCCTACTGCAAAACAGAAAGATCCATAAGATGGCTAACTAAAAAAATTGTATCTGGCTGTGTTACAAATTTCTTATCTGTCCTGGATAAATCACTTAAGTTTGCTGTCGCTTTCTACCCCATGGACGAAACAGGGGTAGCTATATTTCCATTCTTTAATCCAGTTTTCCTCATCCATGTCTAACGTAGCCATGCTTAACATTATTACTGTGCTTAATTCCACTATTTTCACAGGGTCAGAGGCTGAAGGTTTTTTGCCCCTTGGCAGTGCTTTTGTAATAGGATCCTGATCTCAAGTTAGGGCCTTTGAACTCTGTTATAGTTCCAGCAAATAACAGCAGAGTGTCAGCAGTTATTATTTAGCACATAAAACATGCATGGTGCTGTGTGAAAGATTAGCTATAGTAAAACTGCCTTTCCTTCCTGCACAGGACTATATACAATGATTCAGCTCAAAGCCTGTTTGGTAAGTCAGTCATGGTATAAGTGGATTTTAAGAATTTATTGCATTTATTTTAGAAGGAGAATATTGTCTTTATTTCAGAAAAAAGACTGTATCTAATATTGACTCTGACTATGTCATAATAGTATCTACAGCAGCAAACATATGAAAAAATAGGACTGTTGAAGAACATGACAATTAAATGTTTTTTCAAAGGAAGCAAATGGTTTAGGGGGAAGAAAGAAAAGAACAGAAGGTACAGAGAAAAATCGTTCCTCTGGAATAATGTAAATAAGACTTATTTATATGTGGAATAAAAAAAAGTGCATAGTAATCAGGGTAGGTATGTAGATATATATATATGTTGTCACTATGTCTTGCAGATATTCATTACTGATAGTTATTACTACTGAGTTCTTAAATAAAATTCACTGAAAAATCCCATAGTCACTATTGTAGTACCAGTTCATAATAGTTTCAAAAGTGAATTGTTTTGTGTGGGACTGGGCATAACAACAGCAGCACAATGGTAAAACACTATAAATCATTTAGAAGAGGATCAGGACAGGAAGACATGTCAGGAAATTAATGCATGCAGTGAAAAGAGGCACTCAGGAATGTTTCTTTTTCACTACTTTTTCAGTGATGTGGTTTTGATTTTATTTTGCTGGAGGATGGGAGCTGATTATACCAACACACACACAGTAAGAAGCAATCTATGGAAGATGCTTCTTAGTAACCCCTCAGGCCGCAGCAATTCTATCTTATCGTCATTGGCTGTGTGGATGTATTTTATCTTCCAACATAAGCAGTTAAACTCAATAATCCTATTACTGTAGCGAAGTAGGATGCAAGAATCCTCCAAAGCAGAAAAATGTCAAAAAAAATTAAATACATTTTGAGACATCAAAATATCCTTTAAAAATCTGCTTTATGCAGTGTTGGGATTTCTGCATAGATTTTTGTTATTAAATAAGCATGTGAATAATCATTAAATGATTTGTAGTTATTCTACCCTGAAGGATACTTCATGGGATTCTGCTTAATATAAATTGCAATCAGACAATTGCAATTAGGGGAGTGAATGAGGAAATACAAGTAGAAACATTTTCAGGGCAACAGCATGCACTCATCTTGTATCTGCAGCTCATCCTGCACAGTGTGATAAAGCATCTCATTAAGAGCTTGGTAGAGACTGTGGCATGGTTGAGAGCAAATTGATTGAAGTTCAGTCTGGATATTAATACTAAGATGATGAGAACAGGGAAAGCAACCAAAGGATACAGAAAAGATGTCAGCCCTTTTACTGAGGATGTGCATCCGTCAGTTGTCACTTCAGCTGACTTCTGAGTTAGAGGGCATCTTACTAGATTTTGTACATCTTTTACATCATCATGTAGCTGCATGGATCTGGGTGGCATTTTATTTATTTTTAAACCTGGATCAAGTCACAATATTATAGCAGATGCTTCAATTTTGGAACTGATGCAGAATTAAGCGTCTTACTATGAACATTCACTACAAGGTTTTTGCACTCTTCTGCTAGCTCTGGATAGAGCAGGTATGCTGATTTGAGCTTATACTACAAAGCACTGAATCTTTAATAGCATGGGATATGACATCTATAAGACAAGAAGTAAGGCACATAAACCATGGACAGATCACCTCTAAAATGGGAATGATGTTACTCATTGTGGCACTTCTTAAACAACTTTAAAATCTTTAAATGGAAGGCCCTAAGAATTTTCTGGGATTGATTTTCTTATAAGTAAAGGTCTGAGCATAACAATATAGGACAAGATCAGGTTTGAGACCGTCTAAGAAACTTGAAAGCACACAAGTTCGTGGGACCTGATGAGATGTGTCTGCAGGTCCTGATGGAACTGGCAGATGAAATTGCTAATTCGCTATCCATAATATTTGAGAAGTCACGGCAGTCCAGTCAAGTTCCCACTGACAGGAAAAGAGGAAACATAACCCCCATTTTTAAAAAGGGAAAAAAGGAAGACCCAGGGAACCACAGGCCAGTCAGTCTCACCTCCGTGCCTGGCAAGAACATGGAGCAGATCCTCCTGGAAACTATGCTTAGGCACATGGAAAATAAGGAGGTGATTTGCAACAGCCAACATGAAGTCACGAAGGACAAATCATCCCTGACAAATTTGCTGGCCTTCTATGATTGGGTTACAGCATTGGGCGGATAAGGTAATATCAACAGATGTAATCAACCTGGACTTGTGCAAAGCATTTGACAAGTTCCCACACAACAACCTTGTCTCTAAATTGGAAAGACATGGATTTGATGGATGGACCACTCAGTGGATAAGGAATTGGCTGGATGGTCGCACTCAAAGTGTTGCAGTCAATGGCTTGATGTCCAAGTGGAGACCGGTGACAAGTGGCATTCTTCAGGGATGGTGCCTGCCACCGCTAGGTAGGGGTAAGGTGAGGGTAGCCACAAGGTTGCAGTCCCATGTTAGCTCTAGCAGCTCTAGTAGTTTCTGACAGGCATGATAGCTGCCCTTGTCTATGTATGTGCATAAATCATCTCACGTGTGGTGTTGACAAGCCACCATGGCAGTCTCCCCACCAGCTGTTGGAGCTGCTGCCCCAGCCAGGTTAGGGACTTCGACACAGACAGAGCTTCACATGGGGATGCAGTCCTCCAAGCCCCAGGGTGCAGGGAGCACTATCTCTCAGATGCCAGGAACGATGACCCTCTGTCCTGCAGGAGGACTGCTGTCTTGGAGGAGCAGCATAAGAGAAGATGAAAGGGAGATGACAGGATCTTCTCTGAGATGCAATGGTTTGAAAAGCCCCAGACTCTACCTGCAGTAACAATGCCAGCAGTATATGCCCCTAGTATTAAGGTAAGGGCAGCTTCTGGAGAAGGTGAAGAATGGAAGCTCATGACTTCTGCCTTCAGGGGGAAGTCTTATGTCCCACATTAACGCTTACAACCACAAAACAAGTTCACCACCCTCAGAGTGGAACAGAAGCCAGATGTGCCTTCAAATAAAGCATTTGGGCCACCTGACATTAAACCATGCAATACTACCAGTAAGAGGTGGTGAGTGCTTATGATGGGCAGCTCCCTGCTGTGCAGGACAGAAGCACCCATCTGCTCACTTGACCTATCACTGAGAGTTTTGCTGCCTACTGGAGGCCTGGATGCAGGATGTTGTGGAGGAACTGTCAAAGCCTGTCCAGCCCTTTCACTACTACGCCCTCTTTTTCTTCCATATGGACACCAGGGGAAGATGCCAGGGCAACCAACAAGTGGATGAGGGCCTCTGTAGACAAGAGCAGACTCACATTGGCAGGACTTTTTCCTCATGGGGAACTTCAACCACCCAGGTATCTCCTGAAGGGACAACACAGCAGGGCATAAACAATCCAGGAGGTTCTTGGAGTGCATCAATGACAATATCCTGGCCCAAGTGATAGAAGAGCCAGTGAGAAGAGGTGCTCTGCTGGACCTCATACTTGCCAGTAAAGAGGGGCTCATTGTGGTTGTGAAGACCAAAGGCAGCACTGTCTGCAGTGACCATGAGATAGCAGAGTTCAGGACCCTGAGAGGAGGGAGGAGGGCAAAAAACAAGATAACATCACTGGACTTCAGGAGAGTAGACTTTGGCCTCCTTGCTTGGCCAAAGGATAAGACCCTGGAGGGAAAAGGGGACCAAGAAGGTTGGTTAATATTCAAGAATCACCTCATCCAAGCTCAAGATCAGTCCATGCCAACAAGCAGGAAGTCAGGCAAAAATGCCAGGAGGCATGCATGGATGAATAAATTGCTCCTGGACAAACTCAAACACAAAAAAGGAAGCCTACAGAGGGTGGAAGCAGACACAGGTAATGTGGAAGTAATACAAAAACATTATCCAAGCATCAAGGGATGAGGTTAGGAAAACCAAAGTTCAAATGGAATTGAATCTGGCCAGGGGTGTCAAAGGCTTCTGAAAGTACAGAAAGGGCTTCTGTAAGTACATAGGTGACAAAGAGAAGGCTAGGGCATACTGCTGAAGTAGATGGGGGACCTGGTGACACACGATATGGAAAAGGCTGACCTACTGAATGCCTTCTTTCCTTCAGTCTTTACTAGCAAGACCATCCTTCATGAGTCCCAGGTCCCAGAGACCAGGAAGAAAGTCTGGAGCAAGAAAGATGTGTAAGATCCTCTTCCTTGCTGTAAGAGGATCAGGACAGGGCATACTTAAGCAAACTGGACTTATATCAGTCCATGGACCCTGATGTGATGCATGCATGAGTGCTGAAGGAGCTGGCTCATGTCACTGCAAGGCCACTCTCAATGATCTTTGATCAATTGTGTGACTGGGAGAAGTGTCTGAGGACTCGAGGAAAGTAAATGTCACTCCTATTTTCAAGAAATACAATAAGAAGGACCCAGGGAACTACAGGCTGGTCAGCCTCACCTCGATCCCTGGAAAGGTGATGGAGCAGCTAATCCTGGAAACCATTTCAGACTCATAACAGGCAAGAAAGTCATCAGGAGTAGTCAGCATGGATTCATTAAGGGCAAAAACATACTTAAGCAATATGATCACCTTCTATAACGAAAAGACTGGCTTGGTAGATGATGGGAAAGTGGTGGTATTGTCTACCTTATTTTCAGTAAGGCTTTTGACACTGCCTTCTATAAGATCCTCACAAAGATGCTGTTGAAGTATGGGCTGGATGAGCAGGCTGGCTGAATGGCCAGGCCCAGAGGATGGTGGTAAGTGGCACAAAGTCTACTTGGAGGCCTGATTAGCAATGTACCCCAGGGGTCAATACTGGGTCCAGTCCTGTTGAACCTCTTCATTAATGAGCTAGATGAAAGGGCACGGTGTACCCTCAATAAGTTTGCTGATAACACTAAACTGGGAGGAGGGGCTGGTACACCAGAGTTGTGCTGCCATCCAGAGGGACTAGGGGAGACATGGGCTGACAGGAACCTCATGAAGTTCAACAAGGGGAACTGCAAAGTCCTGCACCTGAAGAGAAACAACTCTAGGTACCAGTACAGGCTGGGGGCTGCCTGGATGGAAAGCAGCTTGGCGGAAAATGACCTGGGGGTTCTGGTGGACACCAAGTGTTGAACATGCAGCAGAATGCAAAGACCACCAATGATATCCTGCATTATGGGCTGCATTAGGAGGAGTGTTGCCAGCAGGTCGAGGGAGACGATCCTTCCTCTCTACTCAGCAGTTGTGAGGCCACATCTGGAGTTCCATGTCCAGTGCCAGGTTCCCAAGTACAAGACAGACATGGGCACACTGGAAAGAGTCCAGCAAAGGGTCATGAAGATGATGGACTACAGCATCTCTCCTGTGAGGAAAGGCTGAGAGAGCTGGGACTGTTCAGCCCGGAGAAGAGAAGGCTCAGGGGGATCTTACCTATGTATATAAATACCTGCAGGGAAGGTGCAAAGAGGACGTAGCCAGGCTCTTTTCAGTGGTGTCCAGTGACAGGACCAGAGACAATGGGCACAGACTGAAACACAGGAGGTTCCTTCTGAACATAAGGAAACTCTTTTTCCCTGTGGGGGTAACCGAGCACTGGCACAGGTTGCCCGGAGTGGTGGTGGAGTCTCCGTCCTTGGAGATATTCAAAAGCAATATCTGGACATGGTCCTGGGTAACTGTCTCTAGGTGGCCCTGCTTGAGCAGGGGGATCAGATCAGGTGACCTCCAGAGGCCACTGCCAACCTTTACCATTTTGTGGCATGATAAGGAATATATTACATTGTATTTTCTGATTTATTTTTTTTTTTTTTTTTTTTTTTTGTGTAGCTTGTACATGTAGTACTGCTGTAGTCCTTCCTTATGCTGACAAGACACATTTTTCTTTTCTATTTCTTGGAGCAGAGACTAGTGCACAGTACTGGATGTTTTAAAGTTCTTTGCAGTTCTGAAAATGAACTTAACAGGCAGACAATTTAGAAAAAAGTAATTCAGCAGCTTCATCTTTCAGTTCTTGAACATTTCTCTGTGACTGGTAACAGGGCTTATGCTAGGTGGATGGGACTCGTTAAACTAGATAATATGAAAGTGTTCAGGTAGATGTGAGGGGAGATTGCTGTGATATGGTTATAAAGCTCAAGAAAGGAGCAGTCTTGTAGTAAGTCAGAAGGAAAATACTAGGACAGTTGAGTACATGAATAAAAGGGTTACAGGTCAATGTATTCCTCTTTAAGTTCACAGAGGATGAGTCTGGAGTGACTCATGGGTTAACACTGACTGGCTGAAACTGGCTATATTTCACATTTACTGCAAACAGTGACATTCCTAATGCAAGATGGTTGATCTGGCAGTTTTCCAACCTTTAGGAAAAAAATTCATCTTCTGAATGAAGAAGGAATACTTTGTTCTACTACATAATCTTCTCACATTGATTTTTTTTTTTTTTTTTCCCCTTTAAGATGTTGTGTTCTGGCCATCTGGCTGCCTCTCACTTCCTTTGGCTCTGTTATTGAAGAAAACAAGATAGACTGTTGAAAAGACCAATATTATTTAGCACATTATTGAATCTCGAAGACATTCATACTCATGTTTCTCATTCTTCTAATAAGCTTTGTTGGGAAAAAAAAAAGAGGATGGAAGTTATTGCATGTGAACTTATCAGTGTTTATTTACTGTGAGTGGAATTTTCAAAACTTCACAATCTGAGAGCCTGAATCTCTTTTCAAAAAATGATCTCACACTAAAACCAGATTGGCAAAGCTGCTTACATCTCAGATCTAAAAGAGTATTTAAGCTCCTAATGCCTGTTTAAGGCATCAAACTTTCTATCAATTTATTTAACTAGGTAGTAGGATCCTAAATATTCTCTTGGTTCTGTGACTAGTTATCTAATGATAGAAATAGGCACCAACTCCTACTTTGAGAAAATCTATGTAGAATACGTACCTAAATCTATAATTGCCCTTCTGTTTATTAAACAAGTTGGTATGATTCATATAAGAGATGAAAACCAATTTTCATAATCTATTTGGAAAACATTGATTGTTCCGAAAGAAATAGGATGTGGTACGCCAAAATTGACATCACTTGCTTCAAGTCATTTGCAACCTGGAAGCAAGTTATCTTGAATGCATATGGATTGTTTTCTAATAGGTAAAGCACATACCAGCGTCTTTTATACATCATATAAATGCCATATATCACTAAATGTCACTGAAGTGCTGGGTGCGCAGCTAATTGCACAACAATATATAATGTGTAGAGTGAAAAAAAAACCCTGAATTATCAGTCTGAGTGACATACGCCATGTGACTTTTCTGCCAGTACTACAATATGTTTGAAAACTTTAAAAATCCTAAAGGATGAAGTCTTGAACTTAATCCAAGATGAGGGGATAGCATTCTATACCAGTCATTATTTTGTAATGTGATGTGTTTATTTGTGATGCAATATGAGTTTGGAACTGAATGATTGCTTATTATAACTGATTATCCTTGCATGAAAACAGAACTCAGTCCTGCAACATATACTTGAGGCTTCACAGATGGATTTATAAGTCTTAGTGGCTGCCATGCTGAGGCACTTAAGCCCAAAAATGTAGCCTTCCAAATTGCAGGTGAACTGCAGTCTATCACATGGGAAATTTAAGGTCGATAAAAGTCTCAGTTGCTGATGCTAGCATGCACTGGACACCTAATGTTGACTTCTGGGTATTGTCCTGATATAGCTCAGCTTTTTTGGTGCAGACCAGCTTACTGCCTACCAACTGCCAGAGCTGTCTCTGGATCCATGCCCCAAACCTTGTAGGGGTGGTACTTGATCCAGTTATTTATACAGTAAACACAGTCACAGCCTAAAGAGATGCAAGCTTCAAGCACAGAAGAAAGGGGCAGCAAAAGCTGCTAAAATTGCATTAAGTTTGTGGTATAGTTTGATGGTGAAGATACATATGCTTATGAGGAAGATGCATGTCTGGGTCTCCGGCAGGCAAAAGAGACACCCAATACTCGCAAGGACAAGTAGGCTTTCAGAGAGAACACTCCTAATGATGGAAGAATAGGATACATCTCCAGGTTTTATATCCACCTCTTATTCACTTAGATCCATGATAATAAGTTTATCAAAAGAATTAATTAAAAGTGTATTATTTAACTGCAATTATATGAATTGCTTTGCAATTCATCTTTAAGAGTAACTTGAATTAGTCTTTCTTATACTGCATGCTAACCTGAAAGTTAGTAAAGCTACGAACCACTGTCCAGTGGGAACTGGCTATTGTATGTATGTAAAATTCAGCATCTTAAACATAAATGGCATTTGGGGTCCATAGTTTATGTTGTCCATCTTTCTAAAAATTTACCGACACAGGCATCTTGCTCACCCAGAGCCTGTAAATTAGTCTCCAGGCTGCTGTTATACTGGTTTAACAAATAATAAGATCTATAATACCTGAAAATTTAAAACATCTTTTTATTCAATTCAATTCTAAGGACAGAAGCCTTCTGTCTTTATTATTCAAGCAGTATGAAAGCAGGCTGGAGATACTGTCAAAAATTTTACCTTACTGTCAAACAGTTACCTAATAGAATTAGGAAATGAAAAGGTGAATGTTATTTTTTAAAAAACTATTCAATTTAAGCAATTGTAACCTCTATGACAAGGCTTGGCCATCATTAACCAGTTGAAATTGTTAAGTTTTTCTTAGACCTACAGTCCAATATTTGCTTCTACAAAATGGTTCTCCTGTTAGCTACATAGGTCTGCTGTCAACATGTAACAATTGCAAAAGAAAATGGCTGGATTTTTAAAAAGCCATTTAAAATAGGTATCTTTTGCAAATATACATGTTTTTTCACGTCTGTTAAATTACTTGGATTCCCCCTTTGCCAAGCTTTGCGTAGTTAGTGAACCTGACTACAAAAGGATTGATGTGTCCTTTGTACCTGCTTGGAAGGCTATGTCATCATCTGCCCTATTGTGTCACTTACAAAAAACTAGGAAAGGCCTAAATTTAGGCCAATTAATGTACTGTATTCAAATGAAGGAACAGGGAATCTATCCACAAATTTAAGGACAGAACAGCCAGCAAGTCTGTCCAGAATCCTACATCTTTACAAAAGCCTTTGCAAGCAGATGCAGGTTCCCTCTCTTTCTAAAAACATTTGAATCCAGGTGTAGCTCTGTATCTAGTTATAAACAGCAATGAAAGACAGGAGCAGTTTAAATTTAAGAACTGCCAAGACCTCAGTATCACTTTTTTGGTCAGTGGTATTGTCCTGGTTCTGGCAAGGATAGAGTTAATTTCCCAAGGAGCCAGGACAGGTGACCCAAGTTGGCCGGGGGCTATTCCATACCATGTGACGTCATGCTCACCATAAAAGGGGGCTAGTCGGGCAGGATCGGGTTCTGCGTGTGGGCGTGGCTCCAGGACGGGTCGAGCATCTGGTCGGTCGGTCGTTGGATCGGTAAATTGTTCTCTGTTATCACCTATTGTTACTATCTGTTATCAGCACTGTTGTTGATTGTTTCCCTCACCCTTGCTGTCCCAGTAACCTGCCCTTATCCCAACCCTCGAGGCTTTGCCGTTGTTTTCCCGTTCTCCTCCACATCCCGCCGGGGGAGGGGTGAGCGAGCGGCGCGTGGCGCTCAGCTGCCAGCTGGGGCTGAACCACGTCAGGTATCGAAAACTGCTGAGATGACCAAGCTGGTCATAACTGAGAAATGTTCTTTCTAATTTTATGAAAGTTTCCATTGATTACTCTGATGAGTTCTAAAAGTAATTGCCAGTGGCCTAGGAAACTTGAAGACTCTAGCTCCTTCAAGGATTGCTTCAGCATAGGCCAAAGGAGAAGAAAACATTCTCACTGAAATGTGAAGTTATTAACTGTTAAAGATCTTCATGCATAGATGTTTTACTTTCTGCAAGATCTTTGACAGGTGAGCTCTGGCAAACCTTATTGCAGTGCTTTAAGATGTTATTTCCCCAGCTGTCTAACTGATCTTGTGCTGAAGATTATGTGCAGTAGCAGAGTCAGGAAACAGAAGTGAGTTTTTTAGTTTTGGTTGCTCTATAAGCCAAACTTTTAATGGAAAGTTTGGCTGACAAAGGTGGGCTGTATTACAGTCCTGATCTGTGATCAGCTGACTGTGAAGTATGTTGACTTTGCCACATACAAGTGACTTCTACCAGATAAGCGACAAGCAACTGAAGTTGATAAAATAATAGATGGCCACAGCTGTTTGATCACATGTTTCAGAGTTCTTAATCTACTTTCTGTGTGAGGGATCCTTAATTTATCATATGTGAAATAAACATCTTTACAGTGCATTTCTCACAATCCACAAAACTCTTTAATGAGGAAATTAAACACAACTGATACACTGATACATAACTGATACTCATTTCAGCTGAGGGATGAATAAGTTTAGTGACTGAGCTGCTCTTTTGTCTAAAATAGAGATGAATTGCAGCCAGACTAATAGATATAACAGGGGGAATTACTTTTCAATAATTTTTATTCTAGGAAAATATGCCTATCAGAAAAATATCAGGTTTGTAGTTTTTTGCATATATGCCACTCTATCAGGAGAGTCTTTAATTGCCTATTCTAAGCAAAGGCATTCAGTCCCTTCAACACGTTAGAGCAGCTACCCAAAGAGCTGTACCTGTAGAGGCTCCTTTTGAACTGATGAAGAGCTGATGAAGGTGCTGAATGGTTTTCAGATGAGGCTTATGAATAGAACCAATCTAACACCAGGACACACAACTGAGAACACAGGCACAATGAGCAATGTGGATTTGCCTCTTTATGCTAAATTGATTCAGTTATTGGATGCAAGATAGAAGGATCTGGCAATTCCCAAAAAAGGCTGAGAAAGCTGAGCTGGAAGTGATTAAGTAGCATTTTCTGGCTGCCTCTTCATTTTGTCTCAGAAGAGAGAGAGCTAAAGGCAAAGGACACTGGATAGCTGAAACCTACTTGACTGGAGATTACTTTGCTTATATTTACAGTGCAGTTTTCATTTGAAGAGTGAAATGAAAGGGCCTGGATACATTTGGGAGCTTCTATTAATTCCTCTTGGAGTGATATGCCTAGAAATCTAAAGACTTCTCAGCAAACATTTTCTTCTACGTGAATTAGAGGTTGAACATTTCAAACATAATTTTTTAACATGGTCTTCTTAGGCACAATACCTCCCCACCCCTAGGAAGGTTACACTGGCAATCCACTAGAGCTCTAAGAAAAAAAAATAAAAATAGAAATCCATCATAGCAGAGAGTTTTGGTGATTATCTGTCACTTCATGTAGCCAGTGAGTTCTCACAGACCATGGAAACTGTCTAAAAAGAAAATCAATCATGAATGCAATGGTCCCTGTATTCATTACTATCATCACTGCTTTGCATAGTGGCTTCCACTTTAGTAATCTGATACTCTGTAGACTTGGGAAGGCTCTGAGATGTGCAATATTTGTAAATAATAGATGGCTCAGGCCATGTTGATTTCCAAATGCCATTATTCTACCAGTGAGATGATCCAGTTGTTTCCAGAGCACAATTCTCCAGTGGGGTTGGTGCAGGAACACATGCACAGTCTTTTGTATTTACATGGCTTCTGCTGACAAACATTTCCAGTGCTGATGTTAAGGTAATATAAAGAACTGACACCACTGTTATTTTACTAGGAACAGGGAAACCAGGACATTTTAATTATATTATGACTTCTTAGTCACTTCTGCCCTATGGGGCAATTACAGTACTTTAAAATGACTCCTTTTCTTTCACCTTTCATTATTGCATAAGAATTTTTCTAAAGTCTAGTATTTATACCTTTCTAAGACAGCTTATAAGACACACAAAAACCTGTTTGATGTTACAATGTATAGTAAATTTATCCTACATAAATCATGCCATCCTCCTTGCTTAACTGCCACATCAGCCTATCTGTGTCCTCTCCCCAAGTTCGTTCTTTACTAGGTAAGAATTAACCACTGTTTCTGCATTGCTTATTCTCCTTTCTGGGCAAGTGAGGATCACACTTTTTCACCACCATCTGAGCTGTGTCTCTTAGTTTTGGTGGTGCTGTTTGGTCAAATTAGCAACCATATCCTCTTGTCTTTGACCTTTGCCAGGTCTAGCTCTTCAGTCTCAGTCAGCACAGGCGAACAAGCCTCCCTCCAAGCCATGCAAAGTTTCTACCAGGTACCAACTCACTCTTCCTGCTTCTTTTTTATCTCAGTCACAAATGAATCAGCCTGAATGTATTACCATACAGGTCTACAATTGGTTTCTTGGCAAATATCTCTTTTCTTTTTCTCTCTGATACTGACAATTAATCCAATATCCAAGGGAATTTAATGAGTTTGGCAAAATTAAGCTATGACTGTTCTTCAATTAGTGTTAACTTTTAAGCATATTACTATATATTTATACTCTTCACTAGCTGTTTGGTTTTGGCTGCTATTACAGGTAAGATACTGAGCTTCAGTCTGATTGAGCAGACCTCTGGTGTGACTTTTATATTTACACAGAAAATGTAGAAATAAATTATTCAGAAACACAAATAAGAGAGCAACACACACCCACACCCCCAAAATTAAGCTTCTTTTTATTAATTTTTTTACCAAATTTTGAAAATTTGGTACAGATGAAGCTGGGATAAGAATAAATTCAGGTGCAAATGAACTCAGGGAAAAATTTTCTTTTTTTCCCCCAAGATATTCCAGGAAGTTGTCAGGACTACAGAAAACTTAGTGCGAGTTAAAATCTCGGTGTATTAATCAGTGGTAGATTAAAATTGTAAGCAAGCTGTGTGTTTTCATGCTGCTTATTCCTTTGTCTCCACCCTGTGTGAAGCCATCTGTTGTGTAAACATAGCTACCTGGGAAAGGAGGACAGCATGTACAGACACTAATCTGAATTCTGAAACTTCTGTTTTGCGAAGTTTTTGGTCAGATGAGTTCCCTGGTTTTATCCACAGGATATCCCCACAATCAGTTGTGCTGGCAATACTGAGGATGGGGATGGAGGAGGAATCTGTGATGCAGAAGTAAGGCTGAGTCAGTATACTGGTTTTGGCTGGGATACAGTTAAGAAATGAGGAGCAGCTAAGTCAAAAATAGAATTGTATCACTGCTGAGTGTAGACCTTTCTTTGCAGGAAGGAGATATCACAGCAAAATATCTCTGTGCAGCCTATGCAATTTCAACCACACCAGGGGCTCTGATGGTGAAACTGAGTTTATAGGATCTATTTACTTTTCTCTTCCTCATCTCAAACATCATTCAGGATAATAAAATGATTAATTTTTCAAGACACCAGCAGTCCTCTCACAATACCTTGAATTTAAAAGCATTGCTCATATGTCTGCTGTGATATGATATATGTGCTGGCAGAAAATATAAAAATGATGCCATATGTTGTTGGATTGGATACAGATATCAATTCTTCTACCTGGGCAACCAATCTGAATTGTTCACAGCAGGAGTAAGCAGGGTATCCTGAATGTTCACATCCTGGATTGGCAATCATGGTGATCCAATGGTTACTTAAGTATCATTCAGCAACTTAAAAGATCTGATAATCACAAATTAGACATTTAACTTATATTCTTTTTAACTTTTGAACTCCCCAAATAAATGGGAGTATACTTCTGGCAACTGAAAATCAGCTTGAAGGCTTTATGATCAGAGAGAATAGTATCTAGCAATAACACATGTGAACAAAATATTTTACATTTATTCTATTCCTGTAGATCAAGTTAAAATACAGTTTTCCATCTCTCTTTCCTGTTAGTGCTTTAAAGAAGTCCATTCCTGTATCAATAAAGGTGAAAACATAAATATCACAATGTAAGGATCAATTGTTAAAGGTTTAATGAAAATTCTGTGAACCCAAGAGAAGGCCAGGTTTAAACTTGATGACAATGCCCCATGTCTTTTTTATACCATGCCAGTTCAAAATTAATATGAGAGATAACAATGTATTACATGTAAAAATATTATTACAGTCAGTGTAATATCCACTGTGATGTTTATTTTACATTACATTCAAATAATTTCTACATTTTTGACCCAAGCAGCTAGACAAAAGCCTGGAGTACTGCCAGTTGTTCTAATTAGGAAAAAGAGTCCTGATGCCCTTTTAACAACTCCATGTATTTTATTCAAAAGTTGCCTGGTATTTTTCTTGTTTATCTTATCCCCTATTTTTCTGAACGCTGGAAGAACTGAACAAGAACATTTATCCCATGTTCATTATCTGATGCTATGTCAGCTGTGCTTATGTCAACAGCTCATTCTTCTGAGTATTTTTAGGATTAAATCCTGGTCTTCATATAAATCTTCAGCTTTACCTCAGGCTGTCAAGTTTCATACCACGAACATAAAGTGCATTTGGCTTCTTACTCCCATCCACTAACAAATGGTATTGTCATCTCCTGCTTTTGCAGTGTGCTGCTATGGCACCTCTCCCCACACCTGATGTATGCAAACCCCGAGTCTGGAAAACCTGTAGCACTGTGCTGCAGACAGTGATGAGCACCCCAGTAGAGCCCAAGCTCAAGATGTCCTGCAGCATGGCCCCAAAAGCAGCTGCTCACTTTTACTGATTTAGCTTGCTATTGAAATGTAGGTTACAGAGTATTGTGCACTAGGAAGACATGAAAAGTGCACTACATACTGTGGTTGCTGAACTGCGAACTATGTGAGATCCTTGATTAGTGTAAAGAATATCCCAAAAAAGGGCATAGTTGTGTGATCCTCACATCATGAAGATCATACTTGATTGATCTTTTCACTTCTAGCACTAGAGAGAAAAAGAAATAATATAGAAAGAGTTATAGTTGTGGAACAGGGAAAATATGGTTCCAAAGAAGCTGAAATTAACCTATGCAAATAACTGTGAACCGACTTTGGAATGCCTTTGCTTCCATTTGTGTCTCACTTAAATGAGATTGAGTATAAGCAGGTGTTCTATACAATAGAAATAGCTTGTAACAGTTACTGGCAAATTTGGGGGAAAAAAACCATTTCTAAATTAGTCTTTGCATTTAAAAACTTTAAAGGAGAAACAAATGTTGGGCGTGTTGTATCGTAAAGGGGAAGACATCCATTCCAGTGCCTGTTCAGTATCAGGCAATTAATGTATTTGATCTCTCTGTAGCCTCCAGCCAAGATCAGCATCTGCCAGTTTTGTGTAATATGCTGGGGTGGGTTCCCACTGTCTCGTCTGCTGTGGCTTTCCAGCTATACATGAAACACCTGCACTTGGGAGCTCTTGCAACAAGAAAATTTCTGTTTCAGTTCGCATTTATTTTTATATTTTAAAAAAAAAAAAAAAGCTTAAACAGCTTTAGCAGGAAGGGCTGTAAAATGTTTAATCACAACAGAGCAACTAATTGACACAGTCCAACTAGTGGTTGGTGAACCGAATCTGGCCCACAGGCTGCTCATATACAGCCTCACATCAAGGGCACCTGAGTGCCTGCCCTGCCACAGAAACTTCAGAAAATGCTGCAGCTCGGGCTGGTAGGATAGAGATGTTCCTGCTCAGGGGTCCTCCTACCCTGCCAGAAGCAGCAGTTGCACAAGGAGAATGAGCAGGGCTCTGGCCTTCAAGTGTATCCACTTGGGGATTGCATTGGGGGTGGACGAGATACTCAGCAGTGGCTGCATCTTCACATCCCAAGTATCTTCTCTGAAACAAAAAAAGGTGGGTTTCAGTAATTTCCCTCTGAATAATGTGGTTGTGAGTATATTCAAGCATGAAAATCCCAACCCTAGCTTTTTATTTAAGCTCTTAAATAAATATTCAAGTCAGTATTTGTCATTTGCTTTTAAATTACATCTGATGTTTTCCTTGAAGTAGCATACAGAAAAGGAAGGATTGCCTCCATATTTGGAGCTGAAAAGATAGTCTTGCCTGTTACAGGATGGAATGCTGAAATACGAGAAGAATGGTCTGATTTCAATCAAATGCATTTTAATAATTTAGCCTGTTTAATCTATTATTGAAAAACTCTCATAATGCAGCTCTAAAAACCCTTCCTATGCTAAACTGAATTATTTTTTTTTCTGGCATTGTATCAGAGGTTTCCATATTCTTAATTAATCATAGTTGGGTTAGATACCCTATAAAATTAACAATATATGAAGCTTCAATATTTCATTTGATCTTAATAAGAACGGTCCACTAGAGTCAGTGAATTTTCCAAAACAAAGCTACAAAACCCAGGTAATTAACCACTGATTTATTTTTAAAACCAGATCATCATTCTCAGATTTCTTCAGCGCTTTCTACAGTTAGAATATTAGTATGCATATGTAGGACTTTATTTAAAAGTTAATCCTCCCAAACACACTTATGAAAAAAAATAAAATTGTATCAATATTTACTGATTGTGCACCTATGAATTGTCTAAGTATTTGGAGGCCTGTAACTCTGACAAGGTTATTGGAAAGGAAGGTGATCCTTTAAATCCCAGCAAGCATATATTCTCATTCAGTCAAGGTCACTTATCAATCAAATGAATGTCATTTCATAAACACCCTGGAACAACTGTGTTCTATTATCTAAATGGGAAGGAGAGGTGTTAATGGGTGTCTAAGGGATGAAATCAATTTAGCTTGGAGGCAGTCAGCTGTTAGAACAGTTGTGAACATGTCTGCCTGCTAATACATGTTGATTCGTATTAATAACGTACTATGTTTGAAATGTGGCTGGCATGACATTTCTAAACCAATGAATGGTGATTACAACTCTGTTTTCTTTATTCTCTTATTTGAGTAATCGCTTCTGGCTGTGTGGACTATCAGGTCCACACGAGGAGTACCGTTTGAAGATTTGTACCCACAGGCATCTTCTCTTTGCTGTGATCCTGTTGGAGAAGGAAAACAAAGAGCATTTGACCTGTTATTTACTGGCAGCAAAGGGTCCTGCACAGCCCTCTGATAAAGTAACAAGGACTTGCACTGAAGAATTATAAATATAAGCATATCATAGTATGCTTGATACTTATGCTGACAACATATGCTTGATGTGTTGATACTGACAAATTGGAGTTTTCTAGTGCTGAATTACAGACTAAAGTTACCTTTGTAGTCCAGTCCCATCAGGGTTTCTCTTTGTGATTTTTTTAACTATTTTTTTTCCTAACATGATACAGATATGATGAAAAAGTTTAGTGCCAGAGGGGAGACAACATTTATTAAAAATATCAACAACAAAAAAGACAAAACAAATGTTTTGTTGTCGTTGCAGATGAGTAACTTGTCTACTGTGCCATTTCAGTAAAAGTATGCAGAGGGATCAGGAAAAGTCAAGGATGGCCACACTCTCTGCACCATCCTGGTATATCTCAAATACTCCAGTGAAGGCATCTCTGCAGCAAAGGTAAACTTGGGCTGCCTGTCCTAGAAAAAGAATCTCTTCCCAAAAGCCTATTCAGAAGAAGAGATGATGAAATCAGTTCCCTGAAAAATCTCAGCTTTGATTCAAGAGTATCCAGTGATTTCTAAGAGAAGAGGAAACAAACAATCAGAACTTGAGGGGGAAAAAAGGAAAATATCAAGTAGTTATCAAAACAGGCAAAGCTTTTTATTAAAACCAAGTAAGAATTACAAATATAATTGGAAGTAGAAGAAGATAGGATTTCAAGATCCTATGAAGAAGATAGGATCATGAGAGAAGATAGATTTTCAAATGTATTTAGCCATGCTTGATAATGCAAATTTTTTAAGTCTACGTCATAGAGGAGCAAATAGCTAGACTGATGAAAACTACAAAAAATCTATTTTTATACACAGGATCTTCATGTGTGAAAATCATATTAATCGAATTAAGAAGGAAATCTTAAAGGCACAGCAGGCCGTCCCCATGTGCTGAAAGCCAAGCTAGCAGGGAAGATGACCAGCCTGGGTGAACAGAGAGCTTTGGCTGGAACTCGGGGGGAAAAAAAAAAAAAAGAAAAAGAGTTTATGACCTTTGGAAGAAGGGGCAGCAAACTCAAGAGAACTGCAAGGATGTCGTGATGTTATGCAAGAAGAAAATTAGAAGGTCCAAAGCCCAACTAGAATTTAACCTAACTACTGCAGTTAAAGACAATAAAAAATGTTTCTATAAATACATTGGCACCAGAAGGTGGGCTACGGAGAATCTCCATCCTTTGTTGGATGTGGGGGGAAACATAGTGACGAAGGATGAGGAAAAGGCTGAGGTACTTCATGCCTTCTTTGCCTCAGTCTTTACCAGTAAGACCAGTTGTTCCCTGGGTATCCAGCCCCCTAAGCGGGAAGACACGGATGGTCAGGGAGCAGAATGAAGCCCCCATAATCCAAGGGGAAATGGTCAGCGACCTGCTACACCACTTAGACACACACAAGTCTGTGGGGCCAGGTGGGATCCACTCAAGGGTACTGAGGAAGCTGGCGGAAGTGCTCACCAAGGCACGTTCCATCATTTATTAGCTGTCCTGGCTAACCGGGGAGGTCCCAGTCGACTGGAGGTTAGCCAATGTGATGCCCATCTAAAGAAGGGCCGGAAGCAGGATCTGGAAAATTACAGGCCTGTCAGTCTGGCCTTGGTGCCAGGGAAGGTTATGGAGCAGATCATCTTGAGTGCCATCGCGTGGCATGTACAGGAGAACCAGGTGATCAGGCCAAGTCAGCATAGGTTTATGAAAGGCAGGTCCTGATCTCCTTCTATGACAATCCACGCTTTTTTTGAGGAAAAGGCTGGGGATGCTATCTACCTGGACTTCAGTAAAGCATTTAACACCGTTTGCCACAGCATCCTCCCAGAGAAACTGGCTGCTTGTGGCTTGGACAGGCGTACACTTCACTGGCTAAAAAACTGGCTGGATGGCCATGCCCAAAGAGTGGTGGTGAATGGATTTAAATACAGTTGGCGGCTGGTCACAAGCGGTGTTCCCCAGGGCTCGGTATTGGGGCAAGTTCTCTTTAATATCTTTATCAGTGATCTAGATGATGGGATTGAATACACTCTCAGTAAGTTGGCAGACAACAGCAAGTGGTGTAGGAGTGCTGATCTACTCAAGAGTAGGGACAATCTACAGGGGGATCTGAACAGGTTGGATTGACGGGCCGAGGCCATCTGTATGAGGTTCAACAAGGCTCCTGCGCTTGGGTCACAACAACCATATGGAATGCTACAGGCTTGGGGAAGAGTGGCTGGAAAGCTGCCTGGTGGAAGAGGACCTGGGAGTGTTGGTCAACAGCCAGCTGAATATGAGCAGCGGTGTGCACAGATGGCCAAGAAGGCCAATAACATCCCGGCTTGTATCAGAAATAGTGTGGTCAGCAGGACTAGGGAAGCGATCGTCCCCCTGTACTTGGCACTGGTGAGGCTGCACCTCGAGTACAGTGTTCAGTTTTGGGCCTCCCAGCACTACAAGAAAGACATTGAGGTGCTGGAGCATGTCCAAAGAAGCGCAACGAAGCTGGGGAAGGGTCTAGAGCACAAGGCTTATGAGGAGTGGCTGAGGGAACTGGGGTTGTTTAGCCTGGAGAAAAGGAGGCTGAGGGGAGACCTTATCGCTCTCTACAACTACCTGAAAGGAGGTTGTAGTGAGGTGGGTGTCCATCTGTTCTCCCAAATTACTAGTGATAGGACAAGAGGAAATGGCCTCAAGTTGCACCAGGGGAGGTTTAGATTGGATATTAGGAAAAATTTCTTCACTGAAAGGGTTGTCAAGCACTGGAACAGGCTGCCCCGGGAAGTGGCTGTGCCACCATCTCTGGAGGTATTTAAAAAACATGTAGATGTGATGCTTGGGGACATTGTTTATTAGTTGGACTGGCCGTGTTAGGTTTACAGTTGGACGTGGTGATCTTAAAGGTCTTTTCCAACCAAAACAATTCTGTGATTCTATAAAATAAGAAAGTGTACATACTTTGTGTGCAAGAGGAAACAATTTCTAAAAGCTGCTAAATCTTCATAAGAATTGTTTTTAAGCATTATATTAAATCTAAACTGTGTCATAAAGCTTAATTTAAAATAAACTAATTAGACATTATTCTTAAAAAAAAAAAAAAGGCAAATTGAAACAATTCAAAATTGCAGTATCTGTCATATTCCAAACACAACTCCAAGGTTTGTCTTGGGTATTGAGTCAGCCAAGGTCAAACTGGAACACATGTCCAGATGCCTCAAAAAATAAATTGCTAAGCATCAATTCCAAACACTGTTGTTGTGGCCCCCCATACATGAATGAGATAAAATTATCTTTTTATGATATTGGAATGCCATTAAGGAACATTAAGGGCAATATGATTCATCACATCATCTTGGATGAGTTATATTTTTTGCCTGTCTACTTGTCACACAGGTAGGAACAGTCAATTTGCAGGAAAAAATGACATGGCACATAAGTAAAAAAGAAAACAACACTTTCACAGTATCTGTGTAAGAACACAAGATCTCTGTTAATTGGTAGGAGTCAGTCCTTAAACTGTATAGAAGAATACTGGGAGTAACTGCTTGTGGAGATAATATTCCCTTCTATATTTTTTAACGCAGAAAATCCATAGATTTTTTTTTTTCCTCAGTTTAAGGTAGTTTGCACATGCATTCATCCCCCTGAAACCCACTCCAAAGAAAAACAAAGTCTTTGCATCTTATGGCTTTTTAAAATTAAGCCAGCAATTGTGTATATGTATTCAGAATGCTAAACTGCCTGGTTTGTTACTGATACAGAACCATGGGATAATCAAGACTAAAGGATGTGGGTTTCATTTGTATACAATTATAGCCACTGTTTATTTTTGCTTCATGTAATCCAGGTGAAATAAATATTACTAATTAATTTAAACACAAAACAGTTAACAGATACAGATTTAATGCAATGGTGTAGGTAATTCTGTTGTGATTCTTATTCCAACTCATAAATGTAATTATTTCTTTATTGCCTTTACAATGAAACTGTTGAAACTCCAGAACTTGGGAAAGAAAGAGAAAACAGAATAAAAAGGAGATTTTAAAAAATCACAAAACATAAAACTAAAGGAGGAAGAGACATTAAAAACACCAAACACACAAAAAAAACCCAACCCCAAATCCCCCCACAATTCAATGCAGAAAAAGCATACTCATACTCTTGTGCCAGTGTGGCAAGATTTAGTAACCTAATTCATGGATTATAAGATTGAAAAATTAATATTTTTCAAAGATAATTAAATAGTAAAAAGGATGGAAAGGAAACACAGTTCTTTTAGAATGAATCTACTGTCAAAACAGAATTTTGGAACATACAGAAGATTATACTCTTATTGATGTTCAAAATAATTTAAAGAATGTGGTTCATGCTCTAGTATTTCTATTGAGACAATGTGAAGACCTTAAAAATCTCTTACATTTGGGGCAATTTTATTCAGGAGTAGAACTGGATAGCTTGGTTTTTGAACTACTTCAGCTATGACCTAACTCATTTAAGTATTGAAAAACAGGTGGTATTGTTCATAACAGTGTTTCTGAGTTACCAAAAAAAGAAAAAAAAATCAAATGAGATTTCAGTTGCTGAGCTTATGTAAAGTGGAAGAAGCAAATTATTTAATGAAGTTACAAGCCTAGGGTTTTTTCCCTTGGTTATTTTGAAAGCATTTAAAAAAAAATAAATCATGTATTTCCATGTTCAAAGTCATAATTGCAAAACAATAAAGCAATTTAACAATTTAACATAGTCAGAAATACTGTAATTTTTCCATGTATTTAAAATTCTGGACCTCTTTAAAAACCTTAAAAAATACTGTTTTTTTTAAAATATAGACTGATTCTGTGGTTTTGAGCCAAACAGAAATAATAAGCCCTTCAACCAGAATAAACATACACTATTTAGAAAGTACTTCAGATGATATATTCTTAAAGAGTGTAATTGTTTTGCTTTATTTTAGTATTTTAAACAATATGTATTTTTACGAATATGAAATAATGGAGATGTGTTAAAGAACAGAGGGAGCATGAGTGAGAATCATCTGGACAAGTGATTTTAGCAAGGCAGGTGCCTGAGAGAAGGCAAACTTTAATTACCCTCTGCATCTTCTCCAAGGAGACCAGCATAGACATAGAGCAGTTTCTTTGCCTCTTGAGGAAACCAGAGGGATGCAGCAAGCAAACCTGTGAGTGCTAGTTGAATAAAAAAAAGCTCTGGGATGAAATGTCTTCATCCTCGGGCACCTGTATTTCATGTTGTACCAAAGCCTTGCCTTTAAAAATTTTAATAGACATTCTGTGAAAGAGGTTCAAGATGGAGAGAGCTTAACCTGCCTTGTAGTCTTCATGGCCTTGCTATCTTACTCTGTAACATGACACCTCAATCACAGCAAATTTCCATGTTCATGAAACAGCAATACCAAATCCAGGCTTGGGTGCTGTCAGTAACATATATCATTTTGCCTGTTCGATGGTCTCTCATGGCAACCACAAAGCTTCGTTCTTGTAACAAAGGATGAGCGAGGAAGGGCACACTTTAACATTTGCAGCAATGATAGGAGTGGATGCTTGATGGTCCATGATGCTTCCCCTCTGTAGTTCTACTAAACTGAGTTTTACATAACTAGTATATCCCATGGCCCATATCTCATCCTATCTTATGGCCCATAAGAAGTGTCTCTCTGAATTCATCTGTCTTAGCTTGGTTTTTCAATAAAATTTCTGCCATACAAATGGTTCCATAGAAAATGGAGGTGTACATGATATTAATGACATAAGCTGAGGTAAAAAAAAGCCCCAAACCAAAAAAAACCCAAAACAAAACCTCCCAAACAACAAAACCCAGAAATATTTAAGAACCATTTTATCTCACTCCTAACTTGGTTCTTTATAATTAAGCAAGATTGGACTCTGTAAGTACTTGGGTAGGAGACTTTAAAAGAAAGGCTATCTATCTGTGCTTATGAAAAAATCCAATTTTTTGTACTACTGTTCAGCACTACCTCTGTCCCATCATGTTGTCTAATGCCTTACCATCCTTAGTTCTATAATATCTATTGGGATGCTGATGTCATAAAACATGAGTAAATGGAATTTTAACACGTGAAGAGGTCAGATCAAACTTAATTTCAGAGACTACTTCCATCACTTTGACAGAATGATACTGCAGAGACCAGTTTTTCCACAAAGGTTTTATATATGGTACCTCTACCTACCCCAAACTTCAAAAATAGCATTTAAGTGGAGGTCATGATTAAAAGAGTTGAAGTGTTCAAAAACATGAACGTAATGAAGAAACAAAACCTCAGAAGTGAAAGCAGTGTTTTTCTGCCTATCTGGGCATGCTAACTCCATTTACTAACAAACAGCATAACACATAACATACTAACTGGACATCTGGAATGTATCAAGACAAACATCCTCTTGTATCCCTATCCCCTAAAAAAAAAGACTTGTTATAGGGTCATGGGACAATTTAGGATTATACTGTATAAAGGAGGCAACATATACATAAATTTTCACCTCTGTCTCATGGTTTCTCACTAATGCTATGCAAGCTTATAATCTCATAGACAAGTTATTGACTTCCTTCTTTACGTAAATTTTTCACCCTTTAATGAAAAAAATGCTAGTTTTCAGTGCTTTACAAGAAATTACCAGAGCTAGATAGTGTGTTGGGTTTGTGGCAAGGTTTTGGTAGCGGGGGGGGGGGGGGCTACAGAGGTGGCTTCTGTGAGAAGCTGCTAGAAGCTTCCCCTGTGTCTGATAGAGCCAATACCAGCCGGCTACAAGATGGACCTGCTGCTGGCCAAGGCCAAGCCAATCAGCGCCTCTGTGATAACATATTTAAGAAGGAAAACAAAACAGTTGGGGAGAACTTTTGCAGCTGGAGAGAAGAGTGAGAAGGTGTAAGAAACTCTGCAGACACCAAGGTCAGTGCAGAAGGAGGGAGAGGAGGTGCTCCAGGCGCCAGAGCAGAGATCCCCCTGCAGCCCGTGGTGAAGACCATGTTGAAGCAGGCTGTCCCCCTGCAGCCCATGGAGGAAGGATGAGGGGGTGTAGAGATTCCACCTGCAGCCCGTGGAGGACCCCACGCCAGAGCAGGTGGAGGCACCTGAAGGAGGCTGTGGCCCTGTGGGAAGCCCAGGCTGGAGCAAGTCCCTGGTCAGACCAGTGGACCCGTGGATAGGGGAGCCCACGCCAGGGCAGGTTTGCTGGCAGGACTTGTGACCCCGTGGGGGACCCACGCTGGAGCAGTCTGCTCCTGAATGTCTGCACCCTGTGGGAGAGACCCACGCTGGAGCAGTTCATGAAGGACTGTAGCTCGTGGGAGAGACTCCATCGTGGAGCAGGGGAATGTTGAGAGGAGTCCTCCCCTTGAGGACAAAGAAGCAGCAGAAACAACGTGTGATGAACTGACTGTAACCCCCATTCCCCGTCCCCCTGTGCCACTGAGGGAGGGGCAGAGGTTGAAGCTGGGAGTGAAGTTGAGCCTGGGAAGATGGGAGGGGTGGGGGGAGGTGTTTTAAGACTTGATTTTATTTCTCATTGCTCTACTCTGTTTTGCTTAGTAATGAATTAGATGAATCTCCTCTCTAAGTTCAGTCTGTTTTGCTCGTGACGATAATTAGTGAGTGATCTCTCCCTGTCCTTATCTCGACCCAAGCATTTTGTTGTACTTCTCCTCCCCATCATGCTGGGGGAGGGGTTAGCGAGCGGCTGCATGGTGCCCTGCTGCCAGCTGGGCCTAAACCACAACAAATAGTTTCATAAATTAATTCTTATTCTTCATTTTGTGTGTGTCCAAGTATAAATGCAGTAGCAGGCTGGCAATGACCAAGACAAAACATACCACTGTGCAACTTTCTAAGCCCTTGTGCAAAAGGACATCTGGATGTTATAATTTTCACTGTACCTAAAAGTCACATAAAAGAGATAAAGATTGTCTCACTTTTGGCCTTAAGGAGCACATCACTGACAAAAATTTGTCCAAATAGTTTATGCTGTGAAACAGAATTTCACTATATTTTCTAAATATGCAGGAAAAAAAGAGAATTTAAACCTGCCGTAGGTCTCAAGCTGGTTTCTCCTAAGGTCTCTAAGTTTGCAAGTAGCTAAAAACTGGCCTGTTGTGCTATGCCCTAAAGCAACACAACAGTGTTGAAACTGTGTCTAATTAACCTCCTGCTAAACCTGAAATGTCAGGAAGGAATATCACTAAATCTCAACGGCTTTTTAGCTTGGTAGATATGGATAGTACCAGTTTTTCTAGAATTCAAGTCAATTGCACTAAAAATTAACTAGACAGTAATGGATAGCTAGTTTGCATTTAAAAGCCAGGATTTTGCCAAGAGGGAATTTTAATTTTATCTGTTTTTTCAACCTAATGAGTTAGGCATAATCTAATATGTGAAATTACTTTTCTGCTCTACAGTTTTTAAACTGAGGTTTGTTTGTAAGCAGTTGCTTTTTCCTACTGTGGAGCTTTCTCATCCTGTATGTGCACAGAAAAATTTTAATTCATATAAATGTTGTAAAGAGAAGTGATCATGTGTAGTAATTTTAATCTGAACATTTATGTGATTTCATTCTTGATCCTCAAAATTTATATCTGGATATTATGCAAAAATATTAATTAACATTTATCTAGGTAGCTCAGTAAAACCAGATAGGAAGGGAAAAGAAAGCTTAGAAATGAAAATGCTCTCTGTGAATCTCTGGCTGGCTAGGCACACATGAATGCAGAATCGCCCACTGTAGGAGAAGATCAGGTTCAAGAAGATCAGGTTCGAGAACATCTAAGGAACCTGAAGGTGCACAAGTCCATGGGACCTGATGAGATGCATCCACGGGTCTTGAGGGAACTGGCGGATGAAGTGGCCAGGCCACTTGCCGTCATTTTTGAGAAGTCCTGGCAGTCCGGCGAAGTTCCCACCGACTGGAAGAGTGGAAACATAACCCCTATTTTTAAGAAGAGGAAAAAAGAAAGACCCAGGGAACTATAGGCCAGTCAGTCTCACCTCCGTGCCTGGCAAGATTATGGAGCAGACCCTCCTGGAGACTATGCTCAGGCACATGGAAAATAAGGAGGTGATTGGTGACAGCCACCATGGCTTCACTAAGGGCAAATTGTGCCTGACAAACTTGGTGAACTTCCATGATGGGGTTACAGCATCTGTGGATAAGGGAAGGGCAGCTGACGTCATCTACCTGGACTTGTGCAAGGCATTTGACACTGTCCTGCACGACATGCTTGTCTCTAATGGAGAGACATGGATTCGATGGATGGACCACTCGGTGGATAAGGAATTGGCTGGATGGTCACACTCAAAGAGTTGTGATCAACGGCTCAATGTCCAAGTGGAAAACGGTGATGAGTGGTGTCCCCCAGGGATCGGTACTGGGAGCGGCACTTTTCAACATCTTTGTCGGTGACATGAACAGTGGGATCGAGTGCACCCTCAGCAAGTTTGCCGACAACACCAAGCCATGTGGTGCGGTCGACACGCTGGAGGGAAGGGATGCCATCCAGAGGGACCTTGACAGGCTGGAGAGGTGGGTCCATGTGAACCGCATGAAGTTCAACAAGGCCAAGTGCAAGGTGCTGCACGTGGGTCGGCGCAATCCCAAGCACAACTGTAGGCTGGGCGAGGAATGGATTGAAAGCAGCCCCGAGGAGAAGGACTTGGGGGCATTGATTGATGAGAAGCTCAACATGAGCCCGCAGTGTGCGCTTCCAGCCCAGAAAGCCAACCGTGTCCTGGGCTGCATCAAAAGAGGCGTGACCAGCAGGTCGAGGGAGGTGATCCTGCCTCTCTACTCTGCTCTCGTGAGACCCCATGTGGGGTACTGCATCCAGCTCTGGGGGCCCCAGTACAGGAGAGACGTGGAGCTGTTGGAGCGAGTCCAGAGGAGGGCCATGAAGCTGATCGGAGGGCTGGAGCACCTCTCCTATGAGGACAGGCTGAGAGAGTTGGGTTGTTCAGCCTGGAGAAGAGAAGGCTCCAGGGAGACCTAATTGCGGCTTACCAGTATCTGAAGGGGGCCTACAGGAAAGATGAAGAGGGACTGTTTGTCAGGGAGTGTAGTGACAGGACAAGGGGTAATGGGTTCAAGCTGAAGGAGGGGAGATTTAGATGTTAGAAAGAAATTCTTTACTGTTAGAGTGGTGAGGCACTGGAACAGGTTGCCCAGAGAGGTTGTGGATGCCCCCTCCCTGTAAGTGTTTAAGACCAGGCTGGATGAGGCTTTGGGCAACATGGTCTAGTGGAGGGTGTCCCTGCCCACAGCAGGGGGGTTGGAACTAGATGATCTTTGAGGTCCCTTCCAACCCTAACCATTCTATGATTCTATGATTCTATGAATTGTCACATATTGATCCTGCACGTGTGCATCAGAAAATAGAGAATATAAATGTCAATATTTTAATTACTTATGATCAAATCTACATTGCCATATTCAAGAAAATTGTTTCATTAAAGTAACATTTTTTTTGACTGGAGTCCAGGAACTCTACAAACAAGGAGGCATATATATTTTTCCCAGCGTTGTCTTTTACTATTTATGAATTATCTTGCTCATATTCAAACAAATTTGTCATTGGAGGCTCAAGTTTGACACAAACTCACCCTCTCAGGATAAGTTGCACTGTGAGGACTAAGATTTAAGACAGTTGGTTACTCCCATCACCACCACTGGCCTCCCCCTCCCTCCTCAAAAAAACCCCCAAACCCCCAAACCCTATGTGTATTTCACCAGCAGAAACCTTCATTTTCCTCCTTCTTAAAGGATACTAGCATACACAGTATCTTCTGTAACTTCCCAGAGCTGATTACTGTGGAAATGAATGACACAGTGGTCAAGGTTATGGATGAAGAGAAAGTGTCTACATGTAAGGAACCTATGGAAATATGCATAACTCTTCAGAGTCCTGCAGGACATGTAGCGAACCCTCTACCCACCTGCCACTTTCAAGCCTAAAATGTAATAAATGAGGATACAGATTTAGTTTGAGAGAAATAAGAGTACCTTTCCATCCCTACTGCCTATGAAAACTTACTGACCATTCTGGACGTTGCTTCCCCTTCCAGCTATTTTACTTTATCTAGTGCCATTCATGAAGAACACCAGAGCTAGCTCCAAATGGTGCCAGTTTGTTCTGGCAGAGCTTATTTCCTTAGGCTTAGCGACAGAAGAAGGTGAAAGTACTGTTTCCAAGGTATCTGCCTACTTTTGGTTCTGGGAGGCTCCAGTAGTTTTGGACTGGACTGACAGTGCCTTCAGAGTTCTGTATGTGTGTTGATCACATCCCCCAGAGTTAGTGTAGTAACAATGGACGTAAGTCTGATTCTAACCAAACTTCGGTTTGGCTGCAATATTCAAGTATTATACTTAAGAGAAAAAGGTAGGAATAAGCTATCCCAAATCCACTATCACCTCAAAGTAGAGTTCTACAGCTTAACAGGGATTTAAAACCTTCCTAAAAATAGCAATTCCTTGCCAAGTTTTATAGTTTGGCTCATTTAACTTGTTTATTTCCAGTTAATCTCCCCTTGTCTCCTTGCCCCTCAAAGAAAAGGAAGAGCTTCTCATTTTGAAATCTGAATTACTCTTCAGTCCCAAACCTTGAAATTTACTGAGTTTTTCCCTTAGAAAATCCTGCATTAGAATTGCACTGGTCATGGGTGATACAAAATAGGGAGTAAATCACTTGGCAAAATACGTTTATTCTGCAATGTAATACTAAGAACTGTTGGTGTCTGAGAACTTCTGAAGTCAAAACGAGAATACCCTATGATTTCAGATGGCAAATAGTATTTGGCAATTGTGGGAATTTGCCGTAATATTCTATGTATCTTTAAACGCATGCCATTATATTAAACACAAAAAACAATTGCAAAAGTTGCAGTAAGTGACCCTATCTCTTATGGGGTTCAAAAATATTAGGAAATTGAACTTTGGTGGGAAGATTACAGTGAGATCAGGAATCTAACAAAGTGACATAGTTCACTTAGCAGTGCTAGGTGATGACCTGGGATGGAGAAAATTATTTAAAGGACAGTTTCTATATGTACTAGTATGTAATGTTAGTCATGGTCTCCTTATTGGAAATGTTATGATGTGATAATTAGTCAACAATATACTTGATCAGTAAGGCAAGAAGGCAACATTTCTCCACCCATATGCCTTTTGAACTTACGCTTGGATTCTTCCATGCTGTTTGGTCAAAGGCTTTTTGGATTCTCTTCAGTTACTTGTCGGAAACTTCTAAGGTGGTCTCTGCAAGACAAATGGAAGGGGGTTGTACATTAACTGAGGGCACAAAGTTAATGTGAAAATACTTCTGCGATGTTTGCTTCAGGATTTTGAAACAAGTTTGCATTATCTTTTATGGCAAAGAATATAGATTCTTTAATTCTAGCAGAAAATATACTGTCTGCATGCTTTTCTACTGAGTGGGATAGGCATCAAGCTTAACCACTGCACTGCATCAATTTATCATTTATGTAATCTATGTCTATTTTTCATGGATTACCCTCTGCCACCTAAAATACTTTCTTCACTTCATGGATGTGATAAATGGAATGAACCCCTAATCTTTCTTTGTAGGCTGAAGTATGCCATTAAAGGTCTGGTGATTGCTCAGGTCAAAATTATCTTGTTGATTACATCGAGTTGAACAGCTTTTTGCTTTTCATTTCATCCTTTCATTTTTATTTCTAGTATTTCTTCTTGCCCTGTAGACTATCAGATTTTAAAGAGATGTAATTATGTGCTGTTTTGAGAATACTACTACTAGCTCTTTTGTGATTTTTTTGTCAAAGAAGTTGTAATAATCTCAAGTTATATAAGTGAATAGCGATTATCACTCCTGAATAGCTTCTAATACTCAAAAATTATGGACTTTTTTTTTTCCCATCTCAGAGACAATTACTTCCTGAGACAATGAATTAAATTGAAAAGAACATTCCTAAAGTAACAGTGAGATATTAAGAATGGAGTCCTTCTGTATTTTACATTTTACTGAAAGGTAGGTCTCTGTTCTGCATCCCAGAAGACCATGCAAATGAGTAGGCAAAAAAAAAAAAATCCCAAACAACTCTTACGGGACACATTGCTCCAGCTGGCTGAGTTAGAAATACAGTTCCTAGTGAGATAAATGGGTCCTGTGTTTAAAATATCTTAATTACCACCTCCTTGACAATATATTTCTTAAATCTGGCAGATTTGTGGAGCTTTCTTTCATTTTACCAGGTGTTTATATTTTGTCTTTGAAATTTGAACTCAGGTCTTACGTGTACAGAAGTCCTCTAAAGTGTTTCACATCATTGAAAGTAATTTTGAAACACCTGCCCCTGGGTCATAACAAGAATAAGTGAGAAAGAGAGAACTAGTGGTTAGGTCTGACCTGAGGGCATGGAAATGACCTTCCCTCCATTGCAGAGGCAAGGGAGCAGCAGTGTGCAGTTTTGCTGCCTTTGCTGCCTTTCACTGCTTCCCGTTGAGAGTGCGTTTGGAAGTAACTTGTGTGTAACTTGTGTGGAAAGATACAATTTCTCTGAAGAGCAGGCTAAAGAGGTTGCAAAAAAAAGGAACAGTAAAAGCCAAGTAAACAAAACTAGAACATCTGATCTGATTTCTGGGAACTTTTGTTAAACACATAAACCAGACAGTCTGAATAACTAAGAAGTTCTCCAGTATGATGAAGGTGGGCTTGGAATGATAGGAACCCTCTGAGACTACCCAAAACACAACCACTAGGCCTCTGGTGAAATAAAAGCACAAACAGATCTGCTTCATAGTTTCAGTGGAGCTTGTGTGTGCAAGGGATCCCCTGCACCTCCAGCCATCCCCCATACATCTACTTTTCCTCTTTGCTATTGAGAGGAAAGAGATGCTGAAAACAGATGTTCCCCTTACATGATGAAAGTTCTCCTTCGGAAATTACAATCTGTCTTAAGTTCATTTTTTATTGTTTGCATACTAGAGAGTGCTTCAGCAGATAAGGGAACCCAGCCAACACATTTTGTAACTGCTGTGCCAGCCAGGCTGCTAAGCACAGGGACCACCAAATTTATAACATTTTTTTGTGTTTCATTTTCCCTTTTTACCTTAAGAAAACACACGTACCCCACCCCCAAAAAAAACCCAAACCCAACAACCAAAAGACCGCCCCCAACCTAACATAATTTTATTCCGCACACTTTTTTTATTTCATATGTAATACAATGAAGGGAAACTAACACAGCTGTGGGTGGAATCCTGGTGCAAGACCGTATGTGTGTACCAGAGCATCCCCTGGGTTGTATACAAAAGCTGCAACGTGTTACTTTTCAATTGGTTTTGTGGAGGTCTTGATTTTCTGGGTTTTTGTTTTTGTTTTTCTTGTGTGTTCTGCTTCTGTGATCTTCTTGGAACAAAGCATTTTAAGTACTGCATGTCATATCAATTTTTGAAAATAACAGTCCACAATATTTTCTTCTGAAGTGACATTCACAGCTCAAAGTTTCTGAAAAACATTCCACTGTCACTGTACTTTAAAATGCTGAGTTAATTGTTTCATTCTCAGCATCAGTGCAAGTACTTCCTTTTGATAACTTAACAAGTACTTAAGCAGTAAGGCTTAAGTATATTCTGTAAACAGTCAAGCCCCCAAATCAGTTTAAAAAGGATGTTGCTAGTCAGAGTGTGGGGAATGCAGAACAAATTACAGCTAAGTTTAAAGGCATATTTGCAGTCACAGCTGAAGAGTGCTGATCTTTCACTTCTGCACATGATGAAACACAGTCAAACTGTATTCCAGCTGCCCATTTTGCTATTCGAGTTCATAGACCATCAATGCATTCTCTGAAAACTCAAAACACATATTAGCATTCATACTTAGTTGTAAAGAGATCTCTCACAAGGAAATACTCTTTTTAAAATTTACATCGGAGGCTGAAAATCCAGCATAGGTTTATTATGAAGACTGAATTAAATAATGCAACATTACATGTTTATGTTGAATATTAATGAAGTTTTTTAGGAATTGACTTTGAATTAGCTCACCCAATCAAACTGCAGGGAGTCTGTGCAGTTGCTGACCTATAATGATGGGATTCCTCTCAGCTGTCCATTGTGTTTTGCGTGGTTCTAGGTCGTTAATTTGCATGATGGCAATGTTATTATTTTTCTAGATAAAATGAAAATGTGCATCTTTAAACTGACCACTACAATCTCAGCACTCTGACTGGCTCCAAGTCACAATTCTAAAGCCTTTTGTTTGTACAGTCACACATTCTCTGTTTCAGCTTTCCAGAAAGTTAAGGGTAACAAACTGTCTTGGTTTCAGCTGGGATAGAGTTAATTTTCTTACTAGCAGCTGGTATAGTGCTGTGCTCTGGATTTAGGGTGAGAATAATGTTGATAACACACTGATGTTTTAGTTGTTGCCAAGCAGTGAAGGAATTTTCAGCTTCTCATACTGCCCTGCCAATGAGATGACCAAAGACACTGGGAGGGGACACAGCCAGGACAGCTGACCCAAACTGGCCACAAGGATATTCCATACGATATGACACCATGTTCCATATGTAACTGGGGAAGTTGGCTAGGAGGCGGGGCAACTCAGGAACTTGCTGAGCGTTGACTTCAAGTGGTGAGAAATTGTGCTCTTCGTAACTTGTTTTGTATATTCTATTATTATTATTATTTTCATTTTCATTTTCTGTCCTATTAAACTGTATCTATGTCAACCCATGAGTTTTACTGGTTTTATGATTTTTTTTCATTTTCAATTCTCTCCCCTATCCCACTGAGTGGAGGGGAAGTGAGCAAACAGCTGTGTGGTTGTTTCATCTGCCTACTGGGTTAAACCACAACACAAATGCTTCCATGAAAATAAAATTAGAATTGTAAAGTTGAAAAAATTGAAGTTTTGATGCTAAAACTGAGAGAGAAGGACTAAGATTGAAAGCAACAGCTTTCAATACACCCTTTCTCCCTCCTTTTTATCCAATTCCCTTCATTCCAAATTCTGGTTTTATGAGTGAATACTCTCTGCACAGTATTCTTGCTTACCATAGTTCTTGTAAGAAGAATCCCAGACTATCTCTGTTCAAAATAATAGTTCTCTCTAAAAACTACCATTTGTTTTTATTTTCATATTTTAATCTGACATTTCCCTCTTACTTGTACTAAGATGCTAATATGCATCATTTATTTTCAAACTAGTACACTTAGGTCAATGTTAGAATCAAGCCTGAAATGCATAGAATTAAGATTAATTTAATGTATTCATAACAACCTAGACAGTAGATTTAAGACAGAAATTGGAAAAGGTGTAGGGGAAGCCTACTAGCATCATCAAGGGAATGAAGGCACCATATAAGAAGAGGTGTCTTGGAAGAGCTTCACTTTTTTGGCCGAGCAACAAGAAAGAGAAAAAAGGATACAACTGCTCTTTGTAAACATGTGAATGACATATTAGGAAAAAAGTCCTATACATATTGCTAACAGAAGACCAAAGGGTTATAAAATGCTCATAAGTATATTTATGTTGTAAACAAGAGGACTGTTTCTGACTCTTAAAAGTGTTCTGCAACAGCGTTTTGCTAGGAATAGCAAGGGTTTGGGCTTCTTTATGAAAGTGTTGGTATAGCATACTTCTGTAAAATAGATGAGTACCGGATATGATGAAATTATCTGAATAACAGGTATCTAAAGCTCAAATTTGGCACAACTGCTGAAAGAGTAAAGGGAACACTGAAAGACTGCTGCTGGTATTTTTGAAGACTTTTATCTCCTACTGACAGGAAGTAAGCATCTAAGGAAAAAAAGCTAGCAGAAGTTTGTCAAGCAGAGAACACCAAAGTTTGTATGTCTCTTCCGTCACACAGTATCAGTGGATAAAGGCAATGTTGTTTCTAAACAAAACTCATGTAACTATACAGCACAGACAATTCATGGAAACAGCAAGAAAATACTGCCTTGCTAGCAGTATAGAATAACAGAGTAGATTCTTTTCATATCAGGCAAACTCACAGCAATGCATGTACTGATACAAGGACTCAATATGAAAACAAGCGTAATTCATATATTTAGAAATTACCTAGAGGATGATTTTAATTGAACAGTAACTTTGGTAATAAGAAAAAGACGATACAGCAAATACAAAATCTTCAATGTACACATGGTCTTATTTTTCTCATCTTGATCTGATCTATGTGCTAGATAAAGGTTAAATATAAATCACTTTGCTATGATTATTATTTTTCCTTGTAATCCATCTTTTTGTCCACAGAAAAATCAATGTAAGCTGTTTGATGCCAGAGAAAAGGCTGTGTAGGAGAAATTTCAGGAGTGTTATTTTTGCTTCAATAGTCTGGGATTAAAATATTTTAAAGTTATTTTCTGCTCTTGTGACTTCATATGATTTAAGTAAGTCAAATCCTAGTACAATCCACTACCTCAAACACAGGAATGCTTCTCTACATATCTTTTTATCCTAGTTAAATTTTAAAAAAGGTATGAGCACTTGTCAAAGCTGCTCTAGAGAAAGCTTCCCATTGGTAAGGAATGGGAACTAGGTTTTGCTTAGCTCTTTTTGCTGAATTTTTGTTCATATTTTGAGTTTAAAAAATGAGGAAGTGAAGCTAGATGGAGTTTCCATCCTTTCTGTTTGGAGTTGCATGCAGGAATAACTGCAGAACAAAGCACAGATGAGAGAGTTAACTAAAATTCAAAACAGAGCACTGTGAGAGAAAATATTCTGGTTTAGCTGTACATATAAAAAATGTATTTCTTTGATAGCTTTGGCTGCCTGTTGCTTTAAAGTTTAGAAAACTGAACCAATAGATATATTTGAACAATATTTATGTGTGTTGGGTTTGCATGGCAAGGCTTTGGTAGCAGAGGGGCTACAGGGGTGGCTTCTGTGAGAAGTTGCTAGAAGCTTCCCCTGTGTCTGACAGAGCCAATGCCAGCCAGCTACAAGATGGACCCGCTGCTGGCCAAAGCCAAGCCAATCAGTGCCTCTGTGATAACGTATTTAAGAAGGAAAAAAAACAGTTAGGGAGAGCTTTTGCAGCCGGAGAGAGGAGGGAGAAGATGTATGAAACTCTGCAGACACCAAGGTCAGTGCAGAAGGAGGGGCAGGAGGTGCTCCAGGCGCCGGAGCAGAGATCCCCCTGCAGCCCGTGGTGAAGACCATGGTGAAGCAGGCTGTTCCCCTGCAGCCCATGGAGGAAGGATGAGGGGGTGTAGAGATTCCACCTGCAGCCCGTGGAGGACCCCATGCCAGAGGAGGTGGAGGCATCTGAAGGAGGCTGTGGCCCTGTGGGAAGCCCGCGCTGGAGCAGGCTCTTGGCTGGACCTGTGGACCTGTGGAGAGAGGAGCCCATGCCAGAGCAGGTTTGCTGGCAGGACTTGTGACTCTGTGGGGGACCCATGCTGGAGCAGTTTGCTCCTGAAGGTCTGCACCCCACGGAAAATACCACGCTGGAGCAGTTCATGAAGGACTGTAGCCCATGGGAGAGACTCACATTGGAGAAGTTTGTGAAGGACTGTCTCCTGTGAGAGGGACTCCATGCTGGAGCAGGGGAACGTTGAGAGGAGTCCTCCCGCTGAGAATGAAGAAGCAGCAGAAACAACGTGTGATGAACTGACTGTAACCCCCATCCCCCGCCCCGCTGTGCCGCTGAGGGGGGAGGAGGTTGAAGCTGGGAGTGAAGTTGAGCCCGGGAAGATGGGAGGGGTGGGGGGAGGTGTTTTAAGACTTGATTTTATTTCTCATTGCTCTACTCTGTTTTGCTTAGTAATAAATTAGATTAATTTCCTCTCTAAGTTCAGTCTGTGACAACAATTAGTGAGTGATCTCTCCCTGTCCTTATCTCGACCCACAAGCTTTTTGTTGTACTTTTTCTCCCCTGTCTAGTGAATGAGGGCAGTGATAGAGCGGCTCTGGTGGGCACCTGGCCTCCAGCCAGGGTCAACCCACCGCCTTATGAAATCTACATAGACAATCTTCATGTGACCTTACATTTGGAACAATAAGAATGAAAATCAATTTTGTGAAAAGAATTGAGTAAATTCTGAAATTGACTGAAAATTAAATCCACTGAAATGATTTCATACTACAGAAATGTAAGCTAGAGCTTCCTTGTTTGGTGAAGATATCTCCAACTCTCTTGTTGTGTTCAAGAGCAGAAAAGAGTCCCTGCTGGAAAAGGAATGCAGCAGTTATCTGGTTTTCTTCTCTATATATCTCTACATATGTCTAGCCTAACCCAACTTGGCTTCAAAAAGTCATTCCTATAATAAAAATGTAGTGTTTTCACGGAAATTTTTACTAGACCATATCATAGGTTAATGAGAAATTTTGGGCCTTCTTCACCTAGCTGAACTCAAATAAGTTTCTCAAATTGTCCTTTAATTGAATTTTGTACTGTCTTGCTTTAAGACCTATTGCTGGAGTATGTTGTGAAAACACAATATACTTCAAATCCAAACATTATCAGAAAAAGCTAAAGCTCATCCATTATCACTATTTCTTTTTCCAATGGCAACTTGGGTACAGAACAGTCCTTTAGCAACACAAGTATAGGATATAAACTACTGGAAAGAGAAAAATCAATTTTTTTCACCTCTTCAAAGAAACACTCTTTAGGGGATAGAAAAAGAGCAGACTGTAAATAGTTTATTACTTGATGCTTCAGACTAACGCAAAGGAGAACTGATGCTGACAAGTAGGCATGCAGCCAACAGTGCCAAATAGCTTACTGCAGCCCAGCAGTTACCCCATTTGGAGACATTAACCATTAGAAATATTGATGTGGAGGAACAGAGGTCAGTATAGAACCTGCTCTTTTACAGCATGCAGAATTGACTGAACAGGACAAGATACTGTCTTAAGGATTTTTCATTTCCGGAAGAGAAACAAACCAACACTAAATACTGAATTTATAGTAAATGAAAAAACTTGGAGACATGAAAAAGTCTAAATATGTAGATTGCCAGGTTTAAATTCTCTTTCCTCTTAATTTCAAAATTATTTATGTAGAGCCTTTCCCCCTTGTCTACTGCCACTTCTATCCTGAGTTAAAATGCAGGCATACTTCTGGAGCCACAATCCAACCTGGCATTTGGCAGACAGCTATTCAGTTGGTGCTTAATCCCATCGTACTGAGTTTTCATCAGCTCAGTCCCCCAAAGCATAGCTTCTGACTTTTAAGCATGAGCAGAACCTAAATCTTAACAATGCTAAGCTTCTTGGTACTCTATCACACATAGTCCAGTAGGATTTAGATACCAGATGCTACTCTGCTGTCCTTCATTTGAGGCCCAATGTGACAGGTATATTCAGAGCATGCTGATTTCTGTGAATCCCTTTCTACAGGTTCCTAATGCTCTACATGCAATGAACACGGTAACTAAGACACTTAACTCTATGTTAAAAATTCCACTGGAAAAAACACTTAAGTATTTAGATCACTTTGTATATCTATTCTTTTGCTTTAGCACTTTTAGTCTGTTAGTCTAAGAAATAGCTTTTGTCAGTCTTGCAAGCAACATTTTATTAATATTATTTTGAAATGTAATATATCAAAATCTTTATTCTAATTCCTTATATTGTAACTTCAAATTAACTGTAACTTTTGACTACCTGTTTTCTGCTGAGTTTTCTTTTTTTCAGATACTAATCTTGGAATTAAGAATACTTCCATTTTAATCTCTGTTTTTAACACATATTGTTTCTTAAAGAGAAAACTTACAGAAGAAGTAATAATTCAGTCCTCTAGCATATGTTATAGATAGTCCATTACTTATCAACTCTCATCCAGCACATAAATGCACTGTTCTGGGAAACTCCACATAGCAAGCAAACTACATTACTAGTTTTGTGATCCACAGAATCCATGTATTAGCCTTCAGCAAAAGGATCCTAGCTTCTTTATATGTTGCTGTATCTTCATCTGCTTTACACGATACTACAGGCTGATGAATGCAGAGGCTTGCTGGTCCTGCCTGCTGATTTTTCCATTCATCTATGTTATTTATAAAACCATCACATCTTTCAAACTTAATATTCCTCTTAATCTTTTCATGCCCTTTTCATACCTTCCCACAGCTACCATCTCACGTACTTCCCTGTGACGCTGTGTTTGCTCTTCAAGAATATAATTCCTCATATGAGAAGGGTTCATTTTTAGGTTACCATTTAGACTCAATCTCTACCGGAAACCAAAGATCTGGATCTAAAAGACAAGCAACCAGTATCTGCTGCCAACTGACTGATGGAGAGAGGGACCCCTTCTCAAAGAAGTGTGACCAGCAGGTCGAGGGAGGTGATTCTGCCCCTCTACTCTGCTCTCGTGAGACCCTGCCTGAAGTACTGCGTCCAGCTCTGGGGGCCCCAGTACAGGAGAGACATGGAGCTGTTGGAGCGAGTCCAGAGGAGGGCCACGAAGCTGATCAGAGGGCTGGAGCACCTCTCCTGTGAGGACAGGCTGAGAGAGTTGGGGTTGTTCAGCCTGGAGAAAAGGCAGCTCCAGGGAGATCTGATTGCAGCTTACCAGTACCTGAAGGGGCCTACAGGAAAGATGAAGAGGGACTGTTTATGAGGGAGTGTAGTGACAGGACAAGGGGTCATGGGTTTAAGCTGAAGGAGGGGAGATTTAGATGAGATGTTAGAAAGAAATTCTTTGCTCTGAGGGTGGTGAGGCACTGGAACAGGTTGCCCAGAGAGGTTGTGGATGCCCCCTCCCTGGAAGTGTTCAAGGCCAGGTTGGATGGGGCTTTAGGCAACATGGTCTAGTGGAGGGTGTCCCTGCCCATGGTGGGGGGGTGGTACTAGATGAGTTTCAAGGTTACTTGCAACTCAAACCATTCTATGATTCTATGAGTGTAATTTTTTTTTTTTTTTTTAATTTGTGGCACAACATGGATATTTTTAAAATATTAGAGTACTAACTAGTTAGAGCAGAGGGAATTTTCATACCTCTTATACTAAGTCAAGTACAGTTAGTACGTTAATTGCTTTGCTCAAGTTAGTAATGGCAGCTGGAGTATTTCTCTTATTTTAACTGTATAATATGATAGCCATTAATGAGAATTTTATAACAAACATTTTGCAGTCTTAGTAAAATGCACATGCTACCTACATACACAATGCACATGGAGGGCATTGTGATTCGTTGGCTGTTGTGTATTTTGCGAGAATGTTTCATTCCTGGTATAGCAACAGTACCTGGTGCTGCTGGCACCTCTTACTGAGCTCCACTGCCTTCTGCTACTGTGGAGATGCACTTCCACTTCAGGATGTCAGTATGCAGGTGACCTTTGAAAGAACTGCAAAGGTACACTATTTATGTTATGCCTTCCATGTTTAACCTTAGTAAGTATCTGTAATATAACTTCAACCATTTGATACCGGTTGAAGTTCTGCACTCTTTGGGGCTGGTTATTTTGCAACTGTACAATGCTAGTGATGACAGCAGTACTTACTGCACATTTTCCTGTTGAAATTCCCCATATTAAGTGGAAAATAATATTACAGTTGCTTGATTACAAGTATTGGTCTTGTGTTGTTTCAGTATTATAACCTCCAGTATGGTTACCTCCTGGCAATAAAGCTCAATACCACTATAACCTGAGACTTGTACATTTTATCTTATGTTTTTAAAATTGCCAATGGTTCATCTAAATGTCTCATACTATAGAATATGTCTTTAACCTTGAGCTCACTGTATCTGAAGCACTTGCTGTCACTGAATTTTAAGTGAGTATACAATCTGAATTTATGGATAAGTGTGTCTGGTTTGTGCGGCAAGGTTTTAGTAGCGGGTGGGGGCATGGGCTATAGGGGCGGCTCCTGTGAGGAGTTTCTAGAAGCTTCCACAGTGTCTGATAGAGCCAATGCCAGACAGGGGAAGTGGGAAGAGGTAATACTGAGGTTAGTGCAGGAGGAGGGGGGGAGGAGGTGGTCCAGACACCGGAGCAGAGATCCCCTTGCAGCCCGTGGTGAAGACCATGGTGAGGCAGGCTGTCCCCCTGCAGCCCATGGAGGAAGGATGAGGGGGTGTAGAGATTCCACCTGCAGCCCGTGGAGGACCCCACGCTGGAGCAGGTGGAGGTACCCGAGGGAGGCTGTGGCCCGTGGGAAGCCCGGGCTGAAGCAAATCCCTGTCCAGACCGGTAGACCCGTGGAGAGGGGAGCCCACGCCAGGGCAGGTTTTGCTGGCAGGACTTGTGACCCTGTGGGGGACCCACGCCGGAGCAGTTTGCTCCTGAAGGTCTGCACCCCATGGAAGAGACCACGCTGGAGCAGTTCGGGAAGGACTGTAGCCCGTGGGAGAGACTCCATTTTGGAGCAGGGGAGTGATGAGAGGAGTCCTCCCGCCGAGGACAAAGAAGCGGCAGAAACAACGTGTGGTTCACTGACCGTCACACCCCCCCACCCCCCCGCCGGTGAGGGGGGAGGAGGTTGAAGCCGGGAGTGAAGTTGAGCCCGGGAAGATGGGAGGGGTGGGGGGAGGTGTTTTAAGGCTTTATGTTATTTTTTTTCATTGCTCTATTCTGTTTAGTAATAAATCAGATGAATCCCTTTTTCTAAGTTCAGTTTGTTTTGCTCGTGACGATAATTAGTGAGCTTTCCCTTATCTCGACCCGAGCCTTTTGTTGCGCTTCTCCCCATCATGCTGGGGAAGGAGTGAGTGGCCGCGTGGCGCTCAGCTGCCGGCTGGGCCTAAACCACGTCAGTAAGCATATGGTGCAAATTGTCATCTCTCTAAAGTGCTAAGCAGCATTTGTTTAAGATTAATCTGATAGCTTTCATGCAACAAACTCACAGAAAAGAAGCACATTTTTAAGTTCATTACTAACAAATTGCTGAGTCATTTTAGTGAGATCAGGATTCAGTCCCAAACACACATATATGATCTTTCACACAGTTCAAAGCTGACGTCTTCCTAAGTTTTCTTAGGTAGCCAGTAACAAAGCTGTTTCAGAGTTTCTAAATACAAAGGCTTTTTCCTTTTAAACTCTAAAAGTCTCTTCTCTTGCATGTGATCACACTCTAACAGATGTATCCAGAAATGCAGAGTTAAAGCTAAAAATTAGTGGTTGCCTGTAGTGCCAAGGGTCATCATCTGATTTTAGATATTTTATAGGTAAGAATGTAGTGAAAAAAATGAATTTGGATCTTCTAAATAGGCAACTAGGTTTAAAACAATTATTGTTATAATCATTTGAAGCTCAAATTAAAGTACTAATGAAAACTAGAAAATCTCTTGGAAGATGCCTTACTGAATACCAAAAGGCATTATTTCATAAACAGAAGTTACAGTGGGCAAGAAGTCATTAAAGGCAGATGTGGTGATAAAACATTTTTCATGGTAGATGTGCTTTTAAATAGACTATAAACCGTGGAAATAAAATGTCAATGAATATACACTTATAATGTAAACATAGGTTCTTAAAGAGGAAAATTAATATCAATGGCCACTACAATCAAGGAAACAGTTAATTAGGCCTCCTTAAGTCCCATATTCAGATCATGATAGAGACCCCTGCCAATTCATTGTGTGAAAGTTTGACTTTTACGGCTTCACTGGTGGAAATACCAATGTAACTCATAGAACACTGCCTGCCACAGGTGGGACAAACACCCGTGTTCAGTACCTAGCACCTTTGATACTACAGAGCACAAATATGACCTTGCCCTTAGGCACTGGCTGCACCAGAGTACAGTATCCCATGCAGATGGCATGGGATATTACATCCACAGCTTTCAGAGCTAATGCCAAAGAGCTGAAGATTTTCCTGTAAGTATAATCTTACGATGTTTCAATGACTTACCTCTGAATTCCTCTGCACAATGAAAGGACCCAGCATAAAACAGTTCTGTGCAAACTATCGTACTATATATGCATCATATTCCTACAACAGCATAACTAAGTCAGAACATTGCTTTAATAACAGGTATTTGACAAAAAGATGCACATGGTGAAACCATAGGTGATGATGTAAAAAAATTAGAAGTTTCTGCTTTGTGTTTGAATAATGTTGGAGATTGTAGCTGTTAGGAATGGTATTGTGGACAGACAGATCAATCCCATGTCCTTTTTTTTTTTTTTTTTTTAGAAAAACATTAACAATTTAAATTCAAGAAAATCACAACAGTAATACTCCTTAAGAATGGAAAAGCCAGTTAAATATAGAATTGCACCTAGTCCCAGGACTGGCATCCTTGAGACCCGTGACAGTATGATTGAAGAATGCAAAGAAAGAGGCTAAGAAACAATCAAATCTGATCTAAATAATTTCATGTAAAATGAAACCTCTAGTTCTATCAGAAACATGTTTGTCCAACAAGTTGGCAGTGTATTGATGTGTAGACCTGGATTTTATTTAGTACCATCTTCAGTTGCTTAGCACAATATTGTATCTGTCAATGATACTTCATAATCCCTTTATGTATGTCCTACTAATACTTACCGCAAGCTACAAAAAAAATTCAATTGGATTAAAAATTCTCTTTGGCAGACCTTAAAATGGTGTGAGGTTACTGAACAGGGCACACCGGTTTCTCAGGAAACAGGCATTGGACCAGGATTTTGATATTTTTCTCAGTAACTCAGTGGAAGTCAAATCTCTGCTGATAGGCTTTGATAATAACACAGCAGGAGATGCTAAAATTGATGGCAAATTGCTGTTCAGTTGAAATCACTTCGCTGGCTAAATATTTGCATCCAATGTGAGGCACTTGGATTTCTGGTTGGTGTATCAAATTCTCATACTGAGAGGAAACCAGTTCCCAGATTGGCAGTTTAGATTTGGTGAGAATTTCCAATCTGATAAAAAACAAAGCTATATTTTACACTTTCCTTTCACAGCCAGAGGCAGAGCTTGCTGGGCAGGCCCATGCAAGCACATCTTGCCTAGGGACCCTCTGCAACTGCAAAGTTTGGGGCACATTTAACACTCCTTTTTGACCATTCAGCTTTTCTCATGTGTGATACGCTCCTGGAGCCTCTGTGGCCTGCCATCAAAAAACAATATACTGCAGGAGGAAAAGAATGCAGCTGACACAACTATCAAATCTGGCTCACATCAGCAAGGAAGAAAGTGCTGTAAACTATACAGCTAACTGTAGTGACATCTCAGAAAAGAAAAAAATAAAATGCTGTGTTGTATGGGCAGGTCTGCAACAGAGTTAGCAAGCACCTGTGGTCAACCAGGTCTGGATTTGGAGTGAGCCTCGAGTTTTGGGTTCTTGCTCTCCTTCCACCTTTCTCTTTTTATCTAGGGAGAGATTAAGCTTTTTAAAAGCTGTAATACAAGGAGAAGACTTAATATTATGGTCGGGAGGGGGGTTGCTTGTTTTTCTGGTGTGTAGGTCCCTACTGTAATTCACTGTAAATTACTGAGTGTAGTAGAAAATAATTTTACATTAGCCCCTGGCCTATGGTGTTAACTCCTATCATCTATGGAGCTGTAAATAAAATGAGATTATCTTACTCAGTTATTTTCAGCTGGTATGTTCGCTAATGATATCCCCATCCCCAATAATGAGTCCCTTCAAAATGCTGTGCAAAATACTCAGGAAATGGACTACAAATAATAAATGCATGTTAAGCAAAGAACATTATTGCCTTTTTTGAAAGCACTGTGATTCAGCAAGTTGACAGAAGCAGCTAGTACATAACCTATAAAAGTACAATGCAAATTATAATGGGACCCCAGTTTAATGAGAATTTTGGAATGATTCCACCTGTACGACAAAGTGGCTTTGAATGTCTCTGGTAGTTCTTCATTTGAACACACAACTAGAATAGAGCAGAGTTTTTAGAAAACATGGAGAAAATGGAGACAGACTGAAACTAAAGGATTCATACACGAATCCTTCCTTGTCTTGTCCACTATCCTGGAAAGGCTGTCCTCTTGTTTAGGCTCATCTTGAGGTGAAAAACTTTTACTGGCCTCCTGAGTTGCCACAGGATTCTGGGCTCCTCCAAATCCGTGTCGAAAGCTGGTGTTTCTGTCTGTCTTTTGTCACGGGTCTCTGCCTGGCCTTGCCCCAGAGGCTGTCGTTGTCTTCTCCTGTCCCAGTACATGCTGCAGAGACCCTCAGGGAGAGAATGATCTTTTCCTTCGAGGCACAGAGCAGCCCTAGGCAGCCCTTCCTTGCTGCCCAGCCACCCTGCTGAACATTCCAGCTCTCAAGCATTTATACAGTATATTCTGAACGAATAAGCAGCTCTACAGCTACACAAATACTTGAAAGAAAAGCATGTTTGCCACCAGATCAAGTAGCTGCAAGGACTGCAAAACAGTAATGTACTCAAGTACAACTTCCTTGATTAGCAGATTGTTTTCTCTGGCTTAAAGGGTATGACTACTAAACACATTCAAGAAATACTCATAAAAGTGTATGAACTGTAAGATGATATCTTTTGCTGTGTAAAGGTTTGTGGTGGGTTGACTACGGCTGGAGACCAGGTGCCCCCCAAAGCCGCTCTATCACTGCCCTCCTCAGCTGGGCAGGGGAGAGGAAATATAACAAAAGGCTCCTGGGTCAAGATAAGGACAGGGAGAAATCACTTACCAATTACTGTCACAGGCAAAACAGGCTCAACTTGGGAAAATTAATTTAATGTATTGTTATCAAATCAGAATCAAATAATGAGAAATAAACCCAAATCTGAAAAACACCTCCCCCCACCCCTCCCTTCTTCTCGGGCTCAATTTCACTCCCCATTTCTCTTCTTCCTCCCCCCTGTCAGCACAGGGGGACGGGGAATGAGGGTTGTGGTCAGTTCATCACATGTTGTCTCTGCCGCTCCTTCCTCCTCAGGGGAAGGACTCCTCATACTCTGCCCCTGCTCCAGCGTGGGGTCCTTCCCACGGGAAACAGTCCTCCACCAACTTCTCCAATGTGAGTCCTTCCTATGGGCTGCAGTTCTTAACCAACTGCTCCAGCGTGGGTCCCTCCCACAGGGTGCAGACCTTCAGGACCAGACTGCTCCGGCGTGGGTCCCCCACGGGGTCACAAGTCCTGCCAGCAAACCTGCTCTGGTGTGGGCTCCCCTCTCCACATGTCCACAGGTCCACAGGTCCGGCCAAGAGCCTGCTCCAGCGTGGGCTTCCCACAGGGTCACAGCCTCCTTCAGGTGCCTCCACCTGCTCCAGCATGGGGTTCTCCACAGGCTGCAGGTGAATATCTGCTCCACCATCAACCTCCATGGTCTTGCAGGGGCACAGCCTGCTTCACCATGGTCTTCTCCAGGGGCTACAGGGGCATCTCTGCTCTGGCACCTGGAGCACCTCCTGCCCCTCCTTCTGTACTGTCCTTGGTGTCTGCAGAGTTTCTCACATCTCATCCCTCTCTGTGGCTGCAAAAGCTACTGCCCTTCCCCCAGCCCCCACCCCCCCTTCCTAACTCTTATCCCAGAGGTGCTACCACCATTGCTGATAGGCTTGGCCTTGACCAGTAGTGGGTCCATCTTGTTGCTGGCTGGCATTTGCTCTGTCAGACCTAGGGGAAGCTTCTAGCAGCTTCTCGCAGAAGCAACTCCTGTAGCCCCACCCCTCACTACCAAAACCTTGCCACACAAACCCAAAACAAGGCTTTTGATATTGTCCCTCACAGCATCCTTCTGGACAAGTTGTCTATCTGTGAGATCAGTAGGTTCACGGTGTGTTCAGTGAAGAACCGGCGGGAGTGCTAAATGGGTCATAGTGAATGGGGCTACATCTGGCTGGCAACAAGTCACCAGCGGTGTTCCTCAGGGCTCAATCCTAAGGCCAGATCTGTTAATTACATTTACCAATGATCTGAATGCAGGAGTTGAGTGCACTGTTAGCAAGGTTGCTGATGGTACCAAACTGGGAGTTTTTGTTGACTCTCTCAAGGGTGAGTCAGGCCTTGCAGTGGGATCTATGTAGATTGGAGCATTTGGCAATGATTAATGGCATGAAATTTCACAAGAACAAATGTCATATTCTGCACCTAGGACAGAGTAACACCAGGCACAAGTACAAACTGGGAAAGGAGTGGCTGGAGAGCAGCCCTGCAGAAAGGAATCTGGGGGTGCAGGTTGACAGCAGCTCACTATGAGCCAGCAGTGTGCCCCGGCAGCCAAAAGGGCAAACCCCATCCTGGGGGGCATCAAACACGGCATAGCCAGCCAGTCAAAATCCCACTGTATTTAGTGATCGTGTGGCTTCACCTCGAGTACTGAGTTGTGGGCCCCACCATTTAAGAAGGATGTGAAGGTCCTTGAATGCATCTGGAGGAGGGGAACACAGCCGGTGGAAGGGCTGGAAGGCATGTCCTGTGAGGAGCAGCTGAGGACTTTGGGTTTGTCTGGAGAAAAAGAGGCTGAAGGGCAACCTTATTTCTCTCTACAGCTTCCTGAGGAGGGGAAGAAGAGAGGGAGGTGCTGAGCTCTTCTCCCTGGGATCCAGTGACAGGACACATGGGAAGATGCACCAGAGGAGGTTTAGACTGGACATTAGGAAGCATTTCTTTACTGAGAGGGTGGTCAAACAATGGAACAGGCTTCCTAGAGAGGTGGTCAATGCCCCAAGTGTGTCAGTGTTCAAGAGGCATTTGGACAATGCCCTTAATAACATGCTTTAACTTTTGGTCAGCCCTGAAATAGTCAGGCAGTTGGACTAGATGGTCATTGTAGGTCCTTTCCAACTGAAATATTGTATTGTATTGTATTGTGTTGTATTCTATTCTATTCTATTCTATTCTATTCTATTCTATTCTATTCTAAATGGGTATTTATGATAGTTTCATGCATTATTTCCACAAAATATGCAGAGCAGCCTCTAACTTCTAACAGAGAAACCAAAAGGTTCTCCATCAAGTACTGCCCTACTGCATTTGGTGTCCATGCCCAGGCACTGTTCAGGGGACTGCAGGAGTGACGTCTCCAGAAGAGACACTGGTGCCACCCTGTGCCAGACAGAGTGGATTCCATCCAGCTCCAACAGACCGACCACAGGGCACAGCTGAGCCATTCAGCCAAGATGGTGGTGACTCTGTAATAACATACATTATATAATAATGTACAATGCCCTGCAGACACCAAGGTCAGTGAAGAAGGAGGGGAAGGAGGTGCTCCAGGTGCTGGAGCAGAGATTCTCCTGCAGCCCCTGGAGGAGACCATGCTGATGTAGGGGTTCTTCTTGCAGCCCATAGAGGTCCACATTGGAGCACATATCCACCCTGCAACCTGTGCAGGACCCCATGCCACAGCAGATGGAGATGCTCTGAAGTAAGCTGCAGCTTCTGGGAAGCCCATGCTGGAGCAGCCTCCTGGCAGGAGCTGCAGCCTGTGGAGAGGAGCCCATGGAGGAGCAGGTTTCCTGGCAGGAGCTGCCGCTTGTGGGGGACCCATGCTGGAGTAGTCCATTGCTGAAGGACTGCACCCTGTGAAGATCCACGCTGGAGCAGTTCTTGAAGAACTGCAACCTGTGGGAAGGACCCACTTTGAAGAAGTTCATGAAGGACTGTCTCCCATGGGAGGAACTCCATGCTGGAGCAAGGAAAAAGCTTGAGGATGAAGGAGCAGCAGAGAGGAACTGTTATGGACTGACCACAACCCCCATTCCCTGTCCCCCTGCTCTGCTTACTGGGGAGGAGGTGGAAGAGTTGGGAATGAAGGAGTGAAGTTGACTTTGGGAAGGAGGTTTGGAGGGAGGTGGTTTTAGTTTTGTCTTTGTTTCTCACCTTCTTAGTCTATTTTTTAAATTGGCAATAATTTAAATTAATTTTCCCCAAGTCCAGTCAGATTTGCCCATAATAGTGACCGGTAAGGGATCTCCTTGTCTTTAATCCTGACCCATGGGCTTTGCCGTCTTATCTTCTCCTCTGTAGAGATGAGGAGGGGGACTGAGAGAGCAGCTGAGTGGGCATCTAGCAGCCAGCCAAGGTCAGCCCACCACAATTACTCTCACCAAGTCCAGACTAGAGCTATTTTTTCAAACTGTTTTACTCCTGTTAATAAGTTGCCGTCAACTTTCACTTGACCCTTGGGAAGCTGTGGAGCAAGTAGCTGATAAAGGCAACATCCTAATTGCACTTCCTGTGAATGTGGGCTGCAAGGACAGATGATTTGTGTGGCCACAAGTGCTATTTTCAGATCTTGTGAGCAATGTATTCCTTGTTAACCAAGAGCTGGGAAATGCTGGTATAATATTGTAAAAGTAAAAATTTAAAAGAGAAGAAAAAGACAAATTCTAGTAATCACTTCAAAATGCTATCAAATCAAATGCAGTCCAGATGAGGAAGGAGGATGGGTAATTTTCCATCTACAAACTAACTAAGACTTGATTTTCTTATATTCTGGACCCTTTCATGCTAATAGATCTCAAGTTGTATGTCAAGAAATAATATAAAATTTTCTGATGACTCAAAATATATCTCTTCAATCTGGAAACTGTTTCCTTTTCATCTCCAAATTATTTCACAAACTTTGCATCATGAAGTCTTCAGAACATTTAATCCTAATGAAGTTGAATAATTTCAGACATTTTAAGACACTCCAGCATTTTAGGATTTGTTTCAGAGATAGTGTTATTCAAGGAAGCATGACAATCCTGAACACTTCTCCCCCCTTCCCTCACGTGAGGTTCTAGTATTAAGATGTGGAACTAAATTAATTCCCAACCTCTGTTATGGAGGAAGTGAGGTAAGTAAGGAGATCATAGGAAATGACTGGCAAGTTTTGTATCCTATTTCTTATTCTGCCACAGCTTTCCTATGTGACTACAGGCTGTCTTACGCTGCCTGTGCCTCATATTCCTCTTCTGTGTATGTAGATAACTGTTTTTTTTCTCTGCATGGTAATGTGAATCCAAATTCATTAATCTTTAGAAGTCACTTTCTCTTATAAGAGACACACTTGCTGTGTACAACTCCCTCAGTAAACAGGGAAAAGGCTCACATTATTCTTTTTCATCTTTTCTGCACTTTTGAAGCCATTGCTATTTCAATGTCGGCTAAGAATTCCTTTGCAAGACAGCAGAAAAGCCTTCTGTCCTTCTCTCAGTTGTGGCTGTGACTGCCAGTGCCAACATCAAGGCTCTTCCTTAAGAAAAGCTGTTTGAGAACTGTGGGCTACAAGAAAGAGAAGAGGAGGCTTATCTTTTCAATTAACTTCCAAAAAAGATAAGTATTAGGTAACTGCTACTGAGGAACTAATTTTCTGGTTCATCTGTGCTGTTCCCAAAAAGTGCCCCACTGATGTGTAAGAAAATTCTTAACAATTATATATGAAAAGTGTATTATCTTAGGAACAGGCAAATCAAATGATCAGCAAACAACTGATTAGAACTGCTAATTTATGTAGAAACATAAAATACTTCCGTTGATAAAAGATCCAAGTTTCATGGCTTAATGGCTTCTTGAAGTGCTGTGGCTGTAAGTAGCATGCCAGCTAAAATGGGCACAAGCAAAGAGAAATAGTTGTATTTTACTCTTCTCTCACATTCAGATCAAAGCTTTAATCTGCAACCTCTTATTTTAATTATATTAAAATAACTTTAGAGAAAACAATTTTTTTTAAAAAATTGAAATACTATTCCTCTTAGAAAATATGCTTTGAATGTGAATTCCACGTAACTTATGAAGGGAAGACGAGATTACTTTGAGCATGCCCTACTACTGCATCTGAGGACTTGAAGAGTTGTAGGTAGGACTAATTGACTTTTCCTTTCACCAGCACAGATTCACACGGGACAAGGACTTACCTAGCAATCGCCCCCCAACTTCTACTATACTACACAGCCCACCTTTGTACTGACAATCTTATATCAGTAAGTATCCAAACACTTTTAAGGCAACGTAGAACACAGTAAAATGAGGCAGGCCAAGTGCATCTTTGCTTTGATTTTAACTCTGTTCTAGTTGTCTTCCTATCAAAATCACAGCTTCACCAAGCTGTTCCTACTAGTCCCTCCATCATTTCTACCTCATTCAATATAACTACACTTCATGCAATTAATACAGCTTTATTTCATATAGATAATTTCCAGCATCTACTGCCAGGCCCTGCACAGCAAGTGTCACAATACATCTGATGGACCTGTTAAAATATTTTTTTTCTTTTCAAAGACTTGTCACTGGACAAAACATTCTGGAAGAGCATAAGACACCACAGGACAACTTTAACTCTATGTTAATAATATTGAAAAGTGACTTTAGGTTATTTTATACAGCCAGATTATGACCAAAGCATTTATTTGAATAAAGAACTTCATTGTGAATATTTAACAGAAAACATAATCATAACCAATTCAAATTTACATCAGTGTACAAAGTTAAGAATAGTTGCTCTAGTTCTTGCAACCACTGACATGCAGTTCTTTTGCTACTGATTTCCTATAACGGTATGATGCTTTCTGCAACTACTATGGCTATGCCACACTGTCCTTTGCTTGTACTGCAAAATGGAACCACCTCTCTCTGAATCCTCTGAATTATATTCATCTGCAGGCTAGATAGCGTCAGGTACTGCACATGCAGGTAGAAGAGGAATATACTTGTCCTGGTTTCAGCTGAGATATAACTTTATTCATAGTAGCTAGTATGGGGCTGTGTTTCGGTTTTGTGTTGAAACCAGTGTTGATAAGAGATGTCTTTGTTACTGCTGAGCAGTGCTCACACAGAGCCAAGGCCTTCTCTGCTTCTCACACCACTCCACCAGTGAGGAGACTGGGGGTGCACAAGGAGTTGGGAGGGGACACAGCCGGGACAGCTGACCCCAACTGACCAAAGGTATAGATTCCATACCATATGATGTCATGCTCAGCATATACAGCTGGGGAAAGGATAAGGAATGGGAGGCCATTTGGAGTGATGGCGTTTGTCTTCCCAAGTCACCATTACACATGTTGGAGCCCTGCTTTCCTGGAGGTGACTGAACACCTGCCTGCCCATGGGAAGTGGGGAATGAATTCCTTGTCTTGCTTTGCTTGTGCACATGGCTTTTGCTTTAGATCTTAAACTGTCTTTATCTCCACCCACAAGTTTTCTCACTTTCACTCTTCTGATTATCTTCCCCATCCCACTGGGAGTGAGCAAGCAGCTGCATGATGCTTAGCTGCTGACTGGGGTAAAACCATGACAATACTGTACTTTATGGATTGCAACAATAGTATTAGGAGATGTAGACTTTGCCAAAGAAAAAAGGAAACACCACCCATCAAGGTTCAGTTGGGCAAAAGAGTATGCTTTCCTTTATATGGTGAAAATACTGTGTATATTCATACAATGAGAAAAGTCTTAAGCTTTTCCTTGGTACTTTGATAGTCTTGGTTTGTATGACCAAGACATATTTTCAAAACCTGAGTTAGACATTCAGGTTAAATGTTTTCCCTGATTGATCAAGATCTACAGTGGGCACCACCTTTCTAAAGCACCTAAAGACTTTTTCAAGGTTTCTGCAACACCCTGAGCAGTTAGAGCAAGAATCACATTGTCTATGTAACATTTTCAGACAGATGTTTTGTGGACAGTTTTCTTCTGAAGAAGAAACCTATGTCAAGCAAGCTAAACTTTTCCTGTTTTAATTTTGGAAAAACAGTCTTCAAATACTCCCTTATTTCTATCTCATAATTCCTTTAGTCTAAAGGAAGCCTCACAATTATTTTTTTTCTCTCTAGCTTTGTAGCCCCTGTATATTTAAACATGAGTATGCAAACTGTACATTAAGTCTCTGACAGAAAAGGTGAGCCTAAGTAGCAAAAAGAGCACCCCTTTTGCAGCATGTTTATGTTCAGACAGGGGAGAGGCCCCAGCCCTGCTCACTTCCTTGAGAGCAGCATTATGGGCTTTCTTCCAGCCTGGGATCCCACTTACCAGACACAGCCAGTTGCATCACAGGATCTTTTCACTCCACAACCACATGCCAGATATAGTTAGGCAAATGCATAGGGAGAGTGGAGCAGCAGCCAATTTTGTAACTAACTCTTGCATTGAGCACAGGAGACAATGGCTGTCCACAGCTGTGTCTGGCAGTTCTACACACTTCTTGTACTTTTGTGGCAGGACCCTTCTAGTGCAGTGTAGTACATAATTCAGGACTTGACCTTACAACCTTATGTGCCACAGAACTATGCTGGACTTTGCACATGGATAAAAACTGGAGAGCCAGGTCTGTCTATCCAACATTCAACAACGTAAATGCAATACTGCATATAGCAACTGGGACAGTTTCATTTTAAGGCAGAACATTCATGGTTTGAAACAATCTCTCTCTATGGAAACACAAAGTTAAAATGTGTGCATGAAATGTGCAGAACTTATTTTATGCACTTTTTAATTCAATTTTGTTCCCTCCCATCCCTCAGCCATGGGACAGCATGGAACCCAAACAGGCTGGTGCATTCAGAAATGTGTTTATTTTCCTAGCTAGGCTAGTTGATCTCATAATATATATCACATGTATTTTCCTGCCGTGATGACAGATGGAAGATATGTGCATTTCATTCAATATGGGTCAACCCTTTAGTAATATGTCCTGTTTTACTAAAATGTGCAAAATGCAGAAACATAAACTATGCTAACAGCAGCATTCATATAACCTGTCAAGGTGTCTCTCTTCTTCCTAGACTTTTGATATTTGCCTGTTAGATATTTCTTTAGTTTTAGGGATATACATTTTGCAAGAGTACAAATGTTTAACATAGCTGCTCTTATGGGAGCAAGATGATGAAATTTTGAGAGGTTACTGAGAGATGCGGTTTCTCTGAAATGTGGTGCTGCAGCTGCTGCTTCCAGATTAAGGGCCAGTTCGCCTGTCGGTTTTTGCCAGCAGTAGTTAACATGAATTCTGGCAAAAGCTCCAATTTATTTTCAAAGACAGAGACTGCAGGGAGTTGGAACTGCCTAAAAATGTTGCTACAAAACCAAAGACTACCTTTTCAAAAAATCTTTTAGCCGTGCTTGATTGTATTATTTCTTTTTTTTTATATACATCTGCCAAGATTATAAATTTATACCATCAGCCTAATAGACAGACAGTAACTATGTAGAATAATACGGTAGTGGCAATCTTCTATTTTCAGCCATTCTGTTGTTTGGCTGCTTGAAACAGAAACATTTGTGGGCAGGACAGAGGGATGAAGAAGAGTCCAGACAGGGAAGGAAGAGAATATGACATAAATGATGTTATTAATTTATAAATTTATCATAAAAGTTTCTTACATATTTTGCTTGCAAGTGATCTCTCTTCATGGAAAGTTATTATATTCTATCTTGCTTGCTATCTTGGGGGTTGTCAAGACAAAATCTGCTTTAACTTGCCCCACTTATTTCTATCAGAAAAACCCAACAAACCCAAGAGAGAATTTTATCTTGGCAGAGGTTGTTCTCAGAAGGTTTTAGCATCTACTCCTATACCTAGATATCGTATACCTAGACAGATTGTGTCCTCTGTCTGTGCATGCCTGCAATCTAATTTTTCTATAATCTAATTTTCCTGCTCCTCTTCCTTAGAGGTATATGGGAGAATGAGGAATGGCATGGGTGGGATGTGGTTGGTTTGTTTATTTGTACTTGAAGGTATGTGTATGAATCCTGTTTGAGAGCCATCCCCCAAAACACCTCCTGTGTTTTTTTAAATCCCTCACATCTCTTGTAACACTGTTAAATTAGTGTGGTTGGTTTTATTATAAATCTTTTCCAAGACCACTCTCCAACAGAGATTAAATGAAGTGAAATCTTCTGAACCCTTGATTAGAAATAATGACCCCAGTTAAAATCAGGAACTATTTAAAATGTCATGTTTCTCTGCATTAAGGAACTTCCCATACAGCTTCTCCTTTTTTTTGTGTGTCCTTGAAATGAGTGCGACCTCTTTAGCCAAAAAAAAAAAACCCCAAACACAAACCAAAAATCCTGCAAAAAAAAAAAAGAAAAAAATTTGCCTAGTTTCTGGAGTACTGGGTAACACTTCTGGTGTCTTGCCACATATTCAGGTGCAAAATTTGGGCATTGCTCTAGACTTGCCAGAGGATTCCTCTGCTCAGTTCAGTTGTAAATGCATACCAGCCACTTAGACTGTAACATCAAAAGCTGCAGATACGATGCTTCCCTCGTCACTCCTTTGCATGTCAGTGCTTACAGGAATGCCTAGCTTTAATTATTAGTTGGAGGGACTATCAACACTCAGTAAGTAAGCCTCTCAGCTTTGGCAAATAATTGCTGAGGTAAATGCCTCTACATTGCCAACTTAGTGCAGAATATCACCCTGCTCACCCTGGTGTAGGTGGGAGCAAGGGAAGGGGAACAGCTCTAGTCCTGTAGCGAGCAGTCCCTTGACCGCAGGCACAGCGGACATGCAGCTCTCCACTGTTACCTGCCCCATCTTAGGCAGGCAGCCGCTGGCTGTAAATGCTCACAAGCCTGTTTCAAGGTGAAGTTTTCTAACATGACCTAAACTTGACTGATACAGATCTGGTCACACTTCATATTCATTTTCAGCTGTGAGAGTCCTAAAAAGCTATTGCCCCTTTCCTGACACACAGTATTTGAGTGTGACAACAGAGACGTGTTTAGCACACACTAGTACGTCAAGTGGATGCAAACAGTCTGTGAACTTAAAAGTACCATAAGCAAGCCCAGGACAGAAAGCAAACTTCCTACACAGACCATAAGTGAGGAGCACAAGATGCCTCATCTTTTAGAGGCAGTAAAAGATCACATGTTTAGCCTTTCCCCATTTAAGGGATTAGAAGTCTGTCAGTCACCAAAATCTGCCATAAAAGATGCACAACTAATCTTATGGTCTAGAGAACTGCATTAATGAGCACAAGGGTTTATCTCTTGTTATGATGAGGGGAGGATTTATGAATCCAACATTGGTTGGCTGCCCCAATTTTACCTTTCTTCTGATCTTGCAAGCCTCATAACTCAGTTTGGGAATCACAACTCCACCTTGGAAGCAACTATCATAAATACATGTTACCAGAAACCAATTTCTCAACTCTGTAACCAGCCAGAAGCATTGTAGTTATGATGTTCACTTATGACTTGCATTGAACCTCGGGAGTATTGTGGAGTCTTTAATCAAAGCAATGAAAATATCTTCATACACCCATATAACCCAGTGAAATAAATTATTTGGGATGGTGAAAAAAAAATTTATGCATAATGCAGACAGGATTTCAACAGATAAGTTGAAAATAAGAATAGCCCAAGTATTAAGATAGCTTTTATTTTGATTTGGGCTGATTTGTTTGGTTATTTACACAAGGTTTTCACATGATACTCTTGTAAAGAAGAAATTTGCTACAAGGCAGCTGTAATGATTCTGTGAATTACTGAAAGAAATCTACAGTGAGTATTAAGTAAGTTATCATGCTTATTTTCTCCTAAGGCAGTAGTCTCTTCAAAGTTGCATATAATTTTAACTTAAACATGGTACTTCATAGCTAATCTTTAAATGTCTGGATACAAAATGATTTTTTGGTACTGTAAATTGAATGTATTCTCAAACACTTAAAAAATTGTGAAATGGAAGCAAGACAGTGCTGACATTTTTAGCATCATCACTTCCTAATAGGACAAATATTAATTGGCAAATGATTAAAAAGCAAAAAAACCCTGAAATGAAGGATTTTCTAGTAAAGGTTTGCTGGAGACTGGAATGCAGCTGTTGTAATGCCTGTAAATAGATTATTACTAAACACTCACTAGAGAATCTTCATGCTGAGAGAGAAGCAAAAATTATGGCAGGTCAGAAGACTGTGAAGCATGTGCCCTCTCTTCTCCTACCCTCCCTTTAATTATTGACAGCCTGTCACTTAGGTGCTGTGGTATGATGAATAATAAAACAGGAGCCAAGCTGCAGTTTGTGCCAGGATTTCTTCTTCCAAATCAAATACTGCCATCTTCAGGCAGACCATGTTTCATGTTTACCAGTTCGAGGATTTTTTAATTGCTGAGTAGATCATCATCTCAAATGAACAAAAAACTTGGTACTTACCAAATAAGAGATTGACACTTTGCATAAGAAGGAAGGGGACCTTGAGAGATTTTCTTTAACCTTATGGTGTAGGGTTACCACTACCTAAACACATCTAGCTGTTCTGTGGGGCTAAATATTAATGAAAACAAGCAACTATTTCCCTTGTAATGAGAGATAAGCAGTTAAGATTATAGCCATACTTGAGACTAACTGCCAAACACTTCTGAGTATGCATACTGAATGCTGTCAGAGACATAGACCGGTCACATAAGCAGTGTGTCAAACTATTAAAATTAAGTGGATTTAATTTATGTGGCATATTTATACATTTTTTCTTCCCTTCCAACAAAAGTAGAACTTTAAGATGGCATTTGAACATCAGATGGTTGTATCTGCAGAACAAATTAGAAAAGGCAATTTACGCTAGCAAACATAAATTGTACAGTATAGATTACCCAAGTATTCAGCAAAGCAGTAACATTAACTTTCCTTTTCCACTTACAGTGCCCTGAAATTGAGATGAACGTACTGTGTTCAGCCATAAGGATCACATAATGAATTAGACAATACAGTGTTCGAAATGAAGACTAGGTCTGTAAAGATATAGATGAGCAGCCAAGTTTTTCATTTAAACACTGAGACACATTTTTTAAATTCCTTATTGGACTGCAAAATCAGATACTTATATTTTCCCCCAATTTTTTTTTTTTCATAATGTTAACCACTGCTGCTATCTTACTGTACTGGCAGGATATGATATGATAATACATATATATTGTATTCAGTGCAAACACATCAGAATGCCAGCCAACAAAAAAACAAGTCAAGAGCCACCAGATCCTGACTGTTGTTTTCAAACAAGCATGCAAACCAGTTAAAATTAGGTAGGCTTTTTATATTCCATAATTTCCTATGAAGGAAAAGATTCTAGATTATGCCCTCACAGATTTGATGATGTTTCACTTCTTGTTTATGCTGTTTCTAAAATGGAAATCTGTTATGAGGTGTGAGCTCTCTGATCTCAGAGAAAGTCTTCTCTATGCTGGAATATTCTTTTATACTTTTATATGGAGCCTCTCTGTTGGGGAATTTGTCCTTTAAAGTGATTCCTCCCACCCTCCAAAGAACCACTTTTTTGCAGAACAGTATCTTAAGAAACTTTGATATAATTCATCAAACATATGATGACTTCAAAAATCTTCTTCTCCCCAACTTCTACATCTAATCCTGAAAACCATACTGAAATATGGTTCTCCTACACTGCACAGACTGAGATTTGAACTTCTACTAAGTTTACAGAATAAGGGCCATAAAACCTTAGTCCCCTCAAATTCTCTTTCTTCTCTAGGCCTACAGCTCTACTGTAAGAGCTGGCCCTGTCTTACAATTTTCCAATTTTTTTTTTCCTATTTCATGCCAGTAAGAAAGTTCCTATGAATTTGCAATATTACAAAATATCAGACTGTGATACCTGATGGGGTGAGGGTGAGAATGAGGAGAGGGAGGAATAAAGTATTTTTGTGTATGCTGAACAAAAGACCAAAGAATTTAAAGGTTTCTGTAGATTTTCACTTAAAACTTTATGAAGACACTTGCCTTCCCTCATGTTTTCTGTGATAAAGTATGTAAGTTATCTATGTGTGATAACGTGTGGTTATTAGTCTTAGTATATCCAATATAACCACCACAGGCCTGAATAACCTTTATTAATCACCAACCTTTCAGCATTAGAAAAATAACACACAATAAAGGAAAACTTACTTTGTCAAAGTAATGCTTTTGAAACACTGAGCTTGGTATTTGCTTTAATGGTTGCAGAAATCAAAATGCAGAGAAATGAAGGTATCTGACACTTATCCATTGTCCTTTCCTCCAGCTGCAGTATTGGGTGAAAAATGGAACATAATCAGCCTACTCCTAAGGAGCTGCTCAAGTAGCCCATGCTTTCACTTTGTAAAAGTATGGATAAAGTTTACATGCCCAAATGTACTTCCACAGTTGCAGACAGAATGAAAGACTGTGTGACTAATAATTGCGAGGCATGATCACAGTAATGACACACACTTACATAGGTGCCATCTTCCCAGGTAATTTGCAGTGAGGTCTCTGTCACTTCCTAGAACAGCCCACTAGTTTCATGCATGTGTACTACAAATTACTCTACATAGAGTACTTGCAGTTTCACATTGGAGATGAATCCTGCTCTCCTTCCATAAATCTGGAAGAGCTTCTTCGGGATCGTTTTATTTTTATAAATAAGAATTTTGATCTTCTGTTTTATCAGTAGGACAAAATACACTTCCTGCCATCCATCTTCTGTAGGAAATGAATGAAAAAGTGTCTTCACTGCCTTACATGCTCTTCTTCTGGGAGCTGCTCTGACCAAAGCCTTCTGGGTTCACTGTTTCAGTCAGCATACAACACAAGAGAGAGCAATGCCTTTCAGCCTGCACCCCCTATGCTTGCCCAAAAACCAGGCTGACATCACTTTTTATTCCAGGATCAGCAGGACTAGACAAAGTGAGAAAAACATTGCAGAGGCATAATTTGAAATTAGAGGCTGAGGCAAGATAGCTGCTTTCGCCTTTTTTCTCTTTCCTCCCTTCCCTTTTTCCTCACTCTTACACCTGCAGTTCCACACAAGTGCTAATCCACAGTGGACCACCTCTCTCTTATCAGCTAACAGATGTCCTTCTCTGAGGCAAAAACAGTAAGGAGGAAGGGTACTTTCCCCATCCCCTGCACCCTGTCTGAGCAGAAGCTAGGGGGTGGGTTAATCCAACAAAGGAGTTGGGATGTGTCCTGGTTTTTAGCTAGGATACAGTTAATTTTCACAAGAAACTGGGAGGGGACATAGCCAGGACAGCCAACCCAAACTAGCCAAAGGGCTATTCCATACCATATGACATCATGCTCAGTATATGGGGGTGGGGGGGAAGAGTATGGCTGGGGAGGGGGGATTGCTGCCTGGGGACAGGCTGAGCACCGGGTTCCAGGCAGTGAACATATTGCATTGTGTATCACCCACTTTGTATATTCTTTTACTAGTACTGTTGTTGTTATTTCCCCGCTCCCTTTGCCATCACAGTAAACTGTCCTTATTCCAACCCATGAGTTTTGCCTTTGTCTTCCCATTCTCCTCCCCAGCCCACCAGGGAGGGAGGGGTGAGCAAGCAGCCACCTGGTCCTCAGCTGTGGCGGGCCCTGAACCTTGACAGGGTGCGATGGACATGGAGTGGAAGCTGGTGGAAGAGTTGTGCAGGAGTCTTTAAAGGGCAGGGCATAGGTAGGACTTTAAAAATAAAGACTTTCCATGTCTCCACCATGTCCTTTACATCCCTGTCTTGATGTGGCTGCAATCCAGGGAGTCACTAAAAGTTGCTAGGGAGACTAACTCTGGAAGAATACAGAGTGCAGAAAGGAGATTTGTATGTACACCTTTTTAGGTCTCATCCAGCAGGTCTGAGATTTCTCTGCCTAAAAGATTTGTTGCTCTTTTCTGTCTCCAGTAAAATGCAGGTGTAGAGCTGCAAAATTCTAGGTGTTTTTAGAAGAAAAAAATGCAGGTAGTTCCTTTTCAAAATTCTGTCTAACTCAGGTCACTGTCTTAATAGGCTTACAATTTTTTGATCCCTTCCGTATCTTTGTACTTTTCACTGTTTTACCCCTTTGCTACTGTCTTTAAAAAAAAAAAAAAAAAAAAATCTGTCTTCCCAGTCTAGTCTTCTAGATGAGGAGATCTTCTCTCTACCAGCAATACCTTTCTATTCCATACTGGTGTTACCTTTGCAGCTTGATAAAAATTGCAGGTCTACAGGGATGGAGGACTGAGGAACCTCCATTCATACTCGTGTTGACTGAGGGCGCTGCTGTGGTTTGACCCTGGCCAGCAGCTTGGCCCCACACAGCTGTTCACTCACATCCCTCAGTGGGATGGGGGAGACAGTCAGGAGGGTAAAAGTGAGAAAACCCGTGGGTTAAGATAAAGATCGTTTAATAGGTGCAAGCAAATCAAATCAACAAACCTACTTCCTTCCCATCAGCAGGCAGATGTTCAGCCATCTCCAGGAAAGCAGGGCTCCAGCACGTGTAACGGTGACTTGGGAAGACAAATGCCATCACTCTGAACGTCTGCCCCTTCCTTCTTCTTCCCCCAGCTTTATATGCTGAGCATGACATCATATGGTTTGGAATATCCCTGTGGGCAGTTGGGCTCAGCTGTCCCGGCTGTGTCCCCTCCCAACTCCTTGTGCACCCCCAGCCTACTCGCTGGTGGGGTGGTGTGAGGAGCAGCAAAGGCCTTGGCTCTGTGTAAGCACTGCTCAGCAGTAACAAAAACATCTCTGTGTTATCAACACTGTTTTCAGCACAAATCCAAAACACAGCAGCATGCAAGCTACTACAAAGAAATTTAACTCTATCCCATCCAAAACCGCTATAAGTACCGCTGTGCTACCTCTAATTTCTGTATAATGTATTAGAGGCTTTATGGCTTATCTACAGCCTTTACTCTATACATATATTTTTCTTTCTTTAATAGCACATACCCTTCAAAATTTGTATTTCAGTCACTTCTGCTGAGTTTCTATAGTGGTCTATATAAACAGAAGGAGAAAAAGAAGTGAGGCTGCAGACTAAGCATCCAGATAACATGGACAAAGGCAAGATATTCAAGGTCACTTCTCTGCAAAGGTTCTTTGGTCTCTTCCACTGGCTTCTGCTAAAGTTTCTGGGACCTTGACTCAGGTACTCCAGGGCTAGCCTTTTGTATTGCAGACAGTATTAATATTTCTTCTTCTCACTCAAGAGGGATTTTTAAGACATTCAGCCAAAGAATCTGTCCAAAACTCAGGGATTTTTTTGAGGTAGTATGACAAGTAACAACAATACTGAGGTGACCAAATAGCACTAGTGATCCATACCAAATTTGCAGCTTCTATTTCTGTTACTTAAAATTTGCCAGTATTTTGCATCTCTCTTGTTAGATACAGTTTTATCGTCTGTTTATCTGATTAATACATTCTTTATATGTGAACCAGGCACTAAGACTTCAGTCCTTTATAGTCCCATGTGATCAACTCATGCTGTGTATCTTAAATTCTTTATTTTCATAGCTGGTCTGCACATTCTCAATATCATGTATGTAGTGTGTGCACTTCATTAATGCTTTGGATGTACACATCTTGCTTGTTTAGTCAGTTACCCAATTGCTTATCAATCCTAAGTGCAAGTACCCCAACACATCAATTGCATAGCCACAATAATTAGACTTCCTGTTTTTCATATTTTTTCAGTGTTGTTTTAGCTTGCACTGAGATAAAAGCAATTGCAAAGCAGTTAGCTCACCAAAGACAAAAGAACAAGGGTATATTGATCCCAGAACTTTGCAAACTAATTGCAGATCTGGTATAAACTAACTATAAAAGGATGAAATTGAGACCTTAATTGACCATGAATAAATTTAATCTGAAAACAAGTAGGTGATATGCAATCATGAATGATGTGAAATTGCAGTATAGCTTTTTCATAGGTGTGGACAGACCAAGAAAGAGAATTAGCTTTAAAATGGATCTTCATAAATGTAGTTAATAGGATTGTGCAATGTAACTGCCCATGATGGCAGAAGGTGAATTGACTCTGGAGGTGTCTCTCAGCCCTATATTTTTATATAGATTCTGAAAAGATGAAACTCAATTCAATATATGCATATGATCACAAAAGAGGATGTAGTTTTTAATCTGTCATGTTAACATTGGATGTCTCATAACATAGATATTAAGTCTTCAGAGCTTGAAGTGCACATAAGGTCCCTGCGAAAATGAGACTTGTATCTCTCTTGAGTTTTCTATGAGCACAATTCCAAGCAGATACCATAGCTTACTGCCTTGATAAAAATGTTCCAAGTTATCCACACCATAATGGTCATATACCCATACTTATTTTGATGAGAAAGTTACAACAGATTGTTGTAAAAATATCAATAAAACCAAAAAATACCAATAAGGAAAAAAATTAGGTCTCTATTTTGTACTTACTTTTATGCTGTTTCTAAACCCAAGGTGGAAATTCTGCTACTTCCTTCCATATATTTTTTATTGACATTCTTAACACACCATTTAAAAGATAACCCATCCTTTAAAAACCTGTTCTCAGGAATTGGCAATTTTACAAAATGTTGGTGGGATTAACCAGCAACAAGCTATGGCAGTATGGCCAAAAATTTCGTATAGACCCAGCTTCCTAAAGGTCAGTCCTGAAATCCAGACTAATATGCACTTATGGTTATCAGGACCAGATACATCATAACTATTTTTTTAATTATGATTTTTGTGTTCCTTTGTAGCTCAAAAATTAAATACCATCCTAGTCTTGGGTCATCAGTCTGTGTGGCCTGTTTGAATATGCACAGAGATAACATTGAAAAATCTCACAATCTATTGCTATATATGTAATAAAACTTTAATGTCATAAATTGAGGGGATTTTACTGCTTAATTCCTAGACCATGCTAGCTGTATCAGTTTTCAGGCTTCCAACATTTCTAGTTTTATGATTTCCAATTTCATGAAATATAAGCAGTGATAATGAAGACATGAACTGTTAGTTATATCTTCCTTCTGACATGAACACCGTGAAGATTTCACAAGTGATAAAGATACTCCGCCATATAGTAGTTCATCCCGTTTCCACAGCGATTGCTGCGCTTTCCTATCATGAAGCAATAGTGACACCCAGTGTTAAAAATCCCTGCATTGACCCTGCACCCTGCACTTCCCTGTGCTTCTCACCATTCAACCATTTAAAATTTGTTCAGCTCTTGCACGCTATCAGAAAAATAACAGTCTATCATCTTGAAAAAGAGTCTAAAGCCTCCCTGGATATATGTATGTTTGCTAAAGCTTATGCATCATACTTACACTATTGTCCTTTTGAGATCTTGATCAGATGATTGAATTTGTTTCACAGTTCAGAAATTGTAGTGGCTGGTGTTCTGAGAGAAATTGGTTTCAACTTCAGATGGAAAAGAGAAAGCAATGGAAAGAATTTAGCACTGTACAGCTGCCTACAAATTGCAAATCCCTGGGGAACTTTGAAGACCTACTTGATTGAAAGAGCTAGATGACTGGACAAAAATACATATGTTTAAGTAATAGAGACAATTGAAAAGAATGATGTTAATTAGGATGTGGATAAAGGTTACATGTGGCCACAGCTCGTGAGTCCTTGTCCTGTCCTGCCTGCCCAATGGGGAACCCCTGTGGTCCCTGGTGCCCTGGCTTCCATGGCACCCTGACATCATCATTGGCTTGTAACTTGCCTACTTATGATGTTCAAAAATTTTATTACATGGGGCACTTCAGAAATACTGTGATTTCTGATATGCATTATGTCTGCTACCTCTTTTTTGACAGTGGCCCAGCTGTACAAAATATTCCATTCTGAGATATGAAAGGAACAATCTACTAGGAGGCGAAATAAACATACCAAACATATTTATGGTAAACATAGTTGTTGTGGTTTAACACCAGCCAGTAACTAAGCACCACAAAGCTGCTCACTCACTGCCCCCTGCCCCCCCTCCCAGTGGGATGGGGGAAGAATTGGAAGGGTAAAAGTGAGAAACAAACTTGTGGGTTGAGATAACAGCAGTTTAATAATTAAAAAGAAATACTAATACTAAGAATTAAAAGATTAAAAAATAAGAAAGAAAGAGGAAAATAAAACCCAAGAAAGACAAGTGATGACCACCAACCAACAGATGCACAGCCAGTCCCCAAGCCGCAGTTCCCCCGGCCAACCTCCCGCCCCAGTTTTACTGCTGAGCGTGACAACATATGGTATGGGATATCCCTGTGGGCAGTTGGGGTCAGCTGTCCAGGCTGTGTCCCCTCCCAACTCCTTGTGCACCCCCAGCCTCCTCGCTGGTGGCGTGGTGTGAGGAGCAGAGAAGGCCTTGGCTCTGTGTAAGCACTGCTCAGCAGTAACAAAAACATCTCTGTGTTATCAACACTGTTTTCAGCACAAATCCAAAACACAGCCCCATACCAGCTCCTATGAAGAAATATAACTCTATCCTAGCCCATCAGTACAACAGTGAAACAAATAGGATTTTGCACACAACTACATAAGAGAACACTGATAGGTAAAAAAATTATCTGCTGACACTCCAGACCTTACAAGGGGTCATTCAGCTGTCTAAACACGGGATGTCATATAGCAGCTGGTGCTCCCACAGGCTGTAGCCTGTCTCCATCACATACCCCAGCCCTTTGCTCAGTCACCTGGCACAACTAAGAAAGTGCTACAATTATTTCTAGGCAGTTGAATCCCACCGTCTGAGACTGTATCCAGGTGACCTTTTCAAAGGATTTATCAGATGACCAAAATCCATGATTCTATGTGTTAATGGCAGAATTGGCTAAATCCTGATCCTGACAGAGTAGTGAGATGAATTCTGTGAATTAAAATATCAATATAACAGATGGGCAGAGGAGGCAGAAAAACCAAGCAGCAGCAAGTAGAAATAAGAAATACTTATTACTTGAAAAATTTGGCAAGAGAGGTTGAAATCATTAGGAGAAATCCCTGGTTTTCAAGGCTTAAAAAAGTGAGATGATGATAATGTGTTACTGTCACAATCAAAAGCCATTCTACCAGTTGAATTGCTGATGGTTTTCAATCTGACATCTTCTAGAGCAAAAAATTATGAGCATATACAATTTATAAACGTTAACATTTCCAAAGAGATTTCTCTAAAGAATCATTCTGAGGGATACAGAAAACTGAAAGACATTAAAAACAAGAATTGGCCTTTTCACAGATAAAGAGAAGAAATTTGTCTTAATGTGACACTATAGAAATGAAACATTAACTATAAAATCGTAGGGTTTGGGACTTTTTTTTTTAACTGGAAAAAAGAAGTAATTGGTAATTCTTACGGGTTTTTTTTTCTGACTGTTCTGCCATCGTTTGTCACCATGTCACAAATCTTTGTGCTATCTGTAATTTTATTGACAATGAATTTATGTTTTACCCCTGTTGTGGATTGACCCCAGCCAGCAATCATTCTTAACTAGTGTAATAAGTATTTTAGGCAGTACTTTTAAAACTAGTGTTTCTTTTACTAGCTGAAGTAACTTGGAAAATTTTAAGTCTAATGCACTGATGGAATTTATATCAGATTAATTGAACAACTAGTGATCCTTGATGGGATAATCTGTGCCTTTTTTTAATATTGCCATACCCTCAATGTTCTTTCAATCTTCTACAAGTTCTCCTTGTTCTGTCTGGCCTTCAGGCAGAGGGCTTGGGGGATGGAAAAGCTTTTAAGAAAACCAAAAATGTCCCTCCCGCAACGTCTCCTATTCGAAGTCCTCAGAAGGCCGGTGAGTAAGAAAACCATCCTTGGTGATTAATAGTATCAGAAGTTGTTAGTCATCTTCAGCTGAGACGAACATACTATATTTACTTTGAATTTTCAAATAGATTATTCACACACTGAGTAATTAGTATATATATTCAAGCATGCACCTGGAGATACTTACTTTGCCTGTTCAAATACAGTGTCCAGTTAATCACATACTTTTCATGCATTTTACCTGATATATTTATACCATGATGCATTTTTAAAGAGAATTCGAACATATCATCATGCAAACATTCTTTTATGCACCCATAATGAAATTTTCTAATTTTCTGTGCTTGATCTACACTTAAGTTTGGCAGCACGGCCACATCAACTGCAAGAAGGGAGGTGAAGTGGGAGGGTGGGGAATGCTCTTTCCTTACTTATAACCAGAAAATATTTAACTAGGGTAGCAGAAAGGATTAATTGGTATAGCTCTACTACAAATGGAGCATAAACAGACAACAACTTTCACAGATAAGTTTAAATTTGCAGTGTATACAAACAAGCTATGAACACAGTCTCAGTTGCTAAACAGCATTCACAACTGAGATAACACAAAATCATACAATCATAGAAACATTTTGGTTGGAAAAGACTCTTAAGATCATCAAGTCCAACCATTAATCCAACACTACCAAGTTTACCACTAAACCATGACCCTAAGCGCAACGTCTACATGTATGTTAAGTAGTGCATTGGGTTTGCGTGGCAAGTTTTGGTAGCGGGGGGCTACAGGAGTGGCTTCTGTGAGAAGCTGCTAGAAGCTTCCCCTGTGTCTGATAGAGCCAATGCCAGCCGGCTCCAAGACAGACCCGCTGCTGGCCAAGGCTGAGCCCATCAGCCACAGCAGTAGCACCTTTGGAGTAACAAAGTTAAGAAGGGGGAAAAACCAAAAAACATCAAGAGCAATAGCAGCTGTGAGAGAGCAGTGAGAAGATGTGAGATAAAGAGCCCTGCAGACACCAAGGTCAGTGCAGAAGGAGGGGCAGGAGGTGCTCCAGGCGCCGGAGCAGAGATCCCCCTGCAGCCCCTGGAGAAGACCATGGTGAAGCAGGCTGTGCCCCTGCAAGACCATGGAGGTTGATGGTGGAGCAGATATTCACCTGCAGCCTGCGGAGGACCCCATGCTGGAGCAGGTGGAGGTATGCAAAGGAGGCTGTGACCTTGTGGGAAGCCCACGCTGGAGCAGGCTCCTGGCAGGATCTGTGGCATCGTGGAGAGACGAGCCCAGGCAGGAGCAGGTTTGCTGGCAGGACTTGTGACCCCGTGGGGGACCCACGCCGGAGCAGTCTGGTCCTGAAGGTCTGCACCCTGTGGGAGGGACCCACGCTGGAGCAGTTGGTTAAGAACTGCAGCCCATAGGAAGGACTCACATTGGAGAAGTTGGTGGAGGACTGTTTCCCGTGGGAAGGACCCCACGCTGGAGCAGGGGCAGAGTATGAGGAGTCCTTCCCCTGAGGAGGAAGGAGCGGCAGAGACAACATGTGATGAACTGACCACAACCCTCATTCCCCGTCCCCCTGTGCTGACAGGGGGGAGGAAGAAGAGAAATGGGGAGTGAAATTGAGCCCGAGAAGAAGGGAGGGGTGGGGGGAGGTGTTTTTCAGATTTGGGTTTATTTCTCATTATTTGATTCTGATTTGATAACAATACATTAAATTAATTTTCCCAAGTTGAGCCTGTTTTGCCTGTGACAGTAATTGGTAAGTGATTTCTCCCTGTCCTTATCTTGACCCAGGAGCCTTTTGTTATATTTCCTCTCCCCTGCCCAGCTGAGGAGGGCAGTGATAGAGCGGCTTTGGGGGGCACCTGGCCTCCAGCCAGGGACTCTGGGGAGAGCTTATTGCAGCCTTCCAGTATCTAAAAGGGGCCTACAGGAAAGCTGGAGAGGGACTGTTTATCAGGAAATGTAGTGATAGGACAAGAGTTAATATTTTTAAACTAAAAGAGGGTAGATTTGGATTAGACATAAGGGAAACAATCTTTGCTGAGAGGGTGGTGAGGCACTGGAACAGGTTGTCCAGAGAGGTTGTGGATGCCCAATCCCTGGAAGTGTTCAAGACCAGGTTGGATGGGGCTTTGGGCAACGTGGCCTATTGGAGGGTGTCCCTGCCCATGGCAGGGGGGTTGGAGCTAGATAATCTTTAAGGTCCCTTCCAACTCTAACCAGTCTATGATTCTATGAAATACCTCCAGGGATGGTGACTCAACCACTTCCCTGGGCAGCCTGTTCCAATAATTGGTAAACCTTTTGGTGAAGAAATTTTTCCTAATATCCAATCTAAACACCCCCTCGCCCAGCACAACTTGAGGCCATTTCCTTTTGTCCTATCACTTGTTACTTGGGAGAAGAGACCAACATCCACCTTGCTACAACCTCCTTCATTGAGAGGAGCAGTACTCTCCTTATTGAGAGCAATAAGGTCTTCCTTCAGCCTGCTTTTCTCCAGGCTAAACAAACCAAGTTCCCTCACTCACTTCTCATAAGACCTGCTCTTTCGACTCTTCACCAGCTTTGTTGCCCTTCTTTGGACACACTCCAGCACCTCAATGTCTTTCTTGTAGTGAGGGGCCCAAAACTGAACACAGTACTTGAGGTGCGGCCTCCCCAGTGCTGAGTACAGGGGATGACCACTTCCCTAGTCCTGCTGGCCACACTATTTCTGATACAAGCCAGGATGCTGTTGGCCTTCTTGGCCATCTGGGCACACTGCTGGCAGATGAGGCCCTCTATAAACAGATAAGAGCAGCCTCACATTCACAAGCTCTGGTCCTCATGGGGGACTTCAGGCACCCCAATATCTGTTGGGGGGACAACACAGCAGGGCATAAGCAATCCAGGAGGTTCCTGCAATGCATCGATGATAACTTCTTTCTGCAAGTGATAGAAGAGCCAACGAGGAGAGGTGCCATACTGGACCTTGTTCTCACCAACAAGGAAGGCTGGTGGTGAATGTGAAGCTCAAGGGCAGCCTTGGCTGCGGGGACCATGAAATGGTGAGTTCAAGATCCCTACGGCAGTGAGGGGGATGCACAGCAAACTCAGTACCCTGGACTTCAGGAGAGCAGACTTTGGCCTGTTTGTGGACCTGCTTGGTAGAGTACCATGGGACAAAGCACTGGAGGGAAGAGGAGCCTATGAAAGCTGGTTAGTATTCAAGAATCACCTCCTCCAAGCTCAGAAAGTCAGGCAAAAATGCTGGGAGGCCTGGCATGAACAAAGAGCTCCTGGGCAAACTCGAATGCAACATGGAAGCCTACAGAGGGTGGAAGCAAGGGCAAGTAGCCTGGGAGGAATACAGAGAAATTGTCCAAGCAGCCAGGGATCAGGTTAGGAAAGCCAAAGCCCTGATAGAATTACATCTGGCCAGGGACATCACAGGCAACACGAAAGGCTTTTATAGGTATATCAGCGATAAAAGGAGGATGAGGGAAAATGTGGGCCCTCTCCGGAATGAAACAGGAGACCTGGTTACCCAGGATACGGAGAAGGCTGAGGTACTCAATGACTTTTTTGCCTCAGTCTTCACCAGCAAGTGCTTGAGCCACATTGCCCAGGTCACAGTATGCAAAGGCAGGGATTGGGATAATGAAGAATCGCCCACTGTAGGAGAAGATCAGATTCGAGAATATCTAAGGAACCTGAAGGTGCACAAGTCCATGAGACCTGATGAGATGCATCTGCAGGTCCTGAGGAAACTGCTGGATGAAGTTGCTAAGCCACTCTCCATCATATTTGAGAAGTTGTGTCAGTCCAGTGAAGTTCCTACTGACTGGAAAAGGGGAAACATTATCCCAATTTTTTAAAAGTGAAAAAAGGAAGCCACAAGGAACCGCAGGCCAATCAGTCTCACCTCTGTACCCAGCAAGATCATGAAGCAGATCCTCCTGGAAAATATGCTCAGGTACATGGAAAATAAGGAAGTGATTTGTGACAGCCAACATGGCATCATTAAGGGGACATTGTGGTAGATCGTGACCTTCTATGACGGAGTTGTTGGTGGGTAAGGGAAGAACAACTGACGTCATCCACCTGGAATTGTGTAAAGCATTTGACACTGTCCTGCACAACATCCCGGTCTCTAAATTGGAGAGACATGGATTTGACAGATGGATCACTTGGTGGATAAGGAATTGGCTGGATGGTCACAAATGAGTTGCAGTCAATGGCTCAATGTCCAAGTGGAGACCGGTGACGAGTGGTGTTCCTCAGGGGTCGGTATTGGGGCCGGCAATGTTTAACATCTTTGTCGTCGACATGGACAGTGGGATTGAGTACACCCTCAGCAAGTTTGCCAATGACGCCAAGCTGCGTGGCACAGTTGACATGCTGGAGGGAAGGGATGCCATCCAGAGAAACCCTTTACAGGCTTGAGAAGTGGGCCTGTGCAAACCTCATGAAGTTCAACAAGGCCAAGTACGAGGTCGTGCACATGGGTCGAGGCAATCCCAACCACAACTACAGGCTGGATGGAGAATGGATTGAGAGCAGCCCTGAGGAGAAGGACTTGGGGGTGTTGGTGGACAAGAAGCTCAACATGACCCAGCAAGGTACGCATGCAGCCCAGAAAGCCAACCATATTTTGGGCTGCATCAAAAGAGGAGTGACCAGTAGGTCAAAGGAGCTGATTCTGCCCCTCTATTCTGCTCTCATGAGACCTCACCTGGAGTACTGTGTCCAGCTCTGGGGGCCCCAGTACAAAAAAGACATGGACCTGTTGGAGCAGATCCAGAGGAGTGCCTCAAAAAAGATCAGAGGGCTGGAGCACCTCTCCTGTGAAGACAGGCTGAGAGAGTTGGGGTTGTTCAGCCTGGAGAAGAGAAGGCTCTGGACAGACCTTATTGCAGCCTTCCAGTACCTGAAGGGTGTCTACAAGAAATCGAGAGCGAGACTGTTTACAAGGGCATGCAGTGATAGGGCAAGGGGTAATGGGTTTAATATGAAGGAGGGTAGATTTAGATTAGATATAAGGAAGAAATTCTTCACTATGAGGGTGGCAAGGCACTGGAAGAGGTTGCCCAGAAAACCTGTGGATGCCTCATTGCTGGAAGTGTTCAAGGCCAAGTTGCAAGGGGCTTTGAGCAATCTCATCTAGTGGAAAGTCTCTGTGTCCATGGCAAGGGGTTGGACCTAGATGATCTTTAATGTCTCTTTCAACTCAAACCATTCTATGATTCTATCACATTCAGTCAGCTTTGAGGAACATCTCCTGGTCTTTTTCTGTCGGGCAGCTTTCCAGCCGTTCTTCCCCACACCTGTAGCATTGCATGGGGTTGTTGTAACTGAGGTTCAGGAGCCAGCACTGAGTCTTGCTGAATCTCATACAGTTTGCCTTGGCCTATCAATCCAGCCTGTCCAGATCCCTCTGTAGAGCCTTCCTACCCTCAAGCAGATCCACACTCCCACCCAACTTGGTGTTTGCAAATTCACTGAGGGTGCACTCAATCCCCTTGTCTAGATCATTGATAAAGATATTAAAGACAACTTGCCCCAGTACTGAGCCCTGGGAAACACCACTTGTGACCAGCCACCAAGTGGATTTAAATCCATTCACCACCACTGTGGGCACGGCCATCCAGCCAGTACACCCATCCAAGTCATGAGCAGCCAGTTTCTCCAGGAGAATGTTGTGGGAAATGGTGTCAAAGGTTTTACTGAAGTCCAGGGAGGCAATATCCACAGCCTTTGCCTCATCCCTTAAGCAGGTCACCTTGTCATAGAAGGAGATCAGGTTAGTCAAGCAGGACCTGCCTTTCATAAACCCGTGCTGACTTGACCTGATCACCTAGTTGTCCTGTACAGGACATATGATGGCACTCAGGATGATCTCCTCCATAACCTTCCCTGGCATGAAGGTCAGACTGACAGGCCTGTAGTTTCCCAGATCCTGCTTCCGGCCCTTCTGTAGATGGGCATCACATTGGCTAACCTCCAGTCGACTGGGACCTCCCCAATTAGCCAGGACTGCTAATAAATGATGGAACATGCCTTGGTGAGCACTTCTGCCAGCTCTCTCCGTACCCTTGAGTGGATCCCACCTGGCCCCACAGACCTGTGTGTGTCTAAGTGGTGTAGCAGGTCGCTGACCATTTCCCCTTGGATTATGGGGGCTTCATTCTGCTCCCTGACCATCCGTGTCTTCCCGCTTAGGGGGCTGGATACCCAGGGAACAACTGGTCTTACTGGTAAAGACTGAGGCAAAGAAGGCATGAAGTACCTCAGCCTTTTCCTCATCCTTCGTCACTATGTTTCCCCCCACATCCAACAAAGGATGGAGATTCTCCGTAGCCCACCTTCTGGTGCCAATGTATTTATAGAAACATTTTTTATTGTCTTTAACTGCAGTAGTTAGGTTAAATTCTAGTTGGGCTTTGGCCCTTCTAATTTTCTCCCTGCATAACCTCATGACATCCTTGCAGTCCTCTTGTGTTGGTTGCCCCTTCTTCCAAAGGTCATAAACTCTCTCTTCCCCCCCCCCCCCGCCCCCCCCGAGTTCCAGCCAAAGCTCTCTGTTCAGCCAGGCCGGTCTTCTTCCCTCCTGGCCTGTTTTTGGAACATGGGGATGGCCTGCTCCTGCACCTTTAAGATTTCCTTTCTGAAGAATGGCCAGCCTTCCTAGACTCTGCTGCCCTTCAGGACTGCCTCCCAAGGGACTCTGTCAACCAAGCCCCTAAGCAGGCCAAAGTCTGCCCTCTGGAAGTCCAAGGTAGCAGTTCTGCTGACTACTGTCCTTACTTCACTGAGAATTGAAAAGTCTATCATTTCAAGATCATTGTGCCCATGACGGCCTCCAACCATCACATCACCCAGAAGTCCTTCTCTGTTCACAAAAATAAAAAGTTGAGCTAAGATTATCTTTCTCTAAACATTATTGTCTCAGTTTCTCACTCCTGCTCAGTGGACAATCAAAACTCATTTCTTGTATCTCATGCTGGAGCAGACAAATCACATGTGCTACACTGAATCAGCAAAAGTCATTCTGCAGATATTTATGGTTCTAATATCTGCCAATAAAACTGCCCGTGGAACAGCTCTGCTGTCATCTTTAGGGCCAAAATCTTGTTACCAGCTAAGTGACAAAGCAATAAAGGAATGAGTAGCATATGAAAACTGACCCTTTATCGTCTTAGTTTTCTTTCTTTCATTCTGCAATCTTTATAGCAACAAAAAACCCCTCAGGAGCAGTGTCCCAAAGACCAAATTCAAGGAATAAGCTTTAGTTATGTGGTGGGTTGACCCTGGCTGGGGGCCAGGTGCCCACCAGAGCCGCTCTATCACTGCCCTCCTTCACTAGACAGGGGAGAAAAAGTACAACAAAAAGCTTGTGGGTCGAGATAAGGACAGGGAGAGATCACTCACTAATTATCGTCACGAGCAAAACAGACTGAACTTAGAGAGGAAATTCATCTAATTTATTACTAAACAAAACAGCATAGAGCAATGAGAAAATAACATCAAGTCTTAAAACACCTCCCCCCACCCCTCCCATCTTCCCGGGCTCAACGTCACGCCCAGCTTCAACCTCCACCCCCCTCAGCGGCACAGGGGGATGGAGAATGGGGGATACGGTCAGTTCATCACATGTTGTTTCTGCTGCTTCTTCATTCTCAGGGGGAGGACTCCTCTCATCGTTCCCCTGCTCCAGCATGGAGTCCCTCTCACGGGAGACAGTCCTTCACGAACTTCTCCAACGTGAGTCTCCTCCACGGGGTGCAGATCTACAGGAGCAGACTGCTCCAGCGTGGGTCCCCCACGGGGTCACAAGTCCTGCCAGCAAACCTGCTCTGGCGTGGGCTCCTCTCTCCACGGGTCCACAGGTCCGGCCAGGAGCTTGCTCCAGCGTGGGCTTCCCACAGGGTTACAGTCTCCTTCAGGTGCCTCCACCTGCTCCAGCGTGGGGTCCTCCATGGGCTGCAGGTGGAATCTCTACACCCCCTCATCCTTCCTCCATGGGCTGCAGGGGGACAGCCTGCTTCACCATGGTCTTCACCACAGGCTGCAGGGGGATCTCTGCTCTGGCGCCTGGAGCACCTCCTGCCCCTCCTTCTGCACTGACCTTGGTGTCTGCAGAGTTTCATACATCTTCTCACTCTTCTGTCTGGCTGCAAAATCTAACTGTTTTTTTCCTTCTTAAATATGTTATCACAGAGGCGCTGATGGGCTTGGCCTTGGCCAGCAGCAGGTCCGTCTTGTAGCTGGCTGGCATTGGCTCTATCAGTCACACGGGAAGCTTCTAGCAGCTTCTCACAGAAGCAACCCCTGTAGACCCCCCCCCCCCCCCAAAACCTTGCCATGCAACACCAGTTATCAGGAGAAAAACAACAAGAATTAGGTAGGAAAATTATCTGATGTGAAATTGCTTAGGAAAGGCGAGATGAGATGTGTCCTTGTCTACGTTCTGTACAAGTCAACTTATTTCAAAAGAAGATAGCAGAGACGGATTGTGTCAAGGTAAATATTAGATGAATGGGAAGAATTCCATATATGAGATATATGTGTATGCATGCTGTGTATATATCTCAAAATAATGGGGTGATATATATATCAGACTATCAGACATGAAAGTGACACACAGAATTTCAGGCATCCTCGCCAGCAGTTCTGCAGGAACTACTAGTATGTGATCATATAAGTAAAGACCATGTTCACAATGACTATTTGGAAGCTGCACAGTCAGATTTAAAGATTAAATTTATTTTGAATATTTAACATTGCAAGCATTTATTCTGAATGCCGTTCTGTTTGAAGGCTTGACTTTGACTTTCATCTTCTTTTAATGTTGTCTGTTTGTCCTTGTTGAAATATATTTTTGAAATCTGAGGGAGGAGAAGATCTTGTCAATTTTTTGCCAAAATTTGCTGCAGTTTATATTGATGGAACTCAGTGAGTTATAAATTCAGGTAAAATATTCTATTACTCTACTTTTATCCAAAGGTATGTTTAGTATTTTTCTCATAGCAAACATATTTTTACTGAGCTGTTGAAGACTAATAATACAGGTAACAAACAAAAATAATAGCATCATGGGTATTTGTCGTGGTTTTACCCCAGCTGGCAGCTGAGCACCACGCAGCCGCTCGTTCACTCCCCCCCCATTGGGATGGGGAAGAGAATTGGAAGAGTTAAAGTGAGAAAACTCGTGGGTTGAGATAAAGACAGTTTAATAGGTAAAGCAAAAGCCGCACGCACATGCAAAGCAAAGCAAGGAATTCATTCACCACTTCCCATGGGCAGGCAGGTGGTCAGCCATCTCCAGGAAAGCAGGGCTCCGTCACGCATAACGGTTACTTGGGAAGACAAACGCCATCGCTCCGAACGCCGCCGCCCCCCCCCCCCCTTCCCCCAAGCTCCTTATAAACTGAGCATGACGTCATATGGTATGGAATATCCCTTTGGTCAGTTTGGGTCACCTGTCCTGTCTGTGTCTCCTCCCAACTTCTTGTCCACCCCCAGCCATCCCGCTGGCAGGGCAGTGCAAGAAGCAGAAAAGACCTTGGCCCCGTGTAAGCACTGCTCAACAATAGGTCCATAGAACAAAAACATCTCTATATTATCAATGCTGTCTCCAGCACAAATCCAAAACATATCCCCACACTAGCTACTATGAAGAAAATCATTCCTCTCAGCTGAAACCAGGACAGTATTTTAATCCTAATATAACTTATTCCTGGGCAAAAGATCTGGGTTACAGTATATAATACTGTCCATTCTTCTGCTGCCCTTTATTATTTAATAGTGGTACTGCACCATATATACCCTAGCTATAATTTGCCTTCTCCCTTCCCAAATACCTTTTACTAAAGACAAAATTCCACATGTATTTAAACCTATATATCTAAGTCAATTTACATCAATAATTTAGAACCGAATGCTGAAACATGCAAATGAATTTTGCTAGGCATTGAGAGGAGTTTTAATTAAAGCATTACAGCTGATATTTGCAAAGATTTATACACACCGGCCACCTGCAGTGAGGTACAACACATTGCAGTTAGAGGCGAGCATCCTCAGGAGCAGGGCATACAGGGACAGAGACCCCATATGGGCTCTGTGTCTGGCCAAACAATTATTTAAACCAGCAGAAAAACAGGTATTTGCTGGAGCACACTGGTGGGAAGGCAGTGTTGATGAGGAATGCTTTTGGTGGTGTCAAAGCTTGTGTTACCCTGCAACTGCAAAAACCCAGCTGCAGTCCTGCACAGCTGTGTACAATCTGACACCAGCGGACAGCAGCCTCTCCCCTTTCCCTACAAATTGTGACCAAAAAATTTTATTTCAAGTACTTAAAAATACGCATACATTATATACGTTTTATATATAGAATAATATACATTTATTATATGCTCACATACTGGCTCTACTGTATACATCTGTATTTATACACAGTGTACTGGAGTAATGCACATACACTGTATATACACATAGTGGATATATATACCAACACGGAGGGTGGGTGTGTCTGGGGTGCGCGTGTGTACGCTGCGGGTGGGAGCGGCGGCCTGCGCCGGCCGGGGAGCCGTTACCGGCGCTTCCGCAGCTCCCTGCCAGACCGCTGCCAGAGGAGGCCGCCGGAGCCGGCTCTGCCGCTGAGGCCTCGCAAGGCTGCTCCCCGCCACCATCGCCTTCCAACCCGGCCGCTGGCGGCAGCACCGCCCGGCGGCGGCAGGCCGCGGAGCACCGCCCCCTCGCCTCCCCCAGGGAAGGTCAAGGCGGCGGTAGCGGAAGCTTCTCCCTCCTGGCGCCGCGGCCCGGAACCAGCCCCGCCGCCGCCGCAGCCTCCTGTCTTGTCCTGTCCGAGCCTGGCCTCGGCACCTGCCGAACCGGCCAGCAGCATGACAGCGCCCGCCGCCGCCTCCCGCAGGTGACACCCCGCGGGCCCTTCCGCCTCTGCCGCCTCCTATATGGGCCACCTGCTCTCGAAGGAGGCAAGCAGCCTGAGCCGGGACCGCCGCTGCCGCCGGGGCAGGAAGGTGCCACCGCGCAGCCGGAGCTGCTTCCTGCGCGGGCCCTGCATGCTCTGCTTCATCGTGCACAGCGCCAGCCCGCCCGCCCCGGAGCAGCCCCTGTCCGCCGAGGATCCCCTGCTGCCGCCGCCGCCCTACGCGGCCCTCACCACCGCGGAGCAGCGCGCCGCCCGCCACCTCCTCCGCCTGCCGCCCGCCGCCTGGGAGCCGCGGGGCCGCTGCCAGCGCCTCCTCCTCTCGGGCCTGCTGCCCTCGCCGGTGCGGGGCCTCCTGGGGCCGGCCAGGCCGTCCGGCGAGGTCGCCTCCGAGATGGTGTGTAAGCGCAAGGGGGCCGGCTTGCCCGCTTGCCCGCCCTGCAAGCAGCCGCGCTGCGCGGCCGCCGCCGCGGCAGAGCCCGAGGCTGCCGCTTGCCACTGCCCGGGAGAGGCGCAGCTCTGCGCCCTGCCAGCCGCTGACGGCTGCGCGGCGGGCGGTGGGGGCGCGCCGGCCCGGGACGCCGCAGGGGACAGCGGCAGCGGCGGGCAGCCCTCCTCGTCGTCGCCGCCCCCCGTGCCGGAGGAGGAGGGGAAGAAACAGGAGAGTGGCGGCGAGGCGGGATTCGAGGAGCCGCTGGAGCACCCCGGTGACTGCTGCCGAGAGCCGCTGCTGCCGCCGGCCCCGGACATTAATCAGCTGCCGCCCTCTATCCTTCTTAAGGTGGGTCGGGTCGGGACGGGAGGACGAGCGGGCCCACTCCTTCCCCGCGGGGAGGGGTTAGTGCACGGAGACCTGGGACTGGGGCTGCCCCCAGGGAGGCCGCGGGGTGCCGGTGTCCCTGGAGGGGCTCGGTGACGTGTGGAAGCCGGAGACGGTGGGGCCGAGGCGGCCAGCCTTGCCGTCAGTGGCCTCGCCACCTCCGGCCCGGCCCGCTCACCTCCCGCACCGCCACCTGCGGCGGCTGCCGGGCCTGGAGGGGAGCGGGGCGGCCCCCGGGAAGTGCGGAGCCCCAGCCCCGCGGGCACGCCAGCAGCCGACTTCGCTCACCTGGCGTTTGGGAGATAAATAGGTGTGTGTTTTTGTTCGGGTGTTCTTTTTCTCTTTGTTTGATTTGTCGTTGTAAACGGCTTTGTGAGTCTCTGACTGGAGGTGAAGACAGAAAAAACTGCTCCAGAAGCTGTCCCGTAAATTTTTTGACTTGTACCTATTGCCTTCATAAGGTGTCCTTCACAGGTACCTTCTTAGGTTGCTGATCGAGTACTCAGCAAGGGGGACAGTCAGTATTTGTACTTCTCTTGAATTACCTGCTTTCATAACCTCTTTGTACCTTCAAAGAACAGTCTCTCTTTCTTTCCTGTCCCCTTTGCTGTCTTTTGGTTCCTTTTAATAGTGTTCTCTTTTGACAACAACTTCTCATTTTCAGGCAGTTTTGTTGATTTCCTCAGTATGCTGACTTTCTTCAGCTAAATCTTGCTAAAAAGATGAGTCTGGCTGGAACTGAAGCTTGTAATGTTTTCACTAGTTTGATGCGAGTGTGTCTACATTTTGGGGCACACGGTTTCAATATTACAGCAGTGTAGTCTCTTGTCAGATGGCTAAACTTAAAGTAGGGCATGATAATGGAGGAGTGTGAGACAGATGACTCTTCCTATTCTTTGCATACAGCTATACATTGTGCAACCCCAATGTAGAAAGTACTTCCTTTACTCTTTTATTGTCAAGCAATAACAATCTACTTATCTGTTTGTCTTGCACCTAAAATAATTCTGTAGAGTTGTTGGCTGGTTTGGGTTTTTGGGTTTTTTTTTGTTTGGGTTTTTTGTTAGGTACGTGTGAATGAGTTAGTAAGGGTACAGGTTTCCTAGATGCACTGTTCAAATTCCTTTTTGGCATATACTTAAAACTCATGAACTATAATTTCTGAATTAATATCTGCTGTGATTGTGGAATTGAAACTTTGTCTTATAGTTATTCTAAAAAAATAATCCATTTGCCACTATTATTTGAAGATAACTTATTCTTTGATATCCTGTTGTTTTAGGATTTGAAACCAGACTGACTTGATTAGTATGGCTTGAACACTTTTTCTGATCAGTGATATGAGTACTTTTCTGTGGTTACTTTAGTACTCAGTTTCACTTTTTGAAAAATATTATCCTATAACTGTCATAAACCAATTCTTTTAATAGTGAAGGTATGTTATGCTCATCTCACCTGTGGACTAGTTTAAATGTTTTTTCTGTATGGTTTTCTATTCTATATTGACACAGTACCTCATCTGTATCTATATTTTCAAGGGTTTTTTCTGACATGTTCCCCACCTCCCCCAGTGATTTTGTCTCTTTAGTTTCCCTGTCCAGCTCCTTCTGTGATGTTTTTGAAAAAGCCTGCCCTTAATTCCAGCAGCTGGAACCATCCGACTCACCTGTTGTTTTGGGTTTTTTTCATTATGTCATACACACCCCCATGCCCCACCCACCCCAAGCTGCCCTTCAATCCTTAGCTAGACTTATGGGTTGGGTTTTTTGTTTCATTTTTTTTCTGCTTCCATAGCATCCAATTCTGTTATGGGACTTTTAACTTCACGTTTCTGACCAGGCATCTTAACTGCATTATACAGAAAAGGCCTTAACATGCTGGGTTTTGATACAGATAAAATATTCAAAATATAATCCTTTCTCCAAAGGTGCCATTTTATTATGAGAGGGTGGGAGATAAATATACCCAAAATCTTTACTAAACTTTTCACAGTGGGTAGTGGAGACACAAACCTTAATACAAGGATGAGAGATTCTACCCTCAGAAGTCTCAGGAGCCAGATCCTGGTGGTATGTGTGGGGTTTTTTGGGGTGGGTTTTTTTTTTTACATCTTTTATGGTTTTTTAATGTTTTAGTGATTCATTCCTTTGTGACCTCCTGATGAGTGGTGCTAGTGTGGGAGTGGCTGTCGCCCATGTCTGTACATGGGCTAGAGATAAGCCCAAAGAAACATTGTAGGAACTACTTGGTAATAGCTGGCGGCTTAGAGGTGGCTGCCATGGGCTGCTCCAGTGGAGTTGTGTTGTTAAGTCTCTCTGAAGCGAACGATATGGGGCTGGATGGAAGGGTTTGTCAGACTGAACTTGGCCCGCACATCATCAGATAGGCCCTGCTGAATTGGGAAGTTCATAGTGCAATGTGCCACTTGATCCTGTTCCCCTGGCTGGGGAGGTGTGCTGGGTTGACCCTGGCTGGAGGCCAAGTGCCCCCCCAAAGCCACTCTATCAGTGCCCTCCTCAGCTGGGCAGAGGAGAGAAAATATAATGAAAGGCTCCTGGGTCGAGATAAGGACAGGGAGAAATCACTTACCAATTACTGTCACAGGCAAAACAGGCTCAACTTATAAAAAATCATCTAATTTATTGCTAAGCAAAACAGAGTAGAGTAGTAAAAAATAAAACCAAACCTTAAAAACAGCTCTTCCCACTGCTCCTTTCTTCCTGGGCTCAACTTCACTCCCCATTTCTCTCCCTCCTTTCCCCACAGGAGGACGGGGAATGGGGGTTGTGGTCAGTTCATCACACGTTATTTCTGCCGCTCCTTCCTCCTCAGGGGGAGGACTCCTCACACTCTGCCCCTGCTCCAGTGTGGGGCCCTTCCCCCGGGAAACAGTCCTCCACTTCCCACGTCAGTCCTTCCCATGGGCTGCAGTTCTTCACCAACTGCTCCTGTGTTGGTCCCCCATGGGGTCACAAGTCCCGCCAGCAAACCTGCTCCAGCATAGGCTCCTCTCTCCACGATGCCACAGATCCTGCCAGGAGCCTGCTCCAGCCTGGGCTTCCCACAAGGTCACAGCCTCCTTTGCATACCTCCACCTGCTCCAGCATGGGGTCCTCCGCAGGCTGCAAGCTGATATCTGCTCCGCCATCAACCTCCATGGTCTTGCAGGGGCACAGCCTGCTTCACCATGGTCTTCTCCAGGGGCTGCAGGGGGATCTCTGCTCTGGCACCTGGAGCACCTCCTCCCCCTCCTTCTGCACTGACCTTGGTGTCTGCAGAGCTATTTCTCCTAGATTTTTCTCACTCATTTCTCTGGCTGCAAATGCTACTGCTGGCTGGGGTTTTTTTTTTCCCTTCCCTTTCTTAACTGTGTTATCCCAGAGGCACTACCACCGTGGCTGATGGGCTCAGCCTTGGCCAGCAGTGGGTCTGTCTTGTTGCTGGCTGGCATTGGCTCTATCAGACACGGGGGAAGCTTCTAGCAGCTTCTCACAGAAGCCACTCCTGTAGGCCCCCTGCTACCAAAACCTTGCCATGCAAACCCAGTACAGGAAGAAGTCCCTCCATCAGTATGGAAGGATAAAAGAACTGCGGTTCCAGAGATCAAACAAGCTCATTTGTTTTGCTTTTTCATTTGGTCGCTGAAACATGTATCAGAAAAAAGTGTTATACAGTGGGCAAAATTTCATCTTTAAGCTTTGTAGATGATGGTGATTACTTTTGACTGAAGAGTAATTTAAATCTGTTCCCTTTAAAAATCTGAGAGGAACTCTAGGAGTTGTAGATCAGTCAACTTGACTGTAACCTAGACAGATATGTAATTGAAAAAAAAAAAAAGCTGTTTGTAAGCATGCGTTGTAGAAGATTATAAAATCTTGTGCTATATACCACTAAGTTTTCAAAACTTTGTGCTATATATCACAAATCTGTACCTATTGTACCTAATTTTTTAATGAAATTACACCTGAAAAGACCAGATATATGTTATAGTTGCACTGTAATTTTTTTTTTTCCTGGCCTATCAGGAGGCGGAGGCATCAAAATACATTATTTGAATTGTCTGCATCCACAAGTTCATGGAATCACTGTTGTAATACGAACTTTCTTTCCTTCTTACGCTGGTGTTCCCATCAGTTGTCTGAGTTTGTGTCAAGCCTTGCTTTTAGCTATAGCACTGAGGAGAACAGAAAGGGTTTTGAAACTTTGTGGTTGATGCAGGGAGGTAAATGTTCTTTTATGTCAATCTTAATTATCTTGCTGAACTTTTTCTCTAACAATGGACAGTACAACAACACTGATTTTTTTTGGTTGGTTTTTTTTTTTTTTTCCCCATGAAGCTCACTGTCACCCTGTGATTGCAGTAGGGAAATAAATCAGCTTTAACTTTACTATGCTGTTGCTGAACTTCTGGAAGAGCAGCTGAGGGGCATAATTGTGAAGGAACGGTGTGCCAGTAGACTAATAACAAAAGCAAAGATAGTACATGGATGTTATTTCAAAGATAAAATTCTGAAAGATGTCCTGATATATTTTTTGATTTGTTGCAGAATTATAAAAAATAAGTATTTTGCTTTCCGGGGTGTGTGTGTGTGTGTGAAAAGCTGGCTTTTCTGTAAGCATGTAAGTTTTCACATTACAGAATGAGTTATGTGATGGAGGAGACAAATGTCTTGAAATGAAATTTTTGATTTTCCTGAAGGCTTTGACGCTCACCTCCATGACTGATAAGACTTTTCCTAGTGTTGTTTAGGTGTTGCTTGGCTTGCTCTACATCCCTAAAACTATGTATTATTGCATGGAGAAAACTAATAGATTACAAGTTATACAGTGTTTGAATGCAAAGTAAATGAAACATAACTCTTGCTTTAATTTCCTATTCATTTGTTTCTTTTGTTCAAGGTGCCTGACTATGTTTGATCTTTCACAGATTTTAGTATGTTTTAGTATCTCTAAACTGTTGTGTAGATTCAGAAGCAGCACAGATGTCTTTTAGTGATGACTTTTATCAGCCCCTTCAAGTAAGGATGTTCTACTTAATTGTTCAGAACTCTTTCTTTCTTTCCATTAGCAGGAAAGGTATGCTCCCTTTTGTAACTTCTGACTGCATATTCCTGCTGCTAGCTTTTTGCTCTGTAGAGTGATCATGCAATTTCAGAATAAATTGATTCAGCTGGCTAATCTGACACCAGTCTAACAATGAAAAACTTTTCCTCAGGATCAGCTGCCTGAAAAGACTTTCTCTGGGTACAGTCACTAAATCTAGTGCAAAAATTAAGGTAGCCAGGAGTAGGGGACCAGTAAACTGTTCCTACTAATGGCAGCTTGCCATAAGAATCCTAGCTATGCTGTGAAATTATGCCATCGTTTTTCCTGGCTGACACCTTTTTGTTAATCACAGGAGTATTTTTAACTTGCTTCCCTTTATGGGTGTACTGAGGCTCCTTGCAGAGGTGCGTGCCTTGATGCTTACATCTTTTTCATATACTCACAAATCATTCATTTCCCTTATTTATTTGGGGTTATGTGTAGATAAAGTGATGAAACCGCTTAAAAACTAAGCAAATATTTCTCTGTCCTTCATTTGTCTTTTGTTAGATACAGGATTCTTTAATTTTCTGAAATAGAATGGAACAGCCTTTAATAAACACAAAACCACTGGAAGCTTAACTTCTCTATGCTTACGGTTAACAAATATTACATTTAATAGTTCATAGTAAAATGTTATGTACTAAGCATATTCCTTTAAATAGAATATATTAATAGAATTATTTTTATAATGAAACTCCAATTAATTGCTGAAAAAATGAGCACCCAGTTGATGAAACAAATGAGAAATTTTCCAAGAATGAATATATCAAGTTCATTAGGCACCATGAAATGTTTAAGTTTACATTTGAATGTTCTTTATATGTACTGTTCTTCTTAATGCCATGAAGTTTTTGGTTTCAAAACAAATCTAGCTGGTGCAGTGTAATGAAAACAATCTGGTAGATATCTATTCTTCCTGGATACAAAAGGTTTTTATTGAGAAAAGAAGGCTTAATTTACTCTTCTAGTTAGATTGAAAGATTGTTCAAATGAAAACATGGGACAGAAATAGGGGAGGCATGAATTCACCTTTTACAATCTTTCTTCTGCTGTGGGACCTATTTTTTTTTGGTTCACGTTCATATATCTGTAACTTATTTGTAAAGTTCCTGTCTTTAAAGAATGGTATTAGCAATCAACTGAATTTTCTTGCCTCTGTTCCTGAGGCAAAAGCTTCTTAAGCCTGTGCAATCAATAATTCTAACTCCTTGATTATGGTTTTTAAAAATCTTTTATTTTTGAATTAGGGTTGTGTTTTGGTAAGTTACAATTCTTTCTTCAATTATGCTTATCACAGAATGGTAGGGGTTGCAAGGGACATCTGGAGATCATCTAGTCCACCCCCCTGCTAAAGCAGGATCACCTAGAGCAGGTTGCATAGGATTGTGTCCAGGCAAGTTTTGAATATCTCCTGAGAAGGAGACTTCACAACCTATCTGAGCAGCCTGTTCCAGTACTTGGTCACCCTCACAGTAAAGAAGTTTTTCCTCACATTCAGATGGAATTTCCTGTGTTCCAGTTTGTGCCCATTGTGCCTTGTCCTGTCAGTGGACAGCAGTGAGAAGAGTCTGGCCACATCCTCTTGACACAAGCCCTTTAGATATTGGTAAGTATTGATCAGATCCTCTCTCAGTCTTGTCTTCAGGCTAAACAGACGCAGCTCTCTCAGCCTTTCTTCATATGAGAGATGCTCCAGTTCCCTAATCATCTTTGCAGCCCTCTGCTGGACTCTCTCCAGTAGTTCTTTGTCTTTCTTGAACTGGGGAGCCCAGAACTGAGCACAGAACTCCAGATGTGGCCTCACCAGGGCAGAGTAGACGGGACGGATAACCTCCCTCGACCTGCTGGCCACGCTCTTCTTAATGCACCCTGGAACACCATTGACCTTCTTGGCTACAAAGGCACACTGCTGGCTCATGGATAACCTGTCCACCAAAACTCCCAGGTCCTTCCCTGCAGCACTGCTTCCCAGCAGGTCAATCCCTAACCTGCACTGGTGCTTGAGGTTATTCCTCCTTAGGTGCAGGACCTGAGCACTCATGGGTGCATCCCATCAGGGCCCAAGGATTTGTGGATGTTGAGTTGGCCTAAATTATCTCTAACTCTAACCTCCTCAGCCAAGGGAGGGTCTTCCTTTCTCCAGACTTTCTGTCTTACCTCCAGGGTCTGGAATTCTTGAGGGCTGGCCTTAGCAAGTAAAGACCAAAGCAAAGAAGGCATTCAGTAACCCCCCCTTCTCTGTATCCTCCATCACCAGGGCACCACCCTCATTCAGCAGCGGGACCACACTTTCCCTTTGTTGCTACTGGTGTATGTTGTCCTTGACATCCTTTGCCAGATTGAATTCCAAGTGAGCCTTTGCCTTCCTCATTGTATCCCTACGTACTCTGACTGCATTCCTATATTCCTCCCAAGCAGCCAGTCCTTTTCCACATTCTGGAAACTTCCTTCTTCCCTTTGAGTTCTTCCAGAAGCTCCTTGCTCATCTCCTGCCTCCTTTGCTTGATGTCTTCATCTTTGGGATGTAGTGATGTTGAGATTGGAGGAAGTGGTGCTTGAATATTGACCAATTCTCTTGGACCCCATTACCCTCTAGGACCCTAACCCGTGGGATTTTCCTAAGCAGGTCTTTCAAGAGGCCAAAGTTAGCTCTTCTGAAGTCCAGGATTGTAATCCTAATTTTCGTCCTGCTGCTTCCACGCAGGATCCTAAACTCCAACATCTCACGGTCACTACAGCCAAGGTTGCCCCCAACCTTCACTTATGTTTACTTCGTATTTGATTTGTGCGATGTGAATTCTTGGTTTTGGAAAACTTGGTGCTGAGGATATTGTGTCAGCAAACACATGCACAACTTTCTAGTATTGCACTTTTTTCACAGTAACGTTCATGGGTGTGACTGACTTCTCATGATTTTCTTTGATTAGAATTGCAGTTAGGTATCTCCTTCACTTGATTGAACTTTGAGGAACTTGGTTTAAGGGCAAAGTTATCAAATATTTACAGATAAAGTAATATATTTATGATGTTTAAATCTTACTTTAATCTTTTAAGGAAATATATTTATAGGGGGGTTTGCTTTTCTGTTGTCCCATTCCATGTCCTCCCCCATCCCCTCCCACTGAAGTGCTAATATTTAGCACAAAAGTTCAAAGTAGTCCTTTTTGGATATGCAGCTTAAAGTATCTAGCATACATTTAATGGAGAAACAGTGGGGAAAGTGTTAAGGGTGTAAAGTAGCCCATCACATAGGGATTTGCTGCTAAAGGAAACAATTACACAGAAGAACTTTTATTTCTAGCTTTTCTGGTTGGACCTTTCAATAGTACTAATCAGCAGCTTCTTCCTCCATTTGCCATCCATTGTCATACAAAATATTCAAGAAGGTTGAAGAAAACCATCAAACTTGGTCAGGCACTGTTTTTGGCAGTCTGAAGTGTGCAGTGCAAGGACTTAATTTGTCCGGATTAAAATCAATGGAACCGTAAACTGATCCAGAATTGTGGGTTGCCACAGGAGTGTGCGAAAATGCTGAAGATAGTACTGTGGAATTAGTTGTGTTTTATTGCTTAAAGGTAAACCAGCTTGTTTACATGGGTTTTTTTCCTGTAAGGGATTTGTAGGGCTCTATCTATCAAGGGCATAAAATTGGACTGAGTTCAACAGATTGAATGTGGTCTGACTGAAAGCCAGCTATATCTGTTCATTGACTTTTGCTGTCTTGGGCATTGCATTTTTGGATTTTCTTTTCACTATGGTCTCTAGTGAGTCTGTGTGGACACTTATTTTGAACCAAGAGCTTGACATTAGAGAACTGACTGTATATGGAAGGTGTGATAAGACCATCAGTGCTGAACATTATGGGTGTTGATCCTTAAATAGGATGTAGCCAGGAGGCCCAGAAAGTCTTTTGCATCCATTGAAGGTGCAGAAAAATCTTAACTAATCTTAACTATTACTTGAAAGGTTGAAGCAAGAGGCACTGACATCTGTTGTAGGACCTTGAGCTGAGAGGGGGAGAGGAACACCAGTAGGCTTTTTGTTGTGTCCTGGTTTCAGCTGAGATAGTCCCATACCAGCTCCTATGAAGAAAATTAACTCTGTGTTTTTGATTTGTGCTGAAAACAGTGTTGATAACAGAGATGTTTTTGTTGTTGACTCTGTGTAAGCACTGCTCAACAAGGCCTTTTCTGCTTCTCACACTGCCCTGTCAGCCAGTAGACTGGGCGTGCACAAGAACTTGGGAGAGGACAAACTGACCCCAAGTGACCAAAGGGATATTCCATACCGTATCATAGCATGCTCAGTATGGAATGGGCTTGGGGAAGAGTAAGTGGGGGAGGCAGGGGCGAGTGGCAGTGGTGTTCGAAGTGGTGACTTTTGTCTTCCTAAGTAACTGTTATGTGTGATGGAGCCCTGCTTTCCTGGAGATGGCTGAACACCTGCCTGCCCATGGGAAGTGGGGAACGAATTCCTTGGTTTGCTTTGCTTGTGTGCGTGGCTTTTGCTTTACTTACTAAACTGTCTGTATCTCAACCCATGAGTGTGGGGTTTTTTTTTTTCCTTTCCATTTTCAATTCTCTCCCCCATCCTGCCGGGGAGGGGGGAGGTGGGGACGGGATGGGGAGGGGAGTGAGCGGCTGCATGGTGCTTACCTACCGGCTGAGGTAAAACAGTTTGCTTCTTTTGTAGAACTCTGCTTCCTCTACCCCTGCCTCTTGCCAATAAAGGGGAAAAAACAAGGTGTTAAATGCATCTAGAAAATGCTATTCAAATTGTGGGGTGTTTTTTTTTTTTTTGAGAGTGCTGAAGCATATTTCAGTCTCTCTGGTACTTGGAAGGGGGATTAGACAGAGCTGGAGGGGGAAAAGTGAGTATGGGACTTGCAGGTATACATGCTTGAGTACAATTTTCAGGAATTAAATGTTCTAACTAGTGGACCCGCTGCCCTCGGGAAGTTATCTGTCATAAGCAGGAGTTAAATGAACAGCCTTGGGGGTAGGAATGGTTTTAGCTTTCAGCTGTATTTATACAGCCTTGGAAATTACAAACCAATCTAAAACTCAGTACAATTAAGTTGCCACAGTATCAGTATATATCTAGAGAATGAAACTGAATTAAAGGGTGGTGAATTATAGCATTTTATGCATTAGTGTAGTATTTTGACCAGCAGCAGAGATAATCCCTTAATGTAAGGATGATGTGCCACCAAGCTGGAATGTGTATAGGCTTTGTTACTAAATTCCATTTAGTGTAATTCAATACATCTTCTATTAACAACTGCAAGATCTGAGGAGAAATTGATGTTTTACACGTCATTATTCAGAATCCTCTTATAGTTGTAACTTTTATAGTTACTGCAGACAACAAAACTGGCAAGGCCTTATCTTTGAACATGTACTGCTTGGGTAACTTCTTTTGGTTACTCCTGTCCGTGCTAGAACTGCAACTTTTTCAGCAGCTGTTTTGCCCCCCAGTGGCTTCACTCAGATTATTGTTCTCCAAGAAGTCAATTTGCAACACCTGTACACTCCTTACGTGTCTCTGCAGCTACAGTTAAGTACAGCATGGACTAAAATACGACCACAAATGCTTGTGAGGGCTTTCAGCTTTTGGTAACATGGTAGTTGGAACAAACTCCTTACTTGTCTCTGCAGCTACAGTTAAGTACAGCATGGACTAAAATACGACCACAAATGCTTGTGAGGGCTTTCAGCTTTTGGTAACATGGTAGTTGGAACAAAAATTATTTAGGGGCTTTCATAGTCACAATGGCAGCTGGATTAGCAACAGTCTTCCTTGTTCTATGCTATGTTCTTGTTTTAAGAACTGTAAGCTCTTGTGTCTCAAAGTGAAGGTAGTATTTCCATAAATAAGCGTATTTATTTTCTACTGTAGCGAAGATTGGTTGCAACCTTGGCATCTGTTCATAGTATTTACTGGAGTCATTCTGCTGTCTGTCTAAACATAATGTGGATCATATTGCCTTGCTCTCTTCTGAGGTTTTTGTAACTGCTCAAAGATTCTGTCTTCTGTTTCCTACTGGAAGTAGGAACTCAGGTTTCCTACTGCTTTTAGTAACAGAGTTGATGAGAATCATCAGACTAACATCTTTTTCTAATGCTTAGAATTACACTTTTGCGGTAGGAATGTCAGATGTTAAATTACTACTTATTTAGTGCTTTTTCCACTGCTTGACTGGGGGTGATGGTATTTTTTGGGTGTTGATCACAGCCACATCCTTGCTCTGTGCATGGATTCACCAGTACAGACAAAGAAATCAGGGAGGAAGCAGGTGTTGATTGTTTTATCTGCACTTATGTCTGCCCATGTTCAACTGATTCTATAGTAAGAAACATTCGTTGACTCTGGTAATGGTCAAGCAAAGGCCTGCAGGAAAAGAGGATTCATGCACAATCCTTCACACTGCAAGGAGTCTTAAATAAGAGATTGTGAATTTTTCATAGCTAGAAGAAGATGGGAGTGATAAATCTCACAAGCATTTATGCAAGGTGGTGGATTTGATTTATTCCCCCCCCCCCCCTTCCCGCTTACATTTTGCAGATCTTCTAGGAATAGTCAACCAACTCCCCTTTGCCAAGGGGTCTTATAGGGATGTACGTATTTAAACCTGCTGAGCTGAGCCATCTCCTAGGACAAGGGGAGAGTAATGGTTGTTTCTGTTGACAGTTGATTGTCTATAGTCTATTCCAAAGACCACCCAGTGATGGAAATTCTGTAAGCTATTATGTTCCAATGCTTCATTATCCTGACAATTTTTGAGACTAATTGTCCTACTCACCACAAAGAAGATGAAAGTGGTGTTCTCTCAAGTTTGTTTACTGTATTTGCTGTTCCTTTTGCTTGGTTAAACAGTCCTAGTCTTTTCTTCAAATGTTTCCACATTTTCTAGACCTCAGTGCTTTCCTATGGACACTCTTCAATATTTTCAGATTTTCTTGAGCACGTTGCCTGAGATTGGGTATAGTGCTTTTACTGAGTACCTGATGTCCTCAACAGTTAAATGGGAGGACTGTTTCGTGTTCTTCAGTTGGGTAGGTATCTTAATGCTGTGATTGCCTTTTTTCATTATAGGAGGACGTGTAGATTAAAGTTCATTTGTGGTGACAGGGTACCTTCATATATAAAAAGAAAATCTGTCAAGAGTTGCATTTATTAATAAGCAACAGTACTTCTGAGGAAGGGCTGAATTCAATAAACGTAAAAGCAATTTATGACCCTTCCTTAAAGTTACAGTTTATTCTTCTTTGCAGGCTGCTATAGTGGTCAAAACCTTGGGGTATAAAATGCTACTTACGTGTTTAGTTTCCTTGTATGACGCTGACTTGCTCTGCTGATCTGCTCCACTATTCCATGCCACCTTCCCACAAGACTGATGTTTTAGTACCTTTATGACTTTTTTTCCAATTCAGTTAAGAAATAAAAGGAAAGGTTTTTCTATTGGAAACAGACAGAGAATGACAACACCTTTTCAGTGGCTTGCAAATAACATTGAGATAATGCTTGTGTTTGTAATTCTTTAGGTATGCCATCTTAGAAGCACATTTGAAATTTGGTCTAAGAAATGAGTGCTTAAGTAGGATACACTCTGTTGCTGGTTGTGCTAATGTGACTTACTAATATTGTCAGCTGCTGTGGGTTTTTTGTTATTGTCCTTGACTAAACCTTGCAAGTTCTAGAACTGTGTTGCAATGCATGCAAATACTTTTCTGTCTTTTACAAGATGGGTTAGTAATAAAATACTTCTGTCTAAAATATGATTACTTCTGACAAAGAATACATTTTTCTCTTTCTTTACAGATATTTTCCAATTTATCTCTGAATGAGCGTTGCCTGTCAGCATCATTAGTCTGTAAATATTGGCGTGACCTCTGTTTGGATTTTCAGTTTTGGAAGCAACTGGATCTCAGTAGTCGTCAACAGGTATGAAGGTATCATTGTGGAAAAATTGTGTTTTGATAACTAGGAATTTTTTCTCAGAACTTGTACTTTTGTCCAAAGGTAAACAAAAGACACCCATAAAATGGTGATGTCTGTGCTTTCAGGGGTTAGAGGACCCTTAGATTACTGTCTGGACCCTTAGATTAACTCCTTTAAATGTAGCCTCTTTTGACTGAGCTCAGTTGTTAGACGGTGTGAGGACAACTGCTATTTTAAATGGATTGTGGGTTACCTGTCTCAGGTTTGCATCAACTAGTGGTAGTTCCATTCGTAAGAACTATCAGATCTCATAATAATTGAAAGACATACATGAGCTTTTCTGAGGATGCTCTGCTTTGAAGAATGATCACCTAACTGGTGCTTTCTCTGTTTGTTTTTGCAATTTTTTTTTAATTTTCCTTCAGCTGATGTGGCTTCTTCTAATGAGAAGACACATTGTGTCTTTTTAGCCCTTCAGCTGATCCTAGAATTAAATATGTCTGGGATTCGTAGATTTCATTTAGTGATATCCTTACACACCCTAGCTTTAGATTGTTCAGGATAACTTTTCTCCTTGGAAAACTTTTTTAAGGATGCCTGTATTGTTTGGCTAGCCCCTTTAGGTTTTTTGTTACTTAGTTACTTGCAGAGGTTTATAGAACAATTTCTTGAGAGTTTCATGAAAACATAAGGTGCAGGGGAACAACCATTGAAGGGTCTCATTGGAAGAAGCACCAACATGAACTCATCTATGTTGGACATAAGGATTGTACATGGGATATTATTTTCAGATCACCAATTCATGAGAAAGCATGCGAGTTCTGCTTCTAGACTTACTAGTTAAAATATTTATGAAACATTATGCAGAAGCTGCGTAGCAGATTGTCTAATAATTTTCTGATGTTACTCCAAAGCACACTTATATCAGAGGTCCATCTTTTTGCTCTGTAGGTACGTGTGTCAAATCAGTCTTTCTTCTTCCTTGTCTTGAGGTGTAGCCTTATTTCTGCAAGGAAGATTTTTTTTAATGGTTTTGCCTACTAGGTGTGTTGGGATGTCACTAAAGTTTATCAGTTGTGGCATTGCCCTAAGAAACCTATCTTGCCAGTTTTTTATTGAGTTCCTAAACCAATATGAAAACACAAACGTTATCCTTTTTGTGTGGGGTGGGTTTGGTTTTTTTGGTTATTGTTGGTTTTGTTGTTTGGTTTTTTTTTGGCAGGGGGAGAAGGGGAGTTGTTTGTGGTTTTTAGTGTGTGGGTTTTGGTTTGGATTTTTTTGGGTTTGATTTTTGGAATTTGTTTGCAATTCGTCATGTTTTCTAGCTAACAGCTCCCTGATGAAATAGCAAGAAAAGAGATTAGACTTGCTACTAATGGAAAACAGATTGAATGCAGCAAAGAAAGTGTTTGTTTCTCAACTGTGTAAGAGGAAAACAAAAGGGATTCGTGCTGCTCTCTTCCCCTCTCCAGGCTTAAAGCTAGATCTCACCTATGCTAAGTGGTGGATAAATGTTTTGAATGGTTTTGTTAGACTTTGGTCATATGTCATCTCAGGTTTTTTGAAGCTAAGCTTTTAAATTGAGGGAGTTCTATGCATTGTGTCTTACCTGCTTTGGTTTTGTTTGGTTTGTTTTAACTTATAAACTTGACCATGAAGAATCTCCTATGTTTCTTACCTGCTTTGTGGGACTGGCTTCTCTTAAAATGATTGGCATGTTAATTAACTAATACGTACAGTACAAAGCAGATAGAATCTTTTTTCTTCAGTGGAGCTCTGGGAAAATAGTGCATGTATCTGATTTAATGGGCTTTCATAGGCTAACACTTTAAAATATGCAAATATTCTGTTTTAACACTGAGCAAATAACAGGAGGAAACTTCTGGGTTTTAAATACCTTTTTTTCATTCCGGTGTTCTTCTCATCCCTTTCATTCACTGCTACCCTAGATGACTGTTTCCATTGTTAAAAAGTCCATTGTTACCTGCATCACTGTAGTATTTGTCCACTGCACCTGGTTTTGGATGATTACCAAAGTCTAAGTAAAAACCTGTTGCATTTCAGAGACATATAAACCCTTTACTTCTCTGTAAATGCTACCTTAGGTATGTAAGGTGCTGCTACAGAAGAGCAAACAAATCCTTTTTTTTTTTTTTTTAATTTTTTTTAAAAGGATGGAGAATTGTTTGTCTAAAATATGAAGAGGACCGTTAACTGTTATTTTCTTCAAGGGTTGTAGCGGAATTCTTTAAAGATAGCTGTAAAACTGATTATACAAGTATGCTTTTATCTTGGAAAATGAATCTTTTCATTCTTCCAATAGCTAATGGAAATGCATCTTACAAATAGTAATTTTTGTGCTAGTGAAATTCAAGATGTTTATGAAAAAAGTAAAATTTGAGTATTTGTATTTTCTTTGCAGGTCACCGATGAGCTGTTGGAAAAGATAGCATCAAGAAGCCAGAATATTACTGAAATCAATATTTCTGATTGTCGCAATGTATCTGATACAGGCGTATGCATATTAGCAATTAAATGTCCTGGACTCCTCAGGTATACTGCCTACAGGTGTAAACAGCTTTCTGACACTTCTATTATTGCAGTTGCCTCTCAGTGTCCTCTTCTTCAGAAAGTGCACGTAGGCAATCAAGACAGACTCACTGATGAAGGCCTAAAGCAGGTAACTTATCCGTTGCACAAATTTCTTTTGTAAATTTAGTACCTTTCAACTTCTTACCCAGTGCAAAAAAAGGACATGGAAGAAGGTATCCTCTTCTAGGATTTAATTAAAATCAGATGACCTTTTCTACTTTAAAAATTGGTTTATGGACATATTTTCCTGGTGCAGTAAATGCTGTTCTTTAGAGACTGCACATATTTTTTTTTTTTTTTTTTTTTATATCCAGGAATTAAATGATCCCTTTTATAATGAAATCTTCACTTTGACATCCTGTTCTTCACCTCTGGCTGATTAAGTTTTCCTGAGCTTAGTTCCTATTTGGAACCAGTGTTTAACTAACTCTTTTGCATCTTGAAAGCTGAAGGTGATTGAGATCTTTATATGTTAGGCCTGCAGGAAGGTTTCATCGACTATGTCTTTTGTGTTAAAGGAGCATTTAGGGTAAGCTGTGAAGTAGTTGTGTTAAATCAAATATACTGTCAATGGTCTAGCATACAGGCATTGTTAGCTACTTATATATATGCCCAATAAATAACTTAGTTCTTATGTGCTGCTCTTAGCTCCATTTTGTTGACTGTAGTTAGCAATTTCATTATGTATGTAATTATAATCTTTCTTGTTTGTGTATAGTATTTACAAAACTTGTAAAGAAAGATAATTTTAAGGAGAGGCAGAGAAGCAGAAAGAAATCTTAATTCTCCAATTCAGTCAAATCCAATTGTTTTTTTTCCCTTTATTCTTATATGCTTGCTTTGATTTCATTAATTGCAGCTAGGTTCAAAATGCAGAGAATTGAAAGACATTCATTTTGGGCAATGTTACAAGATCTCAGATGAAGGAATGATCATTATAGCTAAAGGCTGTCTGAAGTTGCAAAGAATATACATGCAAGAAAACAAATTAGTAAGTACATGTCATGATTTATTTTTTTCCTCAGCATTTTCATTGTCAAAGCTTTCACTTGCTTTTTATCTGTTTAAAACTTACGTCTGAATAGCTGCTTTTTGGCAGTGAATTGCGTAAAAATGTTCTCTAGCTGTGAAAATTTAGGTTCTACAGAGATACCTCAGAATGTGACTCAAAGTACAAGTTAAGCTAATGCTATTCTTGGTACACATTAACTTTTGGATTTGATGTGACATTCCAAGAACAGTTGTTTGAGAGATGCCTGATTTGTGTAGGAAAATGATTTGTCCATATGTTTATACCAGTATGTTTTTCTACAGTAGAAAGTGCAAAATAAACTAAAAAATTTTGAGGGGTTGCGTTCTTGATTACAAATAATACACTGTGATAATCTTTTCTTTAAATTAGTCACTTTCTCATCAGAATGCAGTAGTGTGCCTGTGCTAGTAGAAGGAAGTTGTTGAGGATTAATAAAACTATGTTGTGTCCTAATTATAAGCAGTCTCTGAAATAATGGTTTCTAAAGTTGAAAGCCAGTATCTACTAAATGGTATAGTAGAGCACTGCTAAGATAGTTCATTTGACAATGGGGTTTTTTTGTGGTTTTTTTTTTTTTTTTTTTTTTTCCAAAAAGCTGTTCATTGCTTTGGATCAGAATTGTAGGAAGTTGAGAAATAGGAGATAATGGTCAAACCTGAGATCTCAGAATAGTTCAAATGCAGAAAAAAGGGCATGTCTCCTCCTCCCATATCAAAACATAATCTTGGGTACTGTCAAAATTAATCCTTGTAATATTCATCTTAACACATGAAAATCTTTTTAATTAAAAAAAAAAAAAGATAAATAAAAGTTCCAAGAAGCCTGAAAAGAAAGCATACTTCTGCAAAAATTAAGTGGAGAAAGGTAGGGAAATTCAAAGTATTGTTTGTTTTGAATGAAGGAGGAAAAAACTTGTGCATATGAAAGTTTTGCATAATTGTACATGAGAGATTTCTTAATTGTACCTAAAGATTACTGTGTGTATAAATAGCTACATAGCGTGATCATTGGAAAACACATGGGTAAGGTGTTAACTTTGACCTTCCTTATAGATATGTCTTCCACTTCTTGCCATTGAAGTTTTTATTCTCTATAGTCTGAAATGCAACCTAAGAAGTTAACATTACAATTGTTAGTACTAAAAAGTTCTGTGGTTTTATTAACTGAAATGTCATCTAAGTTCTCAGTTCAAATGGGACATAGAAAGTATCTTGTTTTTGAGACAATCAGGAAAGATACTCTTCATTTGCACTTTATTTGCTTGCCTTCATTATTGGAAATATAATACTAATTTTTCATTGGAAATATGACGAGAATATGTACTCTCACATGAATAGGAAACTTCTTTTATTTTGTCACTTCTGAAAATTTGTCAAGTGACTGACCAAAACTACCCTTTGCACAATTTCTCATGTAGGTTTTTTTTAATGTCTGATTTTATTTAAAGCTGCTGCCCGATCTTAATTTTTCAGAAAAAAATAAACTTGCGGCAAACTTGGTTTAGCTTTGTAAAGTCCAAATTCATGTCCTTAAATCTTGATCTGGAAGTGTCAACATGAAATAAGTTACAAAGCTGTTATGAACTCCATTGAATCTTTAGAATAAAATAACACTTGAATGATGAACTTTGAACTAGGTGACAAAGCTATAGAAGCTGATGTGCTTTCCCCTTGCCAGGAGCAAGAGACTTTCAAATCTTTCTGGAAGTGTATTTTTGTGTGATGAACCAAGACAACTTGTAAGACATTCTTGTGCGGTTGTAAAATAAAATGACTTTGCAAAATTAAAAAAAAAAAAGTTGTTTAATGCCATGGACTTAGCTTAAAAGAGAGCAATGGTTGGTGGGAAATGATAGTTCACTGTTTGAATTGTCAAATTCTGTGGGTTACTTTTGTTTTTAAGATGGCCTTCTAAAATAAAACCAGTGTTAATATTTGCTGTGGCACATCTTGCTTCCTATTCTTTTGGTGAAGATGATGATTTTGGGGAAATGTGTGTTTGTTTTCAAAATAAGTAAGTATTCATTCTCTGAAATCAAAATATTCTGTGGCAAGAAAAGTGCACTTGACATATGAGGGCTTGGTTGGTGTATTTGAAGTTCATAGATTGTCAGTCTGCCATAGGAAGAAGACTCCTTTGCTCCCCTGCTCCTCCTTTTTAAACAGCTTCTGTAGCTTCCATGTGAATACTGTAAATTGAGCCTGTGTGCTCTGTTTTTTATTTTCTTATTTCTTCCTTTTTCAGAGGTGCTCAAAATCATGTGACTCTTACAGGCAATTCCTATTAATTTCAAAATGTGCAGTCCATTATAGACTGTATATCATGTCTGGGTTTTCATGGAAGCTTGTCTCAGACTAATGGATTTTATACTTTAATATATAGATATAAAAATCTATATGGAGGCAACCAGCAGCTTGTGAGTGTTATTTCACAGTGAAGTGTGAATCAGGTAACACAGTTCACGTGCTTCATCTGTTGCTAAGTAACTCCATTATCAGACTGCTGAGCAGAAACACAGAAGGAAGAATTTGTTCTGATTGTTTAATATACTAGGCATTTCACAGAAAAATAGACCCTTTCCTTTCTTTGAAATGCTGATTATGTCATGGTAAGAAGTGAAAGCTGCAAATAATAAATGGGTGCAAAGGATGTTTGAGGAAAAAGTGAACATCGCAAGGCTAGCTTAACACGGTTGTTGTTTGCGTAACTGTTTATGATTTGTGTTTCTTCAAAATATCTTTGTTTTACCTCTGTCATTTGAATGAAAGAGTAATTATATGTAAAGCCTCTTTTCTGAAATATACTGGCCGAATTGGGAACTTAGTGGGGAAAAAAAAAAATAGCAGGACTTAGGAAGTGTGCCAGTATATGTTGAGTTGTCTTTGCTTATCTGTCCCCAAGCAGTCTGATACAATCAATCTCACAAAAATTCAGTGTAAATGGAAGAACAGTTTATAACTCTAGGAGTTTTCCTAGCGTCTTGGTTGAGTTTAGTTGGATTTCTTATTTTGTGGTTATGCCCAGAATTGAATGCCATGAGTATAACTTTCATGTTTGCTTCGTATGAATGATTAATGTGATTGAAGGTGGTGGAAGATGAATTGGTTAATTTCATTATTAGCTTTCTACCAACCCCTTTTTGGCCCTTCTGTCCCAGATGGACAGTATATAGCTTCAGCTGAAAAATCAGAAAACTGCTTCACACTAACATGCAGTATTCTCACTGACACCTGGAGTGGGGCTGAACTGAACCTGAATTGTCAAGGAACATGACAGCATTCCTACCTCTATACTTTCTTCCCTTTCTCTCTTTTCTTTTTCAGGCTTGTTTAGGGGAAATAATACTGCAACTAAGCTATCACACCTAGCAGCATTTCTCCCTTTTCAATAAAATGATCTTGTGAAGTAGGTGATTTAAGATGGTTATGGTCTGACTTGACCACGTTTCTAGTTCCTTGTTTGTCTTTTGACTCTGTCCAGTGTCTACTGTGAATGGAGGACATTGCAGGATAACCAAATTTTTACCAGTTGGCAGTGTGTTTCATAATCTTTTTTCATGCTTGATGTGTGAGAACACTTTTACAGTAATTTTTTTACAGATAATTATTTAATGGTGTTTTTAAAGATGAGTATTCTGTTAGTGTTCTGCCCACCTTTGCAGTTTGTAGCAGATAATACAGAGTGGAAATCTGTATTAACTGTGATGTTACGTTTGGAAGAAACTATGACACTTAAGATGTGTGAATAATACTCTTTTTTGTTTTTAGTTTCAGTAAAAAAAAAAAAGACTAAAACAGTTTTATGTCACATAATTATATACTTATATACCCTTTTAAAATATTGACTGAAATCAACCTAGTCTAAAAATCTATAGAACAAAATAAACTTAATTTTCATGTTTCCTGAATAATCACAGCATAGTGTAATCTGATTTATTTCTCCGTATGTTTTACTGAGGTTCCCCCCCCTACCCCCACCCTATTTTTGACTTTAGGAAGCAGTTCTTTCTTGTTACACGTCAGCTACAAAACACTTATTTCAGCAGCGTGCCCTGTGCATGACACAGGGCGAGTGTGGACAGGAGAGAGTACTTTGCTTTGAGTTTAGTCCAGACAAATTGTTTGAGGAGAAAAGTCAGTATTATGGGGCATATAAACTGCACATCATCTGATGAACTACTGAAGCTTAGAATATATAGAAATAACTTTTTCAGCAGTATACAAGTAAATGAAAGAAACTTTTGGGGAAAAATACTCCTAAAGAGTGTGATTTCCCTGCCCTTTCCTCCCCCCAACATATTCGATATACTATTTCAATTTTTACATATAATTACTTAAAACTGTTCTTCTATTTGGAGAAATTTTGGGAAAAGGATCATTTTCCCATGCTTCTTCATGATAGCTTTCCCAAAATACTTTCTAACTAGCTTATTTCATTGTTTTGAGGTTTTGAAAAGAACTGTAGTTGCTCCAGGCTTTTTTCTCTCTCTTCTTTTTTCTCTCTCTTCTTTTTTCTCTCTCTCTCTTCTTTTTTCTCTCTCTCTCTTCTTTTTTCTCTCTCTCTCTTCTTTTTTCTCTCTCTCTCTTCTTTTTTCTCTCTCTCTCTTCTTTTTTCTCTCTCTCTCTTCTTTTTTCTCTCTCTCTCTTCTTTTTTCTCTCTCTCTCTTCTTTTTTCTCTCTCTCTCTTCTTTTTTCTCTCTCTCTCTTCTTTTTTCTCTCTCTTCTTCATTTTTTTTTAAAAAACTCATGTTCTCCAGTAGAGTGTTGCTGGTTTTCTTTGTATACACAGAATGCACGTATAGGACTAGTTACTTGCTAAACATATGCATACATATTAGGGATGATGCCAATACTGAGATTGATTTCTGTACATCATAGCTTTAGGCAATAATGCTTCCTGTCAAGTATTAAATCAGAGCTTTCTATAGCAAAAACTCCTTACAGATGACATTGTTGGTAATGTTTACTAGTAATGATAAAGTTAGTCTTGTATTTTAGTTTGTCAGACCCATTACATATGCACCAAAACCTACTAATGTACCATAAAAATAATATTCAGTGTTTTAAAAATGCAGTGAATAACTATACTGAGACTAAGCTGAGGTACTGGAAAACATGCTTTCACAGGAACTGTTTGAGACATCTGTTCAGTATTAAAAGCCATGTCAGAAAGTTAATTTTTCAGTAAGCTTCCCTTCTGAAACATTCATGTTGTTCATTTTTACAACACAATAAAATGATTTGATAATTTCTTTAGAAATCTGATCTTATTTCTCAGAGTTTGATAAATTTTTTTGCTTTTTTTGTTTGAACTGTTGCATTTTGACTTGCGCAGTTTATGTAATACTATATGTATATGTAGTAATTTGTGTAATAGTATTTTTGTGTAATAGTATTTTTATGTAATACTATTCTTAAGGTAAAACAATCATGCCAGTTTGATGTTAACAGAGGGGAAAAAAAAAGTGAAGATTGTGTGCTCATGCATAAATATATATTTGCTGTAAAAGCCTTTGAACCACTATGTAGATGTTAGACTTTTATTTTCTATATAAATGGTTCTGTAAATAATCTGGCAATAAAGACAATACTGTGTTGTCGCCCCTAGGTGGCGGTATTGACATTGTAGTGGTAACCACTCTTTGAGTCCTTGCTATAGCAAATTACCAATACATCGCAGATAACTTGTGACTGTTGTGCTGGTTCCACAGATCCTGTTTTCTTTTCCATTCAGCTGCCAGGATTGCTGTCTAAGTAGTTCTTATATGTCTTCAGACTGTTAGTATAACAAAGCCTACTCAACTAATAGCATTTGACTTCTGCAGTGTAGCTACATGTATTCTTATTGAAGCATTTGAAGAGATTGCTTTGTGTAGTTCATCAAATATTAGCAAAGACGAAGGAGAAAACTGATAAAATTTTGGCATATTGTGGGATATTTTGTGGTTTGTTTTTTTTTTTTAAATAGAATGAGTTTGAGTAATGTATGATAGTAATGCGTATCTCTTGGAAAATGTTGCCCAGAGAGGTGGTAGATACTCCACCCCTGCAAGCATTCAAGGCCAGGCTCTGAGCAACCTGATCTAGTTGAAGATGTCCCTGCTGATTGCAGGGGGGTTGTAACTAGATGATCTTTAAAGGTCCCTTCCAACCCAAACTATTCTATGATTCTATTATCTGTATTAGGTATGCTGAGTATAACGTGAATGATGCTAAAGGAGATCCTAAGTGAAACCTTGGAGAAAACCAGCTATTGTTCCTTATTTTACTTTTTTACTCATTTCTGAATAAGACCACCTTTGGCAATGATAATGCAGTTTTAAACTTGTGGCTTCTTAAAGCCCAAGAATGTGTCTTCTGGGGATGTGTATTTAGAAATACAACACAGGAAACTTTTTACTTTTTAAAGCAAATTATTTTATGTGTACCCTTGTCTAATAGTGGGGATTTTTTTTCTTTACTGCATTAATTTTATTTTTGTCCTCTTTTTTGTCTGGGTTAGAGTTACTTTTCTTCCTAGTAGCTGGTATGGTGCTGTGTTTTGGATTTAGGATGAGAATAATGTTGATAATACACTGATGATTTTTAGTTGTTGCCAAGCAGTCATGGACTTTTCAGCTTCTCACACTGCCCTGCCAGTGAGAAGGTGGGGGGCACCCAAGAAGCTGGGAGGGGACACAGCCAGGACAGCTGACCCAAACTGGCCAAAGGGATATTTCATACCATATGATGTCATGCTCAGTATATAACTGAGGGGGAGTTGGCTGGGAGGCAGCACAGCTCAGGAACTAGCTGAGCATCGGTTCCAGGTGGTGACCAGTTATGCTGTACATCACTTGTTTTCTATGCTCTTTTGTAATTATTATCTTCCTTTTTCTGTCCTATTAAACTGTCTTTATTGCAATCCATGAGTTTTTACCTTTTTTTTCCCCAATTCTCTTCCCCATCCCACTGGCAGGGATGGAATGTGGTGGAGTAAGCGAATGAGCACGTGATTGTTTTAGCTGCTTGCCAGGTTAAACTTTGACTTTTTTTAAGTGTAAAACAAAAGTACTTCAATGTGTCACTCTTCAGTTATATTTCAAGGGTATGTCTCAGAGAGGCAAACTAATTCTGGTTAAGCCCTTGGTGTCAATAAATTAAGAGACCATTAATGTAATAATTTTCAGCTTAATGCTTAACACCACATTTTGGGTTTTAAATGCAGTACTGTAAGTTATACTGAAAGTATTTTTCTATGTTGTATTGTTCAAAAGGCATCTTACGTCATCAGGAGGCTTTACTCAAGAGTTGCAGGGTTTGGCTTTTGGTTTTTTTGTTGTTTGTTTTTAACCTTCGCTAATGCTCTTGTCTTTTTGTATGATTTCTGTCCCCCATCAACCCACTCCAAATATTTGTCTTCAATGGGAGGCTTTGTATTCAAGCAGGTGAAAAAAAAATTCATTTTTAACATGAATTCAGTGTTTGTGAAACTCTTTAGACTGACAGCATTGGAATCTGAAGTCCTCTTTTTGTCCACTAAACAGGTACAGCATGAGCAGCAGCAGCAGTGCGAGCTTCACCCCACTGCCCCACCAAGGTGCTGCAAACCCTGACCTAGAGAGAGACCTCTAGCAAGGGTTAAGAGGCTTGTTCAGTCTCCATGCTCACTCAATCCTTACTATGGCTGCCAACGGGAGTACTCATTTGTGATAGTGGATAGATACCACATCACAAAAGCACCAGGAAATGGACTGAAAGCACCAGCTTATTTCATAAAAACTACCGACCATCTGTCAAATGATTTAACTTCAGTTACCACAGACCTGGGCCACTGATAGAAGTGAATGGGTTCATGTCCCATTGCCAGTTCCCTAGTGCAGCTTCTTTATGCTATATACTATGCAGAAACAAAATGTGTGTATAGACTGTAATCTTCTTGTGAAGCTAGTTGTTTCAAATGCTTGACTGGACATGCAAATACTCTGGCTTAATAATAAGGTCAGCTATATGGTTTCCCTACTCTCTGTGCTTTTTTTTTCTTCTGTTCTTTTTTAAACAATTACTGCATTTATTGAGCTTTTTAACTGACTGTTCCGTGTGGTGGCTTGAATTGTCGTGTAGTGTGAGTGTGTGTGTATGTATACATTTTAAAAGCAACTAAGAACTGGAGTTGTAATATGTGTTGTTGCATTAATTAGGTTTTTTGACTCCTGTTAGGTTATATGTGGTAGGTTAATGGCTCTACCTACTCTACAGTTTAAAAAACTTCCATTTTTTTATATAGATATAAAATTGCCTGTTATACCACTTACAATAATTCTTTAGGCTGTAATTTGTTATACCACTTTTTTGGAATATTTTATGTGTAAAAATGCATAGTAATTACACTGTAAATTAACATAATGACAATTGAGGGAGGGAGTAAAATAGGAGTAAAAAAGTGGCTGCTGCAGAACATTTCCTACTTTTTGGTTGCATTTGTAAGATGATTATTCATTTGATACTTGCAGATATATTTTGCATACAGTTTTAGAAAAGGTTAAATATATTTATACATTCAAGTGATGTCTGCTGATGTCTGTGTATAGTGAGCTTGTGTATCAAACTTAGTACTGTAATGAATCATAATCTCAATTTTGAAGATTCAGGTATTAAAAATCAAAATGAAGGGATATAATGTGAAAAACCTAATAGCAACCTCCAAGCAAATTGTATGCATGGTGTGAGTTTTAAATATAAGTCAATTTTTATGCTTTCTGTATAGTTATTGAAAGAGCCATTGTATATTGTAATTGAAATACATACCAAAAGCAATGGGAGTACAGAAATGAATAGTATTTATAGGATATTTCTGTATTTCTAGAGCATGCAATGTTTTGTTTTTATTAAGTGCTCTGTCAAATGGCAAATAGAAAACTTAAATGTAATTAGCAGTCAGCTCAGAAGATGCCTGTACAATTTCTTTACTGTTGTGGTATTTTGTCTAATTTGACCTGGTAGCGTTTTATGTAACAAGAATGAGTGTAAGTAAAAGCAAATGAATAGAAAGTTGCAATAGCACATTGCCTTCAAAAGAGGCTTTTACTGAAGCTGTAAAACCTCTGTAATAATATGTAACTGCTATACTGAAAAAGATGCATGCAGTGAATCTTGTTTCCCTCTGGATTCTAGTAATTAATAAATTTTATGAGAAAATTTATGCTTCAGTCTGCTTACTGAAATGATAAATTATTACTAAACTAAGGAAAATGTTTAAGTTTGATTATGTAGGGCAGATTTATATAAATTTTAATGGACATAATAGATTTTGAATTAAACTAGATTGTAGGTACTCGTTTGGTTTTGGGTTGGGTTTTTTTGTGTGTTATGGGAGTTTTCTTGGCTTTTGTTGTTGTTATTGAACAAGTTACTTGAGCTTTTAATCTAATTTAAAAACTTGTTGACCAGGGAGAGATCAGTATCTGGATATGCAGCCTTTTTGATTGTTTAATATTTATTTATCATTTGGGTCAGTGGCACAAGTATTATTGCACTACTTTAGTCACAAACAGAATTCCATGATACTAGAGTGAAAAATCTTTCTACTAAAGTATGTGTTTTAATAGAATGTGTGCTGCTAGATATTAAAGTTACCTGAATTGAGCTGTAACAAAAATCTTCAATTTCTGTAGAGGTTTTTGGAGGGAGGGGATGGGTTGGGTTTGTTTGTTTGTTTTTTTTTTAATCTAGTGATACCTTGTAGCAAAGAGACCACTGGCAAACTCCAAATGAATCTCTTGTATGTCTTCAGTTGTTAAGTTGGTATCTTGACCGATGTTGTACTTCATAAAAATCTTCAGCCATTACTTAAGGATAGCAATAAATCAAAACTGATAATACTGCCCCCAGTGAGCTGTGATGCTGCTTACTGGAAAAGATCACAAGTATGATGCTGTGCAGCAAAGCCTTAAAACTGTCAGAATCATTATTTTAAAATGATGGTAATTTTGCATACATCAAAGATAACACAAATACATTTTTACTTGTATGGGACAAAGACAAGATTATTTAAAAATAATGAATGACAGACAGGCATCTTCGTTTATATCATCTGTTCCAGCAAATCCCGGTTGAACTTTTTATCTTCATAAAGCTAGAAAAATGAACTTGTCAAATTTTCTGAAGCTGGTTGAAAACACTTTTTTTCCTAAGGAACATGACTGTAACTTCATGTAGATTAAAGTTTTAATTATGAGAGATCAAACCTTGTATACAGTTGGGTGTAATGGATGCAAGTTCTACAAATGTCTACATTCTCTCTCCTCATACTGCTATAGTGACCAGTATCTGGGAACAAATATATTCATGTTCTCTCATAGATCTCTTGAGGTACTCTTCCAGGTAGTTATGTTCACCAAAATATTATATTGTTGGCACATGCATTACAGGGCAAATTGAGTGGGCATGGAGAATGAACTGCTTAAATGATCCAAAAATATTGTCTTTTGAGTCAAGGTTAAATTGTTGTGATTTTTGAACTGCAACATCAGTGCCTCAGATGCATAAAATTTTGGATTTACACTTAGCTGAAGGCTTCTCATTGTAAATTTATCATCCATATCTAAATCTGGTTTTGGTGTTCCATGTTTTCCATGCTTTCATTGTTGTAGAAATTCTAGGGTTATTTACTGTAGAATTTGCTATGGTCTTTCAACTGTCATTGTTCTTTTTATCCGGAATGATAATGCCTAAGAAACTGTGTTTGTCTGGGCTTTCGACATAGGTACTGTTGTACTTATTGTAGCTAATCTTGAACACCTTGTTCAGCCTTTCAGAACTATATGCAGCTTTGCTCCAGTATTTTTGCCAGAGTTCTTAGCTTAGTATTCCTCCTTTCTTCTGTTTTGTATTGTAACTTTTTAAAATTTTATTTTATTTTCCCCATATTAACCATTTGAAAGTTCTGTTGTATCTTGGGGCTTTCCTAAAAATTGTCTTGCTGGTGTGGTCTTCAAACACCAAATTGTGACTGTCTTCTGGTCTCCTTGTTCCATTGCATCCAAATGGATTTTTTTTTTTGTCTATGTGGGGTTTGTACTTTCCTGACATTATGCAGAAATTATTGTTTTCTAACAATATGAAATTATTTTTAAACCTTTTAAGTTTTTTGAGGGTTGAAGGTTATAGATGCATGTCTGTCTGGGACATGAATGCATGAGTGTAACTAAACGGACCATAGGAATGATTTTGTTAGTGTATGGTTTTGGGCTGGGATAGAGTTAAATTTCTTCATGGTAGTTCATGGTGCTAGGTTTTGGATTTGTGACCAAAACAGTGTTGATAACGGAGCAGTGCTTACACAGAGCCAAGGCCTTTTCTGCTTCTCACCCCACCCACCAGCGAGGAGACTGGGGGTGCACAAGGAGTTGGGAGGGGACACAGCTGGGACAGCGGACCACAGGGATATTCCATACCATGTGATGTCATGCTCAGCATATAAAGCTAGGGGAAGAAGGAGGAAGGGATGTTCAGGAGGAAGGAGGAAGTTCAGAGTGATGGCATTTGTCTTCCCAATAACTGTTACACGTGCTGGAGCCCTGCTTTCCTGGAGATGGCTGAACACCTGCCTGCCCATGGGAAGCAGCGAATGAATTTCTTGTTTTGCTTCACTTACATGTGCAGCTTTTGCTTTACCTATTGAGCTGTCTTTATGTCAGTCCACAAGTTTTCTCACCATTACCCTTCCAATTCTCTCCCCCATCCCACTGGGGGCTGTGAGCGAGCGGCTCCATGGAGCTTAGCTGCTGGCCAGGGTTAACCCACGACAGTGGTAAAGATTGTGCTGGTCTCCTACCAGTTTGGTAAAATTACAAGGCTGGTTTAAGAATATTTTCTATCTAAATCAAGAAAATGTATATTAGAAACAATTGTAGGTTACAAAATTATGGTGAAAAAGATCAAATGTGAATGGGAAGGATTTCTTTTTTAATGTTTTTATGTAAACATAGAGAAAATGTCTGAGCTGTGTATAAGATGAAGTGGAGAACAGTAATAAAGAACAGTAATAAAGGTGAACAAGAAAAATTTGCTACTGTTAATATTATCTAATTAGTACTTAAATGTTGTAGGACAGCATTGGTATTTGGAGGTCTAATGTCGACAAGAAATAAGTTTGGATTTTTTTTAGGCTCAGAGTGGTTAACTGAGAATGAAACACACACATGCAAAGAAATGCTCTGAAATGAACTTCTCTTAATGGTAAGGACTCGGGGAGAAAAAAAGAAATAAAAAAGGCTAGCTAGCGTGTATAACTTGATATTCCAGCTCTAAAGAGGTGAATGCTATGTAGGGTAGGAGAGTATCTGAGCTCACTAGCTGCTTGTATGCCATGTGAAAAGGAATCGCAAGACACGGCTAAGTTCGGCAAAACAGGGTTTGTTGCAAGGAATCAGTTCCACCGCAGGCTGCTGCTCTCTTCCCATGTGCTGTCTCCACTGTTCTGCCCTGGGTGTTCTCAACCTGTGGAGTGGGGGATGTTAAAAATGAGTAGTTTTCTCCTTAATTGATTAGGCTGAGCTCACTTTGCAGTGAGCTTGAGAAGGTAGTAGGTCTATCAAGCAGCACGGCTGATGTAAGGGCAGGAGCTTGCTTGAGGGCAGGCAGGAGTGGGCAGCTGTGAACTGTTAAGATAGCTTTACTGTTTCCTTAAACAATACAACAATTCTGGGAACTTCCCCATACTAAAAAAATAGTTAGGTTCTCACAAAGTATTTTTCTCCCTCTCAAAAGAAAAAAAATACAGTTTTTGTTAAATGTAAGCCAATGGGCCTGCTTTGATGTGAGCGAGCTCGAATGGTAGCTGCAGTTTTCCAGACTTCCTCTGACTACTTCCAAGGATTGCAGTTTTACAGTGACGATCACACAGTCAAACAGTGCTGCTGTTAAAGGCATAGCTGTACCTCTACTATTGTCTCCCTTGTTAACACAGATATCACGTGCCCAAAGGATTTGTTTCCAGGTCTTGTGTGTTTGGAGATGTTACACTTCTGATGCTCTGTGATTTTGCACCAGAGGTAGGGTTAGTCAGTTCACTGCAGTCAGGCTTTGCAACAAGAATGTAGTTGTTACAAAGGAGATGTTTCCTCTGCTTAGAACGTCAGCTTTGCTTGCTACTCTCTGCATCCTTGCAGTTCCCATTTATTGTATTTCTAAATCTGTTCATGTTTGGAGACATTTTATAGTTTTGAAGAGAGACTTTGATAAAAGCAGTTTTATAGCTTCTTTAAAATCATCTTAGTACTTTTTAAAACTTTGATTTACTATTTAACATGTGAAAATTAAAGTTTTAGATTGCACTGAAACTGATTTTTTTTTTGGGGGGGAAGAGGGGAAGACTGATAGCTGTTAATCTTGTGCAGCCTCTAGAAAATACTAAGCAGTATTTAAGTATATAGAGAATACTTATACTCTATAGCATGAGTAAGAGGTTTGTGATTGTATTCTTGAAACTAGATGATTTCAACACATCTGATTAAATATCGTTATTTCATGAAAATGTGAATTTCTAGAATGAAATGGTGGTTGAGAATTTCTGTGGCTTTAGGCATTTCTGAAAATAAATTAACAGTGGATACTTAGGAAATTTTTATTTTGTATATTTCAAAACAGCTGTATATAGTACCATTTTCTTCTGATTTTAGTACTGCCTATTACATGCCATAATATCTTAGAAAATGTCTTCTTCTGTGCAAGTCATTCTTGTTCTAATGCTTTGTTTATCTTTTTAAATGTCTTTTAGCACTGCACAGTCTGAAAAGCACTGTAGTGTTCCTGTTGCTCATAGGTAGCTTCTCCAGATTTTGAAATATTTGCAACAAACTTTAAATGCACTGCAATACTCATTTGTTAATTAATGAGATAAAAATAGTATGCATTTGAGCTGAAGTGTTTTATAGTATGTACGTCTTGTAGATGTTCTTTGCCTTTTTTTTTTTTTCTACTGTAGAAATTTTATCTCACTTGGGAAAGGTGTTTCAAGTAAACTATTATGGAAGGATTGCTACAGCTGACCTTTTGTTTTTTTCAGTTGTGATACTAGTCCTCAGTGAAATGATGTGACACTTGTGGAACTCTGGCTATAGAGATAGGTGGTTGATTTTTTTTTTCCTTGCTGGAAGAAAAGAAATCTGGACAGTGGCTATTAAACTTGAATGGTGCTACTTTGATACTTATGCTACAAACTGAAAACAACATGATCATGCCTTGGAGGAAGTAATTTTTTTTGGTGCAAGGTAACAAAATTCTTATTATATTTGGTAGATCCATGCTGCCTTGTGGAGGTCTCTACCCCCCTCCTCGGTATTTCTCATTTCTGTTGTGGGTGGAATTATCTGGAAATTTAGAACTTTCACTGCAAAAGCAATTCCAGTGTTTGCTCTGCAGGAATGGCATTTCAGATAACACAGCAGTAGTTTACTTGTTTTCATGCTGGTGACAATTTGGCCGCATTACTATGCGGACCCAGTAAAGCAGTGGGTAACATGTACTCATGCAGGTAATTGTTTTCCTCTCCTGTAAAGTGCTCTCTTCTTGGACTGAAAATAATATATAAACAAGGGATATCCTATATTGGCATGGTGGGATACTGCTGGTTTAGTTTCTTTTCTTGCTGCCTTTACATGGAAGTAGCCATTCACTCAGTAGTATCTTGGACTATAGGAACAGGTCTAATATGTTTGTGAATCTACTTACTTCCCTAAAAAAAAAAAATTTTGATGAAGTAAAGCAAGAAGTTACGAGTTTTATTTTTTATACTAACTTGGGATTTGCTCTGATCCTATGAAGATTATGATAGTACAGTTTGTACATCAAATTAGACACAACTCGAGGATTGAAACAAATACTTTAAGCTCCTGTCTCAAAGTACAGTTAGTTTTAAGGAAAATTCCAAGTACATTTTAAATAAGTGTTACAACAAGAAATAACTAAATCTGGATACATCTTTTTACCATCTTTTTAAATTTTAAGCTATTTACTTGGTAGTGCATATAAAAGGTGGTATCCTGTGACACGAATGATTTGTAAGATGTAGGTATTTTTGTGTCTGCAGAACAATTTCTACTTGTTGTTTAGTTCTGGCTTTTAAATTTGAAGATGAACGAGGTGATAGATGTAATAAAGCATATTAAAGATACTTAATGTACAGTGCTTTTCAGACTGTACAGTAGTAAAAGACATTTTAAAAAAAATGAAAGCTTAGTGCTTTTGGTGGTATAAGCATTTTGGATCTGAAGAGTATCTCTCTGCAGTTAGTTTACATTAAGATCCTATAGCTGTGCAGAAATTTTTGTAGCATAGTACCTACACAAATGCTCCACCATTTTTAGCGTGTTGTTTAAAGAACAAGAATTCAAATTTTTCATTATTTTAATATTATTTTGTTTACATTTTTTGCTTGCGTATTTTCTGTAAAAATTATAATATTTTTGTCCAATAGTTCAAAAAGAAATTTTAATATATTCTTCTTGAATTAAACATGCTTTATATCTTTCTACAGCTAGTATTTGCAGGAAATACTGCTTTGAAACAAGATGAATTTTGATGCATAGTAAAAGGCAACAGGCAGATCAAAGATTTTAGATACCTTGGTTTAAGACTTTGGCCCAAAATAAATTGTTCCATTTATCTGGTAACTCTGTTAATGATGTCATTCTTTACGTATCAAATCTGCCATGCTGGAATCATTGGTATGCTGTGGCTGTTTTTTGCTAGGACAATTGACTTCTGCAATAGTTAGTGTTCATCACATGAGAGTGCAATCCGCTTCCATCTATCTAATTCTCCAGGCATACTGGTTTCTGACAAATTTGTCTATCTTAAAAGTAACATTCAATTTCTCTAATTTCTAAAAGTTGAAATTAGATTTTTTGTAGTTGAGCACTGCAAATTGTTTTCTTTGCTGAACTACATGGAAAGGGCACATAATTATTATTGTTATTACTGGTTAACCTGTTCGTAATTGTATTCAGAAGACGTATGATTATGGTTCTCTTGATTTAAGGTTGTCATGCTCAAAAGATAGGCTTGTGAGTGTAAGGAATAATTACTAGTCTCTTATACACCACAAAATCAACATTTTTGTAAAAGCAGCTGTTGATTTTGAAAACAAATATTATTGAAGAACTACTGATTCATTTAATATTGCTGTCTGTGCAGTTTGTGTTACCTACATAAATATAGCACAACGATTTTCATTTTAAGACCTTAAGTTTTCAGTTGCGTATAACATTCCCTCCGTGATTACTTTGGAAAGAAATTTCCTTCCTAGCTAGAGAGTATGTGTATGAACAAATACTTTGCTTAGAAATTTTTTCATTTTTCACAAAAAAAAGGAAATCGGTATGAATAGCTGCTTATGAATCCTTAAAATTCGTTTTTTCTGTACCAATTAGCAGGGGAAACCACCACAGTATAAAGGATGTGCTTTTGCTTTTTTTTATTGTCCTTTGAAAAATACATGCTTGCCTGTGTTCAAGCCAGGGTTTGAGAAAGTAACTAACATTATTATTTTCTGCCTATACATACTATCTATGTTAGATGGTTTACTTAGCTAAATGTATATAGAGCACTGTGGCATGACATGGCACAGTATGAACGTTTTCTGTTTAGGGCCTGAAAGGATTTGGTAAGGCTACCAGAAATGTCTTTCCTTAGATGCCAAGGTCTGTTGCAAATGTAGGATCAAGTAAAAGCAGGCAGCTGTTGTTTTGTGTTTGTTTTTTTGTTGGTTTATTTTTCCTCATCTATGTTTTGTTCCCTGGCAGTTTTATGTGAGGAACATGGAAAGATGAAGAACCTGGGAGGCTCTTGACTCTCATGTAGAAAATGGATGCAACAGTTTAAAAAGAGGTCGCACTCCTCTCTGAGAGGCTTTCCATCCTTGTAGCAAAAATTAAGGGAGGGAACGTGCTGAAGAACAGACTAGTGCAGTACCATAATTTTTTTTTTTTTTTTTGGTGGGTGGGGAGGCAGCTTAACTAATATACCAATTAAGAATAAAGTGGTTGCTTGGGGTGGTGGGTTTTGAATGGGGTTTTTTTTTTTGCTTGTTTTATAGCCTGGACGTTAATGAGAAGAGTTCTATAAAAGACTTGCTGGTGAAGTCCTCAAGACAAATAAACTACACTTGTTTTCCCAGAAGTCATGTGTTCTGTGATATTGAAAAGAGACTGCATAAGGGATGCTATAAACTTCATTCCTACTTTTTTTTTCCATGGATCCCCTTAAAGTTGAAGATAGGCCTAGTCAGAGTATAGGTCAGTCATAAGTGATGCTGCTCTCCAAACATATCTAGTCTTATAGCCTGTTCTAGCTTTTCTCTGGAGGAAAAAAATGGGGAGTGGTGGTCAAATTCCCCCCAAACCATCTTTTTTTTTTCTTTTTTTTTTTAAATTTTTAGGACATGTTTAAGTCATCAGTATTATTAGCATTACGTCTGAGAGTAAGCTACTTTTATCACTAATTCCTACTTCTCATGATCTTGTCTTAAAAAAAAAAAAAAAATTTACCAAAAAAAATCACCAGAGTAATTACAAAGTAATATACAGATATGGAATAAAAGATGTAGATTATGAGCATCAGACTAGCCTGGGATAATTCGTTCTTGAAGATATTCCATGGTGTATAATTTCCTCAGAATTAAAAAGTGAGGGGTGAGTCACATTGTAAACATTGAATCTGCTGATAGGAATTACGGAAAATGGTTTTGGATTCATCTTGAAGAGTGAAATCTCAGACAGCTGTACAGTACAATATGAAAAATTACATCACTGCTGAGCTGCAGTGTTTTTGCCATAGGTAGACTTTTACCTTTCTTTCAGGTATAAATTGACACAGATATTTTCGGTTTTTATCCTGTGCTACCATGTGTATTTCACAAGTTTTTACCAATGGATTTCAGTTATAGTTATACAAAACTGCCTTTGAAAAAAAGATAAATCTGTTCAGTAGATTGAAGTCTAAGAACAGGCTAGCAGACAGGTACCCACTCAGTGATGGTGCCTCATCTATAACTTTGGGAACTTTTAACTTTAATTTACGTGTTCTCTGATGTCTTGATGAAATGCAATCTGTTATATAAACCCTATGATTTTAATCAACTAACCCAAAATTTTTTATCAGTCAGTTTTAAAACTATTTCTGTATCAATTTGTGAGCCAGCAAATGCCCAGATCTCTTCTTAGACTTTTTATATGTGAATTGAACAGATAATGAAGCTTTAAATTACACACTACCCAGTAGGTGGTATTTGTACAGTATTTGAATAACTGTTGGAATTGAAGGTATTTTGTCATGCAATATTCATGTTGTTGCTTGTTTTTTCTCCTCCTAAATGAAAACTTAATATTATGTTAATAATTTTAGTATTGATTTATAAAATGCTTAGATTTTGCTATTTTAAAATTCACTCAGTTGAAGTAAATTATATGCGTCTGTATCGGGTGAAGAACTCTGTCAAACTTGTGGTTTTGTTTGATCTTTTTATTTCTTAAAAAAGGTCCAGCCCACAACATTATTTGGTGAATGTCGTGAGTCATTGTGTGTTCTTCTGATGGATTGAGGCTAACAATTGAGCCTCAATGTTCTGTTCCTGCTATTAAGAATGTATGTTTTTCTGACCACTGTGGACTGCTTGGCTTGGGGGGTGGGGGAAGAAAGGAGGAATTTTCCTTAACCTAAATATTGTGTATTTCAGGGCAACTACTTATTTGTTATTGTAATCAAAGTTGGACTGTGGAGTCGTTTTAGAGTCTCTTACCTTTTTCAAAACTCTTTCTGCTCCCCAAAAACCAGAATTCCAAAGCTTCAGATAAAAAAGAAAAAGTAGACTCTTCTTGTTGATTGAGAACTTTGATTTAACAGTAGCAGCTTTAAATGCTGACCTTAATTAAAATAAAAAGTAAACTTTTATGGGAAGCATGGGATTTTTTTTTATTCTTTATATAACTATATTTTTGTACATCCACATTTTTTTTGCCATTTCTTATCTGAAAGCGAAATGATTTTACAGAGCTTTTGTCTTTGTTGTTGAATCTAATCTAGTTGTTATACAAATACCATGCCTCTTTTTAGTAAATGACTCACTTTTTTGTATATAGTACAAGTAACCTGTATCTAAAATGTTTATTGAAAGTTATTATTTCTCTCACAAAGATTTTTAATTTTTTAAAATTATTATTCTGTCTTGCAGACTGTTGGAAGGAGGTAAAGGGTCTTTGCAGACCTTATTTCCTTTTCAAATTCAAGTAGTAGATTATAATTATGATGCAACCCCATAATTTTCATCTTCTTGTTATTCAGTGTTATTGAGATCCTTTTATGTTCGCTGAAGTGATATATTTTTTTTTTCCTCTCAAGCATTCCTTCTGTTGAGTACTTTTCTTTTTGCGTGGTGTACTTTCAGGTTTTCTTTGTTGGCACCAAGTTTGTTCAAGGTCAGTTTGACTAGCTTTAAATCTGTCTGATGCCATCAGGAATAGCATCCTCCCTCTACCCAGTACAAAAAAATAAAATTCAAAAAGATTGCTGTTTCTCATCAGAACAAGAATGTTAGAACTTTTATGAAAAGGGAAGTGAAATTACCAGCAAGAACCCTAGGGCTAAGGGCACCCAGCTGACAGTAGGATTTGTTCCACTTTGCACAAAGCAGTTATTCACTAGTGTATGAGCTGTAGAGGACAAGCTGGTGGGTGTGTTTTGCATTGGTTGGGTTTTTTTCCTTCTCCCCTCCTATGCACTCCCCCTAAGTGGTAGTAGCATGTGCAAACATGTATGCATTACTGTTACTGAGTGCATGCCATTAGTACAGCACTGAGCGCGTAGGCCTACCTTACATGTAAGACAGGCTCAGACTTGGCATTATCCTGACCTCATTCAGATAGCTTCCATTTAGTCTAAAGTGAAGATTAGCCTGAAATAAATCCTGCATTGATACAACTTTATGCTCAGTTATTATAAATGTACCTCAGTGTCCAGGCTGCAGAATCTATACGCTGTTCTTTAGCTTGTTGGACAAGGAAAACATGTCTCTCTTACTTGCAGTTGGTCATCTGTTCTCCTGAAAGTTACAACTTCAATGAACTTTTCAACTGTTTGTGCAAAAGCATCTAGCAGTCTCTAAATGCCTGCTGGCTTTCTAATTATTGCTTTGATTATCTTTCGAGATTGCTAAACTTAGGTTTTGTTCTTTTTTTCCATTGTCTGAGTTTTGAGTTTTGTTGTTGTTGTGTTTTTTTGTTTTTTTTGTTTTTTTTTAATTCCAGAGTAGTTGAAGTATTTGCCTTCTAGGCTATGTTTAAAGTTTCACAGAGGTTGCCATATGCAAAGATGTCTCATCAGTTTGATTTATATGCACTTTGTTATATTCTGTTCAGTTAAGCCAAGAAGTATTGCAGATACTTTTTTGTTGTCTTTTCCTTGGGTCTAGCAATTGGTTTTGTCCTCTTTGTGATTTTTCTTTTAAATTATGTAACTTTGTATTTTAATTCAAATCAGAGAGATATGGGTTCCAGTTTAATTCTCACAATTTTGTATACTTCCCCTCCCTGTATTATTTTGTTCTGAAGATTTATTTTGTATCCATTATATTCATCCTGTAACCTACTTTTTGGGTTCAAAACTCCCCATTTGCAACAAAGATGATGGAGGGATAGACAGTGACATATAGGCTTAAACTGACAGGCAAAATGTGATTGTTTTATTTGAAAATGCTGAATTTTGTCAAGAAATCATGCTTGTATTAAAACCTGTGGGAATCATTGTCTGTCTTTTAAGGTAACCAGCTTCCTTAAATACAGTTATATGATTGCAGTGCTTTAGCATTCCCAGTTAGCGCTGTGCACAAAGTCTGACAAATCCATCTGTTGTCATATCTTCCTTTACCTGTTACGTTTTTTGTCTGATGTTGCAAGGATGGACTTGTTCAGTAATCTGTAAACCATGATGGTGTTAATATAGTGGCCTAGAGCTTCTTGATGGAAAATGGCTGAGCAGACACCTCATTTTCTACGCATTCTTTCACTTCATTTCAGGATTATTCTAGGGTGCACATGGGGATGTCAGCAGGTTATGATGCACTGTTGCTGTGCATGATTATCCTGCCACATGAAGTTCAGCAGGCCTGGACAGGTACTGTTCAGCTTTTCAAACATCAACAGTTAGATTCTAGAGTTTGATTATTTTTTTGTTTTTAAGAGGAAATAATTGGAAAAATGAGTTGAATTTTCAACAGAACTTAGTTAAAATTCAAAGTACTGATTGAAGGTACTGATTGACTCATGTAAGTGTTAATTAGACCTACAGCTCTTCGGAATATCTGATTCCAGTTTTGGAAATTGAGCAGTTCATATAATTGTGTTCCTAAACTCACACTTAGGTCCTCAAAAAAAGTTATTTCCAAAGACTTTATTTGGCTCAGTTCTTATTAATTTGAAAATATGAGTATGCAACACACTGTGGAAGCCAGGACCCTTTTATTTAGGGTGTAAAATGTGCAGCCTTTAAGAACAGACTCTGAGCCATGTCATGCAAATCTGTGTTTACATAGTAGTGGAAAACTGAGATTGTATCCTTTTGTGATATGAGTTTCAGGGCTTTAACTGGACTTCCAGACTGAAAAAGGTTTTATATCTTTCAAATATATGTTAACACACTGAAATTCAAAGAACAATACCATTAAAATACTTGTAATTAAAAGCAAAAACAAAATCTGTTTTATCTTACTTTGTGTAGTACTTACCTGTGTAGTTTTTATCCTCTAAGTAACATGATCTGATTTAAAATCCTCCTCTACTTTTCTTTACCTGCTGCTAAAGCACACAATAGTTCCAAAAAAAAAAAAAAAACCCCAGATAGAACTCGCTCATTTAAGTCTCAAATAATTTTTGTCAATAAACAAAAATCATATCCTTCCCCTCTCACTTTTTCTGCCCTTTCAGTGCTACCAGCCTGCCTTCAGTGACCTCCTACAACATCAGTTGGAAAACTTTAATAATAATAGTTGAGAGGAAAAAAAAAAAGTGCTTCTCAGTTTAACTAGAGGACATTCACTGGCTTTTCTTTTCTAGGGAAAGACGATTTAAACAAACTTTCCATAACATTTGTTGGACGCATATTTCATAGTAACCACCATGAAGTTCATCGCATTTAAGGAAACGATGAAGCCAAGATGAAAAGATACAAATTCATGAAGGCTCAGCTTCACAGCTGGTGTATAAATCCTTTCTGTTGTCACTGGTGCCCTGGCCCCAGTACCCAGCAGAACAAAGGGAGCTGAATTGGAAATGGTGGGAGCTGGGGAGCCTTTTGCTGGAAGCACATCTCCTGGCCATAGGCCTTGTCAGGGCGCAGTGTGATACCCTTTATTCTGGGTGACAGATGCGAGGTGGGTTCTGTGAGGGGGAAGTCACTACTAGTGTGAGGGCAGTGTCAGATCAAAAGTAACCAGTGATCAAACAAGGTAAAGGGCTGTGGAAAACAGGCTTTCTGTCTGGCCTCAGCACCTGCCGGATCACTGAGGGGAATAGTCCTTGTGTGTCAGGTTGCGTTGATTCCCTTTGATGTATGGTGAATGAGTGACGATGGAAACTGAAGTGGAGAGGGAAGAGTTTTATTTCCCATTTCTTCGGGGCAATTAAAGGTGCTTTGCTATGTAATGCTGACATGGACTTTACAGCTGAAAAAACCTCTGAAAGACCCTTGTTTGAAGCAAAATGTTCAGGGCTTGGGTTTTCTGTTTCCAGCCCTGTGCCTCTCTGATGAATGTTTCAATGGCGTTACGTTGCAATGACTGAGGAAGAAACTGACATTAATATTTTATTTTAGTTTCTTGAAGAAAATGATAAATTGATATAATCCTATTATTTTTTGTAAGCTGTTTAATGAATTACCGTGTGGATTTGCTCAGAACTGCGGGATTTAGATTTTTTACATATCCTTTCTTGTTAATGTACTATTTAAGGCATGTCTTTGGCTCAGTTTCTGCGTTCTGTTCAAAATTATATAAATTTATCAAAATTTCTTTAAACAGGAATGGAGATATAGAAGCATATGCTACAAGTACACATATCATTTTTTAAATGCACAAAGACTTTTACTATAATTCAGAATGCAATGTCTAGCTAGCTATAAAGTAACTGTAAGCGATCACCTAGTAACATTTCAAGTGTGATGATAATGTGCCATACTTGGTGTTCCACAAACAGTGTTCCACTTGTGAAATATTTATCTATATATACACGTCCTGCAAAAGATAAGTAATTTTACAGCTTTGATGTTTTTTCATGGTGTTTCATTACATAATTCTGTAAATTACTGTATTTTATTAGGTGGACTTGCTGGAACTTAAGCTAACCTCTCCATTTCTGAATCCTTTTTAATCTATTAAAGATATTTCACAATATCTCTTGTTATGGATGGCTGTCTTTATACAGCAAAAGTAATAACAATAAAAGTTTATTTTATCAGAAGACACAATTGTCACATTCCAATTATGAATTTGTTTTTCCTCTCTCAAAATAAGAGCTTTCCGTGTATATTTTGTAGAGTGCGTCTTACTGAAAATAAGTTTGAATCAAGTCAACTATTAGAAATTACTCTGTAGTTTATTTAACAATTACATAATCCTTTTTGCTTCAAACTGTAATCTAAACTTCTAATGTTTTCTGAAAGAAAATCCCAGCTCTGGGTTTTTTTGGTGGGTTTTTTTTTTTTTTTTGTGGGGTTTTTTGTTTGTCTTTTGGTTTTTTTGTCCTAATGAGTATGTGTTGTGGTGGTTTTTATTAAATTTGAAACTGTAATTCTTTGTATATTGCCAGATATTTCAGAGAGTAAAATGGTCCATTATTATCTCCCTTAATAACTTTGAATAAAAACAAGATGAAACTTGCTTAGAAAAAACAGCAGTTTTATTATCAGTTGGAAATCTTTACATGGTTCAGTATTGACTAGGCAAAATTGAAATGTCTGTGCGGCTCTATAAGCACGTCTGTGCAGAATTAACAGAAATACTAATATTTGCACTATTGTAATACTTAACTACTGGTGTTCTGAGATCGTTCGATACATTTGTGGCAGGCCTTTTATTATTGCTTGTGTAATAGTTCAGCTTTCATGCAACTTTTAAAGTTTTATTTTAATTGATCTCAGAGTCTTCTATTTCAAGTGACCACGTGGTTTAAAATGAAAATATTTTTCAGACATACAACAATTGCAATCAGTGAGTAGTAGTCATTAATACATATTTTGGAGAAAAGGATATTTAGTTTGTTTTCTTCATTTCATCTCTGAGATACATGGAAATAACTACAAATCCATCAAAAAAGAAAATTTAAAATGCATTTTTGCATTCAAAGAGAAATTCGTATATGGCTTTCATCCTGTTGTAATCTAAATAAATGGGAATTAATTTGCTATGCGTGTGTGACTTTAATGCTTGTGTTATTGTTATTATTAAATAAAGTGACACTCACAATTTTAAAGTTCCTATGAGTAAGTAAAGTATAATACAATGTCAGCTGTGGTGCCATCTGAGTCCTCATAGAAATCACTTTGGCCTAAAAATTTTGAAAAACTCTATTACATTTCACCTATAGTTTTTGTTCCCTTAGTGCGTTTATCATTTAACATCTAGCTTCAGATGGCGTGTTTATCTACTGGAAGTTAAATGTATCAATTGGCAAATAAAAAAAAACCTAGCCAAAAGAAAAATATCTTCCTAAATTCGTCCTGTATTCTGTCTGGATTTGCAGCCAGGTGAAAAAACTTGTCTGAGACCCTTCAGAAGGAAATGGGCTGTTTATCTTTTTATTCTTTCTATTTTTATCTTTTTCTTTCCATCTGTATATACGCTACTAGAGCTACTTAATGTAACATACCCATTTTGTAGCTCTAGCTCAGGCTCAAATTGAAACCCAAAAACAGACACCAGAAATTGCCCAAATATTATAAATAATGCAGCCTTCTGTATTAGGCTTTGTTTACCTTGAATTACTTCTCATAAAGCATTGCATAATATTAGAGATATCTTTCATACATCTAGGAATTGAAGTCTTTTTCATATTATTAGACTATTTATTCTGAATTGTTTTCCATCTCCCTCCACCATTGATTTTTGGTGTTCTTTTTCTAAAAAAAAAAAAAAAAAAGAAAAAAGAGTTTCCTTGTGAAAAGTCTCCAGTTTAAAAATGTGAGCCTTTGCATCTGGTTTTTAATCCACAGTATTTTGCATTTTGTTCTTAAATGCTTATCCAATTTATGTCTAAAACCATAATGACTTGTGACAATAAATGCATGATTACTTGCAGGGAATATGGAACTCTCCAGGCTTTAGGTTCTTTTGTATACTGATTCTGTCTACATTTTTTTCAAATTTAAATGCCTTCCTCCTTTTTTCATAGCATTTCTACCTTGTTTAGAAAGGTAAAGTTGAAGCTTCCTTCCACGTTTACTTTTGAAACCTCCTTTTTTTAAAAAAAAATAAATTCTGAATGCATAAAGAATTTGCTTTATTTAGGTTTGCTTTACTATTGGATCACATTTTTCCACTACAAAGCTAAATAACTCTGTAGTGTTAAGATTGAAGTTCTGAATCTTTGCAAGAATACTGAAATCGTCTGAGCTTCTCTGGGAAGTTACTGTAAGAGAAATTTCGGTAGATGTAAAGCTGAGTAAAATACAACTAAATAGAGGATAGATGGATATTTTTATTATGTAAATATAAGCTAATCAGAACATTAGACCTCATAAAGAATAAAAGTCAGCCAGCCTTTTTAGCTAATAGTTGCTAGAAAGGTTTCAGTAAAATCTTTCTCTTGTTAAAAATCAACAAAGAACCTTCCATGACCATCCAAGTCCCAAATAGTGGTTCCTTGTTTTTAATGTGCTGTAAGTAGAGGGGAAAACATCACATTAAAAGTGTTTTAATTAATACAGGTAAAGATTTTTGAACTTGGAAGAAGAGGAAACTGAAAGGGAAGATAGAACGCTGAATAACAATATTTCTAGATATCTAATGATTTGAAAAGTCACTTAAGAGACAAATGACTACTGAAATGTGTGCTAACTTAAAGGTGGAAATTAACTGTATGCTTAAGTTTGCAATTCTGAATCACACAGAGTCATCTAATGGTAATATCCCACCTATACATTCAAGATTTTTTGAAGGCAGTGGTTGGTTCTTAATCTGGTATAAGCCTTGTTTATACCACTTACTGTGCAAGAGCATTGCTGTCATATAGGAACAATAGCAATTAATAGGAGTCAGAATGGTCATTCTGTTCTACACCAGTTGGCTACATAGCACAAAACTTGCATAATGGCATTTGAATGTTATGTGTGGTCTTAATCTGTTATTGATATGTATGGAGTCATCCATCAGTAATATAGGCATAAATTATTTTATTTACTAAATGAATTCAGAAGTAGTTTGCATACGGACAGATGTTTATTTCTGCAGTCTTTTGAAAATGGTATGAAGTACTTTCCCTGTAGAGGTTCATGGTACGTAGTGTTTGAGCTATCTGATAAATGTATCACACTTTGAGAAAGTAAATTAAGGTATTAATTTGGACTGATTCATTACTTTGGATGTCCTGAGAAATGTTCTGCTATGCCCACTGGATTTGCATTTAAGAATTGTTTTTCGTAAGATTATAACCATGCTTCCAATTTCATTTTTTTCCTTTTAGCAAGAACTAGAGTATATCTTGTGCCAGCTATTAGTAAGTTAATGCTAAAAGTACAACTCTGTGTGTGTGTTGGATGCTTTCTGTACTTCAGTAAGTGTTCTATAATAGTGATACAGTGCATTTCATGCAACAAGATAAATTTGTGTCACAGAACACCGACACCCTATTTGTTACAGCTCAGGTCCAGAATTAATGATAGTGGTTAATCTTGCGTTTGGGAGTATTTGAGGAATTTATTTAACAAAAACTCCAACTTAAAACCTGTGTAGTGTCCTACTCATTTCAGTGTTTTGTGGGTTGGGGCTTTTTGGTGATTTTTTGTTTGGTTTTGTCGCTTGTTTGGTTTTTTTGTTATGTTGGGGTTTTTTCCCCTCCTTAAAGCCACTACATTGGCACTGTGTTTTCTTCGTCATTGCTGTAATGCATTTACACAAGGTCTGGTCTTGTAATGGAAGACAGAGCTCATTGTTAAATATGCCAAATTATTTAAAAACAAACACGAAACTTTAAATGTGACATAAATAACATTGCTGTTTGGCACATCAGAAGTACTGCAGATATTCAAATGAAGATGTCTTTGGTCTGCAAATGTATCTTTTCGACATGTCGGCTATTTAGGTACTGACTAACTAGAGGACACGTCTGTTTCACATAGATCGTGTAGGATGTGGGTAACTCATGAAATCATGTTTGTTACAGTGAGATGAACATGTCAGTAAATTTCCCTTGATGATAGCATTAGTAATATGTGTAGCGTGTACAAATTTTTAAGGATTCAGTTAAAATGATTGTTCTAACATGATTTCAGTAGATTAAAAAGGGCTGTTAAACTAACTGTTTTGTTAACAGTATACCAGTGATAGTACTTCCAGCATAAGGAACGTATTTGCAATTATGAATAAAAGGCTGCAAACTGACCTGATAAACTACACTGGAACTGCAGTATATCTTAAAAACCCTGCTCGAGCATTCTGTATTTAAGTGAACAAAACAACTTTGAAATCCTGAAAGGGATTATTAGTATGTTGTGCCCATTTTTCGGTACACCTTCACAGTTAGTGAGGTATCTGTTTGCAAGAAGATGTCTCTTAGGCAGTGAGATAAGACCCTTGAGGTGCACCAAAGTATTGACTACCACTTCAGTTTCTTATCTGTTTGCTAGAGTGCAGCGGAGGAGCAGGAGGGGAGGGGGGGAAAAAGGGAAGCTTGGAGAGTTTCCAAGGCCCCAGTGTATGTAAGAAGTTACAATTACAGGCTGCGAGGCTGACTTTTATTGGGCAGGCTTTTCTGGTGGGCTTAAAGCCCCCCTCCATCCCTTCCCAGGTGGTATCTCGCTTTCATAGCCAGAGTTTTTTGACATTCTCAGACACGGCTAAATGGGATCTCCACCCCTGGGTTCACATGGTGCCAGCTGAAAGAAAGTAACGAATGAGAACAGGTGACAAAACAGAAGTGCGTAGTAATAGAGAGGAAGAAGAAAAGCAAAAACAAAAGGTAGGAATAAGAAAGAAAAGGGAAATCCTAGGGGAGGAAGGGATGGTGAAGAAATGAAATGGCGGTAAATAATGAGGTCTAGGAAGTTAGGTAGGCACTCTTTTTGTTGTCACAAATTCAGTAGAGTTTGCATTGAATATTTTTATGATCTTTGCTGTACAGTGATAGTGTGCTTTGTAATGATAAAACAGTTATTAGGGCGGTGAAATTTGAGGGGTATTTAATGGTATTTCTTCTCAAGTCCATGTGGTTGTTGAACCTCTTGTAGTAATTTTGCAGGGTAGGTTGTTACATTTGTTTTGGAGAGAAGTTTCTTCAACTGTTTTCAGCTTTTTTCTTACTTTTATAAGCTATATCTTTGAGACGGAGAAATCCTCTATACTTGACATCACAAAAAATAATTTACAAAAATGGATAGGAATTGAAATTAAAAATGAGGGTAATAGGTCTGAAAATGAATTGAAAGAAATTCTGCACGTGACATGCTAACATAAGTTCTAAATTACCTGGTTTTATATTATAAGTCTTTGTTTACTGTTCTGCAGGGAAAGGATGCCTCTGTTTTTCAGATTAGATTGTTTTTTCACACAAGAAAATTTCTTTGTGGTTACAGATGCTGCTAATCCTTTTTGGGCTGCCTGAACTGTGTAATGGGTAAAGTTTTAGTCCTAATAAATCAAGTCAGAAATTTGCCACGTATTTCAAGTTTGAGAATTGATCTCATCTAATTAACTCTAATTCTTAAGATGAATAGTCTACTATTTAGCATAAATACTACATATAATAAACATAGGAATTTTTTATTTTATTTTTTTAAATGTAAAAGTGTTTTAAGTCTCAGGTAGTGTCTAAGCATGGTAAATACCAGGTCATGTGTGTGCAGTCTGCATTGGCTATGTTGAACATGGTGTATATTTGAACTTTATATTTAAGAGTATCTTGTAATATTGGTTGCAACATGAACTGGGTTTATTGCATGAAATTATGATAAATGTGGAAGAGTTTAAAATAATGTGCAAGTATTTATGTAAATTTCTAAAGTGTAAAAGGCAGTAGGTATTAAATAAAAAAACAAGTGCCATGCATAACTTGAGTCATTTAATTACAATTTTAACTTCAATACCTAATGAATACAGTCTACACATACTTTGACAGCGATGAGACCTTACATTGGCATCTGAATTTGTAAGCTCAAATTTTAAAAAAATAGAAAATAGCTAATGTAGATAAGTGCTGTGGATTGTTCTCATCCACTGTCCTTTTTTTCTGCATCAGGCTTGATGACCAGTCATCTGCTGGTTGGTCTTGCACTGCTAAAACACAAATATAAGTTTTCAGGGATTGATTGAGAAAGGTAAAACATCAAGCTGTAATGTGAAGATAGTTGGGAATGTGGAAATCAATAATTTTAAATTTACTTTAAGCATGAGTTAAGTAATGTGAGGGATGGAACAATCCTATTGCAACTAGTACTACTCCAAAAACAAATAGTTGTGGGTGGGAGGTACGTGTGATCTGGCAGATGAATTTTTAAAAGGGGACTTGCTCATCAAATTTCTGTGAAATCTAATACTTCCTTTTTCTCACCTCCCTATTCTGTTTTTAGTCTTTCTTGGAAAAAAATTAATAAGCTTTACAGCGAAGTGTAGTGATAGAACACGAATCATACAGCACTCAGGTTATTTCTGGAGTGTCGATTTCTGCTGCCTCATGCACGGCTAGCTCATCACCTCATGAATATATCTAATTACTATTACAAATTAGTACCGGTCATTTTTTTGTACTGTCAGAAAATCTTATGTTGGACTTAACAGTAAAAATATGAGCAAAGCATGTTGTTTGTTTTTCATCTATGGTTTAGCAGGAGATGGTTGGAGCAGGATCTTAGATTACAATCTTGTTTCATTTACTGTACATTTATTTTCATATTACTGGCTTACCATTGTGTTTCATATTTTTAAGACATATGAACAAAGTGTTTATCTAAAATGAAGAAAATCTAAGAAAGCATTTGATATGGTAGTCGTGCCTCCCACCCCGCTGCTGTTTTTTGTGACAGACAATGTTTTTTCTTGAACATGTTAGTAAGGTCTCACTTGGCATATTGTTCACTCATGATGATTTGATCCTTATCCCCGGAGTTTTACTTTCATTACTGTTCTATAATTTTAATATTAAACATGAATTCAACAGAAATATATAATCATATATTATTGTTAGGATTTTTTTCTTTTCTGATTCTCTGGGACTTATATTAGCCCTGTGTATGCATTTCTTACCTTTTTGTTCTTCTGTAACTGTATTCTACACTTAAACAATTGTGGATATAACTAACAAGGACCCAGCTTTTCTTTTGTAATTCTAAGTCTAATGAACATAACTAACTAACTTCAAGGAAGAAATATTTGCTTTGTTTATTATTAAACACACCACAAATATCTACAAAGTAAAGAACAAGTAAATTAAATCCTTCAAAAGGGATGTATGTTACTGTTTTTATTGTGTTTTCTAGTTCAGAAACATTAGTTTGAAGCTGGATGCAAGAAGTACGTTAACCCAAATAGCAAAGCAGTAATGGATAGAAATGACCTGTGTCCACTTCTGCAGTGTGCTTTCTGTTTTTTGAACTCCTTTTGAGTCTGTGTTTAACTATTTGAAAAATTAATATTTTTATTAAACCTCTTTAATTGCAGCCTTTTAGGTTGAAGCTTTTATTAAGGAAATGGTGTTCATTGTTCTTAATTTTTAACTTTGACTAGAAAATGCTTTTGATTTATTATTCAAGAAAATACTATTCAAAACACTTGTGATTTTGTTGGGGTTTTTTTCTGGAGGGATTCTAAAGACTGCTAAATTTGAGGTGCTTGTTTTTAAAATTTAAATATCTTTTACAATTAATATGTTTTATTTGGATGTACTTTTACTTACCAATACAAAACATATCCTAGTTATTATTCAATTTTTCCTTTTTATTTTTTTTTTATTTATTTTAATAAAGACTATGTGGCAACAACTTGAGATTTTTTTCTGGTTTTAGTTGGAACATTGGAGATCAAAGTTAATGAAAGGCTACGTTTTGCTCAATGTGCTTATTACTGCATTTTGTGAAGCAAGCGAGATAAAAATTACAATGCTGTAATCTATATGCTTTTAATACTAGTGAGCATTAACTGGTATTGTAATATTGGTATTTGTAACAGCATCTATTCAACAGGATGTTGTTCTGCTTTTTAGTGCATGTGGAAAATGACCAAAATCATGCCAGTGTGTATTGTAGTAACTGTCTTCAATCTAATATTTGATAAAACAATTAACAATCTGAGTGTGATATATGCAGTAATATCTCTAAAAAAACCAAAACAAAACCACTTTTACTTTAAAATATTTTATATATGTGTGCATTTAAGTCCTAAACTTAAGAATCTTTTGGTTTATAAGAGATGACATGAGTGTGCCAGTGCTTATGCATAACAGAAAATCATTCTGTCTTTATGCAGTTAAATGTATAATTAAATGTAAAAGTTAATGTAAATCTGTTTATACAGAAACTATTTAGCATTTGTAGACACAGATTAAGTTAATTTTTAAGTGTTATGCAATGTTTTTTAAAGATAGGAAAAAAACCTCTGCATGCAGTATTGTAAATGCGATTTTGAAGTCCCATCAACTGTATGTTCAATATCTAGGCATGCACATGAGGGAGAGTGTGTGTGTGTATACTTTAATTTTAAGCTTTGTGCATGTAGCAAATTCTGAGAAATAGAGAATTTGTAAATTAATGCAAGGACTTGACATGCTTTCTAATAAATCAGAAACTGCTTGAGGATAAGTGAAAGTCTTATGTTCATATGTGCATACGATTTAATAAACGAAAACAAAGCTGTTACAAGCCTTTATATCTCCTTCTATATTGAAGACATGGTACACAGTACACTTTCTCAGTGAGCTATCTCTTAATCATTGTTGATTGCATGTGTAATGAGAAAATATTTTTAAATTAATGCAAATGGTACCTTTTAAATAAAAAAAAATCTTTGAAAAGATGCAGCTAATTAATCTATGTAGTACTGTTCAGTTAATATTAAACAATATTTTTCTTTTAAAATTACTCAAACTATTCTGAACTGTAATAGAATATAAAAATAATAATACAAGCTTAATAAATTTGATTTTGTTCCTGATTTGTATGTGATTAGCCATTATGTGGTTGTTCTTCAGAACTGTAATTTAATATACAATAAATGTAATCCGTTTTTTAAAAAGTAATAGTTTTAATTATCAGTAATGCTGTGGATCTGTAGGATAGAGTCATTGCTGTACTTTGAAATTGTAGAGGCAGTTTCATACTGACCTTTTGCATACACTGTTGTCATACAATTTGCTTGTTAATAGCACCTATTCTGTAATATATTAATTTAAATAGTAATATTTATGTAAGTATTAAAAATTAATGCATGCTATGCCAGGTACCAGCAGAAATAATATCAGACTATTTTCTGTCTCCTAAGTTACAGGAATAACATTGACCCTCAAGACGCAAACAGTTTTAGGTTTGATGCTCAATAGTGTTGGACTAAAAGTCAGCTGTTGTGCTAAAGTATCTAATGTAAAATTGTTACAGCTGTAAAACATTTAGCATGGTATTAGTTAGCAATGTAGTTGTTGTGAAGAATGGCTAAAGTGTGTTAATGAGGGAAATGATAGCATATGTTGGGAGGTTTCATGTATCTTGAGAACATTAGCAATGAAAGACACTTATTTAGACCATTTCTTTTTCCTGTATGTGCAAGAGGTAATTGTTTTGTTCCTGTGATAAGACAGTCTTCTTGCTGCTGTGAAAATTAGAGTACTGTGGTTTTGTGTAGCTTTTTTTTAGGTCTTCCTTTCTCTTTTATGCTCTAGAGTAGCATCTCACTTTAGGTTCACTATTCTGTGAAGGTTATTTAAAATACATGTTTACTTTTGTTTAGGTAAAAGTGACTCAGTGTAGCTGAAAAGAATCAATTAATACTAAAGGTCAGGCTGTACAATATAAAATACATCCTTATATGATTATTTTATAGTAGGTTTCTTGCATAGTAGGTAAGTGTTTTGTTTGAGCAAGTCCCCTTTGTTGTTCTTAGCTAGTGTTACGCTGTATGATCCATGTAGTGCTGAAAGGGAGTAGCTCCATTTGCTCTATTTATAGCTCAAATAAAACAAAACAGACTGCCACCTTACTATTCACCATTTTTATCTCAGTATATGGATAATAATAAATGTGGAAAAAAAGAAAAAAGTACATAAAAGCAAGCACCTCATCACAAGAAAAGGGCTCCTTTTCAAAGAGGGACTAATCAAATGACTCTGATGAAAAGAGGTCTTTGAATCTTTATTATCTGATATAGATGGCTGAGCTCTCGAATTTTGTACTTAGGAGTCACATTTTTCAATGCAGTTTGTCAAACTAGAATATGATTAATCTATCTGTCATTCTGAATTGATATCGGGGAACCTTGTCAGAGTGTACATAATGATGTATGACTTTGTCAGCTTTTGATAGTAATATTATATTTACAACTAACAAAATCTAAACATACATCATTTTGTCCTTGAAATGAGCTTATTCTAGTCCCTTGATTTGCGAAAAGATGTGCCTCTTGATGAAAAGAAAAATAGCATTTTGCTGGAAAAATGTAGCTAATTTTAGCTTTTTGCACTCATTAATTAAGAAACCTTGTTGCACACCAGTTCACCTGCTAACTGTGTTTGAAATTTGATTGTAATTATTTTGTTTTCTGCCTTTCCTTGCTGCCTTTGTGTATGTATCACTTGAAAGACACAAAAATATTTTAAAGTAGCATTCATATTTTCAGGTACAACCTAACATATGAAAATATTATTTTACAGTTTTATTAAGCAGTCCTGTGCCTAAGTCCTGCGTTTAGGACTGAAGTGGGCAATATATAGGCAATATATATATTTGACTTAGAAGTTAAAGTGATTTTTTTCACTGCCAGCAGGAGCTGGCTAAAAGCCTGCAGAATGTCAAGGCAGAGGAAATGTTTGCTCTTTTTCTGCCATAAGTTTTTCTAGATACTGTAGCACTGGAGTTTTCCAAATAGGACAAGCTTTCCTTGTCATCTTGGGTGAATAATACAATTCTTTTGTACATCAATTTCCCCATTGACACAATGTTGCTAGGAAGAGCTGCCTCATGAACTGTTTCAAGAACAGTATTTTCAGTCTGCTTTAAGATTGAGACTTAAGCCTCATAGAAGGTATGATGTGAATTGTTCAAATTTGACTCTTGAACGTATATTAGTTTAGCTGGGAGGGAGAATAGCTGTTAAACTATATGCTAAAATGTTTGGCAATAATTAACACTAAGGAAAAACACTAAGGAAAAAGAGCTTACTCATACAAGTCCTAGAATTGTCTGTCAGAAAATCACATAGATTGGAACAGACCTCCAGAAGTTACCTAGTCCAGCCTCCTGGTCAAAGCAAGAGCAGGTTGTTCGGTCTTGTCCAGGTGAGTTTGGAATATCTGCAAGGCTGGAGCTTCCACAGGCCCTCTGGCAACCTGTTTCAGTGTCTGACCACCCTCCTGCAGTTGTACTCTTGGTAGCACAGCAAGTTACTTATTCCAGTGAGGCAAATACTTGGAATATTCATTCATCTGCTGTGTAGCAATATTCTGTTTCACTGGTGGAGATGGAAAAATTAGTCAGACTATATAAATGATAAATTGGCTAGTTTTTCCAAAAATAGGAAATAATTTTTTTATAATCACATTTCTTCCAGACTTTGTGTGTAAGTGGACAAGAGCTCTACATATTGGTGATTAAATAATTATTAGTGAGAAGAAATAGGACTAAGATTTTTTGTATGTTTTCAGATGTTAACCTTTATTTTTAAATAAAATAAGTGTATTGAGAAAAAATTTATGAAGGGAGCATGAAAGATGATGTAGTGATAAATAAAATGGAAAAAGGTAGTTGGAAGTTGAAGGAATATGACTGTCGGTTCATGTACTATGTTGTATTGTGGTCATGGAACTGTGTCTGAATAATTCATCTGGCAGTTTTGGAGAGGGGCGGTTACAATAAAGACAAATGGATGTGAAATTTCTACATTTTTAACGCTAGTGAGCAAAGGATATTGACCTTTTCAATGGATCACTAAGATACAGAAATGTAAACATTTTAGAGAAAGTTCAGGGATACTGCCTCATTTGGAAGACTTTGTTTGCTAGAGAAATGCGGTTATGAAGAACATGAAACCACTGAAGAAATTTGGAACTCTGAAAGTTCTTCCATCAGGTCTGGTAGTGATCATAGTATTTTAGTAAAGGAATGTTTTTGTAGGGGCAGTAGCTGGTTTTCTGTCTATGAAATTTAGTGGATTCTATTGCTAATTTGCTGTATGACTTTACAGTGAGGGGAATGGTGTTTCTGACAAAGAAAAAGGTTGATGCTCTCTTTGCACTATCTCTTTATGTGCAGGTGCTAGAAAAGAAAGTATAGCCTTTTGGGTAGAAATGGCAATTTCAGAGAACAAACAACAAGAAACCCCACAAACCCCTGAAAATGCTTATGTAGGAAGCACAATTTGCAGATGAAGTGAGGGGTATTATCATGTACAATAAGGAAGCCTTTTAGGAAGGTCCTTGGAATTCTTTGAGGAAATGTGGGCAGTGGGAGTTGATCTATGCACAGATTATACTTTTAGTAAAGGTAACAGTACTATTGGACAAATATTCCTCCTTCCCCCAGTTATTTTACTGAATGAACCACTCTGTTCTTTGACATTTTTAATATGAAATACAGGAAAGAGTAGAGGTAACTTAAACCAGCCAGATATTAGAAAGGATGTGTGCTCGCGAATTTGTTGTATTTGTGGTTGACAAGCTGCTTTGTAAGGACATTGACGTGAAAAGAAATGGTAGGAGACTCAGATGCTTTTAAATATATAATAATTTTTGACACAAAACCAGGACCCTCAATTATAGCTTGCTGGAATTGAGAATTAGAATGTGTTTAATTATTTTACTGAACTTAGACATATCTGACAAAGGAAGAATGAAGGGAAATTATGAGAGTAGGTGCTTCTGCTACAGTTAGAGTAAGTTGTTAGGCTCAGCTCTCTGGATGAAGAGTGTGTGTAATTATAAAATTGTAATGGGAAACAATTTTTTTTATGGTGGTGGGATAGCTAAAGGAATGCTTAATCTCCTCTAATGGTTGATACTCTGATCTTACAGGAAAACTGTTACACTGTTCATTACTCTTTTATTTTGTGTATAGATAAAACTGTCATTTTATTAGTAACCCTCAGTAGCTTTGGTCAAGTGAGATTTATTTGATGTAACTTACCCAATGCGCTTTGAAAGGAGGTTCTAAAAAAATTCTGTTGTAAAATTTAGCTTATTCCTATTAGGCCAAAGCATATAAAGTGTGTCTTAGATATGCTGCCACTCTGGAGAAGTGTTTTATGTAATAAAAACATAATAAAAAACCTCTCTGGGAATTAAAAAAAAATAAAAATCTTTCTTCCAGTAACTGCATTCCAGTAATTTTGAAAATCCTCTTTTTAATGCATTTGATTTTTTGGAAAAGGACAATATTTTGTCTTTAGCTTATTGGCCAGAATGCTTTGAATGATAATACCTAGCTCTTACATTATTTGCATTTGTAAAGTACCCTATAAATATGGAGTAGTTAATCCACTTGAAGTGTATCAACATTAAAGAATGAAAAGCTTCATGAGACCCAGACTTTTTCTGATACCTCAGATCCTCAAGCCCACAAGAATTAAAGCTTCTTTTGCCTTCTTGTAGGATTTTTTTTTTTTCTGATTGTATTTTGATGGCCAATGTCTGTAATTAATGTGATCTTTTTCAGAATATTATAAACACATTTATGTGCTAAGAATTCATTTATCTCCACGTATGTCTTTTATAACTAGGGAATTGCATATGTGCTTCCTGTTTTTGTAACTACAGAGCTAACTAACTATAACAGAATAATGGCAGGGACTTGGACAGTGCCTACTAAAACATTGGCTCAGATTAAAATCATATAACAGATTTTGTTCTTTTAAATGGTCTGTGAGAAGATCACAAACACATGGAGCTCTGTTAGTGCTCTAGTGGTGCAATTCAGGTGGCCTTTAAGTCATGGTTACTAAGCAAGAGTGAAGGGTACCGGATTATGGTTCACATGATTAGCTGTCACTGAATGCTGTGTGGAAACTACTAAATAATGGAGCTAGAATCAGACACAGGCCTGCTCTCTCCAACTTTAAAAGCTGGTGTAGCATTGTATATAGCCGATTTGGGATCAAGGGGCTAAAACACACTGATTACCTCTTTGACCTGGAAATTCTCTTTGTAGTCTACATCATGCTTGAGCAGGTAAACCCAAGGGCTCAGCTGGACACTCATAGCTGAAGAACCACTATCAATAATATTGGTATTAAATACTTACACTGACTGTATGTTTCTTTTTGTATCTTCTGCACTAGTTAAGAGTATCAGACTGGAAGTATCATTCAAGTCATTTCTTCCTGAAAGATGCAGTTGTTTATTTTGATCATGTCACTTCTGAATCATTCTGCTATTGTGTAATTTTGTTTCCAAATTGTCTTAGCTCATCTGAAAATTTGACATCGTATCTACCCCCACAAGTTTCATGTTCTCGCCTTTGTCCACCTTGTGTCAATATTGAATTCCTTTCTTTTTTAGTTCAAAATTGTTACTCTGTCATTACATCAGATGAATGAAGTAGGGATTTTTCTTTATCCTGAATCCAATTCCAATGGCTTCTTGCAGTTGTTTCACTATGTGTTTGCATTCTGGACTTTCTCCTGAAGTATATTTTAGAATATTTTGTGCAGTATAACCTACTTGGGTGCTTGATGCTGCCCCTTCTACCCCATCTCACCTTCCCACCTTCCCAAACTCAAGTGCAGAGTGGTGTAGAACCCGGGAAATAAATTAATGTGTCACAGGAGGGAAGAAATGTAGACGTAGCGTTATACCTGACTAAGTAAAACATGTTTCCCTTCCCTCTTTTTTCCCAACCTTCCCAAAGCCTTTTAAAAAAATAATCAGGAGCACCAAAATAAGGAAACATTTAGAGGCTATACTTATTCAGAAAGAAACACAAAATACCCAAAGAAGTTTGAGGTAATGAGTAAACAGTACAATTTATATTAATCTGAAATCTTGTCTCCTTAAATTGCTTCTGTGAAGCTACTGAAAATCTCCATGTTTAGTTTTAGAAAACTGTAACTTGGTTCTTCTCTCTTTGAGAGCAACTTTCTTAATTCCAGGCTTTCAGCAATGGTCTATTAACATACATGTCTTTAATAGCAATTGTATTGTCATTCTCAGTAAGATTTGGAGGGTGAAGAGGGAACAAAAGTACTATATTAAATAAAACATTCACGGGGAAAATCTTAGAATGAAGAAATGTTTCAGAAAGAGCATTTTACTGAGTTTGTAAACATTTTCTGTGCCAGTATTTTTTTTTTGTTGTTTTGCTTAAAATAAAACTCCAGTCAGTTCTATGTTGAAAATAATTGGTGGTCTCATGTTTTGCTCCTGCTCTGCAGCAGAAGTTAATGCAATGTAAAATTTGTATTAAGCTGTGCGCATGTTTTCAATTAAACATATAGCGTATAATAAGGCAGTATTTAAGACAGATTAAAGAAACTGTAATAACTTCCCAGTCTACCACACTATAAACATGAGTCAGGTATGAAAAATATTGGAAGTGGAAAAATTACTAGTGTAAACACTTAGTTTGAAAAACACAGTTTGTTAAAGAAATTATCTTCTATCATGTGCATTTAACTTTTTAACCTGTGCTTCAAAAATGACAATGTATTAATTTACAACATTGAGGGTGAAAACTTGAACTATCCATCAGTGATTATTTGGCAAATGAATGAGCATCTCTGAGGAGTCCTTCTGCATTTCACTTTGCAATACTCTTAGAAAGATCGGACAGGCATAGCTAGGAAAACATTTTAAGCAGTGTAGGGAAAATTATGCATCTGTTAAGTCAAGTTGTTACTGTATGAAGTCAGAGGGATAGGTGATGCTAGTTATTTTACTACTCTACAATATATTTACTCTATGTAAAGCTGACAAATAACAAGGTGAGAGTCTTTACAGAGTTACAGCAATACTTAAAATGACTGCATGCTTAGGATGTGTAATGTGTTTATAATTGAATCCAGTCTTTAATGGCAAAGTTGACTGGTCAAAAATTAGGAAAACCTCATTTAAGGCTGTATGTGTAACCTTTCTTAGCCTTCTTGACATGCATACTATGACACAGTTTTTAATTTAGAAGATTGTGTTTTCCATTTCTTACTTCAGAACTTCATTTTATTCAAACACAAAATGGATGTTGCTTATATTACTGGGAATTTAGCCAATATTTTCTTTTCACTTATTTTGCAAATTGTGACCACTGGTCATGTTTTACTGACTGCTTGCTCCTCAGTTCTGAAGGCAGAACTCTGTATCTTCTGTTCACTCACAGATATAAGTGTCCCATGAATATTAACTGACCAATTAAAAAAAAATTGCTGTTGAACTAAGGAGGAAGTGGGGAGAGGATTAAGTGTAAAGGATCCAGTAGTTAAGGTGACCAGCTTGGGAGCAAGCATGACAAGACAGTTTCAGCTTCACTTCTGTAGCCGTTTGGAATATGAAAATTCTGCTGCTGAAGGATGGGGATGAAGTTTTTTAAGTAGAGAATTTTCCAACCTATTTTGTCCTATTGAGTGGGGTTTTTTTTTGTGATTGTAATGATTTAATATTCTAGAGGGAGGATAATGGAAAGGAGACAAAGCTAAATGTGTCCCAACTTAGGCGTATTTCAGGATAATGTAACTTTCAGATGCTCTTCAGTAGAATTAGGAATCTTTACCATTATAAAAACTTCAAGAGCCAACAATTGCATATTGTTAATATGCTGTAGGCTGGGATTCTGTGGTTCATAAGTAGGTCCAGGAAGGAATCAAATTTCATTCATGTTTTTTCTTCATATTCATGCCAGGAGCATTTTGTGAGATCAAATGCTTCACAAAGAGGTGATAGTTGCTGTTGTAACGGAAAAGAGCTGGTTTATTTCTGTGTCAGTTTGGAGGAAATATTTTAAATGTTGGTTCACTGCTGTAGCATGTTTTGACTGAATGTTACAAGATACTTTAAAATAGTAATACAATCTAACTTATTGCCAGAATGACAAATTATGTTATTCTATGGTACAGGTGTATAAATTTTTTTTATAGGAAAATAATAGGTAGTCTAGGGCAATGGATTGCTTAATTGTGCTTACCTTCTTGAGTTCACTTAAGATTTTTGTTGCAAACAAAGGAATATCTGTAATTCAGATAAATCCTATTTGATGAGTAACTCAAAAGATTTAAAATACTTGTTTCTCTCAGAATACTTAGAAAAAAAATGATTCGTTGCGTGTCACTTTTTTCTCTCCGGCTTTCATTCTTGAAGGGAAAGAGCCTTAATTTCCTAGAAACAGAAAAGTGTGTCCCAGAAATGGAGTGCCACTATTTTGGATAGGCTTTTTTTTCCTTGTATAAAGTTGCTTTAAAGATTAAGAGTGAGCTGTTTTCCCTTTAGAAATACCACAGAGTGAGTGGAGTTCATGCCGTACATATGGATAGCTTAGTTCAATTCTTAAGTTGTTCCCCCCAACTGTTTTTGGCAGTGAGGTTCCACATCAGCTTAAATGGATTTGATGTTTATGGTTCTGAAATAATGTATTAGATAGAAAATGGCTTTTAACTTCATATGCATAAGAGAGGGTGTCATAGTTCAGAACAAATACTCAAATTTTGATGGGAGCTTCCAGAAATGCAGGCTATTTCTTTGACGAGGTCTATTGAAGATATGATAAGTCGATGATTATGTTTGATGATAAGGTAAAAGTGTGTGACAGGTGTTACTGAACTACATGCTTTGAATTACCTATGGCAACAGGTATAATATTCAGTATTAGCATGCTCACAAATTTTTACTGTAATGATTCAACAGTATGTATTTTCCTTATTAGAAGCATCATATTGCCATAGACATTAACTCTTCAAACCTTCCTGTCATCTGTCAGGGTTTGAGCAAACAAATTTTGACACAAATCAGAAAAATGTGGCAGTTGAGTGAGAAGCTGTCAAAGGTGCCAGATCAATTGTACAGTTTATTGCCTTAAACTCTGCTAAGCAGATAAATATCAGGAAAAACCCTGAAATTAATCATTACAAATACTGCCGAAATTTAAGTGATCAACAAATAATAGATATTGAGGATCTTAACTTATTTCAGGGCTGGAAAAAATGTTGCAGCAATGCTTTTTATAGAAATCATCAATGCTAAATAACATTTCCTATCTTACGGATGTTAATTTGAATATTTTCAAAGACTGTAATAGAAACATGAGTTAAATTTTAGGGTCTAGAGTAAAGCATGGAAACTGAAGGGTCAGTAGGCTGTTTTCATCTCTTACCACAAACAGTATCTATAAGAGTAACCACATCTATTGTTTGGCTACACATAATGGGAATGATGAGGTTGATGGCTGACCCCCAGTGAGTTGCACTTGAAATCTAGCTGGGATGGAGTTCACTTTTTTCATTGCAGCCCATATGGTGCTGAGCTTTGCATGTGTGGCTGAACAGTGTTAATAACACACCAATGTTCTGAGTGTTGCTGAACAAGTGCTTGCACAGCATCAAGACTTTATATCCATCCCCATCCGTCTCAAAGGTCAGAAAACTGGGGGTGGGTAGCAGGGTGTGAGAGGACATAGCTGGTACAGGTGACAAAACTGGCCGAAAGAATTTTTCCATACTGTATGTATGGAAAAATATGGTACCCTCAGTAAAAGCTGAGGGAAAGGGGGACAATGCTGGGGATATTTGTGTTTATGAGCCTCTGTGTCTTGTGCTGGACTCAATATTGACCACCCCACCACCAGCCTACCTATCTACCTACCTACAAATGTCGTTGCAGCCTTTCATTTTCACTATGACTTCAGTATCTGTGATTGCTTACTTGTAGAAACCAACATGTGTAGAATGCACTGAAGGCTGTTCTGCTTTTTACCATTGTCCTATCACTTCTTTCTAATTCTGTGACCATTATATAAGGTAACTAAATACTGCATGAGAAGTAAGAAACAAGGCTGATTCTGTGGCTGAAAAGTTATCTCTCAAACTCAGTAAGCTACCTCATTATTGGTGGACTAATAAAAGTCACTGTAATAAAAGTCACTTTTCTGTTAATTTTGACACCTACATACATTTTGGATTTTTTTAAAAAAATATTTTTGACCAATTTGATAACTCAAATTTTCTTCTTTCTGAAGAATAGAATAATTAGATTCTGAGTTATTGTAGGAAAAAAGATGAAATGTCTTCAGTTAAATTTAGAAGCTCAGACTAATAAATTACAACTTTTCTCAGTGCTTATTTTTTCTAGTTTTCCTTGAAGCTGATACTGTCATTATTAAATTGATCTTAAATATCTGAATTTTGATAAAATTTTGAAAAATATGGTCATGGGAAGGACTTGAGTCTTCAGATATGATTGTACAGTATGTGTCTTCTTCCAGTTGTCTTTGTTTTGAATATATTTCCTAAGGAGGAGTAACTGATGAACATTGATTAGCTCAGTCAGTAGAACTGCAAATGTAAGATTTTTGTTCTGCAGAGAAGTGACAATGTTGAAAAGAAATAGTATGGTGAAAAAGTAAGGCTTGGAAGTTGTTTTAAATTATTAAAATTTGGATGTCAATAAAATAATTTTCTTGATTCTTAGGTCACTATAAAATAGATTTAAAGGCTGCAAGTTTATATCCAGTTGCATGACTGTTGTCTTGGTCAGATACACATTTGCACCTGCTGAAAAATGTTTCTCTCTGGAGTAAATGTCCTTTTTTTGGTACTATTCAAGCCATTTGAATTTAGAAAGCTAGGATTTTTTGTTTGTATGTTTGTTTTGTGGACCATTTGTGATGAGATGCCATAACAATCACAAGTTATCTTTATTTAATGTTAGCAGAGGAACAAGTGATTGGGAAAATATGCAACACATATGTCTTGCAGATATGTTTTTTCTTTCTGGTGCTTTCCTGCAAACCATGGATATCATTTCTGTATTGTACATTGAAACCTGATGTGAAGAAAAATTTAATTTGCCTGTTCAAAATCACAAGATTGTTAGAAGAGTAAGGACGTAACTTGAGTTCTTGACGGTGTACTTGACTCACTATGCTCATTTCCAATTAGCCAGTCGTAAAAGATGCTGAGGTCTTCAAAATCTTCATAAACTTTAATACTTTTTTCACCATCCTTCCACCCCCACTTTTACCTTATTTATCTTGTGCTAATGTTTCTCTCTTGCTCTGGGTCATATGCTCGAATTTTCTGAACAAAAAAAACCAGTAGGGTACTTACAGGCATGGGGGCATTTTGCCTGCTGGTAGTGCTTCTGATTAGTAAACTGACTTCAAGATTGTACGTGTTTGTATTTAGGAGTACTGCCAGTAAGAGATGCAACCGACTACCTTTTTTTTTTTTTTTTGCATTGGCTAATACAAAATTTCAAAAAGAAGCAAGGAAGACCCCCCCACACCCTGAAATCTTCTGCTTATGTTCAGTCTACCTTATTTTGTTTCTTTAATATTTCTGATCATGGATATTACCAGGTGTATTATTTATGAAATTTTATTTGTCTTTTTTTAAACTCAAGCTTATCAGGATCCAGAACATGACTTTAAAAACACTTCTCTTCTTTGGATAGCTATGGCGTCTGTGGTAGAGATGTATGTGTTTCTTCTAAAGAGAAAGAAGGAAGTTAATGACTAGTGCAGTGTATTTGAGTGCTTCCAAGAATCTCTCAAGAAACCTCTAGCACAGCATGGAATAAATTTAAGCTGACATTTGGTTGTGTCAAAAAAGGCATTAAAACTATGTGTTGTCCTTTAAGGTGATGAAGCAATCTCTGGGTTTTTCCCCCCCCTAATACTGACATTTTAGAACTGCATCAAAGTTGTAATCTTTATCAAGGGATAATAAATAAGTAGTGTAGGGTTTTTTGATGTTTAGTTATCTCAAACTATTAATACAACAAAAATACTTCTTGTAAGCAACATTTTTTTTATTTGAAAATTTTGTGTTTTGTAGTGTTAATAATAGAGGATACAGAATTTTAATCAGAAACTATAGTTTGTAAGGAAGACGTGCTTTTTATAATCTCACTGCAGGTGTTCTGTTTTTATATGTTACTGTAAATGACTTTGTCCTTCCTAAATCTGAAGTTAAAATATTTCATTTGCTAAAAATAAAAATACGGAAATACTATAGTAATGATATTGTAATAATGTTTTGAAAATATTTTATGTCAGTTTAAAAATAGCATATTAAGAGTTTATTTATTTATTCTGAAGCGTGAATGTAACATTAGTAAGGAATTATTGCTTTTTTATAATATGGCTATTTTCAAGTAAGCTTTTACAAGATAGATTAACATACTTTTTTCTGGTTTAGATTTTATATATTTGCAGAAGCAGCGTTTTAATTCCCATTAGTATAAAGCTGTTTCATGAGTTTGAATTTGCATTTATATGCAGTTGAAGGGAAGTTATCTTTAACCTTGATGTCCAGCAATTCTGTGTAAGCTTAGAAAGTTGTAGTTAGCAAGAATTGCACTAGGTATTATTTGCGTGTGAGGTCTGGGCTAGGGTGGCAATCTAAATTTAAAGTAGGATTTTATGAATCTAAGCTTCATGTCATAAATACGTCTTACTCGTAGTGCATTTAGAATAGCAAACATTTTTTGAATGCTTGGGTTATTTTAAGAAAAGTTTTCACAAAAAGTGAAAGTGAGGGAACACTCAAGGTGGGGGCAGAAAAGAATGAAAGGCTAGTAAAGGCTTTTCCTTGGAGAGACACTTTAAAATGTTTCAGAATCATGTATTTATTTATATTTATTATATGTTTATTTCATATTTGAGATACATTTTACATTTATTATGTATTTATTTTATATTTACATGTATTTATCATGATGATGAATCCCAAGACAATCTGTTTTAAATCGCGGTTTCTAAACCTAGCAATACTAGGTAAATATTCCTGTTAGTCTATTAATTGAACTTTTTTTACAGCATTTAGCAAACAAAGGCTTTTAGTTTACAAGTAGGCTGAGTCCCATTGAATCTCCGTCCATTGCAGTAAGAAATATAAGAACATTTTTTAATTTTTTTTAAGTTTGATCTACTTAGAAAAATCTCTAACCAAAATTTCAGCATTCATTATTGCCTTTTTTTTCCTTTTTTTTAATCTCAATTGGTGTTATCTGGTGCTATGGTTTTTAGTGATTTGAACTTAAAGATGAATTTGATTTTTTACACTTAGGGAATAATATTTTAAAATGGGAACTAGAAGAAAAATACTTTCCACATTATAGAAATATTCTTCTGTTGATTTTTCCAATGCAAAGAATATGTAACTTACATGCAATTTAAAAAAAAATTCACTCTGAAAGATGGACTGAAGAATTCTGTGAGTTTTCCATTATGCTAGCACCCGGCTAAATTGAAAAAAATTTTTTTTTTTTTTGAAAGACTGAGGTGTAGTGGACCAATACACTGAACTTATTGATACCTTCCCCAATACTCTTTGAACTCTAGCAGTCTTTAAAAAAAGTTCTTTGTTTGATACTGTAGAGCCATGAGAGGATGCACAAGGAAAAATAATCCTGTGTGTATTTTGCTTCTAATAAAGTTCCATAAATGAAGACATAGATGTAATGGACATCTTCTAACCTAGATGGGAAGGATGGCAATCAGTAGTGGTAGTGAAGGTAGTGGTACATGCTAAGAGATTTTAGAATTGGATCAATTTAATAAAATGGTCACTTGACCATGCAGAATTTTTGTAAGTAGAAATACTAGGCCTAAACAGGAATAATGTAGTACAGTTTCTGGTTACTGACAAGTTGACAAGGATGGTGGCACTGGCTGTATGTAATATACTGAGAGATAAAAGAGCAGGAAATATAGTGGTCTTGAAGTACAGTAGTTGTGAGACACAACAGTTACGGGAGAATTTCACACTGAGATGCAACTAAAGTGAGATTGATAGACTGTCAGTGATATACAAGAACCGGTTATGGAGTGTGTAAGAGAAGATTTAACCAATGAGGTAGTGCTGAGTAGTCCGCAAGATCTGGTGCAAAATCTTGCAATATGAGCAAGTGACCATTACGTACTGAAAATCAATGTATAAAATGAAGGGGAAGCCCCCCCCCAACCAACAGCAGAAATAGCCCCCACCTGTTAGTGTGCACAACTTCAAGGAACTAAGTGAAACAAAACAGCTTTTGAAAAGAAGGTAAAATGTATAGTAAATAAATCCACGTGATCAGTGGTAGATATTTAAGGAAGAAAAGGAAGCATACAATAAGAAAGATTTAAAAAATGGCAAAAAGTTAACAGGCAAGGTGAGAGAAAACATCAGAGACAAGATCGCATCCATTAAAAGTTGAAGTTACAGTCAGATGAAGGAAACAGTGTCATAAAATCTGGCAGATTAAGTATGCAGTAAAGCAATAAAAAACAATATGAAGAACAGCTAGCAAAAGGAAGAAACTATTGAGAAACCTTTTTGCAGATGACTCGGGTGTGGGAACATTGTTGGGGAGGTTGTAGGAGCATCTGGTACTAAATGAATTTCTGACAATGCTGTTCACTGTGGAGGACTCCCAGGCCAGAGCCTTCCTTCATAGAGAGCTCATCAGAGGTTGTGTTTGAAATGGAAATGCCTACAAAAGACATGTGAAGCGTATGCACATATGTTCATGTTTGTAGTGAAATAACATGAGCAAGTTGCTGGACAAGCAGACATTCTCTGCAGAGTTTTTAAGGAACTTAAGCATAAAATGCCTGAATTACTAATGGAGATGTATAACTTCTTGCTTAGGGTTGCCTTATTCCTTAAGGACTGAAGGGTGACAAATGCAACATTAGGTGTTTTGCTTGTTTCTTTTTGTTGTTTTAATGTTTCTGTCCATCATTCAGGGAATTATGGGACAGTAAGCCATGCAAATGCACTGGACAAAGCTGAAACAATAATAGAAGGTGGAATTTGTGGACACTTGAGAAGATCCATTTGGGAAGAGTGTTTAAAAAGGATTATGTTGAAAGGATTAAAAATTCTAGAAAAAGTGTTTTGGTTGATGTAGTCTATTTGGATTTCCAAAAGATTTTTTTTTTAAGCCATCTGTGAAAAGTTTCTCTGGAGACTAAGCATCAGTAGGATAAGAGGGAATATCTTTGAATGACTGAAGAACACTTCAAAACATAGGAAGTAGAAGCATAGAGGTAATGGATCATCAGTAAAGTTTAAAAAGTGAAGTTACACAAATTATTGAGCTTTATATAACTTTGAAAGCATATGGTTTTATTAAGCAATATTTTTTTCACTTTTTTTGCTGTCATCCATGATAAGTGTAATATAGAGGCCTTAATATTTGGAATTTATTTTATTAAAGTGACCAGAAAATGATCTATTTGTTTTGTAGGCACTTAAATTTGTTGATTCATTTTCATATTTATCTAAAGAGGAATAGCATTGCACTACTGTTACATAAAGAAGAAAGTAATTTTTGCGCCTTTGTTTTATAATATTGATTATAGCTAATTATATGTGGAAGAATAATTTCATTATTGGTGATATTGCTCTTTAATATGCTGTTGTATATTTAAGGTTAGTTTTATTAATTGCTTTTTTAATGTTTATTTCCTTTTATGTGCAGAGATCATGTTAAGGCAGACTGGAAAATAATTTAGTCAATTTTATTTGATTTTAGTAAATAAAATTACTTAGCATATTTTTATGTAGTTACATAATGAAGAAAGTTTAACTGGGGGCATTACTTAAGTTGTGAATAAAAATATTTCTTAAAGGCTTTAATGTCTCCAAATTCTGTGTGTCAGATTTTTAGCCTTAATTTCTCCGGTGTGTCTCTTTCATTTTATCTTTTTATTTTAAAGAAGGTGTAGCAAAATGAATGTATGGTAATATACATGAAGAGATTTTATTTAAATTGTAGCAAGGAGTTGAATAACAGAGTATTTTTTATGAAATAATTAAAAATAGTTTTTTTATTGGCCCAAGTATATACTGACTTCATATATCACTGAAATTATTAAGAGCATTTAGGGGTTGTGTGTTTTCCTAATTAGTTAATAAGCTTCTCACATTATTAGTATCTTTACTAATAACTGTAATACTTTTTCAGTTTAGGAAAATACTTGACAACAGTGTAGCATCAGGTATTCAGGCATATCGTTATGTGGAGATCATAGAATAGTTTGGGTTGGAAGGGACCTTTAAAGGTCGTCTAGTCCAACCCCTCTGCAACGAGCAGGGACATCTTCAACTAGGTCAGGTTGCTCAGAGCCCTGTCCAACCTCACCTTGAATGTTTCCAGGGATGGGGCATCTACCACCTCTCTGGGCAACCTTGTTCCAGTGTTTCACCACCCTCACTGTAAAGAATTTCTTCCTTATATCTAGTCTGAGTCTACCCTCCTTTAGTTTAAAACCATCACCCCTTGATCTATGGTAACAGGCCCTACTAGAAAGTCCATCCCCATCTTTCTTATGAGCCCCCTTTAAGCCTTGAAAGGCCACAGATGGGGAGGCAGGAAGCAACACCACAAAAAATGTTGGTTCTTAATGATGTTTGTATTTTTCACATGTGAGAAGTTTGTGTTCAAAATATGAGTCGGTACAAAAGTTAGTACACAACATCGGTACGTGGTTTGGGTAGAAAATATTTTGTTTCCCAGAAAAGGCTATAAATTAAGTTTACCTGAATTTAAAAGCTCTTTGAAACTCTGAGATGCACTCTTCTGTTGCCTAAGAAAATCATATACTAGCGTACATTTTTGAAGAAAATCCCTGTAATTTTATCATGTAAACTCTTCCAGCTGATTTTAAGAATGAGGGGATGAAATGTTTTTTTTGAAAGGAAGGCCTGGATGTTATTTGTAGTTTCTCATTGTTGGTTAATGATGAGGGGAAAGTAGTTCAGTCCTTCCCTGAGGCTATATCATGTCTTTTGGTGTCAGTTTTGCAAGTAAGAAGTCCGTGTTCTTCCACCTTGTATCTACGGCAGTGAAAGGAGGTATGATTGATTTGTTTACAACAGTATGTCTTTCTGAAGTAGAAGATTTCTTATGTTTTTGTCAAAGGCATCTATTTGGGTATCCATTCAAATCTAATTACAGGAGGAGAGTAGTGTATTTTTTTGTTGTTGTTACTTCAAAATTATCACTAATGTTGATGAATCCCAGTAATCAGAAAATTATTGTCAGTTTTCTGAGCAGTCTGGTTACAGTTTTAGTAGACACAGCACAATATGGTCTAGATACTGCCAGTGCAGTACTAATTATTCAAGTATTTGTGCCTTTGAGCTTCACATTTTTAGCCATACCAGTTTATCTGCAAGCACTTGAAAGATGTAAACATAGAGGGAAAGAATGACTTAAGTTGCTACAAAGTAACAGGACTAGGACAAAATATACAAAAGGTAAGTGACTTGATCTTCAAAAATGTTGAGCAAACCAGCAATGGTGTATTGATAGTAAATGCATTTTCACTCTGTTATTTTTATGTAACAAAACTAGATACGTATTTTAGTTGAATTCTTTGGTTTTGTTTCAGCCTGTGCTTTGCAGTCTGTGCCTGCTGGGATTTCTTTGTAGCGCTATTCTACGTGGCATGCATTAAGACAGCAGGCTCTTCAGAATTGTGATCCCATTAGAAAGAGTGGGATGCTTTGAGGAACTTGGCTTTGGAAAATAAATACAAAACAAAGCAAACCTCATACTGTATGCTGACGTGTCTAAAAATGTGTGTATGCCTTGCCTAATGCATATATACACACATATATATAATATAGTTTATAATATAGTGCATATATGTTGTATTTTTGTAGATTAAGATATTAATAGCACAAAAGTGTTTCTTAGGCTGAGGTTTCGTTTATGGTTTTATATATAGCTTTGCAATGCTTTACATAGCTTCATATACTCAGGTATTCAGAAGTGGTAAATGGAGAGAGGTAAGATTTATTCAAAAGTAAGTGAAAAATTACTATCACCTTAAAAGACAAGGTGTTTTTAACACTGGAGATGTTCATAGTTTTGTGTGTAACTCCACTTTCTTCTGCAGTTCAGCTTCTGAAGATACTGCTTTAACCTTTAGAGTATCCTAATTTAAGTATGTGAAATTATAGTTCATAGTTGAAAATAATAAGGAATAGGATGATGCGATTTGAACTGAGAGATGTTTAAAGCTAAAGCAGTGCTTCAGTGGTAAAAGCAAAGAACTGGGATTAAAGAGATTTGCAGTTTTTCATGACATTGCTTCAGATCAAGACTGTGACCTGAAGCATTTGAATCTGTATGACGGAATAATACTGCACTTTAACTAAAAACTGTGGAGGCTGGATAATGAAAATCAGAGCTAGGTAACATGTTTTTAGCAATATGAGACTATAAATATAACTGTATATATAGCTATAAAATGTTTTTGTGTATTAGAATCCAGAAGTATGTTTCAGTGCGTGGGTTTGAACCTCAACTTCCTGGAGTCCAAGGTAATGAGAAGCAGTAATTTTTAAGTAGTCACTATTGAGAAGTCTACATCTAGTTGCCACCTTCAGATATATTATATGTCTTTATTTTGCTCCTACCTAGTCAAGTCCCAACCAGTTTACTGGGTTCTTTTCTAGGTGGGTTTTTTTTGTTTTGTTAATTTGTCAGTGTAGTGGTTATCCGTGGTGAGATGCTGGCAGTGGGGTGGCTGCAGGGTGGCCTCTGTGAGGTGAGGACGGGCTGGGGCTGCCCCATGCTGGACACAGCTGGTTCCAGCTGGCTCCAACCCACCCACCTCAGGGCACGGCTCAGCCCCTCAGCCAGGGTGGTGCCGCCTCTAGGAAAGTGTATTTAAGGAAGGAGAAAAAATACTACGCAGCAGAGTGTGAGACAGGAGTGAGGAAAAAAGTGTGAGAAACAGCCCTGCAGACACCAAGGTCGGGTCCTGGAGAAGATCATGGTGGAGCACATTTCCACAGTGCAGCCTCTGGAGGTCCACTGAAGGAAGCTGCAGCCATGGAGAGCATATGCCATAGCAGGCTGCAGCCTGTGAAGGGGAGCCCACACAGGAGCAGATTTTCTGGTAGGAGCTGCAGTCCATGTTGGACTCACGTTGGAGCAGTCTGTTCCTGAAGGACCGCACTGGGTGGAACGGGCCCAGTGCTGGAGAAGTTCATCAAGGACTGTGTCCCGTAGGAGGTACCCTACACTGGAGCAAGGGAAGAGTGTGAGGAGGAAGGAGTAGCAGAGAGAAACTGTTATGGGCTGACCTCAACGCCCGTTCCACACGCCCCTGTATCCCTTGAGGAGGGCAGGAGGTGAAAGAGTTGAGTCTGTTTATCCTGTGTTTAGTTGGTGAGTGATTTCTTTAACTTGACCCATGAGCTTTTCCATCTTATTTTCCCCCCTGTCCTGTTGAGAGAGCATGAGAGAGTAGCTGCATGGGTGTCTGGCAGGCAGTCAGGGTCAGCCCACCACAGTCAGTTTTGCTTGGAACAATTTACTGTGATATCTTTTGCAATGTGTGTAGCTGATACAGTAATTCTTATTTGCTGCCTGAACCTGTCCAAACCTGTTTCTGTTGGAGACTGCCTTCTTTTTGACTCAGTTTTTAGTGAACAAAGTTGATCTGCAGAGAAATTTCCTCCTTCCTGACAATTCTGTAAACATTACCTTTGTGAATTAATTGAGGAGAGCTTGTTTTGGACCTGTGACATTCATGAACCTTGACTGTGAATGAGAAAACTTCCTGATCTTCCTTAGAAGATGATTTACAGTTCTTTGTACAGAGATACAGTTGCTTCCTGAGTACCCTATCCTGCAGTACACTGTCAGCATGACCTGATTAACTGGGTTCTCATATGAATTAAGAAGTGCTGTTTCAGAGACTGAAAGCAATACAGACATTTTTATCATGTCTAGAGCCCAAATGAGTAAACACTCTGAATCTTTTCTGGCTCCTTTCAGGTGCAATATGCCTGAACTTAGTGTCAGGGGAAAACCAGATGAGGCACACTTGAGCAGCTCAGCAGGACAGACTGTCTGTGATTAGGTGTGTCTAGAATATATGTATTGATGACAATTTCTTTATTAATCTTTTTCACTTTTTTTGTCCATTGGGACAACCATGAATCACCAGCAGCTAGTACTATTTAGAATCTTTTGGATTCTCTGGCTGCCCATGGTGCTGGATATGCGCAAACTAGGTTTGGATATTTTCCTGTTACTTAGAAATTACAGTCTCTGCTAATGCTTTGTCACAGTGCCTCATAAGCAGAAAGGTTAAAAATACTTGTTGTTACAATGCAGTATTCTATTCTTGCATGTTATTGATCCATAAACACTTTCAGTCTATTGTGAGATCGCTGTTGAAAGACTGAGGAAAAAATTAAGCTGCACTTACAAAAGTCATCAGTATAATGACAGGCAATTTAGTTTGAGGTAGCTGGAGCAGTGAAGAATACAATCAATCATATCAGCAAGTATCTTTACAGATTTTATTAGTCTCTGACAAATGTTATACAGATCATCAAGGTCATTTCATAGTGATGCTGGGATATTGTTTTCATATTCTTACAGCAACAAGAGTGCTTTGAATAAACTGCATGTCCAGTTCCTTGGGGTTCTTGCAGTGCAGTGAAGCAATGAGACAGGAAATAAAAACAGCTGCAAAATGAAGCAGTTGCTCTTTCCTATTTGTGTAGGATGCATTTTCAGGCTAACAATTCTAACTTTGGGGGAAAACAGTCATTTTAGTGACAGTGACTGTCACTATTAAGTCTTCCTGTCTTTCCGGGCCCTGTTAAGTGACTTTACCCCAGTAAAGCACATTCCGTGGGCCTTGGGTTAAGTATATTTGTATAGGGCACTCATTGGATCTATTTCTCACAAGAAAATTACCACCAGACTTTGTAGCATGTGGAAACAAATGTGTATTACTTAGATGATGATAATCTCATGAAATTAAAAGTCCAATTAAAAACACAAAAGATTTATTAATGTAGATGCAATTCTAATTTTTGTAATATAAGTTTTTCAATATATATAAGGATGTTGTCCTTTTCCTTCAAAAAAGCAAAGTCTTTTCTTACTGCACTCCCTTGAAAACATCTACCCAACAAGCTTTTGATTTTGTTACACATGCAATTTGGGGAGATAACAACTTTGGTACTCCCTCAACTGTATGTTTTTATTTTTGCAACAATTATTTTTCTGCTGGTTACTTGCTAATACGTATGTCTATAGTCACTCTGACTGCTGAATGAGAGTCCCAACTTGTGGGTGTGGTTGGTTTTGGGTTTGTTTGTTTTGGTTGTGTGGTAGTTGGTTTTGGGTTTGTTTTGGTTTGGTTTTTAACTTCTGCTTTTATCTTTAAAACTGTTGTGATTTCCGGAGGATCTGTCATTATGAATTGGGGGCCATTTGGCATTTTAAATCATTGAGAAGAGTAAAGAAGAGTAAAAACCGCTAAGCACATCTTCTGGCAGCCATGACTACAGTTGAGTTACATTTTTATTCTCTGACTACTATACTGCTGTTTCAACAGGATGGCTATTAGATTACAACAGCGTTCCAAAATTTTCCTATGTGGTAATATTCATTGAATTTTGCCAAGTAGTCCAGACTTCTTGGAATTTCTCATTAAATATTGAGGTTCCTAAAGTCCCTGAGACTTGGCTGACTATTTTAACTAGTTTAAGAAATATATAGAAACAGGTGGAAGAGAGACCTATTGCATCAGGGTATGTCCTTGCTTCCTAATAACAAGATTTAGCGCTGTTCAGAAGTACATCTGTTTCATCCCAGAAACTAGTTACATTGCTTACAGTATTAATACTGGGAAGTTGAAATGCTGTGAAATTTGAAACTTTATTTGAATTCCTAGTCTTTGTTTGTTACCAGTCTCTCCACATAGTATTTGTGGCTATAATTGTCCTTAGCTAAGGTAATTTTTCCTTATGTTCTCACCTTCCAGTGTATCTCAGGTGAGAGATCAGATGCTGGTTTTATCTTTGATAAACTCTCTGCTCTCTTGAAGTGTCTCATTTGTTTCCATTCCATTCCATGATTTTGGTACTTCTTTTTCTACATTTGTCTGCTCTGACTATGAGTGAACAGAATTGCAAAGAACTTCTTTTACATACTTCTACTGGATGCGTTGCAGAACTGTGTTCCTTCTCTGTTCTAAGAAAACCTTGCCTCATACACTATAGGGCAGTTTGTCTTTTTCATGGCTAAATCTAATTGGTGCTTGTAGTACTAATCTGTAACCAGGCAGTATACTCAGTGTTTTCTCCTCTGATGTGTTTCCAGCTGATAAGATCTGAGTTTGTAGCAGAAGTTCTAGTGACTTGGTACGTAGTGATCTTCAGTTTCATACTATTTGCTTTACTCCAGTCTTCAGACTCATCCAGTTCTTCATGAACAGGTGTGTTATTCTCATCTGTTTTGATTACACTCCCAACTTCACCAGTAAAATTCATTGCATTCTGCTTTTAGGGGATTGCATATTCTTCTTAATAAAATTATTTAATACCTATTTCAAGACTGTTATTTTACAAACTCTGCTTGTAACAGTTCACCCCACCCAGCTCAATTATTCTCCTGTCAATTCAGTTCATTACTATCTCCGTCTTAGCCGGTTCCTTTCCTGTCTTTTAATTCTTATATGGATTTCCATCTTCCTCAGTTTAATAACTTAGTTTGTGATATTCTGTGATATAAATTGTTGGTGGTGCATTTTTGTCATCCAAGAAAATTCCCCCAAACAGCTGTAAAAAATACAGATGCTAAGTTGGCAGTTGCCTACTTTAGATCAATGTGTGGTTTAGATTTTTCATTTACCTCTATATCCTTTTTCTTTCTTTAAAATTTTTTCTGGTAATTGTTTGAATAATTTATACTAAGGAGCTCAGAAGAAGAGGAATTGACTACTAAGTTTGCAGAGCCAGACACTGGCTCTGCAAGTCTTGTTTCAAGGTAATGAGACTAAGACAGCTAAGGGTCCAAGGATAAAGGAACAAGGTGGGAGATGATTGTTATGATTGTCCAGCTGGTCATTCTGGTTTTTGTGATGAGAGAGGTTGCCAGGGAGAGCCTGAAGAAGCCTGAGTCCTCATTTATGTTCTGCAGATGTAGGAGGATGAGAGAGTGAGTTGGGGATGGAGAAAGACAGGAAACAAAGATAAATAAATTTCTGACAGCTTTCCAGAAACTACATTTGGAATAGAAATAACGTAATTGTTATTCTGTTTATACTTATGGATAGAGAGAATTTCATTCTTGTTGCCTCTGTCTCTCTTACCCATGTCCCCCTCACCCCCAGCCCCCCCCCAAAAAAAAATTGCTGATGCAGTACAACTGGAAGTCTTAAAACAGTGTACTTAGGCACTACTGATGGTTATTTGAGAGCTGACCTAATTGATTGCTTTGCCAGAAGCTGGAGATGTTGAAGATGCAGTGATTATGCAAAGCATTGGATATTGTATAGTTTGCGGTTTTCGCAAAGTTGCAACTGATTTGTGAAGGAATTCATCAAAAGATTTAGGAGGCTTGTAATAATTTGTGTGTTTTTCAGTAAGGTAATGGCTCATCTTCCCTTATCCATTTATATAACTTGTTCTACAGCTCTGCCATAAAAAATTACTTTTTTTCTTGTAATTGTCATATTTACCAATAGGGAACGGTGGGGTAAAGGTGAAGGGTGTTATATTAGCAAAGATTAGAAAGATCAGGGGGAAAAAAGTGTTATTACTTTCAAAGAATCTTGTTGACTAGCTTGACTAGAAAAAATACTTGATATGTCTGTTACTTTATGTGTCTGTTAAGAATTGAGTTTATTTGTTTGAAGGTGTGTTGATTTTCTGTTGGTTTTGGGTTTTGTTTGGTTTTGGTTTTTTTAAACTTTTGACTTTCTTAAAGAGACTTTGATAATACTATGTGCTGGTTTTGACTGGGATAGAGTTAAAATTCTTCGTAGGAGCTTCTATGGGGCTGTATTTTGGATTTTTTTGCTGAAAACAGTGTTGATAATATAGAGATGTTTTCGTTGTTGTTGAGAAAGTTTACAGAGCCAAGGCCTTTTTTGCTTCTCACACCACCTCACCAGTGACTGTGCTGGGGGTCCACTAGGAGCTGGGAGGAGACACAGCTGGGACAGCTGATCCCAAATGACCAAAGGGATATTCCATACCATATGATGTCATGCTCACTAATAAAACAGGGAGGAAAGGAGGTTGGCCAGGCTGCTTTTGCTCGGGGAATGGCTGGGTATTGCCCGGTTCATTGTTTTGGGGTTTTTTTTGCAACATTTGTTTTTCTTGGTTTGGGGTGGTTTGCTTTTTTTTGTTGTTCTGTTTTTTTTCTTTCCCCCCAACTATTAAACAGTCTTTACTAAGCCCACGATTTTTTTCACTTTTACCATTCTGGTTCTCTCCCTTATCCCACTGGGTGAGGGATTCAAGTTGAGTGGTTGTGTGGTGCTTAGCTGCCTGCCAGGATTAGACTAAGGCATACTGACTTAGTGATTTAAGTAAGGTTGGAGAACTTTTTTTTTTTCCTTTTTCCTGCTTGCTTGTTTCTTACTTTTGTTTTGTGGTTGGTTGTTTGTGGGGTTTTTTTCCTTCTCTGTGATGGCCTAGAGACCAGCAACAGTTGTGATCTCTTTATTTTCTCAATGTGCTGGACTCTAGGAAGAGCAAGCAGATGTTTCTTTTTTTTTTTTTGCTTTTCTCCTTTTAAAACTGAATTGCTGAGTTTCAGCACCCTCTTGAGCCTGGTCCTGCCATTTTCGCACAGGGTGCAGGGCTTCACACAAGCCTATCAGCCATCCTTGGGTTGTGGATCCATGGGATGACAGGTTCGCCTGTTTCAACCACTCTGTGTGGAGGTCTGGTTCTGCGCTAGGCTTAATCAGGATTGTAGTCTGTTTCCAGTCATAACTGATACAGCAGTTCCATTTGCATTTCTCATCAGCGAGATGTTGTTCTTGAATGCATGTATGTAGTGATAGATGGAAATAATTTGACAGGTCTTTAGTATGCCTTTAGACAACATGTAAGGATAAAAAAATCAAATCTAATTCATGTTCGCATTCACATCATATCACCTACTTGCTTCTAATACCTTTTGTTATGTCGCAGTCATAATTTTCTGTGCCTGTTTCAAGTTCTGCCTTGATATGATGACAGAGAGAAACATCTTTAATTTGTAGTTTCTCTATCTGTGTGCTTCTCTTGGAGCTGTAGATTTCCACTCCTTAACTTTCTACTGTGTCAGTGAGGGCCTTTGTGAGATTCATTTTCCTATTTTAGTCTTTGGCCTTGGAAATGTAAAATTCTTTAATCCAGGTGAGCCAAAAGGCAAATGGCTATCATTAATGTGTTTAAGTGCCTCCCTGACTATATATTATTTGTGCTTATTGTTACATATTCTCAGTTTCTTTTGCTGTCTATACCGAGGTGGCCTCTTCACTAATTTTGATCTATCAGAGTTAAGTCGGAAGTAAATTATACCAACCAGGTAGACTACGGTACATACAATTTCTTACCAAATAATACTGATGAATTCCTTGCTTCCCAGCTTTCAGAAAGGAAAAAAATATCAAGATTTCTTTAAATATTATAAGAACAAATGAAGGAAAACAAGAAATTTTCCCTGGTTTTGTGTTTTGACAAACTACTTAATGCAAAGGTCTGTTTTAAAAGAAAAAAATCAACTGAAACAAACAAGTCTGTTATGAAGAATTTGAGTAGATTATCTGTTACCAGCTATAAACACCTTTAATGCTTTTTGGAGGTAATTGTTTTTTCTTGCTACTGTGATTAGGACAAAGCAAAAATTTTAGGTGTTTTTGTTTAGTTTGATGGTTTGGTTTGGTTTTTTAATGCAAACATTTTAAAAAGTGCTGCTTTATTTCTGTTTTAATACTTGCAGATTTTTGTCTCATGGTATAACAGTGTACTCTTCGTGGCTGAACAAAGATGTATAAGGAATAAAACATATAATATGCAGAACACCCATAGAGGGTTTTTTTTTTTCTGGGCTAGAGGCAACTGTTTGATAAAAACTATAACTTAGATTTCCACTGAAGTGTATGCAAGAATGTGTATATGTATCCTATACAATATCAATTTTTATTTACATTTTTTGATCCAAACTGTGTATTTGCATCTGAGTTCTTGTGTATGTGCATATTCAAGCTCTGTTTCTGCTGGTTTAATTTTTTTTTTATTGTTGCTATATTTGGAGGTTGTCCCTACCAGTTACTGCTGATACCAAACTGTGATTGTAAAGTAGTAGTCAATCACAGTAGAGAATGCTGAAGATTACCATTTTAATGACTAATTTTCCTTCAGCTTTTGATTGTAGGCCAGTACCATTCATGTAGTAACTCTCACAGGGTGTACCATGTTTACTTCTCACCATAAAATTTCTTGAAGAACTCTGTATCAATTTGTAAATATAGGGTCAAGACTCCAAAGCTGCTGTTAAGAGAATCATGATGTCCAGCCTGTTATGCTAGTGTCTTTGCTGAGCAGACCATATGTCTGCTGATTGTGGTGCTGAGTAGATCAGAAACCATGAAAACAAATGTTATTTCATACAAGTGCAAAACTTAGAGGATATGATTAAATACAGTTCTTTATTGGTCTTTCCATCATGTCTGATGCATTTCAAGATTTTAACTACTTTATGATTTAAAGCTGATTCTGCTTCAGGTTGATAGAATGTGTCGGATGGTGTACTACTTGATTAGATTGCTGTAACAGTGGTTTACTTTAAATTAGTTGTAATGCGTGCAGTTCACTGAGGAAAAAATTACAAAGACAAAATCTCTTCCTATTGTTTCTAATTACTGTTTCCTTTTAATGGTAGTTCTGTTGTGTGAAGATCGTTTATACATCAAACCAAAACCATTTCAATTTCCATGCATTGTGTCTCATTTTCACTGATGGTAAGCTCATACAACATTTCCTGAGTTCAATCCTACTTGTGATTCCTATCTGTTCTGAACAGAGGTGCTTTGAAAAAATATCTGTTCCGGTTAAGATTTGGATTCTGGCTTTACCTGTTTTTGTAGGCTAGAATAGTATTTAATATTCTAGATTTCTGTTAATGAAACTTGAAGACTTCTAGTACTCAGAGCAGGGTGAATAATACTACTGAATACCTAATTATGAAGAGCATAATTTGCAACATAAGACTTCCCTTCTCCCTCTTAATGCATGTATTTATCCCATCATTTGCAACATATGGTGACCACATGCTTCAAATAGAATCTCCACATGATCCGAATTGAACAGTTTCCAAGATGAAATTTATTTTGGTGGGTTGGGCAGACAGAGCTTTTCAATCTGTGACCTATACTGGAAAATTTTGGGAAATCTTGTCTTTCTATGCCAGAAAGAGGAGGAGGTAATGAATCTGTAAACAGTGTGTATGGAATGCCATAGGATAGAAATGTCTTGAAGGTGGGTTGCAAGAAAGTTTTTGGTATTTGTGCTCACTTTCAGTTTCTGCAGTAGCAATCTTTAGGTATTTGCTGGTGGCAGCCTCACCTATATATTACAGCTGGTGATGTCAGCTTCAGTTGTGTAGTTTTACATATGGCTAGTATGAGTAGATTTAACTTAAAAAACCAAGCTTAGTTGCATGAAAAACAGATGTGAATGGTATGATCTCTTTAGTGATTTTTGTAGTATAGAATGTACTGTGTGTGTGCATTACCTTACATTTTCAACTGCTACGAGAGTGTCTGCGCTTATATAAAATTACATGGTATCTCTGAAACTTGAAGAAAATATTTGGACAGGAATTGTCTAATTTTCTAGTTGGACTAAATGTTCTAAGTGTCTAATGTTCACATTATTTTAAAAGAGTACCTTTTCAGTCATATTTACTAACTCTTAAAATAAACATGTGATGGCGAGGGATATATCCTATTTTTCCTCTTAAGATTTCTGGATGATTTTGTCGGCGTGAGTAAATATCAGGTATTGGCTGTTTTTGTGTGCATATTACCCTCAGAGGTTACTATGCCTGTGTTACCACTCTCGTGTATTAGTGCTATGTAGGTGTTACAAGCCTGCATTATTGATTGCATTGTATACTGGGAATATGCTTATGTGCTGGCAAGATGGAGGAATTTGGAGGTTTGGTTATAGATATATCACTCTATTAGTGTTTCAGCTTGCCTCAGTTTGTTTATCACTTTGTTTCACTGAGGAAACTTCTATAGACGTAGCGAAGAATCTGGCAAGTATTTATGCCTATAGCATACCACAATGATGTATATAGTAAGTTTTGGTAGAAGGAGAATTACTGTATGTTCCTGCTACTCTGTGGCTCTGTTAAAGTACAACAGGTTTAGTATGTGAAAATCTGTCAGAAACAACTGTTTCTGAGTTGGTATTGTGTTGTACCAGTGAGAGTGTTGCCTAAGTTGGTATTTAAATTTGTTACCTGAAATAAGATTATTGAGGGAATAATAGATTAGTTTTGCCCATGATAATGATCTGACAACAAAGCAAGCTTATGTTATGATCATGATGGTGCTTTTAATGAAAGAAACATGGATTTGTCAGGTTCTTGACCAAGGAAACTGAAAGGATTTATTTGGGCAGTTAGGAGGCCTTCCAAATGTAAGTAATGAACAAAGTGAAACAGTTAATGATTTTGATGTGCAAAAATGGTAATGTTCTTGGAATAAAATGAAAGGAAGTATACTAACAGTGTCTAATATTTTGTATGCATAATGACCTAAGTAGTTGAAGGGTTGTGTGTGAACAAGGCTGCCTGTATTTCTGAACACTAACAATGCTCTTCTGGGTCTGTTTTAGAGCGGAAAGAGTGTGAGCACAAAGCAGTTATGTGAATGTGTACTGTAAAATAATCTTTCAGCTCCTTTAGAAGCCTTGAAGTTGTGGTAAACGTTGTGGTAAACATTACGTACCAAAATACATATTTTTAATGGGAATGTGTAAGAACCAGTTGCATAGGTGAAGTGAAAATAAAAGCCACTTCCTTTACAAGAAGATTTTAAACAGGAATGAGATCTGTTCAGTTAGGGTGAACAATAAAGCTGTAGAATAAACTGGGGGTTTGTGTTGTTTTTTGCTCATAATACAGAGTTTTGTTTTGGAAGCAGTGTTTCACCAATCCAGAGTAATAACATTTTGATAATAAACTTTGTCTTTTGGTAGGAGAGCAATATTTTACAAGCTGAAGAATTGTTTTTTACAATTTTATTTGCATTTTGCAACAGAAAGATTAGGGTGTACTGATAGCCTTGTTCAGTATAAGCACATTCAAACTGTATTTTATTAAATTGTGAGTTAGTGGGAATCAGAGATAATTTATATTCAGAATTTGGATTTGTTTTCTAACCTGGACATTTAAACCAGTTTGAAGATAGTGGTTGTCTGTAGTTATTTATTATTTCAAACTTAATGTGTTCCAAGTGTGTTGCTTTGTTTAGTATCAGTTATGTCATGGGATAAAATAGATCAAAATAAGAAGAGGAACTCATCTGTTTTGATGACTCTGTCATCAGTAGCGAGAAGAGAGTAAGACTAAGCAGTGACACTCTGTGCCACAGAAGTGGAAGGAGTACTTGTACTGCCCTTAACTGAGCTACTTGGGAGTTCTACATCTAAAAATGATATTAGATGAAATGCGAAAAATTTGTATAGGCTTTGCACTAATATCAAGATAAAACAGGAACATGGTTCTTTATAGCCAGTTGTTCAATCTTCTTAAAAACGAGGTAGAAACAGTAAATCCACACGCATTCTAAAAGGATACTCAATGAAATTATGCTTCTCTTGAGTATTCAACTGAGTATACTGCAAAACTGTTTTGTGGTTTGTTTGGTTTTGTTTCTTTTATACTTGCGGTATTTTAAAGTAGTTAACGTTACCAGAATGTAGTTGATGAGGCCAGCTGGTAAATACAACATAAAATACTGCTTTCACCTTTTTAAATTAGTCCTTGTGCTCTGTCTGTCCTTTCATCTCATATCATGGGCAGATAGTAATACTAAGTCCCGAGTTAATGTATAAGGAAGAAAGAGAGGATAGTAATGCAATCCTTTTCAGTCTGTTCCTCATCTCAAATGTGAGCGTGGGGTAGCATAGTGTTGCACAGAGCCTCATCACGGGGGTATGTTCTGATGCAGTCTGAGGTAGTCCGGGGTGCACAGGGCAGAAACACCAGGCAGATGTTCCAATCTCAAAATGAGACAGCCACAGAGTTAGTGCTTCACAGATACAAGGCAGCGAGCACATAAAGAGTACTGCCAGACTCAGTGCTGTATTTTGGGATGCTGCTTCAAGCAGCTAAGGCCTCCTCCAAGTCCATGCTTTAATTATTGTATTAGCCTTGTGTGTTATGAATTGTTGATTTTTCTGGAATAGCTCATATGGTAAGTTTTGCCTTACAATACAGGCTCTGGTTCTGTATTTCATGTTTGTATTTCAATTTAAATGGTGGGACCCATTTCAAGAAATAGGTTTCTGGAATAAATGAACATTTAAAAAATAAGTTGATTTTAAAATACTGTGTAAGAATTTTTGTTTCATTTTCCTGGTTTGTAAAGTCACTTAAATTAATGTATTAACATTCATCCCTTGCAGTTAATAATGAAAAAGTTTTACTGCCATTAGTTAGCAGCAGCGTTCTGTTTTATGAAGGGCTACACATTTGTTTTGTATAAAGATCTTTTTTACAATGAAAAGAAACCAATCGAAGCTTATAAACCCAGATTGAGAAAAGATTGAAGATCTAACCTAAACTTTGAAAATACATATTTAAAAAATGGGGATAATTTCCTTTTCAGTTAGACTGTTTCCTTCAGAGATGAAGGAATATAAATATATTTCTCTATTTTGGGTGCTCATAGAAATTGGCAGTACTTATTAAATCTTCCCTTACTACTGCAATTTGGAGCTGACAGTTGTTGAAGTTCTTTTGTGATGAAGCAAATGGTTACGTTTATCTATACGTGTTACTGAATGCGAAGAAATACATAGTTTGTCCAATGGCAGTTAGTTAAGATAAGCCTTGCTTTGCCGTTGTTCGCTGATGAAATTTGGGTATCCTGAAAACTTGAGCATGATGACAGATTCTCTGTGCCTTATTTTTGTCAACGTTCTGTAATTGCAATGAGGGCTTATGAATTAAATGCATCTTTGCCAATAATAATTACTTTGTCACAGCTTTTATGACGAATACCATTTAAGTTGATGCTTGTGGAAAGCAGACAATGTATCACTACTATTGAATAGGGAAAGTATTTTCCAGTTTAAGTTTGAAATAAATCTTTAAATCATAAACTTCATTTTTTACCTTTTCTGCCTTTTGTTTTCTGGGGGAGGGACAGGAAAAGAGCCCTCTATCTGGATTTGTGCGTAAGATAAATTTGTGTCATATTCCCATTTTAATTTGAAAAGAGTTGGTTTTATAATCATGGTCAATCAAATAATCTATTTCTAATAAATTGTATTTGAATTCACAAGCGGTTAAATTAAAACAATTTCCTTGTAATTTCTGTTCAACATCTTTGTCGGTGGCACGGACAGTGGGATCGAGTGCATCCTCAGCAAGTTTGCCGATGACACCAAGCTGTGTGGTGTGGTCGACACGCTGAAGGGAAGGGATGCCATCCAGAGGGACCTTGACAGGCTGGAGAGGTGGGCCCGTGCGAACCGCATGAAGTTCAACAAGGCCAAGTGCAAGGTCCTGCACGTGGGTTGGCGCAATCAAGGAATCGATTGAAAGCAGCCCCGAGGAGAATGACTTGGGGGTATTGATTGATGAGAAGCTCAACATGAGCCAGCAGTGTGCACTTGCAGCCCAGAAAGCCAACCGTGTCCTGGGCTGCATCAAAAGAGGTGTGACCAGCAGGTCAAGGAAGGTGATCCTGCCCCTCTACTCCGCTCTTGTGAGACCCCACCTGGAGGACTGCGTCCAGCTCTGGGGGCCCCAGTACAGGAGAGACATGGAGCTGTTGGAGAGAGTCCAGAGGAGGGCCACGAAGCTGATCAGAGGGCTGGAGCACCTCTCCTGTGAGGACAGGCTGAGAGAGTTGGGGTTGTTCGGCCTGGAGAAAAGGCGGCTCCAGGGAGACCTAATTGCGGCTTACCAGTATCTGAAGGGGGCCTACAGGAAAGATGAAGAGGGACTGTTTGTCAGGGAGTGTAGTGACAGGACAAGGGGTAATGGGTTCAAGCTGAAGGAGGGGAGATTTAGATGTTAGAAAGAAATTCTTTACTGTTAGAGTGGTGAGGCACTGGAACAGGTTGCCCAGAGAGGTTGTGGATGCCCCCTCCCTGTAAGTGTTCAAGGCCAGGTTGGGTGAGGCTTTGGGCAATGTGGTCTGGTGGAGGGTGTCCCTGCCCGCAGCAGGGGGGTTGGAACTAGATGATCTCTGAGGTCCCTTCCAACCCTAATCATTCTATGATTCTATGATTCTTAGTCATTGTACTAGGAAGGTATTTGTAGTCTTAAATAGTGTATAATTTGCTAGTATTTAACTTCTAGTTTAATATTGTGATCTGTGTTTGAACCTGTGTAAAAAAATGTTTGTCAAAAGAGAAACAATGTCATCTTTCCCTGTGTGGCTAAGAGGGATCATCTGATCATAGTACTTTGCAATGACTAGCCTTTATTCCCATCTTCACCCTTTCACAATGTGCAATAAATTTAACAGCTTTTATCTTGCATCAATGCAAGCTGTTCATGGTTACATAGGTATATAGGTAACAGTGCAAATTTTAAGCTAAACTGGAAGAACCTGTGTAAGCACACACCTGTGGTCTGGTAGTTTCTCTCAAAATTATTTCATTGCTGTGATTTTATTTATTTTTTTAAATTTTTATTTAGTGATATTTAGTGTCTTTCTTGCTGATAGAACAGTGGTAGCCTCGCTGCCTTTGTTTACAATATGTACAGATTGCTGTATATGAGCAATCTGGTTGCTTCATGTTTCAGTTTTTGTATGTATTACATCCTTATGTTTGTGATTGAGCTCACCTTGTAAGCTGGTGAGCTGAGTTAGTCTGGGATAAATGCTTTTGCTCTGTGTGATTTGTTTGTATCTTAAAGAATAAATGCATTTCAGGAGTTTTGCTAAAAAGGAGGAAAGCAAAGTTATGCCTGAGGTTAGCCTGACTGTACATTATGGCCAGTTAGGTCATGCAAGGATTTCAGGGAAAACAAATCAGGGAACATGGACATTGTTTGAGTATGTAATATAAAACGCAGTATCAGAGGGCCTGGCCACATGCTTCATGCAGGGCAAATTTCTGAGTGGGTTGTGTGTACGGCTTAGTCTGTAGCATATAATAATGCACAGGTAAGGCAAGAAGGTTTTAGGACTGAATGGGCAGATGAGCTTTTTGAAACCTATCTCTTTTCAAACATAAAACAATTTTAGTAAGTCCTCCCTGACCCTTCTTTCTGTGTTGCCTAAAAATAAGTATGGTAAAGCAGATGTCTCACCAAGACAGGTAAAGATTTATGGAGTAAGGAAATGGGAGAAAAAGATTTTCTTCTACCATTAGTGCTGACTTCCACAGTAGATACTTACATGGTACATTCATGGCAGACTGACTGTACTTACATGAGAACATATTTTACTCTGGCAGAGTTTATCCTGCTAGGTCTTCTAAGGAATATTTTACATACTTTGACAAACTTTTTATGTATTTTACATGGGAAAAAAATACACATTAAGATCTACTTACATTGCAGTGCACCTTTTTAAGAGAACATGGTGCTCATTCTCTGTCAGGTACTATATATATTTTCCTAACTCTTTCAGTTATTTCTGTTTGAGCCTTCTGTAAGTTTTCATTAATGATGAGGCTTTTAGTTGAAATTTAAGAGGCTTGAATTGTTGTACCTCAAACTTTCTTTTTGAATGATAATCTTTTCTTCAGAACTGTTCCTTTTTGCTCCTTTAATTATTGAATGTGAAATAAACTAATACTTACAGAGTCTCATGCAGAATAGTCAAAATATTGGATTTCTGTAAAACAATGCAGAACTGAAATTCATATATAATAGGCTGCAATACGTAAAAAGAAAATGATTAAACCATATCTCACTAACCATAGATGTTTTTAATCCGAACAAAATCTGTGCCATTAGTTCCAGACCAGTGTATTTCCGATTCACAGTGCTTTAGTGCATAACTTATAAATCTGTCCTCATCATGCTGTATTACTTTTTCAAAGCAAGACGAACATCGAGCAAGAAAGGATGAATGAAAGCCAGTGAAGGTCGACTAGACAATCCAGTTACTAAAGATTCTTGAAAGAGCAGTATTGTGATCTATAAAACAATTGGGTGTGAATTTCTGTATCTTTGTTGACAAGGGTAATTTCTGTAGAACTGTGGTATATTTTCTATTGTAATGTGTTTTTTGATTATGCTAGTCTGTTTGTGTATTATGTCTGAATGTCAGTTGTTTATACTCTAAAATATTTTTTAGTTTGCGGAAGTCATATTTATAATACACATTTCATGTACCTGTTCTATCTCCTGAGTGGTGAAGAGGCCTTTGACAAAAATGTAACATACAGTTACATACTGCATTATGAAAACACAGTGTTAAGATTACATAATAATTGTGTACATGCCATTGCTAATTTTCCATGCATTTTTTTCATCAGTCACTTATCTTTCATTCATTCTGCAGAACAGACCATCTCTCAGGAGCATAAAACACATCTGTACAATAAGAGGTTACTATTTCTGACACCTATGTACAGTAGAAATAGTGAGCTGGCCTGAATGTTTGAGTTTAAAAGTTTAAATATGTATATAAACCATCTGTGCTAGACACTGCAGATGATGAAATAGAAGAAAGTCTATTAAGCAGAAGAATAGTTGTTTTCAGTCTTAGAAACTTACTTGAGCTTTACATTGAGCTTTGTTGCGTCTGTTTCAGATCAGTCTGAAACTTACCTACTTCCTTCTCCCTTATACAAAGAGGTATAATGAAAAATAATACTTCTGCATACAAACCTTATTTTATTTTGCTTTTTGAGCCATATGTAGATAAGGAAAGATAGGAATCAGTTATCAATTATTCTAACTGAAGACTAGGTAATTGTACTTGACTATAATGCTACACATATGTTTGTAAGTTCCAAACTATGACGTGTTCTTATTCTCCTCCACCCCTACAAAAAGGAAAACAAAAAGACCTAATATAAATTTCTTTTTTTTACCCTTTCATTAGATACTCAGTTTATGTGTATTGATCTGATATTTCTATACATAGTATCTTATATTCATTTTACGAGAAGCCATTATTGTCAAATTGTAAGTCTATGTGTGCATATGTATATGTATACGCAGAAATATATATGTATATTTTCCTTCCCAACTAGTACAATCACAGGAGAGTGTGGTCATACATTAAGAGTAGCTAACTGAACAGAATATTGAATGGCCTTCGTTACAGACTGTCTGTGTGGGAATCACGTTATTAAAATATCAATTGCTATAAATGACATAGGGTCTGAAAAAGAAGTAATGTATTCCTAGAGACTGATATAGTAAAGAATGCTGACTGTTAGATTACAGTGCTGATGGAGAAAATTTTTACAGTGTTTCCCAATAAAATTTGAGGTCAGGTTCTGCCAGTGGTAGAGTTTTATTGGCTGACAGCAAGGGATGGGATCTGTTATTGAACTCAGCTTAAAGACAGAAACAGGTTCAATGTACTGCTATTTTATTTATAAGTCAAGATTTAGAGGACAGAAATTGCTCTTTGCATTAGCAAAATGCCTGTCTAAAGTGGCAGTAATTGTAAAGCATATTCAGATAATGTCACACTACTTTTGTATGTAATTGTAAATAATTTTTCTAAAGCTGGAAAATCATGAGGCTTGCATGGCATACAGAGGTAACAAAGAATATTTTTCTGACTAGATAGGTGCTGCATATCTAACGAGCACTGAAAATGTTCAGTGCTAATCTGTAAGCTAACATGTGTAGTCATAATCTACTGTTACTAACTTTTACCAAAGCTATTTTTTCACAAATTTTGTTTGGAATGCAGAAAATTCCATAGTATGAACAAAAGATATTTTAAGACACAGTAATTTTATTACCGTAATTCAAAACACTTTTTCTTAAAGTCTTCATGCACCCAAATGTCAGCTGTATGTAAGAAATTACTTGTATTTTAAAGTTTTAAGATCTGTAATGAATTTGTGATGCTAGGCATTTATGCTATTGATTTTTCATTACTACCTTTTTTTTTTTCACTAGCTAGGGCAAACCTGTCCGCAACAGAATCATGCTCTAATCCACTGTAGAGAGAAGAGGGTGAGATTGTAACAGGGTCCTTTTCTTTGATCATCAGCTGAAACAGAGGTCTTAGTTTATCTTCTACAGAGAAGAGAAGCTTTTTTTTTTTTTTTTTTGTTAACCTACTGTGGTGCTGGTAGAATGCTAAATAGTGCAAATCTGTAAGTCTTTGACTTCCGATAGTATTTGTCAAAGGTTTTTAGTAGTCAATATCGTAAAATTCCTGAATAGTTAGTGTGGCTGTCCTCAGCTGAGAAGAGTGTGGAAAAAATGAGAATGTAAGGTCATGTCAGATCAAAATCAAAGAAGAAATTTCTTACTATGCTGTTTTTTGGGGTGGGGTTTTTTTTTGTTCAAGTATGCAGACCTGAGACATGGGTCTATGGAGATGCACCATGATCACTACCCAATTCGTGACTGAATCTGTTCAGCTGACCCTCTTTCCCTTCCTTTTGGCCTGTTTTCAGTTTCATTGGCTTCTAAATACACAATCTCAAAAGGCTTGCCTTTTACCCTTGTTTGGTAGATGTGCAACAATAAAAATCTTTATTCACTGAGAAATTGTTGCTTTGAGAAAGCTGCATTAGACCTATAACCATATTCAGTAACCCCCAACCAATACAGCTTATATATGGCATTGTACCTATGATCTTGGTGGCCTCCCTTATCTTTGGGTTATCTTTCCAGGAATCATTCTGCCAGAATGTTCACCAAGGTCACTGTGTGCTGCCAGTGTGCAGTTAAATGGCATGTTAATCAGGCAAGTTGGAACTGTGGATAAAAGTGATCCACAGCAGGAATAATGTTCCTATGTATATGTATTCACCTGAGGCTCTGTTGTGGACTAGATGTTTCAAAACTTTTTTTTCTTCTGAGTTCTGTGAGAACAAGGAGACATCTTTACATACCGAGAATGTCCTCAGCATTCAGGATTTATGATTCGAGACATTCCTGAGCAGTTTGGCTGGAAAATAGTTTTGCCTCAAAATCTTCATAGTGTTTTGCACTACCATCATTTGCTGTGGTAATATATACATCTCAGAGAGGAAAAAAAAAAAAAAAAGAAAAACACAAAAAAACCCAAACCTAAAACAAACCAAAGCCCAAAAAAGTTGTTTAAAATAAGATATGCAGTTGTCTTAATGTACCCATGTCAATATTATATTCTTCACAAAGCTCACAGAAATGTTGTCCTTTTGAATATTCAGTCTACCTACAAAGCATTACACTTATGCAATGGGTTGTGTTTCATAGTTATTAAATTTTATTAGAAAAATTTAAATTACAAAGAAAGAAAATAGTTGTAGAAATAAATAAATCACAGTAATAAGGTGGGTAACAGCTCCATTCAACTGATAACTGACAGAAAGGTATACTACCATGAGATACAAGTCTGATGTGGGAAACAGATGTAATGTTATCATTAAGTTAAATCAATTACTTTGTTTTAGTAACAATGCTTAGAAAAGGAATATAAACTTAAGATAGCACACAATTCGAATTCTGTGCAGAGTCAATGATGGGTATAGCATGAGTCTGCAGGATGGCAATAACATAAATTTGTGAGTATTTTCATATCTGTGTATAGTTAATAAGAATAATGGATAGAATGGTGTCTTGGGTTATTTGCAGATAAACAGGATGACAATAACATTTGAATTTGTGGCCGTCATTCTCTCTTTTCATTTGTTTCTTCTCCTCTTCCGAGAAGATGATCCTCCTCTGCCAAATATGATCTTTTTCCTTCCTTTTCATGCACATATACAGATGTGTGCATACCCGATTTTTTCTCTCAACTCCTGAAATAAATAATAGTAGTGATGATAATAATAATAGCAGCTCGCCAATGTTACAGAGAAACTGGTTAGACTATGGTAGACTGTATTAAGTATGTGCTCATATCACCTATTCAACTATTACCTGTGTATGTTTTCTGTAGGTGACGGATCAGTCAGTGAAAGCTTTTGCTGAACATTGTCCTGAGCTGCAGTATGTTGGTTTTATGGGCTGCTCTGTTACATCGAAAGGAGTCATTCACCTCACCAATGTAAGTATTGTAACTACTTTTAGCTAGTCATTAGTGTGTTTATAAGTTTATACATGTGGTGAATAGCACTGTCATAGGTAGAAATATGACAAGATAAATGAACCTTGCATTATTTGAGCAGATACATTCAGATTTCCTTGTGTATAAACACTGTAGCAAAAACATATTCAAGGGATGATACTTCTTCTCAGAAATAATAATATTGTTCAGGTCAAAAGTCAGAGTTTTAGATAGACCCCTTACTGTAACAGTATATCCCCTATGTACATACATTTTGTATATATCCATCTTTGTATTTTAACATAGTGTGACAGATACATTTTATTTCCTTTTTGTTTTATGTAAGAGGAGTGATGTGAACCCGCAGAAAATAATGGAAGCATTCAATAAAATGAATGACTTGGGTGAAGTGGACAAACAGCATATTAATTAAAATTCATAACTGAAAATAAATTCAGGGATCATGCAAACATTAGGGAGAACAGAGGAGACACGCATCTGGGATAGATAAATGAGTATATATAGCTAAGAATTTTAAAAAAGGTTCAAATGGGAAAATGGTACCCATTACAGCTGGTAAAGATGACTGTAGAAATGAGTATTGAATTTGAAAAGTTCTGGTAAACATAAAAATGGTTAAAGAGATCTTGTGGATCTCTTTAAGCAAGTGGAGAGCATGTTTAATGAAAACACAATATGCCTGAAGAAAATGCAGGTTTTTTGATGTAGCTGTGCAGCCCTTTTGTTGTTATACAGAACCATTCAGCATATCTGTAAAGTATTTCCATCAGTTCAGGGCAGCTCAGTAGCTGAAGACAGAGGAGAGTTGGAAACATTTTGGAACACACGAAAAAAGAAATAAGCCAGATAAATTAATTTGCATGGTAAAGTTATAGCACCTCAAAGAATGTAATTTGGAAAGGACTCTGTATATATTGAAATGATGCGTAAAAGGGGCATACATCTGTGGGAGACAGAAATAATGCAATAATTTTCATGTGCTATGAAAACTATATATGTAGAACTGTAGATTATATACACAACATAAGTTTAGGAGGTACGTAAGTTACATATCGGACATAGGCCGGTTATGAAGTCCAAGGCTTTGTGGGAAATTCCCACAGAGATCGCTTTTCAGTGCATGCTTTGGTTACTGCATTATTCTGGTCTAGATTTATGGAGTATTTAATAGATACTTATCCTTCAACCAAGTGACTTTATAATTCCATGTATTTGATTAAAGACAAGTCAAGATGTTGATTTTTCTTATAATATTTAGCTCTGGTTTTCATATGGTTTAATAATAATAAATTATTAGAAATCCTGATTTACATAGGAGTGACTGTTGTACACAGTCCTTAAGAAGATATCCAGGAGGCTGCTTTGTCAAAAACTTGGAAAGAATCACATGGAATAAGTAATTGGTGCATGTACTTTTTGTTGGGACTTAAGACATGGGGATTCCAGTTTCTTCCCTCAAGTTGTACTATAGAATCTTTCTGTAGGCTATTAATACTGCAAAGACAGTGATGTGATAACACTGAACCACATTACACTTTTTAAAATTCTCAGAAATGATTGGGGAATTTGTTTGCCCCCTCAACAGGGGAACTCTTTTCTTACTTATAACATTCCTGTGAGGGTGCTAATTATTTACCACTGTCGTGGTTTAGGCCCAGCTGGCAGCAGGGTACTACGCGGCCTCTTGCTCACCCCTCCCCCCAACGTGATGGGGAGGAGAAGTATAACAAAATGCTTGGGTCAAGATAACGACAGGGAGAGATCACTCACTAATTACCTTCACGAGCAAAACAGACTGAACTTAGAAAGGAGATTCATCTAATTTATTACTAAACAAAACAGCGTAGAGCAATGAGAAAATAACATCAAGTCTTAAAACACATCCCCCCACCCCTACCATCTTCCCAGGCTCAACTTCACACCCGGCTTCAACCTCCTCCCCCCTCAGTGGCACAGGGGGATGGGGAATGGGGGTTACGGTCAGTTCAGCACACGTTGTTTCAGCCGCTTCTTCATTCTCAGGGGGAGGACTCCTCTCAACATTCCCCTGCTCCAACATGGAGTCTCTCCCACGGGCTACAATCCTTCACGAACTGCTCCAGCGTGGTCTCTTCCATGGGGTGCACACCTTCAGGAGCAAACTGCTCCAGCGTGGGTCCCCCACGGGGTCACAAGTCCTGCCAGCAAACCTGCTCTGGCGCGGGCTCCCCTCTCCACGGGTCTACCGGTCCGGCCAGGGACTTGCTCCAGCCTGGGCTTCCGACGAGGTCACAGGTGGAATCTCTACACCCCCTCATCCTCCCTCCATGGGCTGCAGGGGGATCTCTGCTCTGGCTCCCCCCTCCTCCTGCACTGACCTTGGTGTCTGCAAAGTTTCTTACACCTTCTCACTCCTCTCTCCAGCTGCAAAAAAGCTCGCTCTCTAACTGTTTTTTTCTTCCTTAAATATGTTATCAGAGAGGCGCTGATTGGCTTGGCCTTGGCCAGCGGCGGGTCCCTCTTGGAGCCAGCTGGCATTGGCTCTATCAGACACAGGGGAAGCTTCTAGCAGTTCCTCACAGAAGCCACCCCTATAGCCCTCCCCTGCTACCAAAACCTTGCCACACAAACCCAATACAACCACATAGGTAGTATCAAGTACTTTCTCCTTTACTTGTCCCACTTTTCATGATTCTGTCTTCTGCCTGCCTGAAGCTGTTTTTTGATGTATATTGGAATTTTTTTAGATTGATCAAGTAATGTCCAAGTATATTGTAATAGCACTCAAACTATTCTCTAGTAGTGTGCTGTTGGCAAAAAGTATGTCTTTGCTTACTGCAAGTCTCGTATTGCACTTAAAGCAGTAGTTCTGAAATGACTGATGTTTTTGAATAAATATATTTTGCAGGTTAAAGGAATTTTTGCTGGCTTGCTCCTAGAGTGTAGTATAAACTAGAGTTTTACTAGGGTTGAAAGGTGAAGCATGTTCAAGGAAGAGCCTGACTTACGTTTTTCTTTAACTATACTTATCATGGAGAAGACACCATGCCTTCTCTGCTATATTGATATATTGTATGGGCAGTGGAAGCAGGGTCAAGTATCCTGAGAAGAGTATAGGGACGCTGCCCAGTTGTGTAGGGATAGGATCAGGGTGGCCAAGGCACGACTGAAGCTGAAGTTGGCAAGGGACGCAAAGAATAATAATAAGGGCTTCTACAGGTATGTCAGCCAGAAAAGGAAGGTCAAAGAAAGCTTACTGTCACTGAAGTATACGACTGGCAAACTGGCAGCAATGGATGAGGAGAAGGCTGAGGTACTCAACGACATTTTTGCCACAGTCTTCACTGACAGCCTCTCTTCCCACACCTCTCAAGTGGACGGACCTCAAGGCAGGGACTGGGGGAGCAAAGTCCCTCCCACAGTAAGAGAATATCAGGTTCAGGACCACCTGAGGCACCTGAACACCCATAAGTCTGTGGCACCTGACAAGATGCATCCCAGAGTCCTGAGGGAATTGGCTGATGTAGTTGCCAAGCCACTCTCCATGATATTTGAAAAGTCATGGCAGTCAGGTGAAGTCCTCAGTGACTAGAAAAAGGGAAACAGTGCACCCATTTTTAAAAAGGGTAGAAAGGAGGACCTTGGGAACTGTCCACCTGTCAGCCTCACCTCTGTGCCTGGAAAGATCATGGAACAGATCCTCCTAAAAGCTATGCTAAGGCACATGGAGGAGAGGGAGGTGATTTGAGACAGCCAGCATGGCTTCACCAAGGGCAGGTGGTACCAAGCTAGCGGCCTTCTCTGATGGAGTGAGTATATCGGTGGAAAAGGAAGAGCTATGGATGTCATCTACCTGGACTTCTGTAAAGTCTTTGACGGAGTCCCCCACAACATCCTTCTCTCTACATTGGTGTCCTGGTTCTGGCAAGGATAGAGTTAATTTTACAAGGAGCCAGGACAGGTGGGCCAAGCTGGCCGGGGGCTACTCCATACCATGTGACATCATGCTCACCATAAAAGGGGGCTAGTCGGGTAGGGGAGGGGTGGCACGGTTTCTGAGTGGTTCTGGGATGGGCTGAGTGGTCGGTCGTTGGTTCGGTAAATTGTTTTCTGTTATCACCCATTGTTAATATTTGTTATCAGCACTGTTGTTGATTGTTTTCCCTCTCCCTTGTTTTCCCAGTAAACTGCCCTTATCCCAACCCTCGAGGCTTTTCTGTTGTTTTTCTGTTCTCCTCCCCGTCCCGCTGGGGAAGGAGTGAGTGAGCGGCCGCATGGCGCTCAGCTGCCAGCTGGGCCTGAACCACGTCAGTTGGAGAGGTACGGATTTGATGGATGGATTGTTCAGTGGATAAGGAATTGGTTGGATGGTTGCATCTGGAGGATAGTTGTCAACAGCTCAATGTATGGAAGGATATCAGTGATGAGACGTGTCCCTCAGGGGTCTGTACTGGGACCAGTACTGTTTAATATCTTCATCGGTGACATAGTGTGATTGAGTGCACCCTCAGCACGTTTGCAGATGACACCAAACTCAGAGGTGCGGTTGACATGCCTGAAGGATGGGATGCCATCCAGAGGGGTGTGGACGAGCTTGAGAAGTGGGCCCCTGTGACCTGCAGGAGGTTCAACAAGGCCAAGCACAAGGTCCTGCATCTGGGTTAGGGCAACTCCTCTATCAATACAGGCTGGGGATGAAGGGATTAAAAGCAGTCTGTGGAGAAGGACTTGGGGGTGCTGGTGGATGAAAATCTGGACATGAGCCGACAGTGTGCGCTTGCAGCCCAGAAAGCCAACCGTATCCTGGGCTGCATCAAAAGAAGTGTGACCAGAAGGCCGAGGGAGGTGATTCTCCCCTTCCGCTCCACTCTGACATGGTTTAGCCCCAGCCGGCAGCTAAGTGCCACATGCCGCTCACTCACCCCTCCCCCGGCGGGATGGGGAGGAGAACAGAAAAACAACAGAAAAGCCTCGAGGGTTGGGATAAGGGCAGTTTACTGGGACAGCAAGGGAGAGGGAAAACAATCAACAACAGTGCTGATAACAGATATTCACAATGGGTGATAACAGAGAACGATTTACCCATCGGACATGCTCAGCCCACATGCTCAGCCCGTCCGGGAGCCACGTGGAGCCTGCCCCTGCTCAACTAGCCCCCTTTTATGGTGAGCATGATGTCACATGGTATGGAATAGCCCCCACCAGCTTGGCTCACCTGTCCTGGCTCCTTGTGAAATTAACTCTATCCTTGCCAGAACCAGGACACACTCTCATGAGACCCCACCTGGAGTACTGCGTCCAACTATGTCCTTAGTAGAACAAAGACACAGACCTGTTGGAGCGAGTCCAGAGGAGGGCCACAAAAATGATCGGAGGCCTGGAACACCTCTGCTATGAGGAAAGACTGAGACAGTTGGGGTGGTTCAGCCTGGAGAAAAGAAGGCTCCAGGAGCTTATTGCAGCCTTTCAGTACCTAAAGGGGACTTACACTATTTAGTAGAGCCTGTTGTGATAGGACAAGGGGTAATGGTTTTAAACTATGTCCTGGTTTTGGCTAGGATAGTTAATTCTCACAAGGAGCCAGGACAGGTGAGCCAAGCTGGCCAGGGGGCTAGTGCATACCAGGTGACGTCATACTTCCCATAAAAATGGACTAGTTATGGGGTGGGTCTGAGCAGCTCCAGGACAGCCTGAGTGGTCTAGCATGGGCTGAGCATCTGGTTGCTTGTCAGGTTGGTAAACTGCCTTGTGTTATCAAGCATTGTGTATATTATGTTCTAAGTACTGTTGTTGTTGTTACTTCCCTGTCCCTTTGCTGTCCCAGTAAACTGTCCTTTATCCCAACCCAACCCTTTTGCCTTTGTCTTTCCCATTTGCCTCCCCATCCTGCCACGGGGAGGGGTGGGCAAGCAGCCACCTGGTGCCTAGCTGCTGGCTGGGGCTAAACCACATCAAACTGAAAGAGGGTAGATTCATAGGAGATGTAAGGAAGAATTTTTTTACGATGAGGGTGGTGAAACGCTGGATCAGGTTGCCCAGAGAGGTGGTAGATGCACCATCCCTGGAGACATTCAAGGTCAGGTTGAACGGAGCTCTGAGCAACCTGATCTAATTGAAGATGTCCCTGCTCATTGCAGAGGCGTTGGACTAGATGATCTTTAAAGGTCCCTTCCAACCTGAAGTATTCTATGATTCTATGATACGATGTCTCTGTAAGGTTTGGCAAGTATTCTGTCACGCATGAGTGACTTTCTGTGCACAATTACAAGGTATTTTTTTACATTTATTGCTACTCTAAGCTGAGGTACATACGCATGTAATATAGGCAAGTGGGATGATGCCATATATCGAGGGGGAAGAGAACAAGTAAGAGATTTCCCAGTAGTACAGGGACTAGGAAATTGTATTGGAATTCAGGGTGCTTTACTCTGAAGCTGTTGACAAGTGATACCTGGTTAATCTTGCTGTAGTGACTTCAGCAGTGTTTCCACCTGGGTCCTCTGAGAAGTGTTACTTCCTCGTAGTACAGCAGGCAATTTTAACTAAAACTCTGAATTGCACTGAAGCATCTGGCACAGACACATGTTCCATTTCTACAGTTCTTTGGAGGAAATAAGCTCCAGCAGGGAGTTAAAACAACTATCTGGGAAGTAATAAGGTGATCTCTAACTGCTGCATCTGTCTTTTCCGGAATTCATTTATTGATGACATCATTTTTCTTGTTCTAACCATCATGTCTGTCTTATGGTCAATTTTGTGTTGAGTTCTTAACTAGTACTTCATAACTGCTTAGTAATAATTCCAGTCCTATGTTCTTAGAGAATGTGGAATCTGTTTTTTGCTCTGCATGGCCTGTGAGTGTGTCCCACAAGGCTGTGCAGTGCTAGTTCACTTCTGTCCTGCTTCCTGTGTGCAAACTGGAGATAGCAGCACTGGCCTCTGTTGTAAAATTGCTTTGAGGCTGATGGATGTATAAAAATTGAGTGGTTTATTATTACTGTATTTTTCTCCTAGTAATGTCAGCTCTCTTTAAAAATACTGGCACTTCAAAATTCTGAATTACAGTGCTGCTGAATCACAGAGCTTTTTTAATAGCTAAATGTGTGGAATGGTAGCAAAAATGGTGTATATCTTAGAAAAAGAAGAATCATTCAGGATTGATTTTCATTATTTTTTTACTGAACATAGTGACATTCAAAAAAATTTGCTGCTTAAGCAAAACCATGTTATTACACTAGTGCCTTTTTTCCTTGAAGTTGTTATAAACTACAGAAAATGCACATAAAATAAATAGCAATTATTGGGCAAGATGAGAAGCACTGCATATACATACACAGGGAGAGAGAAGGAGAAAGAGGGAGTGTGTGTATATATGCAATTCATAGTTGAAGTCAAGGGTTTCTTCTGATGACCTAGAATGTTTTATTTTGCTTTAGTGTGTGAAACAGTGTCACAAAAGATCTGAATGATCTGTTCTATGACATCAGAAAAATTAATCCAACATTTCTCAGCTTTGTTTCTGTGGCAGAGGGAAGAACATGTACTGGATATAGTGTTGTAGTTTTTATCTTCTGTTTTCAGTACATCCCCAACTATTGTTTCCTTGTTTCATCTTTTTTCTCACTTGTATTATTATTTACTTATCTTTCCCTACATGATTTTTTCCTTGTTTTCTCTCTTCCTCCCCTGCTCAAATCCTTGTCTCTCAAGAGTTTATTGCTGGTTATTTTTACTTTTCACTTTTTTTTTTTCTCCTGTGAACGCAAAGATCTATACAAATCTGCAAAGTACCTATGCATAGTAGATAATTGCACTGAAAACAGAATAATCAACCATTTGGGTAAATTTTTTAATTAGCTAAGTGTGAATAAGGAACTCTATATGCTAACTAGTGATGTAGTGATTTTTTTAATTTTGTATCTTTGGCCCCAGAAGTGGTGGTATTTTCTTCCCCTCTTGTGGTAATTGCCTCTCAGCAGTCTAATTGTTGCACTTGTAGTAGAATTTTAACAGCTGGCATCAGCAAATCTCGATATATACACACAGTTTTATTACCAAGCCTTCTTCCTTTGAGTTCTGATATATATGCAAGAGAAGTTGCTTTGTTGCGTTATAACTGTCTGTGCTTCTACACCATGTACTTCTGACAGACTACGTCTGGTAAAGTTTATTACAGACGTTTTCATCTAAATAAGCGTGAATCCTTGGACAACATCTTATTAGAAAAAAGTTCTAAATTATTCTTCTAATCACCAACACATTATGTCAGTTTATATAGGAAAACTTTTTTTTAATAATGTGATCTTCGTTCTTTCTTTGTCTCGTAATTGTTACCCAAGAGCCATGTCCAATCTAACTCAGTCATACCTGTGTCCGAGTTGGTGGCCAGCATGAAGTCCATCAAAATTCAGATTTATAGAGCAAATATTTAGGAGTCATTCATTATCAGCTTGACAGATATATAATGCTAATCTACACATGACAAGATTGATTTTGCAGGAGCCTTTTCTAAACTGAGGTACTGTGTGGTCCCTTTCTTTAATAGCTGATTTGTTTTGACATGAATTGCTCTCTGCTTTATGCTCTTTTTATGGTAATATTTCAGCATACCTTCTAATACTAAAATGATCATGATTCTTAACTAAGAACAGCATTGTTCTTCTTTGGCTAGGTCTAGAGAAAACAGTTTTTTAATCAATTTATATAATGAACTATATTTCATAAGAAGGCATATGATTTATTTGAATCTGTTTGCATTAAATAAGATGTGTTTTTAAATGTTAGTCTTCTAATCATAGCAAAAAGTCATTAAGTAAAACTTTCTGAACATAATGATTCTGGGAAATTCTTCATGAGGATTGGCTTGATTCTTTAAATGATGTGGTGCTATAGACTGTGTTAAGAAAACCTTTTTACATCTTGTCAGACTAAAGCTGACCATTTTGTTGAATGAAGTTGAGTTAACTTGTCCCTCCGAAGAGATTCTTTTAACCATTTTTAAGAGTTTAAGTAGATTTAAAGAAATTTAACCCAACTGCAGTTTCTTTTAAGTTGCAAAGAAGTAAAAAAGGCATTGCTGAGAAGACTGATTGCATGTTTGAAAGGGTTTCAGTGCCCTGTGGGTGTGTGAAGCTTCTACCCCCAGAAAAAAGTTTCATTAGAGGTACTAGACAGTAAGTAACACAAAGAGTAACTATGAATCAGCAATAATGTAGTTCAACAGCAACTTCTCGATTTTGTAAACTGGAAATAACCTTGTAACATGGGTACTATATATGCAGTTTGTATGTGTGTGCGAATAGCCCCACTACAGTGGGTCTTAATGTTAGAAAGAAAGGGTGATATACTGGTTTTTGTAGCATAACTTGTATGCATGCAATAAATAAAAAACCAAATTATTATTGTCAGTCATCTTGGAAGGAGTAGCAGCTTGTATACAAATGTCATTTACTTTTCCTATTGTGTTTTGCTGTGGTACCTTACAAAACCAAGGAATCTATTGAATAAATTAGTTTCCTTGATTAACATAAATTTTCAACTCCCTTTTCTCAGGCATTTTTTTTTTACAAATACCTACACTCTTCAAAACAAATCTTTTCTGTTTTGTTTTTTGTAAGTGATGCAAATTAAATTTCTGTACTTCTAGCACAGGTTTTGAATGTGTATGTCTTATTTAACCAATGAGAGCTTAATGTTCTGCAATTTATTTAACTTTAAGAGATGAAATTAGAAGATGTGAATGTGCAGAACATTAGATCAATCTACAGGAAAATAGTCTCCTCTAACTATTCAGTCATTTTCCAGTTCTTTAAACTATGTATGATTACTGTTTCAGGAACACGGTGTATCTCAATAATATAGTTCAGTTACTTCAGCTCTTAAGTAAAAATTAATGTATGTGACTTTTAAAAAAATAGTTTGTAGATTCTATTGACATAATAATAAAAAAATGTGATTTACATATTTTTCAGGTTGCTATTTTTTTATTTCCTGTGATCACTCATTTGGGTTGGGGGGCTTATATCAGAGAGCAGTTTATTCCCTGAGGGCACATACACAGAGAGTGTTAAGAAAATTAAACTTAATTAGCAAAAGATGTGAATTCAAAGCTCAGTGAGTTCTTATAAGCACTTTCCTTCAGAAATAATTTGGCTTTAGTTCTGAAGAGGATTGATCTTATGTCAATTGTTTAGTGGTGGATTTGGCAGTGTTACGTTTATGGTTGAACTCTATCTTAAAGGCCTTTTCCAATTTAGATGATTCTATAATTCTGTTCTATTCTATGATTTTTTAAGAAAGCACGTCTCTAAAGGAATTGTGGAAGCATGCAGGGAGCTGTATTGGGTTTGCGTGGCAAGGTTTTGGTAGCAGGGGAGATACAGGGGTGGCTTCTGCAAGAAGTTGCTAGAACCTTCCCCTGTGTCTGATAGAGCCAATGCCAGCTGGCTCCAAGACGGAGCCGCTGCTGGCCAAGGCCAAGCCAATCAGCACCTCTGAGATAACATATTTAAGAAGGGAAAAAACACCTTAGGGAGAGCTTTTGCAGCTGGAGAGAGGAGTGAGAAGATGTAAGAAACTCTGCAGACACCAAAGTCAGTGCAGAAGGAGGGGCAGGAGGTGCTCCAGGTGTCAGGTGCACGGTCCAGCCCGTGGTGAAGACCATGGTGAGGCAGGCTGTTCCCCTGCAGCCCATGGAGGAAGGATGAGGAGGTGTAGAGATTCCACCTGCAGCCCGTGGAGGACCCCACGCTGGAGCAGGTGGAGGCACCTGAAGGAGGCTGTGACCTTGTCAGAAGCCCAGGCTGGAGCAGGCTCTTGGCCGGACCTGTGGACCTGTGGAGAGAGGAGCCCACGCCAGAGCAGGTTTGCTGGCAGGACTTGTGACCCCGTGGGGGACCCACGCTGGAGCAGTTTGCTCCTGAAGGTCTGCACCCTGTGGGAGGCACCCACACTGGAGCAGTTCGTGACGGACTGTAGCCCGTGGGAAGGACTCATGTTGGAGAAGTTGGTGGAGGACTTTCTCCAGCGAGAGGGACTCCATGCTGGAGCAGGGGAAGAATGAGAGGAGTCCTCCCCTGAGGATGAAGAAGCAGCAGAAACACTGTGTGCTGAACTGACCGTAACCCCCATTCCGCATCCCCCTGTGGCCCTGAGGGGGGAGTAGGTTGAAGCCGGGAGTGAAGTTAAGCCTGGGAAGAAGGGAGGTGGTTTTTTTAAGATCTGGTTTTATTTCTCATTCCTCTACTCTGTTTTGCTTAGTAATAAATTAGATGAATTTTCCTCTAAGTTGAGTCTGTTTTGCCCATGACGGTAATTAGTGAGTGATCTCTCCCTGTCCTTATCTCGCCCCACAAGCATTTCGTTATACCTTTTTCTCCCCTGTGTAGTTAAGGAGGGGGAGTGATAGAGCAGTGGCTCTGGTGGGCACCTGGCCTCCAGTCAGCGTCAGTCCACCACAGGAACAACAAAAAAAATTATATTAGTAGCCCCCTACAATACTAGCGAAATATTCACTGGAATTGATATACCCAACCCTTAAAAAATTAGCTGTGATCCCAATGGTAGTAGTAATTTTTTATCATCTAAAGTATACGAAATTTGTCCTAAACTTGGAACAATCACAAATGAGGCATATTTGCTCTTTTTTTTTTCCTTATGATAGTTTTCAAATGCTCTAGCTTCTTGATTAACATTGCACATATTTTAATATTACAAGTTCCATTAATCAAGATAGAAATCTCACAAACTCCATAACATTCAGGCACAAAAAGAGTATGATAATCTGAAGAGTCTGAATCTTTAAATATATCAATCTCCATAAAATTTCATTTAAACCAAGCAACGAAAGTATTGAACAAAAATTATTTTATCTGAATTTAAAATATTTGAGATTCAAAAGTAGTAATTTCTTAAAAATAGTGGTATTTAATTTTTTAATTTTAATATCTTTTTAAAAGAACTGGAGCTCTGTTTTTCAAACTTCCTTTGTCCAAAACCATTTTGTGATCTAAGTGGTTCCTTTCATCTGTCATTCACAATGGAACAATTCCCTTTTGATACCTTTTAACAGGCAATCTCCTCACAAAATCTTTACATACTGGGCTGTCAATTCTCTGTTAGTGGGACTGAGAGGAAGGGACCAACATCCTGTTCCCTTCTAATCTCATTTATCTAACTGTACTCCCTCTGAAATTTAAATGCTCCTATTATACTATCTCATATAATTTTAACACTGAGTCAATATTCAGTAATTTGAGCAAGGTTGTGTGTATTTGTAGCACAGAAAATTAGTTTAACTGTTCTTGATTTCTTTTCATTCTTTTGTCTTATTTTCTATTTCATATTTTTAAGCCCTCTGTCTACTATTTGCATTGTCTGTTTTATTGTCACATTAAGTACTCCTTTTTTAGTTAAAACATTGTGTCTGCTGGAGTTGAGTTCAAAGTTTAAATTCTGCTCATGCTGAGCATTCTTTGTAGAGCTATAAAATTAAGAGTTGAAGAAAAGTGTGAATATCTATAGAAGAATGGCCCTGAAATTGCTGCATGAAGAAAATTGGTTTTGATTGAAAAAAACAAAGGGAAAAACTTTATTCATCCTAATGCCCTAAGATTGAGTATTTTAGTCACAGAATATAATTTTCCTGTGGAAAAATGCTAATTAAAGGTATGCTATTTTAATCTAAAGCTTTATGCATGCACTGAAGTTTTGAACATCCCAATTGTCTGCTTCGAAGAAGTTTATTTTTTTTATATCATACTACTTTGAGATATGAGGGTTAGAGGTAGAATATAAAACTTATGTAATTTTTCTTGCCATTTTTTTATAATACTAATGATTAATAAAGAATTCAGCATTGTGGCATTAACACCTTACAATTAATTTTTCAGGTAAAATATAAAATAGCATATTTGTCATTAAAGCATCCATCCCACTTTTTTAATTAAAAATGGTAACATATACCTTTATAACAATTCTCTCACCAGTAATAAGATGTTGATACCTCTGATATAAATAGGCAAAGGGGTATTCTTTTCACTTGTCATGATCAACACAAAATCATGGCAGAAGGGCCAGTACTTAAGGGAGTGTGTATCCAGTTCTGCAGCCTTGAAAGTCATTCACTCATCTGAAATAGCAATAGTGAGGTTGTATAGATCAAATTATATTTGAAGAGTTTGTATCATTCTGACGTAGTCTCTTCAGACTTCGAAGACAGTAAGGTTTTCTGGATCGAGTACGTTGTGCCTGATAAAAAGAAGAATTAACATACCATGTAGGTCTGGTGTCAGGTAGGCTGTTTAAAATGAATGAATGTTACACTAAAAAAGGCAAGTGTGGGTTGAGTTACTGTATATTGAATATAATGGTAGACCATTATTAGGATGAAAGAAAGAAACAGTGAGAGAACAATCATTCTCGTCTGATGGTAAAGGATAAAATCTAACTTGGAAACCCTATTAATTTGGTCAGTAAGAATACTAGGAATTTGAGTCTACCCATGCAATGCAAAAGTCTTTTTTGCCTGGGGAATTAGGAATTCTTTCTACTGCATTCATCATTGCCTCAATGAGGTAGATACTGTACTGTTAACCTCTTACCTAATTTGAAGCCATCTTAGACAATTTTTAAAGCAGCACTGACCTCCATGCATTGACTTATCTTTAGTGTAAGTGGTTTTTACTCTTAAGTAATAATACTGACAAAAGAATCACCAGTATTGTCACCTGCTCATAATAAGAGTGTTGTCATGAGAGAAAGCATGTTTTAGTTAACAATTCTGGTTTTCCTAATGAGAAGATTGTCTACTTGGCTTTGAGGTGTCCTAGTAAGTATTTGTTTACTGTCATAGAGCATATGCATTGTTGAATTGTGCAGTAGGTTTATTTCCTGTCATAAGCATTGGCCATGTTACTGCCAACATAGTATAAAGGCTGAAGTATCCAATATGAGTAGCTGTATGAAGGTGAGGAAAAGTCAAGTTGCTCTAAGCCTCCCCTGTTCCTAGTAATTTACGCAGTAAAAATGAGAGATTTGTTGTGAGCTTTTTTGGGTGTATACCAGGTATATCTTTTAAACTTACTGCTAGAGCAGCATGAAATGCGGAGAGACAGAACTTGTAAAATCTGTCAGTTTTACCAACACTATCAATCATGTGCTTTTCTACTTAATAAACAAATAAGATTATCAGAAGTTCAATGGGATTACAACAAGCACCTCTAAAGTACACCTGTGGTAGTATCTTAATAATAGGAATATTACAGTCCTACTTACTATAGACATAGCCTGCAGTTGTTTATCAGACATCAGGTTCCTTAATTTTATACTTGTTCAGCAGAATTTTTGCAAGCAGTATGTGGTTTATCTTCAGCTTTACTTTGGAGAATGTTTAAAACTTCTGGAACAAAACACCAGAACACCAGTTTCATAGAAGTCCTACATTTGAAGTCCTTTTTTCCCCCATTTTTCTTTTTTTTTACTTTTTCTTTCCTTTTTCTTTCCTTTCTTTTATTTCTTTTCCTTAAATACATTGACTTAATCATTAACTACTGAAGTGGGCCAGTTATATGATCTCAGTTGTATGCCTTTATTTTATCAAATCCTTAGTGATTTAAATCACTGAATAGGATTATTTTCATTCTCTTACAGGGAAGGTAAGTTTAATTAAAGTGTCAGTATTACCTAATGCAATTTTTTTTCCAGAGTATAACAGAGATTATTTCAGACAGCTTAAAAAGCAAACAGTACTTGAAGGTTATTATGACTAAACTGATCCATTATTTAAGGATACTGCAGAAATCTGTAAAAATTTTCTTCTTTGAGTCCATAGCTCATAAAAATAGTAAGAAGGTTTTGTTTGCTTTTGAAGGTCATTATGATGATTAACCATCATAATAAATCAGGTTAATCAGTGCATAAATCTTAATCATACTATTCTGTGACTCTAACTTTTGTTGTTCAGAATATCCAAGTTGTTATTGATGGCTGTACAGGTGAGAGTACAGTACAAATACTGTATTTTCCAGGAAGTTTATAGTATTTACTTAGTTTGAAAGCCTTAGACCCTGGAGTCTTTAATTGCATGCATTTGAATCTAAGCACAAATGTGCTGTCTCCCCTTCCTTCCATGCCCTATTTCTCTTTTAATTAAATGAATTGGTATGCTACCTTGGTATCTTACACTCCATATAGTTAAAAGGAGGAACGCCTAGGCATCTGTTGTAGATGTATTGGACCATGAGTGAGAGTGTCTTGATTTCATGGAGTAACTGAGTGCCTGAATTCCAAATTTGCTGAAGTTCGATTCTATTAATATCTCTGATATATTTCCTTTTTGTGAAAAATACAGTAATCTCTTCTTTCTTGACTAGCTCACACATATTATACGTGATTCCAAAAAGTTTTATGTTTTTTATAACAGTTATGTATGTGAACAAATTTCAGATTATTTCTTTCTATCTTATTTGTCTCAATAGCTGAGAAACCTTTCCAGCTTGGATCTACGTCATATCACAGAACTGGACAATGAAACCGTGATGGAAATAGTAAAGAGATGCAAAAACCTCAATTCCCTCAATCTGTGTCTGAACTGGATCATTAATGACAGGTAACTTCATTGTAGCATCTAAAACCAGTATAAAGCAAGTTTAACTAGTTGTATTAGTTCAGAGTAATTCCTCATGGCTTGAGGGTTGGAAGAAATCAATAAAAGCAAGCAGGTTTCTCTGAGTGTTCTTGCTTCTTTTGGGTGAATCACCTAGACATATTTTACAGAGTGTTTGTATATTTCTGTAGTGGATAAAAGTTTAGTTATAACCGGATGGCAGTACTAATCTGTTTCCTGTAGATTTAATGAGAATGTGCTCTTTACCATGTGTGATTGAAATGTACAATTGCAACTCCTTCAGTAGGTAGCCAGGATGTAAACAGATGCATGCAAGCAATGAAACATACTTTGACTACATAAGGAAAAATAAACTGCTTGTGGGTTAAGTAGTGAAATTATTATTTTTTTTTTTTTAAGAAAGCAAGAAGTCCTTCATTTTTTGGCAGACTGTCCAGATTGAGACTGAAAGAATAACTGGGGTATTACCTTAGGCTTTTCCTTTTGACCAGAATACGTCCTATCCTACTATATTCTGTCCTTTTGATCAACTAATTTATTTTAACATTAAGTAAATGCACACAGTTGATGTATAGTTATCTATCAGATTAGATGAAAAATTAAAAATATTGAAAGTTCAAAAAGTGGAAATTTCCTTTAAAAATGAGAAAATTGAGCAAAGCCACTACCTCATGATGCCCAGGAAAGAACATTTTGAATTACTTTTGAGTGATTTATTATAACTGCTGCTTTAAACAAAAGGAAAGAGATACTTTTAACAGGGATTTAAAAACAGTTTCATATAAACCAGAATAATGTGGTTAAGCAATTGTATTTCCTCTCCATGGTTACAGACTTTTTCCTAACGTACTCTCTTTCAAGGTTTTCTGAAGTCTTTAAGAATGTACTAAGTGTAAATGAGCTTAGACTTTGGTGAAAGTTTACTGTTCTAAAAATACTAAAATTTAAATGTGTTGAATAAGAAGTACCATTAAACTTCTACTATAACTCCTTTTAGCCTTTAAGACTGTTTTTTGGTTTTGTAGGTTTAGTTAAGACTCTTAATATAACTTCACTGGTTTTGAAAGAATTCAGTTGCCTCAGATCTTTCTGTCTGGAGGACCTTATTTTCATATGCAGAATAAGGCTACTGTAATGGAAAATTTTAGAATAAGTCAGAAAAAATACTAAGAAAAATGTAAATTTAAGACAGGAATATTTCAGGTTTCAATTAAAGTACATAGAAATGGTTTAACTCTCTGCATGAATGTTTTGAGTAGGACAATCTAGTAAGTATCATCCAAACTGTTCTTGAAATTACTTTACTAGAATAAGTAATATATCTTTTAATTACATGCATATGACTATAAAAGTTCATATTGAAGATAGTTGGGATTATGAAGCTTAACAAGCAAAAGAAACCCTTTCCAGCAATGATAGATAACCTGTTGTATAAAAACTTTTAGATTGTTGACTTTTGTCTCTGTAGTTCTTTCCATTTTGTGTTTATTTCTGATCATACCTGTCAGTGCTTTTTCAATATGTGACTGATAACTAAAAATTGACTACAGATTTAAGTTTAGCTATTTAAATTAGCTTCTAGCTAAAAGCAAACAGAGTTTAGAAAATAGTGCCTTGGTTAAATCTTATTCATAGGCAATCATTTGGCACTTTAGGTATTTTTCCTCTTTTATAGGTGAGATGGAGCTCCATCTAGACTAAGACTAGATGGATACTAGTCTTAACTGAATAAAGTAATTTCCCCTACTCATTCTAAATACTGAATTAAGAATTGCTGAGAATTATGTAAAACGAACATGATACAACCGCTGGGCTTTATTCAATGTAGACACCAGTTCAGCAGAATATTATAAGCATATTCATTTTGAGGATATGGATGATTGTTCAGAAGTTCAGAAGACTGTTCAGGTGCTTACCTTGGGTAAAAACCCAAGTTAGCTTAAACTAGCTGAATTAGTTTATTAATGATTTAAGGCAATATAAGCTTTATTTTTTGGGTTTTATTTGATGCTTCTAATCAGAAGGGATGTCAGAGGAGATTATGCATCTTGATACCTTTGAATAAATTTTTTTTTATCATTATTTCCAACACATTGGAGATAGTAGCAGTCTAAAGTTTTACCTGATTCACGGTTTTTAAATAGAGAGTTTGGTCCCACCACCTCACCCTCCTACTCTGCATTATCAAGCCTTCTTGTGAAATACAACTACATAGGACTTGTATTCCAGATCTTTTGCAAACTTAATGTAGTGTGTTGACCCTGGCTGGGGGCCAGGTGCCCACCAGAGCTGCTCTATCACTCCCCTCTTTCATTAGGCAGGGGAGAAAAAGTACAACAAAAAGCTTGTGGGTCGAGATAAGGACAGGGAGAGATCACTCACTAATTGTTGTCACAAGCAAAACAGACTGAACTTAGAGAGGAAAATTCATCTAATTTATTACTAAGCAAAACAGAGTAGAGGAATGAGAAATAAAATCAAGTCTTAAAACACCTCCCCCCACCCCTCCCATCTTCCCAGGCTCAACTTCACTCCCAGCTTCAACCTCCGCCCCCCACCTCAGCGGCACAGGGGGACGGGGAATGGGGGTTACAGTCAGTTCAGCACACGTTGTTTCTGCCGCTTCTTCATCCTCAGGGGGAGGACTCCTCTTAATCATTCCCCTGCTCCAACATGGAGTCCCTCTCATGGGCTACAGTCCTTCACAAAGTTCTCCAACGTGAGTCTCTCCTATGGGCTACAGTCCTTCATGAACTGCTCCAGCGTGGTCTCTTCCATGGGGTGCAGACCTTCAGGAGCAAACTGCTCCAGCGTGGGTCCCCCACGGGGTCACAAGTCCTGCCAGCAAACCTGCTCTGGCGTGGGCTCCTCTCTCCACGAGGCCATAGGTCCTGCCAGGAGCTTGCTCCAGCCTGGGCTTCCCATGGGGTTACAGCCTCCTTCAGGTGCCTCCACCTGCTCCGGTGTGGGGTCTTCCACAGGCTGCAGGTGGAATCTCTACACCCCCTCATCCTTCCTCCATGGGCTGCAGGGGGACAGCCTGCTTCACCATGGTCTTCACCACGGGCTGCAGGGGGATCTCTGCTCCGGCGCCTGGAGCACCTCCTGCCCCTCCTTCTGCACTGACCTTGGTGTCTGCAGAGTTTCTTACACTTTCTCACTCCTCTCTCCAGCTGCAAAAGCGCTCTCTGTTTTGTTTTCCTTCAGAGGCACTGATTGGCTTGGCCTTGGCCAGGGGTGGGTCCATCTTGGAGCCGGCTGGTGTTGGCTCTGTCAGACACAGGGGAAGCTTCTGGCAACTTCTCGCAGAAGCCACCCCTTTTCACGCCTCCCGGTACCAAAACGTTGCCATGCAAACCCAACTAACTTAATAAGACACTTTTTTGTTCTCTCTAGAATGACCAAGGATTGGTTTTTTTTCTTTTGTTTAAAGCCTTGGAAAACTGTTTTCCTCCATTTCTTTGTGCAGAACCAAGGGTGAAAGAAAACTAGAAAGTTCTCAAAAATACTGGTATAGCTTAATTCATAGATATATCTTTATCTCCTAAAGGTAGTTGATTATAGGTAGGTTTTACAACAGAAGTAAATAACTTCATTTTAGATTTCTTTATTGTTTCCAGAAATCCATACAAATTCTTTCTGTAAGCAAGGCTGTGGCCCCAGAACACTTATAGCACTCTATTGCTTGTGACACAGTGTTATATCGAATGCTGTGACCATTACATTTCTTGCTAAGTAACTGAAAGTAACTGAAACTTACAGAGTGCAAGATCTCTGCATGGCAGGCACTTGCCAAGATTTTTGGCACTGTGATTCTTTTGCACATGAAAGAATTAACGAGCTATTTTTCTCTGTTTTGATTAGAACTATTTTTGGTTTTGAAACTATTCATCTAAAAGGCTTATGTAGGGCCAAAAAAAATAAATTATTTTTACCCAAGGCAAAAAGTATGTTCAGTTGAGATACTCTTGACGTTGGTTTTAAAATAACAAGCAAATAGATCTCTTTTAATGACTTGTAAAAAAGTCTCTGAAAGTTGAGAGTTAAGCAAGATCAAAAAACCACGCCTATTAGAGTAATCTAACATAATGATTTCTTCTGTAATCATTGCAGCTCCTTCAAAAGCTTCATATACTATTTATCAAATTGGTTAAATATGTTATAGAAACAGTCCTACTACTTCTTTCCAATATGAACAAAACCAAACTTGCAAATTCTTTTTCTAAGCATCATGAGTAGATTGTCTTGGATCATTGCAATTGGAAAGGAGTAAAAGTGAGTTCTCTGTACACAGTCATGTGAATAATATACCATGAGGCTTGATTTAAATAACCTTATCACCTTGAAGTTGTCTTGGTAGTCACTGCATTTGTTCTTTTGAATATCAACTGATACAATAAAAGTAGTGACATCTAGAAATAAATCTAGCAGAGTCTGGAAAATGTAGTATGACTTACTGGCAAAGTTTTCATCAGTATGTGATTTTTTTGAATAGTTTGAGGAACATCTGCTATGTATTATACCCATAAATGATCGAGGAACAAGGAGCGCTTAATCTAACATTTTTTTGTGTATCTTATCACTGTGGACTTTGAGTTGCAATTCACTTCAACTTCTGTATTACATAATTCAGCTAGAGATAGACATTTAAAAGCTGTGCAATGACTGTGAAGTCTTTAGAGTATTTCTGCTTGATTAAGTCACCCTTCTTACTAAAACACTCCTTTAGTAATATTTCTATAGAGGATGTTTGCCAGCCCCTGTTGTATCTATGGCTCTTCTAATAAACATCATGGTGCAGGGAATAGTGCAGATAAGGTAAGGAACTTTATCTAGAGCTACAGTGAGATTTTTTTTGTGCCATACCACTGCCGGTCATCTGCAATAAGGTTCCATCTGCATAACAAAATTAATAATTGGTTTTGCAGTCACAGGACAATAATTTCCCAACCATTTGAGAACTTGGGTCCTTCCTCTGTAGGTGGTGCCAACTGTTTTTGTAATAATGTCTCGAGAGCTGTATTTTTTTTCACATAATTTATCACACACTGATTGTAGGTGACGTTAGCAGGTACTGAGATTTGCAGAGCATCTGAAAGTTGTTAAGAGTAAGCTATAGTTGTTACTTGGAGGCAGATAGGCAGTATCTGCATGGCCCAGTAAAACGGTGAGTCATATTGGATGATGACCTTGTAGTGGTATTGCTTACTGCCATCAGACTTCTGATTAGTAATGTGGGGAAGATAAGCATTATGTGCACCTCCCTGAGTTCTCAGCACAGGTGGGAAAGCTGGATTTGGTCTAGTTATACCACTTCCAAGAAAACTGCTGTCCTTCTGTAGTGCTTTCATGAAATATAACTGTAAACCAGAGTAAATGGTGTAATGGGACACTCTCCTCCTACTGTAATTTTTAAGACTTATTGGTGAGGATTCTGATTGGTGTCCAAGATGGAGGAACTTGGAAATACAGACTTTTGATGATTCAGGGGAAGTATGGTAAATGATTGGAAGCCAGACCATAAGCCTGAAAACTAAGATGTTTGTGCGGCAGCATAGTCAGGAGAAAGGAGCATTTTCTCCTTTGAAGAGGCTCCATCTGTTTCATTCTGCTGGGTCACTAATACAGCATCATTTTCTCTAGAATGGGTATCATACTTATTGGCGTAGAGCATATGGGGGTTTCTACGTTGTTACTTAGCAGAGTAAATTGTTAATGTGGTCTTCCATATGCTAGAGAAGCATTTAAAAGATTCATGTTGACTGCCTACCATGAGTTCATGTGAACCTGCGTAATCAGCCTTGCAAGCATCTGCTGTGATCTGGATGTGTTGTGGGTGGAGGATACAATGCTGAAGATGGTCTCAGCAGGTCATTAGCTCACTATGTTTAGTCCTAGAGCTGCTGGTGTATGTGAATGCCCCAACATTTCATGAGTAGACATTAGCATCAAAATAATAGCTCAATTCTTACAGTATATTTTAATAAAATGCAGGATTACTGAATGCTAGAACTATTTTCAAGAAAAATAATAAAATTAATCTTCTCTTCCTGAAAGTACAAGTCTCTCCATGCTTGATGTGGAAATTATTTTAACAAAATTACCTCTAAAATAAAAATGTGTAAAGCTTCCAGCTTGCCTATATTTTTGCACAGGCAAGGATGTTCATTTTATCTGTGGTGACTACAAATGCTAATATAGCGTCTTAATATTCATCACCTTTGATCTGACTGAAGTGGAAATGTGCTTCAGGAGCACTGATACTTATTCCTGTCGTTTTGTATAATCTGGATTTGGGGATATAGTAGACCCTTCCAGAAGAGTAACTGTACTTCTATATGATATTTGTCATGAATCATTCTAGCTGAATACTAGCATTTCTTAATTCTAATTTAATTTCATCTTTTCAGTGTTATCTGAAAGATGATCTCGTTTGAGTTCTCTGCATATTTATCAGGCGTTAGCTACATTATATAATTTTTTATGGAGTTCAAGTTTTTAATGTAACACAAATTAGTTTTACATTTAAAATTACTTACTCTTTTGAATGTCATACATTTTAATTACACTTGTAAGACAATTTGCTTCACCTTGCAGATATATTTTGTAAAGTGACTCAGGGCTGACTGTCAGATTTTTTTAAATTTCAAAATAAAGCATAGAAGTTGCACAAAGATAATTTGCATACTTTGAATTAGCTACTTTAAATTCTGGTTGGGGTTTTTTTTTGTGATTATGAAAAAATAATCCTTTGTGACTAGTCCTAAGTGGTGTGTTAATGTTGGCTGGCTGCCAGATGCCCACCCAGCTGCTCTGTCCCCACCCCCCCAACAGGACAGAAGGAGATAATAGGATGGAAGAGCTCATGGGTCAAAATGAAGACAGGGAGATCACTCACCAGTTACTCTCATGGGCAAAACAGACTTGCCTTGGGGCAGATTAATTTATTGCCAATTAAAAATAGAGTAGGATAGTGAGGGAAAAAAGGGCAAAAAATAAGCTATCTTCCCTCACCCTCCTTTTCTTCCCTGGCTCCACTTCAGTCCTTCATTCCCAACTGATCTATCTCCTTCGCCTGAAGCAGTGCAGGGCAGTGGGGAAGAGGGGTTGCAGTCAGTTCATAAGACTTTCTCTCTGCCACTCTGCCCTCATGTTTTACCTCTGCTCCAGAGTAGGCTTTTATACTGGGTTTATGTGCAAACTTTTGGGAGGGGGTGCTGCAGGGGTGGCTTCTGTGAGAAGATGTCAGGAGCTGCTTGTATGTCAGACAGAGCCAGTTCCAGCCAGCTCCGAAATGGATCTGCTGCTGGCCAAAGCTGACGCAATCAGTGATGTGATAACATATTTAAGAAGTGAGAATATGTGAGAGAAACAGGCACGAAGGTCAGTGCAAAAGGAGGAGGTACTCCAGGCACCAGAGCAGGGATTCCTCTGCAGCCAGTGATGAAGACCATAGCAAGGCAGGCTGTCCCCCTGCAGCCCATGGAGGTTAATAGTGGAGCAGATATCCACGCTGTTAGCCCATGGAGGACTCCAAGCCAGAGCAGGTAAATGTGCCCTAAAGGAAGCTGTCACCTGTGCTGGAGCAGGCTCTTGGAAGGACCTATGGCCCATGAAGAGAAGCCCATGCAGGAGCACATTTTCTGGCAGGACTGTGACCCTGGGGGGGCCCGTACAGGAGCAGTGCATTACTAAAGGACTGTACATTGTGGAAGGGACTCGTGCTGGAGAAGTTCTTTAAGAACTGCAGCCGGTGGGAAGGTCTCTCGTTGGAGAAGTTGGTTGAGGACTGTCTCCCATGGGAGGGACCCCATGCTGAAGCAGGGGAAGAGCATGAGGAGGAAGGAGCAACAGAGACAAAGTGATATGAACTTTTGCCCTGTACCATTGGGGGGACGAGGTAAAGGAGTTGGGAGTGAAGTTGAGCCGATGAAAAAGGGTGTGTGTGTGTGTGAGATGTTTTTAAATTTATTCTTATTTCTCATTATCCTGCTCTGTTTAATTCGTCATAAATTAAATCAGTTTCTCCAAGCTAAGTCTGTTTTGCCCATGATGGCAATTGGTAAGCAATCTCCCTGTCCTTATTTTGACCCACGGGCCTTTATTTTCTCACTCTCTCCTGCTGAGGAGAGTAGCTGAGTGGGCACCTGTTTGCCAGCCAAGGTTAACTCACCACAGCTTTCCATGGGCTACTGTCCTTCATGAACTGCTGCAGTGTGAGTCTTTCCTATGGGCTGTAGTTCCTGAAGAACTGCTCCAACATCGGTCCCTTCTGTGGGGTACAATCCATAAGGAACAGACTGCTCCAAGCATGGGTCCCCCACAGGTCACAGTTTCTGCCAGAAAACATGCTCCTGCATGAGCTTCTCTCCGTGGGTGCAGCTTCCCTGAGGGCATCTCCATCTGCTGCAGCATGGGGCCCTCCACAGGCTGCAGGTGGATATCTGCTCCACAATCATCCTCCATGGGCTGCAGGGGAATCTCCGCTCCGGTGCCTGGAACAGCTCCTCCTCCTCCTCCTCCTTCCCTGACCTGGGTTTCTGTAGAGTTATTTCTCTCACATTGTCCTCACTCCTCTCTCACATTCTTCTTTGCAGCATTTTTTCGTTTTCTTAAATATGCTTTCCCAGAGATGCCATCATCTTGGCCTTATATAACTTTACTAAAATATTTTATGGTAACTTCTTTGACCTAAATATACAAAAAAACAAAAAAATAAACCACTATTGTGTCTGTTAGATATCTCTACTATTTATTCTTCCATGAATAACTCCATTTTTTTTCTTGTCATAGGTTAGCCTTGTCTAACAGTCAAACACCTGCCTAAGCTAATGTGTTGGTTTTGCGTGGCAAGGTTTTGGTAGCAGGGGGGCTACAGGGGTGGCTTCTGTGAGAAGCTGCTAGAAGCTTCCCCTGAGTCTGATAGAGCCAATGCCAGCTGGCTCCAAGACGGACCCGCCGCTGGCCAAGACCAAGCCAATCAACACCTCTGTGATAACATATTTAAGAAAGAGAAAAAAAACAGTTAGGGAGAGCTTTTGCAGCCAGAGAGAGGAGTGAGAAGATATAAGAACATCTGCAGACACCAAGGTCAGTGCAGAAGGAGGGGCAGGAGGTGCTCCAGGCGCCGGAGCAAGATCCCCCTGCAGCCTGTGGTGAAGCAGGCTGTCCCCCTGCAGCCCATGGAGGGAGGATGAGGGGGTGTAGAGATTCCACCTGCAGCCTGTGGAGGACCCCACGCCAGAGCAGGTGGAGGCACCTGAAGGAGGCTGTGACCCCGTGGGAAGCCCAGGCTGGAGCAAGCTCCTGGCAGGACCTGTGGCCTCGTGGAGAGAGGAGCCCACGCCAGAGCAGGTTTGCTGGCAGGACTTGTGACCCTGTGGGGGACCCACGTTGGAGCAGTTTTCTCCTGAAGGTCTGCACCCCGTGGAGGAGACTCACGTTGGAGAAGTTCGTGAAGGACTGTCTCCCGTGAGAGGGACTCCATGTTGGAGCAGGGAAACGATGAGAGGAGTCCTCCCCCTGAGGATGAAGAAGCGGCAGAAACAACGTGTGCTGAACTGACTGTAACCCCCACTCCACGGCCCCCTGTGCCGCTGAGGTGGGGGGGGAGGTGTTTTAATTCTTATTCCTCCACTCTGTTTTGCTTAGTAATAAATTAGATGAATCTCCTCTCTAAGTTCAGTCTGTTTTGCTCATGACGATAATTAGTGAGTGATCTCTCCCTGTCCTTACCTCGACCCATAGCTTTTCGTTATACTTTTTCTCCCCTGCCTAATGAAAGAGGGGAGTGATAGAGCAGCTCTGGTGGGCACCTGGCCCCCAGCCAGGGTCAACCCACCACAGCTACTCATTCTCTTCTCAGCAGGATTGGGGTGAGGAGGGGAAGCAGGGAAGAAAGAAAAAAATTGGAATGAAGGAATGAAAAACTTCATGGGTTGAGATTAAGTCAGGGAGATCACTTAACAGTTACTGCTCAGGGCAAAACAGATTTTACTTGGGGAAAATTAATTCTAATTTATTACTAGTTAATATACATTCAAGTAGTGAGAGACAAAAAGGCAAACATTAAAACAGCCCCTTTTCTGCCTCTTTCCCAGGCTTAACTTCACATCTTTATGCCTGAGTCCTCTACTGCCCTAAGCAATAGAAGGGGATGGGGATGTTACAGTCAGTACGCAGTGATTCCTCTCTGCTGTTCCTTCCTCCTCACGTGTTTCCTCTGCTCTGTTGTGGGATCTCCATGGGCCACAGCTTCCTTTGGACTATCCATCTGCTCTGCATGGGCTTCTCTGTGGGCTGCAGTGTAGGTATTTACTCCAGTGCGATGAAGCACCTCCACCTCCTCCTTCCCAGACCTTGGTGCTTGTACTGCTGTTTCTCATGCTCTTTCTTTTCTCTCCTCTTCTGTGTGTTTGGTGGGTTTTTGACTTGGTTTTGCCCTTTCTTAAATACTCTTTCCCTGAAGTGCCACCATCTTGGCTGAGGGACTCAGCTGTGCCCTGGGTCTGTTGGAACCAGCTGTGACCGGGCACAGGGCTGCCACAGCCTGTCCTCACTGAGCTCCCCCACCAGCACCTGGGCATCAGCACCCACCACAGTGGTTTTGATTTCACAGCTAAGAACAAGTTACTGGAGGGGTGTGGTGGGTTGACCCTGGCTGAGGGCCACGTGCCCACCAGAGCCGCTCTATCACTCCCCTCTTTCATTAGAGGAGAAAAAGTACAATGAAAAAAAAAAACTTACGGGTCGAGATAAGGACAGGGAGAGATCATTCTCTAATTATCATCACAAGCAAAGCAGACTGAACTTAGAGAGGGAATTCATCTTATTTATTACTAAGCAAAACAGAGTACAGGAATGAGAAATAAAATCAAGTCTTAAAACACCTCCCCCCACCCCTCCCATCTTCCCAGGCTCAACTTGACTCCTGGCTTCAAACCTCTGCCCCTCCCAGCGGCACAGGGGGCCGGGGAATGGGGGTTACGGTCAGTTCATCACGCGGTGTTTATGCTGCTTCTTCATCCTCAGGGGGAGGACTCCTCTCATCGTTCCCCTGCTCCAACATGGATTCCCTCTCACGGGAGACAGTCCTTCATGACCTTCTCCAATGTGAGTCCATCCCACGGGCTACAGTCCTTCATGAACTGCTCCAGCATGGGTCTCTCCCATGGGGTGCAGACCTTCAGGAGCAAACTGCTCCAGCGTGGGTCCCCCACGGGGTCACAAGTCCTGTCAGCAAACCTGCTCTGGCATGGGCTCCTCTCTCCACGGGTCCACAGGTCCTGCCAGGAGCTTCCTCCAGCACGGGCTTCCCACGGGGTTACAGCCTCCTTCAGGTGCCTCCACCTGCTCCGGTGTGGGGTCCTCCACGGGCTGCAGGTGGAATCTCTACACCCCCTCATCCTTCCTCCATGGGCTGCAGGGGGACAGCCTGCTTCACCATGGTCTTCACCACGGGCTGCAGGGGGATCTCTGCTCTGGCGCCTGGAGCACCTCCTGCCCCTCCTTCTGCACTAACCTTGGTGTCTGCAGATGTTCTTACATCTTCTCACTCCTCTCTCCAGCTGCAAAAGCGCTAACTGTTTTTCTTCTCTTTCTTAAATATGTTATCACAGAGGCGCTGATTGGCTTGGCCTTGGCCAGCGGCGGGTCCGTCTTGGAGCCAGCTGGCATTGGCTCTATCAGACTCAGGGGAAGCTTCTAGCAGCTTCTCACAGAAGCCACCCCTGTAGCCCCCCTGCTACCAAAACCTTGCCACGCAAAACCAACACAATAACTTTGGTTTAGATGTTATGTTACTTTTCAGTCCAGTCTGTGAGTGGTTTGAAAAAAAAAATTGGAGTATGGTTCAACACATATCTCAGCAGTTATCCCCCAAATTGCTATCCTTATCAGAGTTAGTAGTCCTTTCAGCTTCTAATTATAAACCCTGAACCCACTTTATAAAGGCTTCTGACAACAGTTTCTTTGGCATTGTTATAAAAGAAATTTGTTATAAAAGAAATTATTTTTTACAAACATTTGATTAGAACAGATCACATTCATACTGTCTACAAAGTTTAACCAATGCTAAAAATCAGAATACATTTTCTATAATTAAGTGTGACTATTGAAATTTTAGCTTACTAATTCTACTTCTCTCTCTGACTGGTATTAAAATAAATATTTTTTAGGAGACATTTTCTGGTGGAAATGGATATTATCAGAGAGAGTAAAACTTTCAAGCTATTTTCATGATTTGCCACCCTTTTATCTTTCTTTATGTACTTTAAAAGTGGGAAAAATAGTCCACTGTTGTCACACTGCTGAAATGTATGATAAATGAAGCTCTGTAAATAGTGAAAATATAAGGAGGGTGATTAAGTGTGACAATTCTCATGTAAAAACTCGAGATGATAAATATCTCCTGTGATTAGTTATTAATTTAGTGCAAGGTACTAGCATCAGCCTAAACAATTTTATGAATTGTGGCATAAAAAAAATTTTGGAAGATAGGTATGCACTGGTTAAACTAAAGGAGAAATTGTTTTGACTCGATTGCTAATAATTAAAAATGGCAGACTTGACAGAAATTTGGCTTGACTATTTTCTGTATGACATTCCTTACAGAAATTAAGAAAGTGCAATGTTCCCTGAAGGCATGGAAGTGACAGTGTGTTATAAATCTGAGTCCTTAATGCATCATGAAAATTGAAAGGTTTTGTATATATATCATTTCCGTACAGATAAAATATTTGCAGTGTTACAATTTGAAGTAGTACAGAAAAATAAAAAATCTAACCTACTAATGCTCTGAAAAGAAGATGTAGTCCTTATTGTGGTTACCATTGCTTTCTGAGGTTACAACCTGTAATCTACCATGCAGTCAGAATAGGCACACAACTTGAAAAAAGAGAAGAAGGGATGGCTGTTTTAATGATTTACTGCACTGACTGTATTGTTTAGAGACTGTCAGTATATCCATTATAAATACCATTGGAAAGGAGCATAACCATGTTCTCAATTTGCTTTAGGGTCTTCCTTGCTGCATTTGTTATAAGTTCAAAATTGAAATAATTTTGCATTTTTTGGGGTGCTTTTTTTTTGTGTGTGTAAATGAGCATAAGACCCGTGTTATTGGTGGGATCATGCCGTCATATAAACAGGAAATGTGTCAGATGCTAGATGCTAATTGCCTTCAATCCTGACCAGGTTAACTCAATGTTCCCCCCTTTTTCTCTTGTTAATACCAAAGAAGATTGGTATGTGCTGAATTTTCTATGATGTTAAATGTTGTTATTTTTGTGTGTTTAGAACTGATGATTAAACAATAAGTACTGACTTGTAAAGGAGATGAAAAATTAATGTATCTTTGAGAAGCTGTAGTAAGCTTGAAGAGGAAGATGGTGATGAAATCGAAGTTCAGATGACAGAATGAATGAGTAGGTAGTTCTGGAATTGGCAATAATAATGTAATGAGGAAAATAAGCAGTAATTTAAACTGAAAGTGGTGATCATGGTGATGCCTGTAGGGTATAGGCAGTGAGCAACAAGTGAGTGATGCAAGGAAAAAAAAAAGTAAAAGCTAAACAGTGATTTATGTTTGGATTGGAGTCTCATTGACTTCGCTGTATACCCTGTGATCATGATCTACTGATTTTCAGAACCATGGTGAAGTTGTCTGAGACTTCCTTCAGTCCATGCATCTAGTTTTTAATCTCATGGAGTGAGGAAGAAACTGGTATATACCCACCTCTGTGTGCCAGCTTGTACAGCTAACTTTCGGAGACTCAGAATGTTTCCAGGCCTTACAGTTCCAATACACACAGAGAAGACAGGAAACACCCCGCCTGCTCATTAAATATAGCCTGAATTTTTTGCTGATAACCATTTTTATAATCTGTAGAGTGTTCTCTGGCGTCATGCCACACCTGTGGCATACTGTGTCCATTTCTGGGCTCCCCAGTACAAAAAAGAAAAGGACACACTGGAGAGAATCCTATGAAGGGCCACCAAGATGATGAAGGGACTGGAGCATCTCTCTTACAAGGACAGACTGAGAGCGCTGGGACTGTTCAGCCTGGAGAAGAGAAGGCTTGAGGGGATTTCTTCAATGTATATAAATACCCGGAGGGAGGGTGCAGAGAAGGAGCTAGGCTCTTTTAGTGGTGCCCAGTGACAGGACACGACCAGAGGCAATGGGCACATGTCCTGAACCTCAGGAGATACTTTTTCCCTGTGAGAGTGACTAAGTGCTGGCACAGGTTGCCTGGAGAGGCTGCGGAGTTTCCATCCTTGGAAAGAAGGGCTCTAGGTGGCCCTGCTTGAGCAGGAGGTTGGACTAGATGACCTTCAGAGGTCTCTGCCAGCATCAGCCATTCTGTGATTCTCATACTAACACTTACTGTTAAGACACAGTTTGTGTTTTGATTGTTCAGTTAAGAAAGCTGGCGGTAGAATAAGTGAGTTTCACCATAGCAGCCATCTTCCTTGCTGGCTCCTGATTTTTCAAGGTTTGTCATGGTGTGTTTGGACAGACCATTATCTCCTGATTCTGGAAAATGTATTGGCCAAGCAGGACCTAAAGAAGGTCCTCAAGGGATGTAAGACATATTGACATTGTTGTTGATGTTATTGCTTACAGTGAAGAATGAGAAAAATTTGATTTCTGCTCTTATTCTTTCCCTGTCTCCCCTAGTACCAATTACTTCCTCCTACTCTGTCTTATTTCTTGTATTTCCTTTTTCTCCCCTTCAGGTTTCATGTAATAACAGTCTAGTTTATCTAGCCAATGGCATTTAACAGATGGTTGTGAGCCTATGGTAGTGGGAGAGTTAAGAGCGACATCAAAAGTTGTGCACTGGAGCAGATTTGCCAGGTTGCAGTCAATCCAGACTGTTCTGTAGTCTGCTACTGTTGCAGCATGACTGAAAGCATTGTTTTCAAAGATAAACTGTTTTCTGTACATGATGTCATCCTTCTGTCCCTCCCCTCTCCTACTCCTGGCCATACTTCCCTACTTTTTTTTTTTTTAAATTAAAAAAAATTTTAATTAAAAAAAAAAAAGCAGGACTAGAATCTCAGTACCATTGTCAATGTCTAAGCTTGAGTACTTGTGGTTTTCACCAAGAGGATAGCTAATGCAATCTTTATATGACCTAGAAGATTACTGGAAAAGCAGTTTCATAAATTCTCCTTGTTTCTAGAGGGGTAGAGTTAAAATAAAACTAGTTTACAAGTACTTAGTACTTTGTATTTCAGATTTTCATATTTTTCTTGATGAGTTTAAAACATTTTTATGCCATTATTGCCATTCACATGATCAGTCAGTATTTCTGATGAAAATCCCATCTATATTTAACTATTTAATTTTACACAGGGAAAGAGCCACCTTTGCTTTGCTGGGTCTATTTACTTCTTTACACTAGTACTTTTGCTTCTATTGTGAGAAGAGATTGTGTTACCTCTTGAGATGCTGCAGCTAGCTGGATTTACCAAGACCTACCAGCGTGTCGTTAGTAAAGGCTTTTCTAGCTCTTTCATGAAGCGTGTGGATCTCTAATAAAAGAATTCCGCTGATAGAGAGAGAGAAGTATCTTCTGGAGGAAGGGCACTGCCAGTAGTGTTTTCCTAGCTTCTTTCTTAAGTTTTCAACAGTCAGAGGGGCAGCAGGCTACAATGAAATATTAACCTACTTGGAAAGCTGTTTAAATTGTGTGGATAGTAAGATTTCTCTTTTGTTCACCTGTAGGACAAGAGTCTTCACAAATAGAAATGACAAGTCATTAATGATTAATACTTTAATTCCATTCCTATAAAATGAACTAATGTCCTTCTAAGTAAATGTTGTGTAGAAGTTAGCAAAACAAGAAGCCATACGTGATACCTCTGGCATTGCACAAAAAAAAATTGTGTCTTAAAATAGACCTTACACTTGTTATCCAAGGTGTTGGAACGACTGTTGATATATTTTGATATTTTTTCCATTTTATTTGTCTTTAGTTATTTTTCTTTCAAAATGTATATATTTTAAAGTTTATCCTTTTGTTTCTTTGTTTTATTTCGTATATTTAGTGTATGAAAATGTAAACATATATAATATAGTGTGTATGCAACAAAGAGAGCTTTGAACATAGCTGTGTTTTCTGGGTGGGTGATAACAGATTTTTGTGTTTGTGTAGGCATGCTAAAGGTGTTGAATGAATGAATGAATGCTTCCTATTTAAGGAAGTCTTAATTCTAGATAAGAGTTACATCTAGGTAAGTTTCTAAATCTGTGTTACTATAATTTGTTTGCTTCAGGAGTAATGTATCAGACAGTAGGAATTTTTTAGTTGAAGCCGCACTATATTCCAGTCTCAGACTTTACCAAGAGTTAGGCATACTAAACCCTTTGTGCCAAAACATGAGGCTGGATGCAACATCTAAAAAGCCTGGTTGCAAGAAAGATGCAGTCATTTGCTGCTTGCGGACCCTGCCCAGTGCAGAGCAGAACAGAATCCAAAGGCTAATTTTGGTCATCCACCTCTTATTATACAAATGGGAATTTGTTTATAAAACTGAATTTCACTCACGGATGTGTACAGTGGATTTATCTTGTTCTACTCTTTTCTGATTGTTAATCGTTCTACTCTTTTCTGATTCTTTCCTGCTACAAATTAGTATTAGCTAAACTTTATTAAGAGTTATGCAGTACTGCCAGTGCATGATGCTAAGCTCCTTGAAAGTCCTTTTCAGTGCTACTGAAGTTGCACAGTTTACTTCAATCCAGAAAACCAAGCATCAGTTGATTTAAAAAGGGGGGGCAAGCATACTGGATTGGAAGAATACTGAGATAAATTTGATTTTCACAATACTAACAAGAGAAAAAAGGCCTTTTATAGTTGTCAATTAATTGTGCACTTGGTATATAATATAAAATGCATTCATTCAGACATATTTTCAGCATGTTTATAAATCGTGAATTGATGTAAGTTCTAATAAACTTAATTTTCTTTGTTTTTGATTACTGTGACTGAGAAGATACCTGTTTACATAGTTCAGAGTAAAAAGCACTCTTGAAGTATTTGTTTCTTTACTTGAATCTCTTCACGTAAATTTTACTCACAGAGTCTAGGTATCATTCTGTTTTAGAAGTTGCTTTTCCATGCTGATCTTGGCAGCTATCTATCAACAGGGCATAACAATAAGCTTGTTAGACTGAACAGTGAATAAAATATTACTAAGCAAGGCTTGTCAGATGGCATTCAAATATTCATGCAGTCTTTTCAGATATTGAAAGTACTTTCCTACTGTGAATAAAGTACTTAAAGCAGAAGGTCTTACCTTCAGAATTTTATAGGTCTATTGTTTACAATCTATGTATTTCTTTTGGCTGTTAGTTTTCAGTGATTTCTTTTCTACAAATCTGTATGCAGTATTTCTGATTTTTTTTTAATGTGATCCTTGAAATTTTGACATATGTAGGCTATATTGAGAGAATGCCTTTCCACAGATATTTGATATAGACTAGATGTTTTGTTATATTTGCATTTTAAAAACTGCAGAAAAACTGAAAACATGAAGTAGTTTCGTTAAAAATTCAGATGATTAATAGTATATTATGACTCTACTTGTGTTTGCTGGTATATGATCCAATTCACTAAAAACAGTTTATATAGATAGTGTGAGTCTGTAGTCATTTAGACTCTTCTCATATAAACGTGTAAACTAAATTTCTGTGTTCTAACAATATTTAAAACTTTTAACTAATAGAACAGAAATGCAATTGATCATTTAGATTTTAAAGAAAGTGTTTCTCTAATTTGTATTGTAAACTGTAGTCACATTCCTACTTTCAGACATATCAATTAAATATTGGTCAGCTGAATGTGGCTTAGAACGTTTGTGTGATCCTTTAGCATTTCAACAGGGGAAAAATAAAAAGTGTGTGTACAAGCTTTCATCCATTACTTGTCTTCTGGCCTGGGAGACTGTGGCAGGAATTTAAAATTATATTAGACTCCCCTGGGGCAACCAAATAAGAAGGAAGATACATTCTGTAGAACAGTTGTGCTCAGTGGTCTCTGTTTGGACTGTTTTCCTGCCTGTTTCTGGTCTCTCTGTTGATGACAGTAGCAGCAGAATTGCCAGTATTGGTTGAGGCTTGGAGCTGACTGTAATGAACATTCCTGATTTTACATAATAACAATATTAGCTCAGAAATTGCAGGTTACCTTCAACCCTCAATTTTTTGTCATCTCACCTTTGGCATCATGTAGTAAGTACTGGTAGAGGAGAGGAAGAGATGATGAAAAATGAGGAGACAGTTCTAATACTGAATTATCCGATGTAAAATCCAACTGTTAGGAATTGCTAAGGCTTCTTGACATGCACAGGTAGTTTAGACTGGGTCTATATAAACTAGTTATTAATTTTTCTACTTAGAAAACAAGGGCTCTAAGTGAGCCAAAGGATGAGTGAACGTGTGAATTGCCAGGAAGAAACTCTTTTATTATGGTAATAATGAAGGACACAAATGTTCATTTAGGATACAAGATTTGTAAGATTGGATGATGTCAAGTATTTCTAACATATTTGTCACTTTTCATTATAGTATATGATTTAAGACATTTTTTTTAATTCCAGCTTTCAGTCAAGAGTGCAAGTGTAAAACGCAGTTCTGTTGTAACATCAGCATGAAGAGGTGATTGATAATCCCATACTTTTGCTTTTTATTTAATATGTGTGGGAAATGATAGAAGTGATGATTTGTCTAATTGCTCTACTATAGTTACAATTATAGAGAAAAGGTCAATCTAGTCATTGTCAATTAAACTACGAAAGAAAACACGTTTATAGCCCTGAAGAACCATTATGTCAATGTTATGCTGTTCATCAGTGTGTAACACGTTTGCTAGGATATGTAAATCTTATCTTTCCTGGAATTACAGCAGACTTGCTCCATTACAGGCACTTGGTGCTGCTGAGTAGAGATAACCTTAAGTATTGTCTGTTAATTGCACATTCTTTCATTACGACCTGTTTCTCAAGATTTGTGTACATTACAACCTGGCTACTTTAATGAATAGCAATGGATGTGCCAGTTTGTAGTTCAACCCTTCTGTTTTCACACAGTTAACACAGGGTGGGTGACAGGACAAAATCTGTAGCTTGTAGCAGCTATAGTTGTGTTGGCATCAACTTCAGCAAATGATCGGGGGTGCTTGTTAAAATTGCAAATGCTCTGTTTTAGGTATCCTCCCTGCCCTTTGGGAAAGTTTAGTATCTCCTGTGGGTACTATTGTAGGGAGTACTTCTTTTGTAAAGACTTTGTGTACTATGGTTACTCTTAAGTGATAGGAGATAAGGTGATGAGCAAGTACCACAAAGTAAATCAACTCAAATTCAATCAAGTGAAACTCCAGCCCTTATGATTGGCCAGTAGTCATTCTGTCTTTCTGTCCTATCTTCTAGTATGATTAACAAAGTGACCTGCTTTTGATGCGTTGCTTCTCTTTTTCACTTTGCTAGTTTGTTCATGGGAAGAGTTGTATAGCCTAGGAGCATATTCAGGCACAATGAACAAATGCCTTTGTTGTTGTCTGCTATTCTGCCAATTTATTCTGTCCTGTTTCTGCACTTTTGGCTTGTAACCTGCAGTGGCAATACCATCTCTGTATTTGTGTGGCTGGCTACTGCAGCCACCTCTAACTTAGTCAAGTTTAGCTGTATATGGGTGGACAATACAAAATGAATTTGGTGTGCTCTGCAGCTTTAGGGAGCAATTATGATTTTTTTTGTCTCCTGTTGCTCTACCAGATCAAGCTCAGATTAGCCTTCACAGTCAGTCTTCTGATCATAGTGGTGCAGACTAACATTTCTGGATGTGGAAAAGCTTGACACAACCATAGGAATAATAGGAAATAGTCTTGTGGGTTCAAGTTCCATTACGGCAAAATTTGTCATTAAAAAATGGGAACTTGAGAAGGAAAAGTTAATTATTTTCCAGCAGTATGGTATTTTGCAGTGTTGTCTGTCTCTTATGTAGCTTTTAAGAAGACTTTTTTTTTTTCAGGTGGAGGTGATAAAAATGGAGAACATGGTTTCTCATTAGTAGCTGCATAGTAAACTTTTTGTGAGTTTATTCCTCAACTGCATTGAGGATGTAGGTATTAGAGAGTTGGAACAATAAAGACCATGAAACTATTTTTTATCTACATACTAAAATATGCAAGATAACTTGATAAACTTGTTTTTTCTGTTGAAAGGAATGAACAGTTAAATAGAGCCACTCTCACCGTATTTGTCAGTAGTTTAGCTTCTTATAACTGAAGACACTGTCTTCCACACTTGCTGTTGGATTTTGTACATAAAAATGATTGAATAATGAACCTTACAACAATTTACTATGTTATTACATGAGGAGATTAGAAGTATGCAGTATTTTTAAATTTGAAGGAATATATATTAAATTAACTAGTCTATATTTTTTTCCCCTCTGTGGTGTTTTTTCTGTGTGTTTGTTTTTGTGTATATACAATCTTTTACACACCGTTAAGGCAATATTGTGCAAGTTATTCTAGGAACACAAACATCCAGTAATGCAGTACTCTCTAAATGAGAGCATATGTGATGAAAACAACCAACATACTTGTGATTAAGAATAAAATACTGAATATGTAAGTAGTAAATTTAATTCAAACTTAAACAGTAAAAGAGACTGACTGTTTCATCAAATCCATCTGAATGAGACAATCATAGTCAGTAATGCAGAGTAAATTCTATTTGAGATTCCTACTTTACCTAACAAGGTGACATTGGTATGGAAACTCATGTGGTACAAATGTAAGCTTATATTGCATTGTTAGAAGGCCTATTTTTTTTCCTGTTTACAAAGACTTTGAGACCTCCTTAACCTTTATATTGAACTTGCATAATCTGAAATGGTTACAGAGTTACAGAAAATAGCTAAATTGTAATCTGTTCAAAAACTCAAATTGGTAATAAGGCTAGACAAACAGTATTTATAATGCATAGTAATGTTAAATATTGAAATATTTAAGCTAATTTTGATATTGTACATATCAAAACAGACAGCAGTATCTTAACCATGCCACTGTTTTTTCTACTTTCTTTTCTTTCCCTACTCTTTTTCTTTTGCTCTTGATCCTCTCCAGCGTACACACGCAGAACAGAGGTCAGTTACCAGCATAATTCAATATAAGTACACTCCTGACAGCTGTTTTAAGTGCGGTTATGTTTATATAGATTGTCCTGAAAATATGTTTTGAACTAAGAAATTGTTAGATAATTTTTTATCCAAAAGAAGTTTCAAGGACTGTTAGTGTATCTGCAAATTCTGTTCTTATTGAAATAATCGACAAGGAATAAAATAATTTTAAGGAAAATGTTCAGAAATGGAAGAACACTGAAAGTTTCATAAAATTGGAAATAATTTCAAAGTAGTTGCACCTAAATGGATAGATTGTTGAGGGGCAAGCGGACAGAAATGAGAACCGGTTCAGTGGAAACAGAAGAAATGTCTTTTAAAGACTGACAGTTACAATCAAGGTTAAGGTTGGTATTGAAGTTGGTATTGGTTATCTTTGTGAAGAGTTCCATAGAGGAACATAAAATGATACAGCAATCTATGATTAAATATTTGTACATTTGAAGTCTTCGTTTCTTGTCTTCAGTGGAAATCACTCAAGATATAAAAATGAGAAAAAGATTTTTACACTCTTGGAACATAATGAAAAAATACAGTTTTTTCTCCAAATAAGCCAATTATTAATCCACATGCCTGGAAATACTCTAAGAGAAAAGCTAAGTCTTTCATCCCACCTCAAAAAGAAAGACTCTCACTGTGCCACACCACAGGTTGTTTTCTTTTGTTTCCAACACCTAACAGAGTTGTATATGTCAGATTGGAACATTGAATCAAAATTAATAAAAAGCAATCTAGAAATTGACTTAACCTGTCAATTATGCCCTTAACATAAAGAGTTATTTTATTAACATATGATAGGAACATAGGAAATATGAACATTGGAAATATGAACATAGGAAATATGCTGTGGAAAGATGAATTACCTTTGGGATACATTCTATAGTAACATGATGGAGGTATTCCAGAGGTATTCATAGGAGGGGAGGCATCCAAAATACCTAGAACGCAAACCAGCAAATTCCAAGGCACCATATTTAGAAAGAGGAAATAGAACAGTAACAAAAGGCAGAGGCACAGACAGCTGTTTACAGATGGGCCCAGATCAGAAGCTGTGAATCAGCTGAATTTTTTTATCCAGGTGTGTGGGTTGACATAATTCAAAAGTACACACGTGACAGAAGGGCTGTTCAGCTGCTATTTCTTGTGAAGCATTTGCCCATATGTCACCTAACTGACTGCCAAGTCCTACGAGGCCCTCCATAGGTTCCTGGACAACCTTACTTTGGTATATTTGGTTAGAGCAGGTTTTGGAGTTATTTCAGCATCCCGTCATTGTTGTGTTTTGAACCAACATTTTTGCCATGCAGTGCATTTTTGATCACTTCCTTTTCAGAGTTCATGGGGAAATCCTCTTGACAGGCCAAATCAACGTTAGATGGACCATGATCATCTTATCTCCTTCCATACTCTACGTACCTCTGTTGTGTTTATGGCTTTGTTTTGATTTTTTTTAAAAATACATTTGATGAAATGGTGAGCTCTTTTAGAGCTGGTATTACTAGGAGCTATGCCTCAGGACTGTAGGTATTGTAGGTGTGAAGTGGGAATGGAGTGATGATCTCGTCAGACTAGAGTGTCTTGCTTATTTTCCAAAAGAAAGAATAAACTGGTAGTATATGGGGCTAGATACTATATCTAGATATATATATTTGTACTAATTTATGTTGTAAGTGAAGTTGCAGCTGTTGTTTATTCCATTAATCCTATGTCTGTGTTATCTGGTTACAAAGGCAAACGTTCTGGCAGATAAATCTTGGTACTTTCAGCAGGAAGCTATAGAACAACAGGTTGCAGGGTGAATGGTGCCAGGCTGTGGAAGCACTATGACCTTTGCACTCTCTGTTGTATCGAAAACAAGGGACAAGGTGGAAGCTGTTGAATATTATTTCATAACCTGTGAAAGGTCAGGGTATGTAGGATATTTGTTGTTTTGGAGCTTTGATAGGCCTTGTAAAATAATTTTCTGTTACTTACAAGTGTGTTTCTGAAGATCTACAAAGTAGAGCCTGGACACCTGCAGTGCTTGTCTTGAGCTCTTGGTACACAGAACGGGGTCCTGGACTTTTGGGAGGGATTGATGGATTGAGACACTGACATTAACACGCTGAAACAGTGTAGTGTGTGATATTCAGTAGTTCAAGTTTGACCCATGTTATTTGTTAAATAATGTATGCTTAAAAGTTATGAAAGAGTAGTTGAATCTTAAAGTTTTAAATTAATTTCACACTAAATAGCAAGTACCTGAAGAAGAGAGATTTTCTTTTTAACATCATCCTGTATTGCAAGCAGAATAAGCTTATACTTAAGAGAAAGATGAAAACATTATGTATTTGTTTGCATAATAGATTGGTTAAAAAAGAAAATTAAGAAATGCTGAGACGTCTTGGGAAACTGTATGGTCCTGTGAATATGGTATCAGGGTTGAGTGCTAATAAAGGCTTTACTGTTACTGTCTTTTCTAGTTTAACTCATTTAAACTTTCAATGACTCCATTTCTTCCTTTATAAAATAAGAAGGGGAAATGATCTTTTTAAGGACTACTAATTAAAAGATCACAAATATTTATTGTTTTATCTACAAAGCACAGCTGAAGTGGAAAGAGATCATTCATTGTATAAATTGGGAATTGAATTTAAGAAAAGCAGAAATGGCTATATTTCAACATCCAATAATTTGAGTATCTGTCTTAAGATTTAAGAGTCTGATACCATACATCAGATTTGTAGTATTTGTAGCTCTGCAGGATTCTCTTTTCATACATTGAAAAAAGACTAAATTAAGTAAAGTGTAGTATCATTTATTTATAAAGACAGCATTTTATAGATTAGAGATTTACTGTATTCATTTTTCATTTGTATTGTGCTTCCCCCAAAAAGGAATAAGAATCTATGAAATACTTGCAGAAAGAGATTAGAATGTGTCACTTGCTGCTGTAGTACTGGGAATTCTCTAATACTTAACAGAAGTTGAGATGTGTAGCTGTAGTATTCCCTTGCAAGGGACATAACACTTGATTGCTTGGGAAGTTTCTTCTTTGAAATATTTATTAATAAATTTGAAGGCTAGCTCATTTATAAATCCAATTTTTATATCCTTCAGAATGAAATTAATATAATCTTTCTTTTAGTTTAGAATCTCACTCTTATTTTTTCCCATGCATTTTGCTTTCTTAATTTGAACTTACGTTGGTGTCATATATTTAAAGAGATTAGTAAGAGATCAACAGTCATTCATTATTTGTGTGTGTATCTTCTAGGTGTATATAAAATTGCAGCCGGTGAAATCTGTGGATGATGCAAGAAAGAGGAAAGTAGTAAATAACAGTGAAGATAGACTGTTGATGCCAAGCCATCTAGATTATTTCAGTGAACTAAACCCATCCTGAGAGAAATGCATTTCAGTATAGCCATATAGAAAATTGTGTATTTAGGAACAAAGAATGCAAAATATATGTACATAATGGGGTAAGCGTTACAACTTTGAGAGCAGTGATTCTGAAACAGATTTAGGGATTATGAAGAGTAAAATGAGCTCAAGGTACTAACTAAATGTTGTGACGAAACAGCATTTATTGAAAGAGGATAGCATGAAGGAGTTTATGTCATCTTTGCATATACCCTTAAAAAGGATAATATCACAATGTGATAAAGGTTTCCATATTAATATTCTTAAAATAAAAGATTATGTCTTCTAACATTTCAGAAAGACTCAAAGGCAATTGTTTTGCAAAACAGCTGTGAAAGTTTTAACATTGGTGAAATTTTAAAATCTGTAAATAGGAGTGAAAGAACTGGTATTTGGAAATAGAGATCTAAATCTGAAATTAAATAAATTTTAAATAATTATTATATCTTAGAATGAATTACAAAGGAAAGTGACTTCTGCAAATTTTTTTGCATTTTTAGATTGTAACTGACATATCTTAAATTTTCCATAAATCACTGGCTTACTAGTATACAATATAATTAGAATAGGGTTATTCAGCCTGGACCTCATGACATCTGTAGTCCAACCTCCTGCTCACAGTACGATCAGCTGGAGACCAGACCAGGACAATCAAGATCAAAGTCTCAAAGGACAGGGTCTGCACAACCTTTCTGGGCAACCTGTGCCACTGCTTGACTGTCCTCATGGGGAAAAAGTCTGAAGTAGACATATAGTTTGAAACTCTTGTTTCAACTTAGAGAGTTTTTTCACATTCTCCCAGCATGCACCCATGTTAAGAGCCTCGCTCTGTCCTGTTGATGACTTTGTAGGTACCAGAAAGCTGCTTTATGTCCCCTCAAACTATCTCACTTCCAGGCTGAAAAAGCCCCTCTCCCTCTGCCTCTCCTCACAGGGCCTGTGCTCCAGCCCCAGACCATCATGGAGGGTTACTGTTAGCCTTCTTTGCTGCCAGGGTGCAGTGCTGGCTCGTGTTCATTTTGCTGTCTTCCAAGACCTCCAGTCCTTTTCTGCAGAACTATTTCCCACTCAGTCAGTCTATACCATTGCAGGGGTCCTTCCCCTTGCAGACAGGTGCAGGTGAAGATAGTGAATAAATTTCAGATTGATTTACTGCAGTGATAAATTTCAGATTGATTTAGGCAGTGATTAGCCTCATAAATTCTGGCTCACAGTACATCTCTGTAATTATTGTTAAAGCCTTAGGATAGTAGCAGGACATTAAACAGTCCATTTTTTTTCTTTACATATTGTGTAATACTTCTGTAATATTTCAGAAAAAAAAATTGGTATTTAGATATAATTAACCTAAAGAGCTTTTAAGAGATTACAAGTTGAGCCAGGCAAAATGACATAAGCCTTTCATGTTTTATTAAAGAGCCTTCTTGAATGGTTTGTACTATACCATGGCTGCAAAAACTTAAATGTGAGTATATTTTTACTGGATATAATCATGATTCTCTTTCATGTTTTATGCAAGCCATGTCTTATGTAATCTTTTCATTTGAGTCTTGGGTTTAACTTACTCAGATTTAAGTTCTTCTTATGGGAAAAGAAAGAAATTCAGGAAGGAAATCAAGTAACAAGTAATTTGTGAGAGCATATTTGAAGAGGAGATACTCAACATCAAACTGGCAAGGTGTGAGTGCTTGGGTTTATATAGTAGGGTTTATGGATGTATATATTTTCCTAAATAATAAAAAAGTACATTCTGCTTATTGGAATACTTGGAAGGCATCGGTGAAGCACTAGGGCTGATGAAAAAATAAATGAAATTAAACATATTTCTTGAACAAACACTAAGAAATACTTATTTTCAGTTTGCAATTCAAGGTATTTGGTGTGTTTATTTAGATAAGATGGGTGCAGTACCAGTAAATTTTTCTTTTTACAGGAAGAGGCTGATAATAACAGACCAGTAAATTTTATTTAAGTTTTGTGAAAAAATTGAACTTATGCACTTAACTTGAGTAGAACTTACATTTTTTAAAATGAGGGTTTATGAAGAATATTGATGAACTTATGCTTGCAGATGTAATTTACACAGATTTTATTAAAACCTTTAATGTTCTTTATTCTCTCTGTTAATGGAGATTAATATGATTAATACAGATACGAAATTCTTTTGCACTTCTTCCTCTTACTACCACTTATGTGATAAAATGTTTCCTGGAAAAAGTTGTCAGGATCATTTATGTATGCTTTGTCCATACTAAAAATAATTAGTACTGTCTTGTACGTGAAAACAGCATTTAGTATTGATATTGCAAGTGTGATGTCTTCTTCTTTCCTGGACCCTTTTAGTGTGTTTAATATATGTCCTCTCTATATTTGGCAATGAATATATGTAGAAATTACTTAGGGCTACAGTTGCCTCAGTTTGTTTGGTAACGCCATATATAATCATTATATGGATATGGAGTGTGTAAAAGTAAGAGCAGTAGGGGTCACTTCGTTCATGAAAAGGTGATGAGCCAAGAGCTTTGTGGGTGCTGGAAGACTATCACAACAGGGTTGTATGTTCTGTTAAGAGATTCTAACAAGAATAATTGGGGAAGTGGAAGAAGAATTTATAATCTCCTTGTTCTGCAGTACTTCATCTTTCAAAATTTGGATTTGAATGAAACTGCTATTGTGAAGAATCTGTAAAAATCAACTTCTATTTCATTGGTGAACTGATTTAGTTAAGAGAATTGCAGAAGGTAGTTCAAGCATTTCACAAAGCTTTATTCCAGGATAGAAGTACTTGACAATGACATCAAGCAAATGGTTGTGGAATGTCTGTACTAGCACTTACAGTAGTTACATTTATATTGCTTGTGAGCCCATTAAAACCCAGTTAAGCATATTGCATTTTTATCTGTGGAGACAAAGGAAGTCAGATGTACGTTGGTTCTACAAGATCCAGACACATGCGTTTCTTCAGGGCCTAAGTCTTATGACCACAATCCTTAGTTTTCACAGATCTGCATTATGTTAGTTCTGTTGGCCCAGCTCACTCATGTCCTATTTTATTTACCCTATAAAAAACATCACAAATTCTGATTTGTCTGCAGCGGATCTGCACTAGGTTCCCTCTCTGTACATCTCTGTGCCAAATGGCAGTGGGAAAGAAGAAATAATTTCTTCAGAAGTAGTTTTCTTGGTATTATTTCCCAAAAGATTTTTTTTGCTGGGGTTTTGGGGGTATTTTTGTTTGTTTGTTTGGTTGGTTGATTTTTTAAAGAAGTCGTGATACAAGATTTATTAATTTTTTTTTTAACCAAACCCTGAAAATCTTGTCTTAGAGTTATATTTTAATTATACAGATAGCAGATACCTAGAGAGCAAATGTTTGTTTGTTTGTTTGTTCTGGTTGAAAAATGGCAAAGCTAGTGCAATATGCGAATTACCAGCTTAAAATGTGTGCATTCACAATAAAACCATAGCTCAGAGAAATACAGCCCCTTAACTAACTCTTACAGATGCCGTTAAACCAAGCTTGTGTCCGTTGGTATATTTGCTTTATTTCTTTTCTTCACCAGCTGTTTCTCTGAACTGTGACACAACCGTGGGGTATTTCAGCACCTGGGAGAGCAGCCAGGGCATCCGCTGACCCGGGCATTGGCAAGCACCAACCCCATGGCCTCCAAGTAATGGAGTATATTAATCTGGCTGAGCATATCTCCTAATGTAAGCAGGAGCTTTACTGAAATAATAAAAATTAGCAACTTACCTCGAAACGTGTGTTGACAATTTTAGTGTTTCTTCTCCATAGTGATCGCAAAAAGTTTCTAAGTTGCTGTGTGAAAACAAGTGGCCCAGAAATATGTGACATAAAATAATTTCAGAAAGCCCTCCAAAGAGAAAAAAATTGTATTATACCTTGATCTTTATGTTCCTGTTTCATTCAACAAAAAATATCAATTTTTTGTTTTGTATTACATTTTCTCTACACAAACTGTGTAATGCTGTAGTCTGTCTACATACCTTTCATTTAGCCATTATACTACTGCATTTTTAATTCTTTAAACAACAACAAACTAACAAGAAACTACTGTTGTAAAGCTTTTCTTTGTTCCTTTTTCAAATTTCAAACTTAAACTGTATTTCAAGAAAGCAATAATTGCAATTAAAATGCAATTACATGTGAGATGCAGAGGCAAAATGAGTCAACATAATGTAACAAACTGACATTTTAAAAAATAATTGCCCAGTATTTGTGGACCAAGATTGTCTCTTGAGTTGCTTTGAGTAGACTTGCACAAATTGCTCATAATTCTGGAAATGAATACAGATTTAGCTCATTAAACACCTTTTAAGACTCACCTGCTGCTGAAGTAAAGTGGGGGGGAAATTTGCATAAAAGAGAGAGGGCGACAACATTGCCTGCAAAATAATTACAGTTAGAGTGTAGCCTCTAACTTTTCCCATAAAGTTGTGCTACGGCTTCCAAGAAAGATGCAATTCTGAAGAAGCAGAAGTATTTGTGGTGATTAAAATTCTGAATATTCTTTCTATATCTTAGCATGAGATGGTGTTGTTAAATCCACTGTATAAGGATGATACAGTAACAACAGATTTTGATTCTTAGATCAATGTTTCTTAACTAAAAATCTTTCTGAGAAGGCACCTAATGACATAAAAATAAAATAATAATTTTGCTAAGTAAAACTAAATAGAAGTTTTCTAAGACTGTTTTTGAGTACAAGCTGGAAAATACTTGGAAAAGAGACTGACAATAGAGTATTTAGGGATTGGAAGAAGGTTTCCAAGGCTGCCTGCAACATTTCATAGGTTTAGATATTTGAAGGATTTGAGCACATTGCTTCTTCCATCGCATTGCTTCTTCCATCGCATTGCTTCTTATGGAGTGTTATTTAACCTTTTCTAGTTTGCAGTAAGACCCCTTTCCAAGAAAGTCTTAGTTAAAATAGCATTTATAATATTATATATTCAAACAGGGGAAGGGGGAGGTGCAGGAAGGAGGAAGGTCTGTCTAGGGGCATTCTAGACTTTCATCTGGGCTGCCAGTGCTGGATTGCTGACTTTTTTGGCTCAATTAACTTCTACAATTAAGGATGCAAAGATAAGGCGGCAAAGGATTCTCACACATGCACGCTTTTGTCTGTGAGAATTCACAGGGGAAAAGTCTGTATACAAAAAATGGATACCTACTAGATGCATAATTGGATATATATGGCATGAAACCTGTGCACATCAGTTGTGTGTTTTAACATTTCAGTCCCTCACAGCTACCTCCAAAGCTTGTAAATACGTAGAGGAACTGCCAGCAGTTATTTTGCTTGTGCCCATAGAAACCTGTGCTTTTTGTTCATTGTTTTAAAATGTAAGCAATGATGGGGCAGTGCTGCCAAGTGCATGTACTCTGATTTGATCTGCTTTCTGGTTCTGCCAGCTGCAGACCAGCTGTACTGACCTCAGTGATGCCAGGACTGCAGTCAGCTCTGCAGAGAGCCTCTGTGTGGACAGGCAGCAGCAGGGGGAGCTCAGATTAATGAAATCTGTTTTCTCTGACCTCTTTTGAAGGAGGAAGGTAGGCAAGCTGGGCCCCAGTGACAGCCTGACTTGGGATCCATGTGAGAAACCAGAAATCATACATGATTTCAGTGAGAACTGAATCTGTTCTGCAGTTACTCAAGAAAGCCAGACAAAAATGACTGTGTCCAGTGCTAGTATCCTGATGTTCTAGTTGGAGTGGTGCTAGTAGCACTGCTACAACTAATATTGTATCCTTTTATTTTATGTCTGTGTCTCTGCCACTGTCTTTATGATTCCCATGGAAAAAGTTATAGTTGAAGCAGCTTAACTTTTCTTGCTTTATGATCTGATAGGGTTTGATAAATGTCTAGTTTGAAAATTTTGTATTTGAAAACAAAGAATTTTCTGCCTATCAACTCTAAGCTGAATTTTCTCCTCTCTTCCCTGTCACCAGTCCATTAGCAACAGAAGATGATAGAAAGGAAAGGAGTTGATGAGAGACTGAGGAGGCTTGTAAGCCCAACTGCATAATTAGAATGTAAATCCTTTAAGGCAGAATGATAAGGAGATAAAGCATAGGAACAAAACAGGTTATTCACTGATGTTACCAGAATCATCATATTAACCTGCTGTTTCCAGAAAGCATTATAAGGGTCTAATAATTGTTTTGTATCAGTCCCTCTCCCAATTTTTTTTACTCTACAGTTGATACATTTTTCTCATATGCAGTCTTGGAACTTGCTGATGTTGTTTTGTTGTTGGGGTTTTTTTTTCATATAAAAAGCATGTTGAACTGTGAATTATGTAAATAAATGTCAAGCATGCTACAAAGAGCAGGAATACAGTGCACCCCCCAAAAAAAGCAGAGAGATGATTGAAAGTAAACACTTTTGTCACGTACTCTAGCCGAAAGGCTCTGCCAAGAAACAAGCCACTTAGTCTAGAATAAGTAGAGTATGTTGCATGTTTTTTTTGTTGCATGTTTTATACCTGGAATTCACCTGTCTTGATAAATTCTTCCTCTACTGGTCATGTATTGTTCCCACAGAGGAGAGAGGTCAAAATCAGACCCATTAGTGCAAGTTATAAATGACTTAACCATGGTTCTACATGATCTGTAGAGCTATCATATGCTTCATGATTTGTGTGTAATGCTTGCCCTGAATTATTTCTTTCTGTGTACATGTCCAGCCATCACCAAAAATAGAAAAATTTTATGCCCTGAGGTGTCTTTCCATATTCACAGTTTCTTTGAAAACAAGAGATAGAGATATTTCTATGTCAGTATATAGTGCAGTTGCACCAAATATTTTTATACTCACTTGGGAAATTGTGTGGTGCCTGTACCTTCCCAAATCTATGACTTTTACTCATGTTGCCACTGGATTAGCTGCAGGCTATGAGCTTTCCTGCTGTCCTTTCTGCACTTTTTATTGACCTTAGGTATCTGATGTCATGATTGCTTTCCTTATGCTTGTCCTGCTGCTGCTCATACCTTTTTTCTCTCTGCCTCGTAATGCAATAGTGTTTTCCTCTTGCTTTCCTTTCTTTAAATTTGGTGCATGAAGATGGCCTATAAAGTTCTGTGCTGTTGCATCAACCTCCAGAACTTTGTCCATTTCATGACTAGTTATGCTTTTGAGCTGAAGAGGTTTTCTTGTGTAGTAATTTAAATAAACTTCCCTAAATTGATTAACATTCACATACAGAAATCAGATTTGTGTTTTAACACTTCTCCAGCTTCTTCCTGTTCACTTTCACATGTGCAATTTTTCATACTCAGAATACTTTCCTTGTCTGATGTTCTTTTTATCCTTCCCAATAGCACTGTTCTTCAAACTACCTCCTGTAACTTTTACAATTCGAAAGTAATACTGCTCTTCTCCCTGCTGAATTTATTTTTATTGTTCTCCTATATCACCTGTATCCCCATTGATTTGGTGTTGCTCACTGCTTTGAAAATAAACTCATCAGAGTATCTTGACATTGTGTATCTTCTAACCATTGGTAGCTTCTCTCAATGATGCTAACTCAGTTATTTGCATAGTGTATGTGACAGGGTCAAGTTGGCTCTTTAGATTGCATTAGTGTGCTTACAGATTCAACCAAACTCGTCCAGCAAACCTAGGCTGAGATATTTGGAAAAGGATTTGTGAAATATAGTAAGAAACACTAATTTTTAGTGGCTAGTAAAACTGAAACTCATTAATCGCATTATGTAATCGCAGTCAGTTTTTTAGGATATATTTATTTGTCCATGTTGTTTGTGATTTTGACTAAGTGGTATGAAAAAGTAATCATCCATGTGGTGCCTGATTTCTTTCACTCTATTGCACAAATCAAACTATATAAACAAGCATAATAGACATTTCACTGCTTTTGAGAACCATGCATCATTTCATTGATCTAACACTTGCTGTCTTAAAATCTCTCAATAAATTTGATTAGGACTACTGTTAACTTTGATCCTTTGGAAAAGCTATGTGTGGAAGAAGCAGTTTTGGCATCTTTGTTTTCCTTAAAAGATTTCTTAAAGGGTGACAAATTTTATTTAAGAGTGGGTAATGTCTTGCCATAGCAGTCATGACCTGAGCTTTTTGTAATGCTTGTTTTCATTGCCAGTACTGCAGTTTAGACTCATTCTTTGGTGTCTTCCTTCCAGAGTGAATGAAGGCTACATATTAGTTGGAAACCCATTTAAGTTGTGCTTTTTAAGGTCTCAATTCCAGTTTCTCGCTGTTAGATGGCATTATTGCTAGTTTTGAAAAAATACAGAATTCTTAATTTTTCAACCAAAATCAGTCTTTAGACTTGTGTAATCTTGACAAATAAGAGAAAAATGATCTTATTTGAATGTCTAAAGTAAGAGTCTTGAAAATCTATTGAACTGCAGGCTGACTAAATTGTTATAAAAGTTTCTGTTCTAATCAGCCTTTTAAGTATGTGCTAAATTACAGTGCAAGACAGAAGGTACTGTCTTCCCTAGTAGTAAAAAATGGACTACTCAAAAGAAACCGTGGTCAAAACTGAGGAGAATCATTAAATGAAATAGTGTCAGCTCAATGAATGCAGTGTTTCTTTTGGCAGAGGTGACTGAAAGTACTAATTGTAATATCTAAGGAAATCAGATACTCTGATTCTTTTTTCTTTCTGCAGTCCGACAATGCCAGAGTAATTCTAAAATATATCAGCCTTTATGACGATGTCCCAATCTACTTTTATTCAGAAACTGCTATTCTTGATTGCTGGATTTTGCTGGGTTGTGCCTTATGTTCTGTATATTGGAAAGCAGAAGGCTTGCACGTCTGTGGTTAACAGGCAGTCTTATAATACATAGTAGGTTTTACTACCAGCTCTTAAAGTTCTTCCAACTCGTGGTTTTTCCAGCGCCAGACAGCAACATGTCTTTGGGACTCCACTGAAAACTGAGGAACTTTGTGTGGATTCTAGGGGATCAGTACCTGTTTAAATACTAAGTGCTTGCAAGTCTAGTTTGAAGTTAAGATATTTGTCACACAGCAAACATCACATGTGATAAATGTCATGTAATGGAAAAGTAAGTCCTCCATTCATATTCCTTGTATCAGTAAGTGGATTTTTTCAAAATATCTTTTAGCTTTACAATAAAGAAGGCATGTGATTCATCCAGGAAAGCTCTCCAGATGAAATGATTCTATCTTATTAAGTATCAGATAGGAAAACGTATCTTTTAAATAATATTAATTAAACATGGATGCAGTAATTATCATGATAGCATTGCTCAGGCATTATTTGATTATGCATTTTGTGAAAATAATCTTGGTATGTTTTGTGCGTTAAATAATATATAATTAAAAAATGTTTTTCTGAATATATGACTTCATATTCTGAAGCTCATTGTTGGAATCACCATCAGCTGTGTACTCAAGTGTCTCCCTATTGCTTCTTTTAACAAGTGATGTAAGAGATTAACATCTCATTAAATTTTAAAAATATATTGGAATAAAGTAGTGCTATGGAACTTCTCATGGTTTTCAGCTGTGCTTTGTAGACTTTTATTGCATTTGTAATTTTATGACTGGGATGACAAACACCAGAAAATTTTTGATTTTTAAAATTTTTTTTTTTAATATTGGAATACTAGTTGCTTCAGGGCAAGTTATGATAAGGTGACAAACTAAAGTCAGTGTGATGTTAACGCTCTCAATTCTCCATTTATTTTACAGTGCTTTTGCTTTGATAATAAAGCAGTGACCAAGCTGGTTTGGCTGCAAGTGTCAACTATTTACATCTGCAGTTATGAGATACAAGCTGTATCCAGTCCTAACCAGGAGAAACTATTCTGTCATCACTCATCATCAGAGTTCTTGTAAAGCTAACTAAATCTGTGGCTGACAGATACGCGTTTGGGAAGCATCTAAAGGATTTTTTTTCTTCTTCAACGGGATTATGTCTAGGTCCTACTTTAGGATGTCAGGATTTTTTTCACGTAGTATCTGCACAGTAAGACTTTAAAAAACCCCACAAAAACCCAAACCAAACAAACAAACAGAAACCCCTAAAGATACTTTCACTAACTTCTGAATAGCTTCTCCATAGTTACATTAAGGCACAAGAAGAAAGCTTTCTAAAAAATTGCCAGATATTTCACATAATGACAGTTCGGTTTTGAGTGCATCAGACTTTTCTGTCACTAACAAAACAAATAAGCATGTGCTCTGAAGACATGACAACAAGGTTTTATAGATATGCTCTTAACTACTTTTGATTTGAGATTGAGCTTGTCTTTTACTGTTCCAAACAATATTGTTGTCTAGTGGCTACCCGTTTCTGCTGTTTTTCTCACTTCCTTCTACTCTATATCCAGATTTCTTTTTCAGAAGAACACAGGGCTTTCTGGGTCTATTATATGTGATAGCTGTATTCTTGCTTCATGGTATCAAAAGACTACTGTCACTCTACAGTATTATTTTGGAGACTCAGGAACACCAAGAGTTGTCAGCAAGGTCATTGTGTTGGCAGCAAGCTACAGACAAAGAATGGAAGTTTCTCTTATGTAGATGTTGAGGTGTACCTGTGCTAATCTGTGGCAGAGATTCTTCCAAATATTCTGCAGAGTTGGTTTGTGGTGAACACTCAAAGATCAGCCCTAAACTTGCTCAAGTTAGACGCAGATCTGGACTTTGTACCCAAAAGCTTATCTTTTGGAAGATAAGATTTCAGTAGTTGCCTTGTGAGGACTGAGGACAGTGGGGTCCCACACTAAGAATCTTTGGTTCATATTAACCCACAAGGTGATGACATATGTCTTTCTACACCTCAGAAATCGGCAGGTGTAATTATTGGAGAGTAAACACGGAGATTTCTTCCTGGTAAACATAATAGATCTTTAGATGAGGCTTTTAAGGAGCGTTTTTGAGCTGTACATGAGCAAATGTATTCTGTTCTATTCTAGAATTCTATCCCATCCTATCCTATCCTATCCTATCCTATCCTATCCTATCCTATCCTATCCTATCCTATCCTGTCTCCTGTAAAACTTGTTTATAGACAGTACATCTCATATAAACCCAACCAGTGGTAGGTAAATTCTTCAATTTGGTTGCAGAATTCCTAGATTGAGCAGCAGGTTAAGCTCCCCAAAGTCCACAAGACTCAGTGACAGCTTTTGCAGCTTTGAGTCTGTTAAAAAACATCTAGGAAATTGGGTGGTATGGATCTGCTCTGAGGGTCTTATGTCTTCCCATTCACAGAGTCACAGAATGGTTGAATTCTGCAGGGATCTCTGGAGGTCACCTGGTCTGACCTCCTGCTCGAGCGTGGTCACCTAGAGCAGGCTGCCCTGGACCATGTCCAGACAACTTTTGAATATGTCCAAGGATGGAGACTCCACCACCACTCTGGGCAACCTGTGCCAATGCTTGGTCACTCTCACAGGGAAAAAGTGTTTCCTGATGTTCAAGAGGAACCTCTTGTGTTTCAGTGTGTGCCTGTTGCCTCTGGTCCTGTCACTGGGCACCACTGAAAAGAGTCTGGCTTTGTCTTCTCTGCACACTCTCTCCAGTTATTTATATAGGTTGAAGAGATCCCCCTGAACCTTCTCTTCTTCTGGGTCAACAGTCCCAGCTGTCTCCGCCTTTCCTTATGTGAGAGCTGCTCCAGTGTCCCTTAATCATCCTTGTGGCCCTTTGCAAGACTCTCTCCAGTATATTCACGTATGTCTTGTACTGGGGAGCCCAGCACTGGCCACAGTACTCCAGGTGTGGCCTCTCCAGTGCTGAGCACAGGGAAAGAATCACCTCCCTCAGCTTGCTGGCATCACTCCTTCTAACGCAGCCCAGGATACCATTAGCATTCTTTGCTGCAAGAGCATGTAGCTGGCTTATGTTCAACTTGGTGTCCACCAGGACCCCGAGGTCATTTTCCACCAAGCTGCTTTCCATCTGGACAGTCCCCCAGCATGTACTGGTGCCTGGAGTTGTTCCCCCCAGGTGCAGGACCTTGCACTTCTCCATGTAGAATGCATGAGGTTCCTGTCAGCCCATTTCTTTAGCCTGTCATGGTCCCTCTGGATGGCAGCATGACTTTCTGGCATATCAGCCCCTCCTCTCAGTTTGGTGTCATCAGCAAACTTGCTGGGGGTGCACTCTGCCCTTTCATCAAGATCATTAATGAATATCTTCAACAGGACCCAGTATCGACCCCTGGGGTACACCGCTAGTTATGGGCCTCCAACTAGACTTTGTGCCACTTACTGTCACTCCCTGGACATGGTCATTCAACCAGTGTTCAGTCCATTTCACTGTCTGTTCATCCAGCCCATAGTTCAACAGCTTCTTTATGAGGATCTTACAGGAGGCAACATCGAAAGTCTTACTGAAAAAGAGGTAGACACCTACCACTCTCGCATCATCGACCAAGCCAGTCATTTCATTACAGAAGGTGATCAGGTTGGTCAAGCATGACTTGCCTTTGGTGAATTTGTGCTGAGTACTCCTGATGACCTTGTTGTCTTTCATATGCTTGGAGATGATTTCCAGGATTAGCTCCTCCCTCACCTTTCCAGGGATCAAGGTGAGGCTGACCAGCCTGCAGTTTCCTGGATCATTTTCTTGTCCTTGAAGATAAGAGTGATGTTTTCTTTCCCCAAGTCCTCAGGTATTTCTCCTAGTTGCAATGATCGTTCAAAGTTTATTGAGAGTGGCCTTACAGTGACATCAGCCAGCTCCCTCAGCACTCACAGGTGCGTCCCATCAACAGCCATGTACTTATGTCCAGTTTGCTTAAGTATTCTTAAGTATCTTCCAGCAAGGGTGCATCTTACTTGCTCCAGACTTTCTCCCTGGTGTCTGGGACTGGGGATTCATGAAGGCCTGCTAGTAAAAACTGAGGCAAAGGTGGCATTCAGTACCTCAGCCTTTTCCATGTTCTGTGTCCCCCCACTTCATTCAGCAGAGGGCACAGACCTTTCCTAGCCTTCTTTTGGTCATCTGTGTACTTAGAGAAGCCCTTTCTGTTGTCTTTGACATCCCTGGCCAGAATCAATTCCATCTGGACTTTGGCTTTCCTAACCTCATCCCTGGATGCTTGGAAAATGTTTCTGTATTCCTCCACATTGCCTCTCCCTGCTTCCACCTTCTGCCTGTTATCTTTTTATGTTTGAGTTTTGCCAGGAGCTCCTATTCCTATTTCTCTTGTTGAAAAGACCTGCACAAAATTGCTGGCATTCTTCCTGCTCATACAGATCGTTAAACAATTATCAGAGGATTTAAGGAAGCATACTTTATTCCATTTCTTTCCAAGAGGAAAGAATATTCCATATGCTGCAGGAGGAATTTTGGGAGCCAACACCTTTGCCACATGAAGTGTTGAATTTCCTGAGGCAGATTTATCAAACTTTTATATAAATGTTTCTGTGTATGAGATTTTTTTAGTGTCTGGGACTCTATTTTATATTCTTGAGTATCTCAGCTTGTTTGTATTGATCATAGGAAGTTGTGTGGAAGCTCATTTGAAATGTAGAATGGTATCAGAAAACCATGTATTTCTCCCTTTGAAGACTTTTCTATTTTGTCACATAGCTGGACAAACTCTTCTGGCTGTAAGGCCAGCCAGCTTTCAGGATTATGTAAGTATTTTACAGAAGGTGAGCATGAGGGGTAATAATGTCTCATTTTGGATAGCTTGACTCTTAGTCATGTAGTGGGAACTCTTTCTTTGAACCCCTTGACAGGGCTTCATTAGCACTACATGTGTGGGCATTTAGTTTGGATGTTTTGGCCAGTTATTCTTTTATTGTTTATGTGTTTCTCCATTCCATACAAACAGTTCTGTTCATATGGGTAGCACTGAAAACATCTTTATCAGATTGTAAAAATAAAATGTTGGTGTATGTAGTTGTAAGTAGTGACTTACAAATGAACACTATCCAGCAATATTATGCACAGGCTGGGTTTTTTTGGTTTGGTTTGGTGGTCCCCCGTCCCGTCCCCCCCCGAGATATTGACCAGTATAACAGACCACTGTAGCTGAAACAGTTTCCTGAATGAGCTACATCTGTGGGAAAAGGCTATTTACAGTTTTTAAAAATTACGAGCTTTCTAAAGCTGTATTGGCTAGATTTTGTGTTGTCAGCAAGTGGAATGTTGTTTTCAGTTCTTTGTCTTTCACATACTGCTCAGGGAATTACATGCAGTATAATTGATGCACATAGGAAGATTTAGAATTTTATGTACTTTAATTTGCCACACTTATGTGGAATAGAAGAATGAAACTAGAAAGATATTTTCCTCTGAGAATGGTATGGATTATTGCTTGAATGTTTACACCTCCTAACCTTTTTTGCAGTATATTTTCATACTGAGCTTGTTATGTAGCCAAGATGATGTTATAGAATAATATTTTAGGACAGAAAAGACCCTTACAGTTGTTTTGTTAATACAGTTCTAACACAAACCAGATTTATGTATGCTGTTTTGCTCATAAAATTATAAAAGGTATTTTGGGACAAGAAGCACTGTGCAATCATTCCTTTGCCACCGAAGGCATTGATGTTTACCACATAAAGACCTCATAGTTCTGCTAACAAACCATAACATAACAAACCCTTATATTGCCACCGAGTTGCTCTCAGTAGATGATCTGCTTAAGGGAATAGATATATAATGTATGTGTAGAAGCAGTAAATGATGCATTCTCTTCTTAAGCCATTTAAGCTTCATAACAAAAGCCATTCCCTTACTCCATTGTCAGGAAGTATGTAAAGATTTGTCAGGGTGTGGAAAAAAAAAAAAAAAAGTACAGTTACTAATTAACTGAATCCTTCACCCATGCTAAGAAGAATTTCTTAGATACTTGAATGCATTGCCTATATATATGCAAGTGTGTGAGTGGATTTGTGTGTATATATATACACAGTATTTCATTCCCTTAATAATATAATACCTCAATTGCATAAGAATTTCCATGCAAATAAGTTCAGTGCCTTTCCCGTACATCAGATGATTGATATCCTGTTTTCAAAATGCTCCCTTCAAGAGCAATACAAACATCAAGAATTCAAAGGCAAATTTAGCTGAGTCCTGTGCTATGAAGTATGGAGAATGGGGTCTGGTATTAGGGTTGGTGTGTTCTTCCTTTAGTTACCTGTTACTATACGTATGTCCCATTGCAAAGAGAATCAATATGACAACAAGGATTAAAGTATCTAAAATAGAACACAGATACACTAAAAGTGTATTTGTACAGTCTAGGAGGAGTGATAAAAAATAATACAAAGTAGAAAGGACTTAGCAGGTACACATAGAACCCACAGTGTTAAATGTAAACCTAAGTACTGAAAGACTTGCATCTGTACACTTCCCCAATTCCTTTGAATATTTTTCTCACATTGAGCTGAGATGGTATAGATAAGACACTTTGATATTAATGAAAAGGAAACAATAAACTTGGTTGTCATATATGAAAAGAGAAACAGTGGCTCGTTTTGTAGAGGAGGAGAGAGTAAGTAAGCATCTTTTGTCAAGTCAGACCACACTGTGACACATCACTAATTCATCATGGCTTTTACCTCTCCTCTTTTGAATGTTCCCACAAAGTGGAGTAGTAGAGAATATTATGCTTGAGGCTACTTAAAGTGAGTTCTAGGTTTCATATGAATTTATTCTAAAATTTTAGCCAGGGCAATACACCATATACCAGCTAAGGAGTTAGGTGGTTCAAAACCAAAGTAAATGGAACTAACAGAATTAGATGAAAGAATTACAGGATGGAATGACAGAATGCACTGAATTAAGTTATTATGTATTTAATGCTTTATAGAGAGATTTTTTTCAGAGATAAAGAAGCATAATCAGCTAATAGGTAGGTTTTAGGTTCACAATGACAGCTTTACTATTCTAGTAGTTAGGTGGAGTAAAAGTATTGTAATCATTCTGCAGCAGAAACTGCTTGGCTTATAGATGGAGTCCTTGCACTGTGCTTTCCAGCAATGTATCTTCAACATTACTCTCCTTAATATTGAAAAGTAAATGTCACAAAAAAGAATTTGTTCTCTTCTACCTTTTCTACTAAGCTTATTGATGAAGATGACTATGGATTTTTAATTTATGAGAGTTACAATTACCTCTGTTTTTCTGCACTAGACAGGTTCTTAAGTCTGTTTTTTCCCCCCATACTGGAAATGAGTTGTACAAGAACATAGCCTTACTTGTGTATTTATGACCAGTTCCCAAAGTTCCAGTGACGAGGTTCTCTGGTCTCTATAATGCACTGCCATGTCATATTCAAGAAGTTTAAACCAGTTTGGACAGTTGTCAGTTCAGGAAAATATTCCTGTTCAGCAAAGGAAGCAAGCTTCAAGATAAATGGAGTAACTTTAAGTACTTAATTCAGTGCCTTGCTGAATAAGGATGAACTTAAACATTGTGCTTTCCTGATTTCTTCCCTAATGAACCAGCAGATCAATGTATGACCATGTTTTTGTAATTCCACAACATGTGGTACTCTAGTTCTACTTTCCTAAGTGTTTGGCCCACATTTCTTCAACTAATGTCCGTATTTCTTAATTACATCTTTGCAGTGTCAGCCTATTTCAGCTTATATCTTCTGAACTTTTTTTAAGTCTACTTTGTCCCTTGTCTGCACGTATAGTAAATGCAGGTCTCTTTCCCAATTGCTGTCCTCTATTTTTCAGTTTAAGGCTCCCTCAGCTGATTGCAGGCAGTCTTATGAAACAAGTCTGTCAAGCAAAATCTTCTGGTTTGTGTATGTCTTCTAAATTATGAACTTGCAAAACCCCCACATCTTGACTTTTCATAAATTTGTAAAGTTTTCCCACCTCCTGTCAGAATTGAAAGAATCTCTTAGTAAGGAGTTTGTATAAGGGTTACAGAGCTAATTTTAGGCTTAGATTCTTTATCTTTCATGCTACAGCACAAAATGGAATGACTACAGTTTGATTTTTGTATTAGAGGATACATTTGTAGTCTTGCAATTATTATTAATTATTTGTAAAGTGACCAGACTTATGAAATAATGATTGAAAACCATCATGCCATTATTTGTAATTAGATTAGAGTATTATCCTGTGGTGGCTTGACCCTGGCTGGGGGCCAGGTGCCCACCAGAGCCGCTCTATCACTCCCCTCCTTCACTAGACAGGGGAGAAAAAGTACAACAAAAAGCTTGTGGGTCGAGATAAGGACAGGGAGAGATCACTCACTAATTGTTGTCACAAGCAAAACAGACCAAACTTAGAGAGGAGATTCATCTAATTTATTACTAAGCAAAACAGAGTAGAGGAATGAGAAACAAAACCAACTCTTAAAACACCTCCCCCCACCCCTCCCATCTTCCCGGGCTCAACTTCACTCCCGGCTTCAACCTCCTCCCCCCTCAGCGGCACAGGGGGACGGGGAATGGGGGTTACGGTCAGTTCATCACACGTTGTTTCTGCCGCTTCTTCATCCTCAGGGGGAGGACTCCTCTCATCGTTCCCCTGCTCCAGCACGCAGCCTCTCTCACGGGAGACAGTCCTTTACGAACTTCACCATGGAGTCTCTCCCACGGGCTACAGTCCTTCATGAACTGCCCCAGCGTGGGTGCCTCCCACGGGGTGCGGACCTTTAGGAGCAAGCTGCTCCAACGTGGGTCCCCCACAGGGTCACAAGTCCTGCCTGCAAACCTCCTCTGGCATGGGCTCCTCTCTCCATGGGGCCACAGGTCCTGCCAGGAGCTTGCTCCAGCCCGGGCTTCCCACGGGCCACAGCCTCCTTCAGGTGCCTCCACCTGCTCCAGCGTGGGGTCCTCCACAGGCTGCAGGTGGAATCTCTACACCCCCTCATCCTTCCTCCATGGGCTGCAGGGGGACAGCCTGCTTCACCATGGTCTTCACCACGGGCTGCAGGGGGATCTTGCTCCGGTGCCTGGAGCACCTCCTCCCCCTCCTTCTGCACTGACCTTGGTGTCTGCAGAGTTTCATACACCTTCTCACTCCTCTCTCCAGCTGCAAAAAGCTCTCCCTAACTATTTTTCTCTTTCTTAAATATGTTATCACAGAGGCGCTGATTGGCTCGGCCTTGGCCAGTGGCGGGTCCATCTTGGAGCCGGCTGGCATTGGCTCTATCAGACACAGGGGAAGCTTCTAGCAGCTTCTCACAGAAGCCACCCTCGTAGCCCTCCCCCTGGTACCAAAACCTTGCCACGCCAACCCAACACATATCCTTCTCTAGATTATGAGAAAGTTTAATAAAATGGCATTTTCTGCTTTAGTATTACCTACTTTGTGTAGTCTTTTTACATTAACCCCAACCAAAAGGGAAGGTCAAAAACAAAAGGAAAGGGAAAACCACCAAATGTACAAATAAACATTGCTATCTTTCTCTGCCACTTATGAACTCAGTATCTTAAATTTTCAGCAGTGTTAAATGTGGGGTATTGACTTCAAACTCTAAGTTCATTAAGGCATCATGAGACCTGTATACCACTGGGAATTTAAGAAGAAAGGAGGGAGTAACTGAACAGGGTTGAGTGTATGATATTACTACTCTTTGAAGTATGACATTACTGGAAACCACATTAGATTATGTGGTAAAGTAAGTAAAGTATCCTATAATGCTGCACTCCTGATAGTAGGCAGTGAAAAAAGGAAGTGTTATGTTCCAGGTACAAACAGAAGTATTGTAGCTCCTTGTACTATTCCCATGGCCTATGTGTTTCTGTTGAACAGCTGTGCAGTGAGCAGTGTTCAGCAACTTACCAGTAGTATGCTTTCAGGCTCAGTGAATCCAGTCAAAGTCACAGCAGATCCAAGCCTCCCAGTTTCTACAGGCACAAAAATGCTGTCACAGTTGTATACTGGCTGCTTGTTAGTATTGCAGGTAGGATCCTTGTCTGAATTTCTATAGTCTTCTACAAAGCAAGAGTATATATAAGAATAGTTTTAAAGTGTTCCTGTCTTACTTAAGTATATGTTAAGAATTGTGGAGTTTTGAATGTAACAGCTTTTTTTCCTATTAGCGGCTATAAAATAATTTTCTTGCCTCATTTGCATTTAGTGATGTGTGTATAGTTGTCCTTCAATAACAATTAAATTCAGTTATAACAAATTTGGTTTATTTTAAATTTTTTTACTGAATTTATAATATTTTTTAAATCAAAGACCTTATTTAGAACTTAATGCAATAGAATGACTCACTAACAAGTGAAAAGCACCTTAAAAGTAAGCAAATTTTAAAGGTTGCAATGCCACCAAATATTTAAAGGGCACAATAAATCAATAAACAATTGCACGATTTCTTCAAGGTGGGGCAGGCAAAAATTAATAAATTTGTAATTGCATCTGGAAGTGCCAACACTTCTGTTAGATTTATCATTGAGTATTTGCTACAGTAGGAACAATCAGAAAATCAATTAATTGGCCTTCGCATTTGGCATTAGTTTATGGGAATTGTTGTATTTGCTATTCAATCCAGATTCTTCAGGAAAAAACAGAATGTAACTAAGAGACTTTGATTGAGATAACATTAACCAATAGGCGTGGGTAATAAAAGTTAAGATATTCTGTGATAGTATTACAACTCAGGTATTTGTATAATGCATTGGCTCAAATTTAGGGTCATGTGTTTTTGTATCCTTGGAATAAAGTCTTTTATGTTATTTTGAGTTTTCATATAACCAGAATGCCTAGGGTTTTTTTTAAAATGAGCTGAGTATATCTTGGCTAAAGCTGCTTGTTGGGAAGTATATAATGTATTTTAAAAAATACATAATCCAGGCTGAATCAAAGCTCGTATTTGTGCAGCTTTAAAATATCTGCAAGTAATTTTCTTCCTTTCTAGAAGAGGTTTTTGTCTTAAAAAATAAATTTAAAATAGAGATAGGAACAATACTTATTTTAAGAGTAAATCTAACATGTTAACATAGCTTTAAAAAACCTTTTAAATACCATTTAGTCAAATCTGTGGACAAACACAGACTTCAGGCTTTTTTTGTGTTCAAAGAATACATATATTTAAATACTTTAGATAATTATATCATTCTGAGAAAGACATATTGAATAAGACAATTTTGTTCTTAGTACCATAATTTGTTGGGCAAGGCATTGTAATATTATTACATTAGCTCAAGTTCTCATTTTGTATTTTCATTGATGTGTTTTAATTGCGTAAGACAAATAATTGAAATTATTCTAAAAATCATGTAAGATGAAATCAATAATGAAAGACATCATGACTTCTATTTTTCACTTCAGACAGTTGAAAACTAAGCTATTGTTTAATTAGGTTTTAGTCCCTTAACCCTTTTGGGCTTGTGTTCTGAAAATCACTGTCTGCAGATAGGTGTTTATATATTTAAATTCACTGGTTCATTCTAGTGCAAAACAGGTCATTCTGGAACAGTGGAAATGTTACTGAATTTCAACCAGTTTTTGCTGCCCAAATGGCTCTGTTGAAAATGAAAAGAGCTTAGATTAGCACTTGTTTGAGGTTGTTTCATTGTCAAAGCCAGAAACCTAATGCTAGTATGAATTGTCACCTGACTGTATATGCACTATGAGAAAAGACCTTGTAACCAAAATATTTGAGTAGAATCATTTCAGAAGGATTAAAATGTCATCCAAAGTTTTAAATTTTTTGTTGTAATTTTCAAAGAAAAATACATGCCAGTCTTTTCACACTTCCAGTTTCTGTGTTTTCTTCTAATTTTGACCCTCTGTTTTGTAGCACCTTTTGAAGAATTGAGCACATGCCTTCTGCATAATTAAATCTCTTACTTGAGTCCTGATTCTGCCTTTCTTAATGTCAGAAGTCATTGTGCCTCATTTTGAAATGCATGACAATTAAGTTTGTGCTTTTTATTTTATTGGTATAAGCTTCTGTGTGCCTTTTCTGCCTGTGTTATTCGTGCATATAATTTGGGAGTGGGAGGAGAGGATAGTAGACAACATGAGTGGGTCTCTACATTTCAGTGATGGCGTGCTCAGCATGAGCACCTCAACTTAGCATTTCTCATGAAGCTGGAGACCTAAAAGACTATGTGATATGCTATTTATCCTCCAATAAGCTGTCCTGTAAGCAAAACCCTGTAGCCTCTCAATACCTAACAGAGAATACTGAAAGCAGATCAGGGACTGTGATGCAAGAAAGAATTTGAGAAATTTAAAGTATTTTGAATTTTATTTTCAGATTCAGAAGCTAATTGTATGGGAGAAGGTGTTTGGCTATAAATCAAACAATAATGTACAAATCATGCCAGTTGTATGAACATTTATTTTGACAGCAAATTCATTAAATGCTGCTTATTCCTCATAGGACATGAAGATGCATCCAGGAAACATATTAGTAGCCACATTACACACATTCAAATACTAAATAAAGCGTACGGTGTTCTGTTCTCTTTTCTAATTTGTTAGATGTAAAGAGATTCAGTTATACCAATTTGATCATTCATTTGGCTATGCTTATTCACTTAGAAGTCCTAAGTAATGAAAATTAACGTTGCTTAATTGTAAATAATAGGTCTGGAGATTTTTTTAGCATCTTCAAATGTGATACGGAAAAATAATCTGCCTTTTGCCCAAATTGTGTCCTGAAGGCCTGCCAAAATTAAGTAAAATCATAATGAAGAGCAAGTGAATAGAAACTTTCAATGTCTTATTTCACTGTAATTACTGATTTTTTTTTCCATAATTGGATCAAATATATTTGTTAAATATAAAAATGGAAGCATTATTAAGAATCTGGAAACCAAATACTTAAAAGTCAAGAAGCCCTTAATATCATATATGAATTTCTACCTTAATCAATTTGTTTGTGCTTATCCTCTAATTAATGCATTTTGTTTGTGAAATTAGTATTGTCCAAGTTCTGTGCATCTTAGTCATATGCCTGCTTCTCTTAAACAGTGCATGAGTAAAGCATATATTTTGTCTTTCATAGTATAACATCTAAAGCTGCATATTATGCAAATTTAAATATATAAATTAAAATGTAAGTGAGGCAAACTTAATGAAACTTTTCCCTTCTGAAATTTGAAATGGACAATCTTTGCTATTTCAATCATAACATTAGATTAACTGTAGAAATCTTTCATTTTTTTTTTATAGCCATGGCTTTTTTGAAGTGAATGAAGGAGATAAAGAATCCAACTGAGATGCTGTCATTAGCAGATCTTCTACATAAAATGCTCTAAGCTGGAAATTTAAGCATGAAGTCCTCTTTGCCAACCATTTCTGACTTAGAGAACTTCCAGAACCCAATCTGTAAGATAGATTACCTGTAGTTACATTTCAGATCTGTACCAATCTGAGGCCTTTTCCAGAAATGAGATGCTAAAGACCTGTGGCTTTGAATTGAGCTAAAATATAAGGGTTTCAAGTTGACAGATTTAGATATCCCAAAATTGTAAAAATGACTCAGCTTCCTCAGATTGCCTTAGTTTTGTTGTCATTTTTCAAGTCTTACTGACACGCATCAACACTGAATGTTCTAAATCATCTGATGAACTGAATTTGCTAAGGACAACTTCAAGTTTTGCTTTAATTGTATTTGTTTGATGTTATAAAATTATTTTTCAGGTTTAGACTAAAATGGAAAATTTCCGTAGAAAACTGAATGTTTGGACATTCCAAATAATTGGTTAGGACTGACTGTAATTTAGAGCTGAGCTGTAAGTGGATACAATTCATTTCTAGTTTACTGGTCACACTTTTTTAGCTCCATTTCTAGTTTTTATCCAATAACTGTAGTTTCAGGACTTAAAGGTTATAGTCAAATGACTGTGCAGCATACTGTGTGGGATTTTTATTACCCCATTTCTCCAGCCAATAATACATGGTGCAAACTTTGGGGCTGGGCTGAGAAGCTACCAATGTGGGTGTTAGGTATATCCCTTTCAAACACCAGGAATATGTTTGTGAAAGAAAAAGGAAGGAAACTGTCGGTCTCCTCTAGATCACACAAAACTATATACTGTACTCTCTATATAGTATATGCTATATGTAACTTCTATTTCTTTCAAATTTATCCTGATAGTATATGGGGTTTCATTTTCCACAGCCTGTTGTGTACTGCAGAGCAAGTAAAAAGTTAATTTTTTTTACGATAAAACTTTTATTTTCTACATCAGTAATTAAGTATTTCCACACTTACGCTGGGTGATACTGAAGTTGAAAATTAACTTGATGTACTTCAAAAGCCACTTCATAACTCAGAAGAATTAACTAGGAACAGTACTACATTAGCACATTATGCCAGTGACTGATTTCTGTGTCAGAACACTGGTTCGTGTTCTCCTTGAGCTCCTTTGATTGGACCTAGCATTCAGCTTGCACTGAACAAGTTTGACAGGAACTGGAGAATGTTGGTATGTGTTGTAATAAATAGTGGAACACAGAAAAGCTCAAGTGTGTTGGCACACATGATGATGAGCTAAACATAAGTGTTGTTCACTAAGAAGTCTCTTTGTCTTTTGGAAATTAAGTCTTGGCCCATGAACATTAGGTCTGTGTACATGTATTGTATTTATTTGTCTTTAGACTGTGGTACTTCATTCATAATTAAATGTTTAAAGCAAAGTTCTAGAGAGGTTCTTGAATGCATTATCCTTCAGCTGTGCCCTGAAACAAGCTGTTGATGTAAGGATGACATAGTCTTCTCCCTTTATTCGGTAGCACAATTCAATTCAATTCAATTCAGTTCAGTTCACATCGAATGCTTTAGGAGCAAACTTACTATACTATCTGCATTTGTTTCTACAAGCTAGCATAGAAATGTATGGCTGTTGGTATTATAGTGCTTACAAATTCTGCAGTAAAAATGAAATTTACAATAAGAATTGTAATGTACAGCTCATTTATATCCTGAATAGCCCTGTATTTGCAGTCACACTTCCAAACCCACCTCAGAATAAATTTGGTGAATCTGTCTTCTAACAGAAGTCTGCTGTATGAGTGCACAAGAATATGAAAGAGAAGTTAATGTCTAAGGTTGTGAAAACTAATCTGGCTATCATTTCTAAAATTCTCCTTGAACATTTTCAACACTATTCTTCTTGTCCCTTGAATTTAATAACATACCAGTATAAGGGATAATTGAGAAAAACAATCAGGTTAATGAATATAGGCCTTTTCCTGTGCCTTTCAAATATTACTCACTATTGTGTTTAGTGGTTCTACAGTCATGTAATTGTTTGTGGAAAGTGTCAGTCTTCACTAGATCACGCAAAACTCCCTAGATCATAGAAAAGATTAAAATTATTTAAAGAAACATCAATCATTACTATGCATAACTTTTGAACTAATTGTGATGGGGACAAATATGAATGTTTAGCAACTGTTCTTATAAGGAATGCTAATACTTCTTCATGAAATAAAGGCACTTTTACAAAATGTGCCAAAATTATATTCTTCAGAGCCTTACTGAGTAAGTGGCTGAGGCATGGAAGTCATACGGCTACATTTATATTGTTACCTGTCTCAAGAGTATTTTTCAGTTGCATAGGAAATGTAGCTGGACTTTGTTGCTTTGAACAACAGTACATTTGCCTTGCAATGCTTGCTATGTAAATTCTTACCGTTGAACAATAATCCAGACAAATAAGTAATTTCTGTTTATACTTTTTTTTTTTTTTTACATACTGGAAAAATATGGGTCAGATTAAGTGATCTTCCATGAATATAACATCTCACAACTGCTTTCTAAAGTGTACCTTGCGGATTTTACATTTTCTAAATTCTTGCCATTAATTTCTTTTCATTTCACTGAATAAGCTTGTAATACCTAATGAAACATATGAAGAAGAACTTATATACACTGTAGAGTGTCAACATCACATTAAATGCATAATATCCAGTATTTCAGTTAAAATTCTATTGCCACTAAACTCTTGCTTTCTTCTTCCCTTGATCATTCTCAAACACAGTGGTACAGCAGACTTCTCTCTTTGGCCTGTCTTCAACATTCAGCCATATGTCTTCACATCATTTAAAGTAGCGTTCTCCAAAGGAATGTGAATTGATTATGGCCAAACTTTGTATTATGAGTACTTCAGGATATTGTAGCTGAGAATCTGTGTGGTTTAACCCCCTCTGGGTCTTCTTGTAGTTAAAGTGCCCCTCAGTAAGGTCATTTTCACAAGCTACATACCACAGAAAGAAGAAATGAATGTTCTGTGTGTCTAACTCTGTGATCTTCCTTTGCGCTATAGTGCTTGCATGAGAAGATTGTGACTCAGTTATGATGCCTGTGTTTTATAATAGATGAAGTACTTACCAGGAGAGTACTGTGTTTATTTGAAAGTGTACACCTACCAAAAGTTGTTCTGACATATTTATTCAATTGCAGTCAAGCAAAATTAGCAATGATGTTGGATCAGTGCAATTCATATTATGGGGAAATTTTAATTGACAGCTTTCTTCTCGATCACACAAAGTGACATTCTCTGTAGAATATTATGTTGTTTACTTATTTGTGGACCAAAAAGTTACTGAACTTCTTTAGTGAAGTTATTTCCATTTCAAAAGTACAGTTTGGTTTTCTAAAAGTGAATGGGAAAATATGATTCTTTTACAGTGTTTTGTAATCCTAAATTTATAAATGGCATTTCCAGAGATTAAACTGATAGTTTAAAATATTGTGGAGTTCAAAAAAGATAGTTGGTTGCATTATAATAAAAAATAATAGACTGAACGTTGGCAATCCTTTCACATGTATGGTGGAAAAGCATGTTCACCTAGGTATGAAGAACAATCATTTTTGTGAACAATTTTCTTCTTATGAAAGCATTTTATAAGTAGCACAGATATTACTGGGTTTTACTCATATTTTTCCTAACTGTTTCCCAAGTTCATGATTTCTCAGACTTCGCAAAAGATTCATTCAATCACCAATGTGTATATAATTCATTTTGTGCTTAAAAAAATCTAGAGGTACTTTTAACTTGTTTATAGGAGTGTGTTTCCCTTGTGGTTTGAGTCTCTTCTTTAACTCAGTAGTCTCATGGCACTCAATTTGTATAGAAACGTGGGTGAGGGAAGAGCGTGTTTGAGTATTAAAGGTTAGTTTATCAGACCTGTGCTTTAATGATGTGAGTCAAGAGAATTTTTATAAATGTCTGTTATTGAATAGTTCCAGGTTGGCAGCACAATACTGTAAATTCCTTAGAAAACTATTACATATTTCTTCTCATTTGCTCACCATTTTTGGTAAAATGGGCAGTCTGTATGATGGTAACATGGTACTTAGGGGTTAATATGTAATAGTAGTATACTATTTATACATTCCACTTTATCTAGTAATCTATGCTTTGTTATTGAGCACAAATGGAAATTTAAGTGCTCATTTTAGGAGCACTGTATTGTCTTCTCATATTTTGCTTAATGATTCTGATTTCATGTTTATTTAGATTACAGCAACCATTCAACTGGGTTAGCTTATAGAGCATTTCAATTACACCTAAAATAAAATTAACTTTAAGAGGGTGCCTTTGCTTTTTCCATGCTACCTGCTCTTCTGCAATGTGAATTCTGCATGCCCTGAGATGTTTAAAATAGAGACATCCTCAGACTTTAGGATTTGAGAGCTTGTTGAACATTGTGACAGCTAAATATAATTCTCCTTTTGGGTTATGGGTCCCTCTGTATAGTCTCTTATTAATCAAAATGCAGCAAGAGTGCTACTTTGGAAGATGTTTTAAGTTGTCACCACAGCACTTATGAAAAGTTGTGAAAATAAATCTGTAAGAAGTTAAAAGTCAGACTTTCTCTTAATTATTGGGGGGCTATGTGAAGAGACAGTAATACTCAATGTAGCAATAGTATTTATAATTTCAGAGTATGTAGCAGTGCAAATTGTGTTTGTGGCTTTTAGATAAGTTGCAAGATGAGTTCCATAGTAAAATTCAAAGCATTTTTATTTTTTTTTACCATCTTATATCAGTGTGTTCTATTTGCATCTTTCCTATTTTTTCTTACTGTGTCAGATACTTAAAAAAAAGAGCAACTGGCATGCTTTGTTACTTTGTTATAGAACAGGACAGCAATTCTAAGAAACAACACAAACTTTTGCACTCACATTGTTTGGATTGTATTTGTTTAAAGCGTAACAGTAACAAATGACTATATATTAGCAGGATGAATGGCAAAAGAGGTTGAAAATTTTTTAGTCTTGTTTCAGCTGTTCATAGTTTTACTTGAAGTCAAAGGTGGTTTGTTAGGTGCATTTATTTATTTTTTTCTTCTAAGAAACATTTTAAAATATATTCTAGTCCATCAATAATATTGTGTTAACCTTCTTATTCCAGTGAAATGCTTCAAGATATCAATTACTCTGCTGAAATTTGGAAAAAAAAATCAGATTTTAAAAGACTCAGTTTGTCAATATACTTCAAAACTGGAAAATAGCTTTTAACATAATTTAAACTTTTCAGGCTTTCTTTTTGGAAAGCATTTTTTCTTCAAACGTCAGTGCAATTTATGTTAGATCATTAAATGAGCTCTTACTTTCTGGTTTACTGTACCTCCTGCAAAAATACTAAATCATCCATCTATATGGGTACAGTAAACACAATTAAGGACTCCTAAAAGCATACTTCAAGTTCAGCTGGAGCAAGCAGATTCCTCTCATTTCCATGAAAAAGACAACATATCTTAACTGAACCTCAATATATGATACACAAGAGATATGTCTCTCTTCCTGGCCAGAATAATTTGAAGATTTGAAAAAAAGTGAGTAGAAAGGGCAGTATTCCATCACTGGATTCCAGTGGAGAAATTATGGAATATAGAGACAATACATGTGCTGTACAGATACAATTTATTTTGTAATTATTTTTACTAAGTCTGTCTATTCTGTGTGTTTGTCATGGTTTAAGCCCAGCCAGCAGCTGAGCGCCACGCGGCCACTCACTCACCCCTCCCCCAGCATGATGGGGAGGAGAAGTATAACAAAAGGCTCTGGTCGAGATAAGGACAGGGAGAGATCACGCACTAATTATCGTCACGAGCAAAACAGACTGAACTTAGAGAGGAGATTCATCTAATTTATTACTAAACAAAACCGAATAGCACAATGAGAAACAAAACCAAATCTTAAAACACCTCCCCCCACCCCTCCCATCTTCCCGCGCTCAACTTCACTCCCAGCTTCAACATCCGCCCCCCACCTCAGCGGCACAGGGGGACGGGGAATGGGGGTTACGGTCAGTTCAGCACACATTGTTTCTGCCGCTTCTTCCTCCTCAGGGGGAGGACTCCTCTCATTGTTCCCCTGCTCCAGCATGGAGTCCCTCTCATGGGCAACAGTCCTTCACAAACTTCTCCAACGTGAGTCCTTCCCACAGGCTACAGTCCTTCACAAACTGCCTCAGCGTGGTCTCTTCCATGGGGTGCAGACCTTCAGGAGCAAACTGCTCCAGCATGGGTCCCCCACAGGGTCACAAGTCCTGCCAGCAAACCTCCTCTGGCACGGGCTCCTCTCTCCACGGGTCCACAGGTCCGGCCAGGAGCTTCCTCCAGCACGGGCTTCCCACAAGGTCAGACCCTCCTTCAGGTGCCTCCACCTGCTCCGGTGTGGGGTCCTCCACAGGCTGCAGGTGGAATCTCTACACCCCCTCATCCTTCCTCCATGGGCTGCAGGGGGACAGCCTGCTTCACCATGGTCTTCACCACAGGCTGCAGGGGAATCTTGCTCCGGCGCCTGGAGCACCTCCTCCCCCTCCTTCTGCACTGACCTTGGTGTCTGCAGATGTTCTTACATCTTCTCACTCCTCTCTCCAGCTGCAAAAAAGCTCTCTCTCTAACTGGTTTTCTTCCTTCTTAAATATGTTATCACAGAGGCGCTGATTGGCTTGGCCTTGGCCAGCGGCGGGTCCCTCTTGGAGCCAGCTGGCATTGGCTCTATCAGACACAGGGGAAGCTTCTAGCAGCTTCTCACAGAAGCAACCCCTGTAGCCCCCCTCCCCCCCCGGTACCAAAACCTTGCCACGCAAACCCAATACAGTGTTTCAAGTATGAACAACAGAAGGATTTACAATATGGGCAGAAGAAATGCTGTCACATGCAGAGTTTTAAGGAGTAGTGGTAATGAGTGACCACAAGTCAAGAAGGTTTTAGTAACAGCGCTTATTGAATTGATTGAAAATATATAAGGGCCTATGTAAGAATATAATCCATTGTAACATGGTTAATGATATTTTAAAAATATAATTTTATTTCTCTGTTAAAAAAATTGTCATAGCATGTGAATGAGATTGCAAGCTTACGCACACTTATTAATTATACTAAATTTTTAGTTTTAATTAGAGTAGCTCTTTAGAGACTAAACCTTTTACCATTTGGCCATTTGAAACTGATGAGATAAAAAGGAAGAGTTCTTTCAGAATATTATTTACATGATTTTAATTAATGATTATAATCTCCATGGTCATTTTTGAAAAAGAGCATTTAATCTCTTAACCAGTTTTCATAATTTGCATCTTGCAAAAACATGGAAGCCCTGCAGGCTTATTATCTCCGATTTTTTTCAACCCAAAGTTACTTCTGGAGAATTTTATTCTGTTCCTGCTCCAAGTCCCATTTCCTATCATAACACCTGTTTCTCATGCAGAGTGAACTGATTGGTAGAAAAGTAAAGTTTGTTTCCTTTTGCCAAGACAGAACATAGCCCTTGGCAAGGTTACCTTTGAAAACAGTTTTTCATGCAGAGACTGTATACAAGCACTATTGCTGTTGCCAAGATCCTCTGACTAATGAAGGGTCGGAGCAATAGTGTATTCTTTCTCGTGGCTGGCGGCACGTATATGTAGCATTTCTTCTGCGAAAAGGCACTCTAGCATTTCAAACAGAAGCTACAAGTTTAACCTTCTAGGAGGAAGGTCGGTGTTCGTTTTTATTGATAACATAGAAGAAAGCAACTATATAGGAATATGAAAGATAAATTCTCTGGCAAGCTGAAACTCTTAAAAACAATGTGTTTTCAAATGGTTTTTAACAAAAATCAGTTTGAAAACTTTGATGTTTACAACGTTACTTTTCTGAATCTCAGAGCAGGCTTATGCTTAGTGTTCCATATTGATGATTTGGGGAACCAATTCCTAACTAGGAAGGATTAGCATATAGACTGAATTTAAAGGTCAGAACTTCAGGAGCTCACTTACAGATATTTTTTTTTTTCAGTTAATGGAAAAAGGTGTAGCAAAAAAGATTGAATATTCGTCTTAGAAGCAATTGTGTTTAGAAACCCTGGCTATTAAAATCCCATTTTTTCCAATATGTGCAGCAAATAATCTTTTCTGTGCATGGAATGAATACTCGGGTATCTTCAACTCATATTTTTAAATAAAAGCTTCCAGTAAAAGTTATTTAAAATGGATAGGCTGTAATTCTTAAGAAGTCAGGAATTTCTAAAGTAAAATTTTAATTAAAATATTACTGTCTTACAGCTATAGAAATATAGAATAAGTATATATTCTAGAAACAAATGAGCAAATGAAGATAAGATACGGGAAATGCTTCAGGTAACCAAATTAGTAGCTTCTCTGTGGATGTTCTCAGATAGTTAATAAAAGATCTTAACTCTCAGAAAGTTCCCAGTGAGCTTCTTGCATATTACAATTCTTAAGAAACCGTAGTAGCCCATTCACATGGAGCACTCTTCAAGATCAGGGCCTTACTTAACTGAGCAGCAGTACTCAGTGATTAGAATTGGGTATGTATTAACAGCAAGTGAATTCTCCTTTTGTAGCTGTCTTTTCTCACATTGTTAATATCTAGGACAAACTTCTGTGTATTATGTCTGAGATTACACTTAACTCATTGGAGGAGACATCTTCTTTTTCTTTTCTTTTTTTTTTTTTTTTTTTTGTGATATCATTATACAGCAGAAAAAAGATATTTTGTTGTTGTTGTCCCAAGTGTATATTTCTATGTTTCAGCATGTTATAACTTATTTTGATTGTAATAGTAATCCCGATAATTTATTTTCATTGCAAATACATGTTTTAAGTAATCAAAGCACCTCTGTCATGTATCTTAGCCTTAAATAATAATTGTGCTTTGAAATTTACTCTTAAAATAGGTTCTTGTAAGGAATCTTTGGGTTTGTGTGGTGGTTGTTTTTTTAAATTGATATTTCACGTTTTAAGTAAACATCAGCACTGAATATGTAAACCAAGGAGTTCCTATAAGATGTAATTTTGATACTGCACCTCATCAAGTCACTACAGATATTCTCATTTTTACTTTCAGATACAGCTTCACTCTCACTCTTTGAACTGTTGCACAGAGGCAGCATAATGGACAGACAAGCTAAATTTTTTGCCTTCTTTATAATTGCCAACATAGTGAAAGTGTAAACATGCCATCATACCCAGCTTAGATGCATAGACACACAGTGGAATTAACTGAAAACAAGGAGTTACCATCTTTGAGCGATGGTAAACCACCACTCAATATGCTTGAGGGAATACTCTTTAAGAGATGTTGTTAGGGGACAAAAAAAACAAGCTAAAAGAGACAGCAATAGCCTTCCTTACCAGGGCAAGCCTGTGGTTGCAATTCTGTTGAAATCAGCAGTATATGTCATCAGCAATCTGAAAGAGGTCAACTCTTTAAATTCTCCGATAATCTAGTGTCTTTTAACTTGAGTGCTGCCTTTCCTATTACATTTGAACAGGCCCTTCTGTATGGGAAATTTAATGCCCTGCATTGTTCTGTTAGTATTATTGGAGACCATGAAGATCTCATTGAATGGTATTCATAAATCTAACCTATTCATCTGTCTGTCCTAGAGAGGGTAGTATCTCAGTACCTCAAACGTAGCCAATACAGAGAAAGTCCTCCCGAGAGAAATTCAGAGCTCAAAAGTACCTTGAAGAGTCAATCTCACTCCCTTACCTCTTACAATTATAAAGAGAGACCAGGAAGCTTGGCCCTGCTGAAGTTAAGGTTTGTGAGTATCCCTTGTGAAACTCATATTCTTGCAGGATGAATATTCAAAAAGCATTTTTTAAATGAACACCTTAAGGTGCATATTTCAAGATTCATAAAATTTCTTACATACTCATTTTATGTAACTTGTAATTTTGTGGAAGATCTAGTCAAATTTTTCCATGTAATAGAAATCAAACCCATGTTTTTAGATGCAAAGTAAATGCAACCCTTATTAAGAAGCTGCAGGATGCTGTTTTTCTATCTTCATGCTTGTCATTTGTTCTTTCAAAACAAAGAATGTCCCTTGTTCTCATTAAATAAACTGTTTAATAACAAAGTCATGGATTGGCTGTTATATTTAATACTTCATTGAACCACATGCCATTGGTTTGTAACTGTCTTTTCTATGTGTGTTAGGTTTGTGTGGCAAGGTTTTGGTACCTGGGGGGCTACAGGGGTGGCTTCTGTGAGAAGCTGCTAGAAGCTTCCCCTGTGTCTGATAGAGCCAATGCCAGCTGGCTCCAAGAGGGACCCGCCGCTGGCCAAGGCCAAGCCAATCAGCGCCTCTGTGATAACATATTTAAGAAGGAAGAAAACCAGTTAGAGAGAGAGCTTTTTTGCAGCTGGAGAGAGGAGTGAGAAGATGTAAGAACATCTGCAGACACCAAGGTCAGTGCAGAAGGAGGGGGAGGAGGTGCTCCAGGCGCCGGAGCAAGATTCCCCTGCAGCCTGTGGTGAAGACCATGGTGAAGCAGGCTGTCCCCCTGCAGCCCATGGAGGAAGGATGAGGGGGTGTAGAGATTCCACCTGCAGCCTGTGGAGGACCCCACACCGGAGCAGGTGGAGGCACCTGAAGGAGGGTCTGACCCTGTGGGAAGCCCGTGCTGGAGGAAGCTCCTGGCCGGACCTGTGGACCCGTGGAGAGAGGAGCCCGTGCCAGAGCAAGTTTGCTGGCAGGACTTGTGACCCTGTGGGGGACCCATGCTGGAGCAGTCTGCTCCTGAAGGTCTGCACCCCATGGAAGAGACCACGCTGAGGCAGTTTGTGAAGGACTGTAGCCTGTCGGAAGGACTCACGTTGGAGAAGTTTGTGAAGGACTGTTGCCCATGAGAGGGACTCCATGTTGGAGCAGGGGAACGATGAGAGGAGTCCTCCCCCTGAGGAGGAAGAAGCGGCAGAAACAATGTGTGCTGAACTGACCGTAACCCCCATTCCCCGTCCCCCTGTGCCGCTGAGGTGGGGGGCGGATGTTGAAGCTGGGAGTGAAGTTGAGCGCGGGAAGATGGGAGGGGTGGGGGGATGTGTTTTAAGATTTGGTTTTGTTTCTCATTGTGCTATTCGGTTTTGTTTAGTAATAAATTAGATGAATCTCCTCTCTAAGTTCAGTCTGTTTTGCTTGTGACATCAATTAGTGAGTGATCTCTCCCTGTCCTTATCTCGACCCACAAGCTTTCCGTTATACCTTTTCTCCCCTGTCTAATGAAAGAGGGGAGTGATAGAGCAGCTCTGGTGGGCACCTGGCCCCCAGCCAGGGTCAACCCACCACACTATGTTAACTTGACATGTACATACCACAGAGTTAAGTGTGTCTAAAGTAATTTTGAAGCTTCCTTTTTTTTGCTAGTAGTGACCTTTGTGATTAAAATGACTTGGGTCTTGACTAGCAGGTGATTAGCTCATTCTTTCATTTTTTTTCAGATAGAATTTGGTATATAATTTCCAAATCAGCACATTGCCTTGCTTCATCATCAGTGGTGCAGCAGACATGAAGTGCTTGCTTACAATTAGCCATATATATTCTATTATGTGTATTAAAAAAATGTACTGTAGAATCTTGAGCCTAATACCAGTATCTTGACTTCAGATTTTAATTGGATGTTTACTCTTGGGGCGTGAGGCTGAAGTGAACAACACCATAGGAACAACACTGTTTCTTGAGCAAAGTTAATTAATCATTCCCCAGATTTCTTAAGTCACTTCTAATTGTTGTGTATATTGGACCCATTGCTATTGTTGTGTGATAAGCAAGGTACCACCCATTATTGTATAATATATGATGTATCACACAGTTGATAATTCTCAAATCTTTATGTGATAACCAATAAACTCTCTGCATTTGCACAAACAAGTAGCAGGATGAGTTAATTATGTTGTTCTAGACATTGAATTAGATACTGAATTTTGGTTTATATTTTCAGTAAGTTTTCTCATACTGGTTCCTTATTTCACACTTTAAAATACACAAGCAGCATCTGTAGCACATTTCCTGCAAGCTTGTTCAACATAATATATTTGATAACCAAAGCAGCCAGTTAAACTGAGGTTTGCAATGGCAAGATCACTGTTCTGAATTTAATACATAATCACAGAAAAGTCTATGCAGCAAGGATCTGTGGGGATCACCTGGTTCTGAAAGCAGGGCCTTAGTTAGGTTGTCAAGGACCCTGTCAAGCCAAGTCTTGAATATTTCCACTGAGAGAGAGTCCACCACTTTTGGAAAACCTGCTCCAATGTTTAAGCGCTGTGAAGGTTGTCTTAGTGTCTTCCCAGTGGAAGAATTAAAAAAAATACGGATGACGGAGAGAGGAAGCGATGAGTTTTGTCTCATTCCCCATCCTTCCCCTACCAATGTCCCTGCCAAAAGAAAAGTCAAGTCCTAAATTATAAAACTCTTAACAACTAGCTAAAACACATTCCAGAGGAAGCAGGTTGTTTTAATATTTCATTTGACTTTGATTAAAATCGCAGTCAAGGACTGGAGCTTATGTGTTGGTTTAGTCCTTTCTGTCAGCAATGACAAGTTCAATCATATTTTCAGTCATCTTTTAATTGTTAGTAATTCATCAAGGAAAAATCACTACTCTGAACTTTGAACAGCAGTTCTTCAGGGAATTTGCTGAGATGTTCCCAATTTCAAACAGTATTGAATACCTCCTGTTGAAAAAGTAATTATTAGATCTTTTCCATTTTGTGTACAGGGCAGCCAAAAATACTAATCAATTTTGAAAAATGTAGGTCTTAAAAACAATTGTTTTTACACTTCATATTATTCAAACACAATTTCTTATTGCTAAAACATAAAATACAAATGCAGCTTTTCTTTGAAAAATTGAAGTAGTTTTTCTATATTTAAAAGCATCAACAAAGACCAACTCTATCTTCATACGTTATTTTTTAGCGATGAAAGTCTAATTCTTTGTTTTTTCCAGAAAGAACTAGTGTTTTAAGATTCGGTCTTTTAAACTTGTATCATTCAGAGCAAGTATGACACCAATAAACTAGGTAATATTGAAGCTGATTTGACCAGAACTTTGTACTCTTGCTTATATTGCATGTAACATTTTGAATTTGTAAATCATATTTTTAGAGTAAAAATCCATTTATTTCTTCTGTATATTAATCTTCGTATACCTTTCTTTTCCGAATGAAGTGATACCACTACATTTTTGGTTGGTTTTAAACTTCACTTAATGAAAGAAAAATACATTTTTAGAGTTGGAAGAGAAATGCTACTAATGCAGGTAGTATTCAGTAACTCATTTGCTTAGTTCTTGAGTGCTTTGGTGTTAGAAACCATATGCTTTTACATGGTAGTCACAAGTGGAATATCAGCCACAGCTCAAGTATTTGTAAAATAGGCTTTATGCTTAGAACAATTTGACATTGCTTTTGAAATTTTTTTTTGTTTTTAATAGAAAATTGCTTGTTAAGAAGTAGTGTTTTTATAAATTGCCAGTCTTTATATTCAGTAATTGATTTCCTGAACTAAACTGTAATAAAAGTTCATTAATGTGGGCATTGGTTCATTTTATAAGCTTCTCCATACATAATCATCATGTGCAGAACCCATTAATCTGAAAGTTTATTTATACTGTTCTAGCTTACTGCTTCGTAAGACCTCTCTCCATAATGTTTTCTGAGGATTCTTGTTGAGAAGCTACTTTTATTACAGTTGAGATCCCTGCTATGCTCCCACATTTTGACATAATCTTTTTAAGAGTTTTTCCACAAGGTGACTGAACAAGGCCTGACAAATCAAGTCCAATTTTAGATGCTGCTTTGAAAACAAATTATATACAAATCTGGAAGCTTGTTCTGATGTCCTAAGCTCAAGATAAAATCTCTAGCATTCATGTTGAAATTTTCTGGAAACTCTGCATGTCCTTTTTAAAGCTTGTTGATCCCTTGTCTTCATAGGGTGGTCTTAGAAGATTTTGTGTAATAAAATGGCTCACTACCACAATGTTTCAACTTTCAACTAATTTTTCATACTTTAGCATCACAGCACTATGCTGGTCTTCCTCAGCCAACTACTGTTGTACTCCTGTATTCAAACAAGCACAACATATTCTAATGCACTCTTCACAGCACCACTGATGTACCTTATTGTGTTGCTTTCTCAAATAAAACCTGTTGAGAACAGCCCACTTATCACTGCTTTCTCCCTGCAGCTATTTTTAGCTTGGATTTATGTATTGTTAAAGAAAGGCTGAAGTGCAAAATGTGTTATAGCTATATGAGGGCAAGACAATAAATTTTCTGACAATTTATTAGAAGAAGAACACAGGGAAGTTTGAGTTCATTCCTGAGCAGGAAATGTGAGCGAATAGTGGATAATTCAGAGAAAACTGAAATATTTAGTGTGTTTTACAAGAAGTGGTTGGCTTTGATGTCCTACCAGAGCATACTTTTTTCAGCTTAGCCTGTGTCTTGGGTTGTTTTCCTGAATGGAGAAGTGAGCTTAGGGACAGTGTCAGGGACAAACTCCAATAACTTCAGTAGTTGATCAGAAGACAGCAGTTGAGGCCAGTGGGCAGTACGAGCTTGGAATCTGCAGCTGTAGTATATGAGCAGGCAAAAATAAGTGTGAAATTAATACAAGTACAGGATATTTTGCACTGGATAGGCCAGTTACCAGGGAATAAAAGGCAGGATAAAATAGGTTTGGGAGTAGTAACCCTTGGGTGAGCTAACTTGGGGACTGTTGGGCTGTGACTTGATTTAGAGACTTACTTTAAAGGCAAGTGGTTGGAAAGATTGAGGAACTCAGGTTAATGCTTAGACAGTTTTACTGTGGTGAGGCCTGTGCTAAAAAGACTAGGTGGTATGAACCTGGGAGTCACTTAGTTGAGGTCTCTGCCTTAACTGCAACTAGGCATTCTGTTGTTTGTTTTGCACTGCATGAAAACCTTGCCTACCTGTCATTTTTAACTTGTGATGTGGGATAGTGCTAAAATAATCTAGGTACTCATTCAATATGTTCTCATATGGTACATAAAAGAAAAGATTAGTGCAGTTCGAATTTCTATTGTAAGAAAAAGAAAGGCCTGCTTACAATGTTTTCTCTGCCATTTTATACCTTGCTGTATTATTTGCCTCTTGGTCTGCCTCACATTTTTCTGCTGAATCCTCTGACACTTTCTCTTCTCCTTCCTAAACCTTATGCCACAGCAACTTGAGTGGTTTTAAAAAAAAACACTGGGATGCTTCTACATGTCTTATGATTTTTCCAGCATAATACAGAGAATGTGGAAGTGGCAGAGGGCAAAGTACTGGTACCTCTTCAGAAGCAGCATGTTTTATACCCTGTGACATCTTCCAGATCATGACAGTGATCACTGTTCAGATGTTTTCAGAGCCGTATGCATGCAGACTGTCACAGAGCCATAGAAAAAGAGACTTGAAATTCATCTCTGGTTGAAAGCACCCTGATGTATCTGCATCTGTTGCGTTCTTAAAAATTCCCTTCCTGGAGATTTCACCTTACTCCTACACAATCTATTGCTGTGTCTTTATTTTCTCACCAGGGGAAAGCATATGTTAACATATAAACTGAATTTTTCTTACTGCAACTCAAGACTACCTCACCATTGATCATCCTGTTCCTATTTGCAGGGCTTGGAGTAGATGAGTGTCTTTAAGTCACCTCTTCCCAAAAATTCCAGTTTCAGTCCTTGCAGATCATGTTTTCTAGACTTTTGATCACTCTTCCTGCTTTTCTCTTGCCTCTGGAGCAATTGGTCCACAACTGCAGTTGTTCAGGCTATACAGTCTTATATGATGATTCCCTGTTTTATAACAACATCCTAGTATTCATTCATCTTCAGTTTATTACGAATTATACTTCACAGATTTTTTTTCCTTAAGTTATTCCTTACTCTCTTTTTTCTCCGTTGATTATTCTATAGTGGATGTAAGAATACTTATGGAAGCTATGTAGATTTGACTATTCCTAAACAGAGGACTTTTCACTTATCTCCATTGAATTTCATCATATCTTTTAATAATGTCTATAACTGCTTGCTATCATCCTGAATTCTAATTCAGCCATCCAAACTGCTTTTTGATTTAAAGAGCATACATTATAGTCCATCATCTAGGTCAGTGTGAGGCTTTGCTGTAACTGAGTTAGCCATCTGGTCATAGGTGATTCCTTTAGTGAAGTCTGAAGTAAAAAGCGCATTTAATTCTGGTCTTTCAGCATCACGTGTTTACAGATTTCCTTAGCTGTTGAATGATCTAGCAATCCTTTCCCAGGTCTTCCTGTGACTACTGCGCATACTTAGGGCATAACTTGTGTTGGTCTTTGTCCCCTGCTAGTTTTGTTTCAGTTTGTGCCTAGTCCTTTCTGATTTTGTCCCTAAATTATCAGTCTATTATGCTTACTCAATTGATACAGCGTTTCAATTTAATCACTTCTCAGTTCAAGATCGTCGAAGAGTTATGATTTATCTACAAGGGCTTTTTCTTGCTATTCTTCCTAATTTTGATAAATGATGCTTGTTTTACCAGTAGTTTTGTTTCCTTAATGCCAAGAAGGAAAGAAGGAAGGAAAGAAGGAAGGAAGGAAAGAAGGAAGGAAGGAAAGAAAAAGAAAGAAAGAAAGAAAAGAAAGAAAGAGAAAGAAAGAATGGAAAAGAAAGAAAGACCTGTTAGTTCAAGACTTGGAATACTTGGAATATAACCAGTTCATAGTGACTTTCATTTGACCTCTTATTTCATAATCATTTTCATTAAGTTGTATTCAGCTTTACATTCTCAGCCCTGTAGTTAAACTGTGTGCTAAAAAGTCTCAGTTCTAGATGCCTCCTTTGTCAAAAATAGCAAGAAGCACTTTATAAAACATTTGGGAATTGTCTGTTCTCTTCTGCAGTTGACTGAAGTCTCAGGTCTCCTAATCTAGTTCATCCTTTTTATAAAAAGCCTTATTTGTGATATTGCTCTCTAGAAAATTCTTACCATGAAAATGCAAAATCCTCCCCAGTACAAGACAGACATGGAGCTGTTGGAGCGAGTCCAGAGGAGGGCCATGAAGCTGATCGGAGGGCTGGAGCACCTCTCCTATGAGGACAGGCTGAGAGAGTTGGGGTTGTTCAGCCTGGAGAAAAGAAGGCTCCGAGGAGATCTAATTGCAGCTTTCCAGTACCTGAAGGGGCCTACAGGAAAGATGATCAGGGACTGTTTATCAGGGATTGTAGTGACAGGACAAGGGGTAATGGGTTTAAGCTGAAGGAGGGTCGATTTAGATGAGATGTTAGGAAGAAATTCTTTACTGTGAGGGTGGTGAGGCACTGGAATAGGTTGCCCAGAGAGGTTGTGGAGGCCCCCTCCCTGGAAGTGTTCAAGGCCAGCTTGGATGGGGCTTTGGGCAATGTGGTCTGGTGGAGGGTGTCCCTGCCCATGGCAGGGGGGTTGGAACTAGATGATCTTTGAGGTCCCTTCCAACTCAAATCATTCTATGATCCTATGATCTTATGAGTCTATGATTCTGTACTTCATAAGGTTTCCACTGAATAGTCCTCATTATAGGTGGTGTTGCTTTTTTTTTTCTTCAGTAACATTGAAATTAGGAAATTACTTAGTATCTTATAAGCTCAAAACATTTTATTCAGAGGAAAAAAAGCATGTATGTCCACAGTTACTGCCATAACTTTTTATACGCTTTTAAACCCATTTGAGATACAGCATAAGGTAATAGTATAACTTACTACATAAATATTTGTAATTGTTGCTCTCATGTTCTTTATAACCAGTGAAAAATCAGTAATTAATAGCCTATCTTAGTATGATGATTAACCATAAGTAACTAAGAATGTGGCATCTTACATAATTAGCAGAGAGTTGTTGATGAGGCTGGTCTTGTTAATAGATTCTATATTAAATACTAACTAAATAACTGTATAAGATAGGCCTAATATTGTGAAAATACAGCTAGGAAGCTCCTTTTGATTCTAGTATTACTGAAATATAATAATCTTACATTTCCATAAGAAAGGCATTGCTCACCTTTAACATAGTTTATGTGTTAATGCATTTTCTTTTTTATGTAGGAGTAAATACAATAATTATCTCCTAAATAATAAAAGAAGTCTTTTTTTCAGTTAAGAGAATGTAGATAATTTTTTTTCCCTGCAGATGATTTCATAGTAAAATTTCTACTTGCATTTCTAGACCTAACATAGTGCACCCAGTGATTCTTTTGTTGGGGTTTTATGTAGTGGCAGAACTTAAATTCTTATAACACATAATTTGTATTTAATTTCTTTGAGAATAAACTTCATCAGATCTTTATGAAATAACATCCTGGAGTAAAATGCTATTTGGGTTTTAAATTTAAAATACTTATGTAGAAGAATATTCCACCTGAATCTTACAATAAATCTTCTTTTTTAATGTCCTTAGTTACAGGAATATTTTTGTCATATACATCCAGATACAAAATAGTTGTTCTTAAGTGGAAATTGTTAATTATTGAAGGGTTTTTGCCATTACATAATACGGCATTGGAATAAGTGGGTATCATTCTACTTGAATTTAGAGGCTCTTTATGTTATGAAAAGGGTATTCTCAGGATGTTTTATGTATTACAAAGCATGGAATTAAATTATAAATTAAATAAAACCATTATATATGTGCCTTAGTCACACAGTAAAACTGATCTGTCCAACAAACCAGTCAATATGGCTGAACACTGTACAGTAAGTGTTTTTTAACTAAGTTATACATATGTTTCAAACAGTAACTCAGTTACAGCATAATATTTTACTGTGCTGTTATTTAAGATAATGCAAGTTCCATCTTGTTAAGCTTTGTGAAATTAAGAATTAGAGATTACTGAGACTGGATTTCTAAAAAACTCATTTAATGTAAAATTTGGACTGGTTTACAGTTTTAAAACACTGCAAAAGACTAAAAATGTGTCTATGTATATAAGCACTGTATATTCTTGTATGTGTGTATACAAGCAGAAATTGTAAAAACATTTAAACCAGTGGCCAATGGACTGCCAGTGGTTCAATATACTTCTGCTACCTGCTTTCTGAAGGAACTTTTTGTTGGCTGCTGATAGCATCCCTCTCAGGGAAATTGCTTCCCAGGCAGGCAGCTTGGGAGGATGACAAGTGAGGCAGAGAGGATGTTACAGAGCTGCACAGCAGTGTTGCAGCCTGCGTGAGCAAGGCTCCTTCAGCTGCTGCATGCAGAACAGGGCTCCCTCCTGCCTCGCCGCCTCCAGCAGTCATGGTGCAGCAACCTGGGGCCTCCACGAGGGAGGGTCTTTTGGCACCATGAGGGGACACTGTGCTACAGGCTGGTTGTCCCCAGCTGCCTGGAGCTGCAGTGGCCGCTGAGATGCTAGAGTCACAGCGACACTATGCTGCCATGCTTGTGGTGAGGACACAAGACAGAGGCTAATGGGAATGAACTGGTACTCTTGTGCCAGTTCAAATTTCCATGCTACAGTGAACAAGGATAGTGGGTTTTATCTGGAGGTGTAAATGTACCATCACTGTCCTTTCCTTTCCAGAAACATTTTGCTTACTTTCAAAGCAAATACAATATTTTTCTATTATTCTATACGTCTTCTAGATTATTCAGAGGTCAGGAAATTTGAATGGTGAATCTGATAGATAGGTCAGGATAAGATGTACAGGACAGCAGAGCACAGGAGGCATTTTTGTTTATTCATATGTCATGATGATTGAAATAACTTCAGTGTATTAAATAACTTTATTCTAGTGTAACTATATATATGTGTTTGTAAGGAGGTGAAACAAGCCTGGGAACTAAGCAAAATGTATCTGGATGTAAATGTAAAGCCTGTAAATTAGGCTTTAAGAATTTGTATTAAACTTGTAATGGAGAACATCGAGTTCAATGATACTGTTTGTGAAGGAACAGAGGTATCCCAAGATGCTGTCAACATAGGTAGGGAGGCTGACACAACAGGGTCCTACTAGTCATGGGTGTACAAGCCTCCCCCTCCCCAGGGCTTCAGACCTGTGTTTCCAGTCTGCCTCCTGTCCTGTCCTCCACTTTGTGGTGAGTTTCCCCTAATAACTTCTTCCTGTGTGAGAGAACCGCCCCAGGTCAGTGTAATGCCTATCTTGTGCTAATGCCTATCTTGTGCTAATGCCATCTTTAGAGTTTCTATGGAACAGTGCTATAGGGAGCAGTCTTCCTTTTATCCCTCTTGAAAGCTTCAGGAGCTAAAGCCTTGTCTTGACAGGAATCCACACTGAGGCTCTTACTGGCCTGTGGTGTTTGTGCAACCAAACTAACAAGAAAGAGGAAAAAAATTTTTTTCAAAATTTATTTAAATTATAGTAAGTGGGGTGATAGATGGCAGAATCACTGTCTTTGTTATTATTGTGTGCCATAAGTGCACAGTAATAAACAGTATAATTATGGAAGTCTTAATGTGATATTAACTGTGTAGTTTCATTTGTTTAGTACTGTAGCATAATTTTGTATTCAGGAACCCCTTCAGAGACGTTGCTTTCAAATCTTCAATTTTTTTTATACATCGAGGTTAAAACTAAAACTAAAAATAATTTACTTCTATAGTTATTAAATGTATAATGTTTCAGGTATCCCTGGAACTTCCTATACTACTTCCTCATATGTATATAGCACTGATATATAGCAATAAAAAAGGAACAATAGAGTAATACCATTTTTGTCAGTTGAAGGCAATGTTACCATTGAGACAATCTGCCTCAAAGGTTGCCCACGTTTCTCAGGCCACATGAGTTACAGATACATTTTGTGTTGAACATGTTTCTGTAGAACAGTAAAATATTGATTTTGCCTCTGGCTTCCTTGGGATTGACTTTTCATCCTCAGAGTTAATGTTAAAAATAGTATTGATTAAAGGCCACCTCATGGTCTCTTCTTTTAATTGTACATCTGGGTATGCCAACTTGCACTTGTACTGTCTAAGTTGCAGTATGGTTACCTCTGTCTAAAATATTAACCAGATAAGTCACTTCTAACCCTATACTAGCAACACAATGGTCAGTCTCCTTTGATGAAATACAAAATTAAAACCATTACTCAAGACAGAGCTGAAATAACAGCATGTATCATTTGACATAAAGTGGTCAAACTTTGTAATGTGCAGAAGTAATATCCCTCTTTGGTCTTCGTTTAACAATTCTGTGCTTTCACAGGCTTTTCAAGAGAACATTTTAGACACTGGAAGTGCCTGGAAATCAAATCTTTATTAAATATTTATGGAGGAGGACACCTAATGACTTCTAGGGGACCCTGGAAAGAGATTCGGTATCCATAGAGTGCACTTATCATTGTTTGTTGTTATTGTTATTAATTATTTAAGTGCTGGCAATTTCCTCGAAGCTGTACAAGACACAAAAAAAATATTCCAGCCTTTAAAAACTTTGTCTCAATCAAACCGATGCGCAAAGTACACTAAGTCACTATGGAACAGACACTTCTGAAAAGCAAGCCTGGTTACTGAGAAAAGCACCTTTTCACGTTGCCTCACATTGCCTCTTCTTTCCCTCTGCCATGCTCGCTGATCTGCCTTGTAAGAGCAGAAGTTGCTGCAGGAGGCAGATGTGTGCTGTTGGAGAAGGAATAAACGAGGGCCACATCTACAGTAACTGCAGGGACAGCTTTTGCTTTTTTCATTTCCCCTGTGACATCTTGCTGAAGAATGTGGGAAGGAGCACTGTTCCTGTCTCCTGAAAGAGGAGGCCTGTGTACTCAAAGGCTTCATGGACCTACGATGAGTCAGGACAGAAGAAAAGGGGGCCAGAGTTCTTTGTGGACTGGGCACTTTTAGACTCCTTTTTTACCAGAATAGCAGGGTTCTAATGCTTCTGTTTAAGAGTCGATACATTTAGTATGCTGTACATACATTGGCAATTTTGAGGGGTGGGGGGTGGGGGAGGGAGGAGCATAAAAATAGAAGAAATTGGCTGCTTGACGTACTGATATGGAGTTGTCATTGCATATATACAGGAGGGTGCAGGAGAGACTGATGAGAGCTGAAGGAAAGAGATACAAAAAAGGCATAGTACCCAATGCTGCTGATGAAAAAAAGGATATTATCTTTAAGAGCTGTTGAACATCTAGGCTAAATAGATCCTCATAAGATTTTTAAGAGACAATGTAGATTAAAATTATGAGGAGGCTTGTTTTGAAGGACAAACAATTTGACAGACAGTGACACATCATAGTACATGTGTTTCAAAAGGATTAGGTGGGAATGATACCAAACCAAGAATTAGATATTTTAACTTGTGAAGATAAAGGGAGGAGACAACACTGAATTGAAACGACTGACCTTAAATAATAAGGAAATGATGCAGAATAAAGTATTATCATCTCCCTTGAATAATATTGCTGTAGATTCAAACTTCTTTTTTGCAACACAAACTAGCAGAGGAGAAACAAAGAGTGCAGAAGGAAGTTTAAGAATCATCAGCATGTGAATGAATTTACACAAGAACAGAGGATAAAATGACAAAGATTTAGAAATAGGAACCACCAGTAAAATAAAATTAGAAGAAAGAGAAGGCATCAAAAGATATGATCACTGAAATCCCAGTGGCAAGGGATGTGCAAGACCTTTGGAGAAAAAAATGACTGAGAACAAAATGGCCTCAAGGATTTTCTAGGACAGGGAAACAGGAGCCTGTGACATCACTTCATTTGAACTAAGCTGGAAGCAAAGCATGCTAAACTGTATTACGAGCAATTCAAATGAGAAGCAGTAGCAGATAAAGAGGTGGATATGTGTGTATTAGTTCTTGCACATTAGTCCTCCAAGCTGTGTTCATTACAAGTTATGATGAACTCAAACCATTGTGTATATTAGGTCTCTTATGTTAATCAGGAATTGATTATGGTTTACTAGCACAATCCTGATTTGTGACTCAACTACAATAGTATAACGGATCTGTGTGTGTTGTTTAATGTGTATCTGTCAGCAAAGGAAAGACTTTAACTAAATCAACACAATGGTAGAATCACCTCTTGTGCCTTACACATCTTAGTTTTATTAATACAATGCTGAACAAGGTTCACTTGCATCATGCTGTTGACACGAGTAGTCCATAAATTGAAATATTCTACCAATCTTTGTTCTGTTTGCTTTTATCTTTAGCAGAGAACAACAAATCTCTGTCCTTTTTCTCTGCTATGGTCTGCAGAGGTGTCTAAATTTGTGTCTATTTAGAAAGAAAACAGATGTTGAAATCACAATTTGCTTTTATATTATAGTATCATGAGTAATAAATTAATTATTCAGAGCTTGCCAATGAACTTTTGAATACTTCTGAGCACAATCTGAGTTACAGGAAAAGTGAGAAAATAATTTTTATAGTTTTTTGTAATGTGTAAAATATAAAGGGTAACTCCAAAAAGGTGAAGGATGTGATTAATAGAAGTTTTGTTGTCAGTTGTTACGTGTAAGGATAATTTTTTGAAAATTAATGTAGTGGAGCATGACAATTGTCTAAGTAGTTTGTAATCAGAAATCTCGAGTTATGTAGTTGTTAATGGTATATTAAATCTATTAAATATATATTGCTACTACAGCTGTCAACTTTCCCCTTTCCATTTTCCAACCATCAGACTCTCTCCTTCACTTTCTGTCTTTCTTTCACTCTCATTTCTCCCCCCGCTCCTTCCTCCTCTCTGTTTTCCTGTTTCTCTTTTTATCCTTTCTCTCTCTCTCCCCCTCTGTTTTTCCTCTCTTGCTGCACACTCAGCAGTACAGCAGCAACTTTCAGACCATTGGTTGTGAGAAAGTGCAGAAGAAAACTGTCAGAAATTCTGATGGTCTTTTAATATTTGCAATATGAAATGCAAATAGCTCTCCTTACAAATATATCACCAGGAAAAACAAAACCAAGTGAAAAACTACTCTTGCTTTTAAATTACTGAAATTAAATAAAATTAAAAGGTTGAAGTCGGAGCTGGGATGAGATGGGAAAACTGAAAAAAACAATTTGATTGCCCAACTGTGATAAGAACTGAGAGTTCTACTGAGGCAAGGTCATCATGCCCAAGATCATCTGCAGAACAGGCAACAAGGTACACTTTCTCATCAGATAGCACCAGTTAAGGCTTATCAAAATCAAATTAGCAAGCAGGAAGCCAGGATTCAAACACTGTTGGTTGCATTTGTACTTTTAGTTTTTCACTGAACTGATGTTTCTCTTTGAGTACTAGTTAACAAAGCATGACAATTTGTAACTAAATAGTTGAGAAGACTGTATTCATATGACGTAGTGCAGTGCTCCAAGTAAGCTAGGTCACATCCTACATTAATGCAGCTCTCCGCTGTGGCTGATTTGTCCTGCTGAGGAGTGTTATCTGCATATGCACAGCACTGCATTGTACTGTGTAGATGGTACCTAAATTTTATTTTCTTCTTTGTGAGTTAGGAAGATACACTATATCTCTGCATCCTGAAGTATTCACAGAACTCAATATATGTTTAATTGGATTCTTATTGTTTACATTTTATTAGAAAATTATGAGGTTAAGGCATGAGGGGGTTTTTCTTTACCGGCAGTGTGTGGGAAGCTACATTTGGATGAGCATTAGAATTGGTTGAAGTGCACAAAACTACATTTTCTGATCACTTTTCATGTAGTTAATAGTTCATAGTAAATTTTGTGCTTGATTTACATCATGTATTCACAGTTAGTTTAAAATAGCTTTATTTCTGAGGCAAAGATGCATATAATTACATTTTAAATAACTCAGACAAAATAGTTTGAAGTGTGTTTATATATGATTGTGTATCTATACATCTCTAAATATATTTTAACATTTAAATAAAATCTCCTTCTCTTCCCTAGCCTGAAAAATACAATCCATAGAAGTCGTCAGCCCAAATTAAGGAAAATCATATATCAAGTTGCACGATGCGTTGAGATTGTTTTGCCTGAACAGAATCGCTAAATATGAACTTAGAGCTATTTAGATTTCTTAGAAAAGGTGTTTTCTGCAAATAGGAAGGGAACAAAACTGCCTCTTAAACAAAAAGTGAACCAACTGGCTCTTGCATTATTTTTTGCCATGACAAATACTGTATGCTGTGGGGTGTCCATGGTACATGAAAGAAATGCACATCAGAGAAAGAATTGTCTTACAAAGAGATGTGAAACCTGAGATAGTTTATGGTTAATGTTGTGATGATGGAATTTACAAATTTAGTTATTTAATTGATCTGTGATCCCTCACAAGTTATGAGGATGCATGTGCTTCCTTGTTAGAGAAGATCGTGCTAAGAAATACCAAGATCTTTCAGTACGTTCTTGAGGCATGTCAGATTTACTCGGCTTAATTTTATTTTTTTGTCTATATTATTGATGCTTCATATACTATCACTTGATATTGACACCCTGGCATGTTACTGCCTTGTGTCCTGTTTCTGGTTTTGTGATTGGCAGCATGGAAGGGCTGTAGTGAGAGAATTCTTGTTATGTATTGCTGCCCATAAATGTTTTTGATAATCATCAGTTTAGACACTGAAATAGATCTGGAAGGGGTACTGTATTGTTACTCTTGCAGGTGATCTCTTCCAGAATTGTTAGAGGTCAAGTGAATTGCTGAAATTAGCAGGTGTGTTTGTTTTCTTTCTGTACTGTTGACTGGACATTGTTGATTGATCTACAAATCATGTCTGTGAAAGGACAAGGAATGACTTGGATGTGGTTTTATCTCTTTAAATCTTGTTTTGGAGATTAATGGGAAAGTGCTTATGATCCTTAGAAAAGTTCTTGCGGATGATTCTGTCTTGTGATGCATATTTTTCAATATTAAGCCTGTCATGAATAAATAAACATGGACTGTAGTGATTTTAGTATGAATGATTTTAATATGGCTTGAATGAAATGCATGCAGAAATGACAGTTAACTACAGTCCAGGCAAAAGTGAAGCTGGATATAGAAGCAAGCACAAGGTAAAGCAAGACTTAATATTCTTCAGGTAGGTGTCTGCCGTCATTGATGGCATCATCAGTTCAAACTAATTTACTTAGGAAATCAGTAGGTGCCAAGCTGATGAAAAGACTGTAATCTTTCAACTATTCACTAGTCACTAAACAAGTATGACATAGTATTTTATTTAAAAATAGAGTGGTTTTATTAATTTACGTAGTATTTATAAAGCTGTGAGCATTGGAAATAGAAAAGCTTCTTAATTTTCCTGTATTTATTGGTTTGTTTGTTTGTCTGGAGTGTCAGCGGCAGTACCTTTGTGGTGCTGAGTATGGCTGTCCTTCATATGCTTACTTTATCTTTGAGAAATCTTTGGGTTTTTTGAAACAAAAATAAAGTGATATGAATACTGATGTTTTAAAAAAACAATTGCAAACCTTTGTTTGCATCTTTATTCTTGATATTTTATTAATGCTTGGTGTTTTGGTAGTTGGTTTTTTTTTTAAGTTACCTTTTTTTTGTAGTTCTGTCATGGTTTATTTTTTTTCCTTTCAAATTAAATGTTTTAAAATATTATTGACACAGGAATTAAATGACATGAATAAAAATTGTATGAATGTAAAAGGTTTTCAGATTATAATGGTAATAAATCAGTTCAATTAGCATTAAAGAATCAAACAGCAGTAGTACCTGAGTCTTTTTTATTATTACTAAAAAAAAATTTAAATCATCCTGCCTAGTGTGGATTGCATATGTCTGTCATTAAGTAACTCAAAGATACTTTCAGTCACTACTCAATGAGATAACTTTAGAATGAACATGTTAGAACACAGCTTTAAAATTCAATGCCTAATCTCAAAAATATGATCATATTTTCATATATATCAGCACACATAAAAAAATATAGTTACATTTTTAAAATATTAGGATGGTTATATGAAATTATGCTTTCTAGTTTTCAGGCAATCCAGAAAGTTCAGCAAATGACCTAATTTAGTCTTTTGTCACAAAGTAAAAATGGTTGTTTTAAGAGCAGCATCTATTTTATTCACCAAAAAGAAACATTTAAGCTTTTATATTTATATAATATTGTACAATATACAGTGTTTGCTTTGTTGTTTTGGTTTTTTTCTTTTAACACTTTTGTATTCATGAGCAGAGTATCTCTCTCAGGTGATCACTTGGACCACCTGTTTTTGTTGAATTTTATACTTGCTGCTTCTCTTATTGACATTGCATTATCTGCAAACTATTAAGAACATTTTGAGTACAGTTGTGTCATCTTCTGATATGGGATAAAACCCTATACCTAGTGACAGACACTGATCTCTGGAAATTGCTTTGGTTTAGTATATCTAATTTTCTTCCCCACATGATCTCTAGCTATTTTTGTGGCTTTTCCCTGAGTAACTCACACCAATATTCAGAGGGACAGTTTGTGAATGCTGTTGCTAGGTCAGCAGTATATATGAAAGATATATCTGAAGTGTAGGATTGCAGGTTTTCTACTATTGTGCCAGAAATTTGTAATGATGTGTTGCAAGGCAGGGGTCTAAATAACTTTTTGTTTTCTGAGAATGGAAAACTAAACTAAAATAATTTTCATTTTAATGTCTATTGTATGAACATAGAATATCAGTGTAGATTACCATACATGCTTGAACTTCCAGTGGTGCTGTTAGCTTATATAAACTCTTATCAGTTTTTACAAGAGTGTATATACTGGCATTATTTCTTATATTTATATAGTTTGATCACACTTCAGTATTATTTTCTTTTAATGTGTTCTGCAATGACTTAATAATCATTCATAGCTCTTTTGTAATTGACTAGCAATTAAAAAAAAAAGATGTAATGTAAATTAAATTATTTTTCTTACAATAAATGTATAAACCTGTATTAACCATTACAGTCTTAAAGGCAAGATTGGCCCTTTGTAATCTGTCCTTTGTCTGGGGCATGAAATAATTGCATTGTCCCTTGACCAGAAATGAGGATATGTCACATTTAAACCCAGTTGCCCTTTCTCTTCATGCTTTTTATGGTTACATATTTAATGGCCAAGAAAGGTGGATTGAACTGCTATTTTATTTCAGAATTTTATTTCCTGGTTTCCCATGCAGCTATTCGATGATGCTTATGATAAAGCTTATTGAGGTATAAATGAGAAAAGGCAACATTTCTCAGGTCACAGAAATTAGTGAAAGCACATGTGGTTTTGAGGTTTATTTTAAATGTGACCATGCATAATATGTCCTAGTGGAAATTATTTTTGCTTTGGTTTATAAAACAGATACTATATTACAAAATGTCTGCGTGTTTTGAGGGGTTAAATTTACAGACTATTAAATGAGCTACAGCAGCTTTCACAGATGCATTAATTTAACAAATGCATTTGTGGTTAACTGCTCCCATGACAATAAAGGGAATTGAATTGCCAAACCCTAGAGCTAAAAACCTCTCCAGATTTAGCTGAATAGCCAGTGCTTTGTAACTATGACTTTCAGCAGCTCATAGCCTCCGTGTATTGGGACAAAGAGGGACTTGTATTACATGCTTACTTTTAGAATAGATATCCACTTATACTGGAGCCGTGATGCAGATAGTCATCTCCCAGAGACGCTGGCTTGTCTAAGTGAGGGAATGACTCTCTTATTAACATGGTGGCCATCATAACATGCCCATAGTAAAATGGTGGAAAGGTCTTTTGGTGACAGTGTTTGGCAGTGGAAAACCTAACTGATGGGTGGAACTGTCCTGTACACCAGGTGGCAGCTTAATGCACTGTTCAGGATACCGTTTCGAGAGCCCTTCAAATCAGCCAGGATATCATGTTAAGGCATCTTAAAAGTATTGTTTGGCAAGTCAGCTTCACTTGGTAAGGGGTTCTGTGCGTAGTAGTATTTGCAGCAATTCTTGAAATATCAGAGAAGCATTGCTGGTTTTGGTTAACGTGGTGAAAGAAGGATTACTGGCAGATTGGGATTTTTTTCTCTAAATAAGTTTGCCATGCTATGCTGAATGACTTCTCTGTAGAGAAAATTTCTGTTTTATCAGCTTTGTCTTGCTTTGAACACTTTGGTACTCATTTGAAGTAATAACAGTGTACCAAAAAAGTTCCCAATTTATTGTGTAAAAGTAGAAAATGTATAGCAGGCTGTAACTCAGAATTTTGAACTTCCTCTGCATTTTTTATAAATTCATCTGGATTGCTGATTTTAAGAGGGAAAAAGCTTCTGAGGTGGGAGGATAGGCTAGCAAGATTTCAGTGTGTTAAACCAAGTGAGGTTCTTTCTGGCTTTCACTGCTTTTGTTTTAAATTCCTTTTCAAAATATTTCGCATCCTGGGCCTCAATATTGTAATATTATCTGTGTTGTCTTTTTTCAAAAGAGCAGATTTACAGTTGGCACCTATGGTCTTCAAGGAGCACAAGGAACTTGGGTGCAAATAGTGGAGGAAGCTTTCATATCCAAAGACTTACTTCTATAGTTGGCATTTAGAGGATTTATTAAAGGGTAAGAACCTGTAGATTGATTGTTTCTCTGCTCCTTTGAAGGTGATGCATTATATGCTATGTTTTGCAGAGAGAATGTTAAATCTGGACTCTGAGCATTTTGTTCTGATACATTTTTATTCTTACAGCTATCTGTAAACAGGATAACATAGTTTTTGATGGCTGTTATTTAGGGGCATTTTTTTACTTTGGCTTGGATAATTGCAGCTATAATTTGGATTTGTTCAAGATTTCTTTCTAAATGGCTTTACTAGTCTCTTGACAATCTTTATTCTTCAAACTTGCAAGGCAAAGTGGTTGACTGAGCTGGGTTTTTTGTCTGCATTGTTGAGGATTTTCTGTATGTTGTCCAAAACTCATGAAAGAAGAAGAAAGTTTTTCTCCTCATGTAGGATCTGGACATTTGATGGCTTTTGTCTGTAGTATTAATGATTGGTTTAACAGCCTAAGGAGATATTGTGGGCTCCATATTCCTCTATGGAAAGAGCCACTTAATTGTTCTTTAGGTTCCAGCTTGTTAGAGTACAGTATAGTTTGCTCATCCTAGTATGAAGTTGGGTGAACTGTGTATTTGTTTTCACTGGGACAGAGGAAACTTCTTTGTTGTTCATCATGAATCTGAACCAAAACCAAAGTAAATCCATGGAGGTCAAATTGCAGCATTCTTTTTATATGTCTGGCAGGGAGACTTGTCAGCAGTTATCTTCCCCATCTTTCTACTCCAACCCACTTTATATCATAGAATAGCTTCTTCCAGAGCTTGTTTAGGGAAGGGCAAACTGCCAGGTGGTAAGGTGAGAAGGCAGCAATACAGCAAGCTCAGTAGTGCGTTGATCAAAAGATGGAAAGAGCCACTGGTTTTTTGGATGTTTTTAACTTGTTGGCATGGCCAGATAGTTGAAAAAGTAAAAGGGGCATTCAACTTTGTTATAGGTTTGGGAACCTTTAACCCTGGTGGCAGGAGATGTTAATTCAGGATCCTTCTTTTTCTAGCATGGTTCTTAAACAGACTGAGATCTCTAGGTGAAGGTCGAGAGTCCTTTATTTGCAGTGTAGGTGCTGATTGTGCTTGCACGTATATTTTATTGGTTAATTACAATAAAAAAATTAATTAAAATTAATTAATTACTGGTGGCCTTCAGTATGTCCCACATTTCTGTGTAGGTGTTATCATTTTGCTGGTACCAAAGTTAATCAGTGCTGATACATACTATACCCTGGTTCACACCTATACCTTGTTTTGTACTCTATGGATTTCTGTACCCTGGATCTCTAGGTTGATAACTGCTATCCTTACACTTTCTGAGCTGACTGTGTTTGTCTGGAGGCATTGTTGCCCTTCCTGGTAATGAAAAGTAAGAAATGTTTGAAATCAAACAAAAAGAGCCACTTAAACAAAGGAAGAAAATAGAGAGCGAAGATAGGCATATCACATGCTCTGTGCCGTGGATCATGTGCCAAAGGATCTTTGCATCAGAGTATGCAACACAACACGGTAGTTGAGTCTGGGAGTCAAAGTAAGAGTCATTCCCATTCTTTCTGTGATGTTGAAAAAAGTCTACATGGTTAGATCCAAGACACTTGCATAATAGAAGGATGAAGAGAAAAATCTATTTCTTGCTGAAAATCTGTGACAATATACTACTGCAAATATTTTTTTCAAGACATCAGGAGTAATTTTTAGTTTTCTGGGAGTGTTCTGACTAAAGAGGAATGTCTGGTTACCTTATTCGAAACACAAAGCTCAGTATAATTGCAGATTTTCACAGTACTGATATAAAACTGTATAAAAGTGTACATTTGTAGCTGGTTATCCTACCTTCTTCAGGTAATGCTTCCCTACATTCCTTGAACTGTTTGAAACATTTAATGTTTGTATATTTTACCATGAAACACTCAAAACAAGATGTTTTCAATACCCATCTTCAGGCAAAATGCATCTCCTTAGGAGCATAGATGTTGCCAGTAGTCCCCGATTTCTTTTATATGTCTTCCTAATGAAAGCCAGTTGTCAATCATATTCTCAAATACAGTTTGAGACAGTTTGTACTTATATAACTTAGTAATTCTTTTTTGGTGCAAAAGATCCTTCCTGGCTTATTACAATAGCCACTATACTGTTAAATATAAGGATATTTTTAAGATTTCAAAAATTAATGAAAAGTAGCTCAAGAATGTTCTCCTATTTGGCATTGTATGTTGAATTATCTTCTTAAATTTCTTGTCATAAGCTGCTGTTGTCAAGAAGTTTTCTATTTAGTTCAGCTGGCAAATAACCATACTGTTAGAAATATTTTTATACATAAGGTTTTATCTTAGTTATAAGAACCAGACAGCTGAAGCATCTGCTTTCAATACACTTAAAAGTGGTTTTGTTGCAGAACGAGCAAAGAGTATGTGTATTTCATACCTGAAATAAATGAACTGATGTTAAGAGGCTGTGATTTTTAAAAAGGCATATGTAGAAGTACATTTTTGCTGTATTTATTTCTGCAGTAAACTACTATTGGCTCTGACACATGTCTAAATGTATGATACACAATGTGCAGACGTTCATTTGGAATCTTGATTTTTACTGACTTTTCCTGAGGATTATAAAGGGTGCTTGTGTTCCCATATGAGGATTATCTGTATGGAGCAGGCAACCTCGAATTCACAGCTTGAAGCCCTTTGATCTGCTACAGATATTAGCCTCTATCATTTATATTGAACTTCCCACTTGTTTTGGAAAGCTGGACTGATTTTTCTCCTGTCTCATACATTCCCACTAGATGTTTTAAGATTCAGAATTTCAGCAGCTTTCACGACTACTGATTGCTGCCACAGTTTTCTGAAACATCAATGTCAGCATGAAACACTTACTTACTTAAGGAAGTGTTGAGACATCTTTCTGGAGGACTGGGAAGAAATCTTACTCACTTTTAAACTGAACAACAATAAAAACTCACTCAGGATGCTGTTATGCTTCAGTTTTCTGCAATTTTTGAAGTTTTGAACTTGAATATAAAGTGTCCATTCCTGTCTGCCTGCCCCTCACTTGTAGATAAATGCCAAAGGAAGGCAAGTTCCTGTAAAATTCTTCAGATATACATAGTTTTGCATCTCACTTGTGCATGCTCTGGTTTTTTTTAGCTTCTTGTCACATTTGACAAATTATTCCATGTGACTATGTAGCAACTTACATTTTCAGAAACAAAATTCAATTTTTAATTTACATGTATTGTCATACATATTTATCTGGCTTTTATTCATGGGGTTGCTTGGGAAACTGTGTATCTATTTACAACTGTAGTCACATGTGTACAAACACAGATCTTCAAGTTAATACTCAGCTCAGACTGCTGTCCAAAAACATAGACTATTAGTCCATGTTAAGGCCTCTTAATACTTATTACATAGCATATCTTATTATAAATACTTGTATTTAGTATTCAGTGATGGTTATATTAATTACTTGTATCAGTTTTTTCCTTGATTTTCTGTAATTGCACAGAAAATGAAAACAACTATTTTGGACTTCAATCAACATAAAAATAGTCCTTTTTGTTTTTAATTTTCAAGGTATCTAAGAAATTTCTTTGTGAGATCTGTAAATCCATTTTTCATTATTCCCTGAAGATATAATTTTTTTTTTCATCTTGGAATTACTTATAGTAATTTTGGTGCTTTATGTTGTTATACTTTTATTTGTATTTATGTTTGATATAAGGAGCTTGAACAGAACCGTGAGCAGCTATTTTTTACTGTAATCTTGAAAAGAACCATGAAACTATTAATTTAGCCTCATAGTATGTTTGGGAAGTCTGTGGATATAATAAGTAATTGCAGGGAAAAATCTGCATTGACAATACTTTTATACCATTGCATTTTTTCAGCAGATAGAAGATACAGTATAAGCATCTGGATTGTTCACTGGTAGATTCAACACATGAATTAAAACAATCTAATTTTATCTTTCCTTTTTAATATTACTGTTTCTAAAGATGTTCTTTTAAACAGGATTTTCTTTAAGTGCTTTTTGAACCTAGAGAATTCCTTTTCCTGCGTAAAACTAGCTCATTTATTTTTATACTAGGAAATATGTTTTTTCCTGATGTCTTAGTTCAGTTTTTTTGATTTTTTTTCTTATCATTTGATTAATGTATTACAGTGTGTTACTTACCTCCATCTGCAGTTTTGGAAGCTTTTCATGGATTATATCTCTTCCTACTCTCTTTCCCTTTTCTGTGAAAGAGGATAACAAATCACTTTTTTTTATCCATTTTTTTCTTTCAGATGCTAGTATTTGAGTGTGAGTTTATAGGGGATTACAAAGTATGATAATAAATTGCTAATTACATCACTATGATTGTCTTCAAAGACAGCTGCTGAAGTATTTGAGAATCCTTAAGAACAGCTTATCAATAACCTTTGACCCTAAATTGAGTGCTTTTAAAGATTAGTGGCCACTTCTGTCTTCCTTGATCTTGTTGGGTTGAGACGCCTACAAAGAATTATTTGAATGACTGAGGCTTTGCTGGTTTACACAAATCACTGAGATCATAGCTGAATCATTTTATGTGAGGGATAAACAAAGTTTAGAACTGTGTTATGTATAAACCCAGGGAGTATGTTCTTTTTCTTTGTTCTTTTTGTCCTGTATTTTGTCATGGTAGGAGGAAAAAGGTTTTAAAAGATTTTGGGTGTTTGGAGCGCTTTTTTTTTTTTTTTCCTGTGACTCAATACTTTGAGAATTTTGGGGGAAAAGCTTTAATTCTTTGAGTTTATTGCAGTAACAATATGTACAGTGAACTTTACCTGTCTTCCTAGCATTCCTTTAAGTGATTGTAGGCATAGATTCTTCTTTTATGACTTTTTCTAGTAAACCTACCAGGTTAAGGAAGTTTTCCAAACTGTATAGGAAATCAAATACTCCCACTCTACAAACATAACCTGAAAATTCTCTCCTACTGTGTTTGACAAACATCACTGTTTTCACCCTTACTAACCCTCAAACCTGGCTTGAGCTGGTAATTTGTCATCTCATACGTTAAGCAAAACTAGTCTGGGTAAGTAGAAATGAAAATAATTTTGAATGCTGTTCGACATGTGTTTCAGTGGACACTGGAGGGAGACTGTGGTTTAGAAGGTGAAAAGAGAATAACTAGTTTCCCATCTGGACTCCTCAGAGGAGTTGCCAACCCATCCTAACCATTTCGGACTGTAGCCACCTATGTAAGGTGATTTAGTTGCCTTCCTCATTGTCAGGGAGTATGCTACAGCATGCAGTGATTACCTAAGACAATGGAAGGAAGTGGACACAGGCACTGAGTTCCGTATCAAGAGCTATTCCTCTGTTGCAGCCCACATCTGTGTGGATTCCTTTACCATTGCCTCTTTGTTTTTATGTGAAAAAAACAGACCAATTAAGCTTCTGGGATGTTTGACAAACAATATCATAGGCATGTACTTAGTATGGGAACCTATATTGGTGGAACTGTATAATGAGGTAAAATAGAAATGGACCCTGAGGACTTCAGCTCATCAGTGAATTTTTGATACTTTTAACTGAAATTGGAATATAAATTTTAAGCTCTTAGCAACAGGACACGTCCTCATCTACAGTCACAAATCAGTTGTGAAAATTTAGATTATGTGATAGTGTTGGGTCATCTTAATTTCTGAGATTAAAATAATTGTAACTGCTCTTGGTTTTAAATATGTACTGCAATCCAACCAATAGTTCTGCAAAGCGGTTTGACAGAGATCTTTTTAGAGGAGAAAGGTGCCATGTAAGTAGATACTACTACTGTTAATAAGTATGTGCAAGATGATATGTGTCAAGGCATCCTGAAAGCCCTGTGCCACAGCTCGTAGTCTTATTTGTGAAGTAAGGAGTCCAGAGGGTGGCAGTGAAGGCAAAGTTACACAGTTTTGTCCAAGCATTTCTCACAAAGACATGCCACACTGAAAAGTAGAGACATTTTAGAATTCACAAGGTTACCACTGATAAAAAGAATCTGGCTGAGGGGAAAAGAGAAATTTCTTTCTGTCTCCAGCTGCCTACAAGAGAGACACACAAGAAGCCAAGATCTGAGATTACTGTAATCACTGTGGTATTTTGTGCAGAGACAGACCTTGGTTTAATAGTTCATCATATTGAAGGAGAAGGAAAATGGTTCAGAATAATGTATCGTGAGTTGATAGTATTTATGATAGCTTACGCCAGCTGATGGGCAAGAATGATGGCTCTTTCTTTATTCCTACACTAATGAAGTTATCAAAGGACAGAAAAGTCCTCAAGTCAGGATTCAATTCAAGAGGTACCTGGATTTCAGTTAGATATCTCTCTCACTTGCTTATGCTTAGTGCGATTTCAGTTTCTTACATCATGATGCTAAAGATTGCGGATTATTATTCTAACAGCATATTACATTAATAAAAGCTTATGGATTATTTTAGGTTGCCTTTTGTGTTGCATCCATTTCACTGAAATGCTGTTCTTCTAAATTATCCATTAATAACTTGTTTATATCCAAAATAAGATTAATTAAAATTCATTTGGAAAGAGGGGCTACCTTCTTTTAAAGGCTGTTGACTAATTGCTATTAGCTGATTATCTGGATTCGAAATCAAGGAAATCTATGGACAGAAAATTCACACTGTCTCTAATAATTATAAAATCCTATAGAATGTCTGAGTCAGAGTGACTGAAAGATGTATATTTTTGAAATTAATTATTTCTGATGAATGCTGAGAGAATTGCTCCAAAAAGCGTTTCTTGTCAACTTGTGTATTAGTTGCAGCTCTTCATGCTGTAGTCAGAATGTGACTGCAACCATATCCATCCCTGACATAAAAAAGTTTGTATTCGCACCTGTGGGGTTTCTCCTTAGGAGAAAACTAGCATCCTAGCATTGTTTTATGGACTGACTTATGTTCACATTATGTATGTCTAATTTATACACACAAAGTGTAAGTAAGTGCTTTGTTTGGGGGTGATTAGTAAGGGGTGGAATTAGATCCTGTAAAACCTCTTCCTGTCTCCAGTACATCTGTGCATAACATGCTACTGCAATATCATTAGCATTGCTTTCATATTCTTATAGCAAAAAAAATTCTACATTAACAGAAGTATAGAAAAATATGCAAATACTGTATATCTGGTATGTTTTCATCTATGTTATTAATTGGAAATATTAATGCAATAAAATATTTTCAAATACATTTCAACCTTGAAATATTTACAGTACATACAAAAATCTTTATCTGAAAAACTTAGCATTAAAGAAGATCACAAAGACAGCAAACTGTCATAATCATTATCATTCCTATCTAAATTGATGCCTGCTTTTTACTCTAAATTATTATAATATACAGTTCAGAGGTCTTGATGCTGTAGTGATAGTAGCTGACTCTTGAATGTTATCAGAAATATCTAAAACTTTAGCAAAACAAATTAACCCTCATCTGGAGGTCATTCAAGTGAAATATAAATACCTGATGCAAAGATCTTTTCCTTCTCGTACCTTGCTGAGACAGTGTTCTTAACATGAGCATGTTCCTCTGCTTGTAACTGTGTCATACAATGGGAGGGAATCTTTGTCAGCCAAGATTCACCAATTATAAATTTGTAAGTGAAAACACAAACTCTAACCAGGAATCAGGAAAAGTCTATTAGAAAAATTCCATTAGGAAACAGTCAGTGACATTCTGCACTATTTGAAGTTTTGAAAGGTTCAGAAAATATTACTTTGTAAGATTCAAATATGTAAGCAACATATTTGTAAGAAACAAATATTTCAAAAAGTTCTTTATAAGGTGCAGGTATAAAATGAATTTAGTGGTGACTGAATTACAGGTTAAAGGTATGGATACAAATGCTTTATCCGTTTTTGTACCTACCATCTTGTTTGACCACATTGATTGGGAACCAGCTGAACTGAAAAACATGACTGGTGACAGCCAGAGTTACAGATACTGTTAGTCTGTTTAGGTCTATAACAGATTAATGTAATCTCAGGAAAGGATATGGTGTTGGTTTTCCTCTGACATGTAACCTGTATTCTTCGTGATCTGCTACTTCACCTGGTTGCTCCACTTAGCAGAAACAGATCTAGGTTAAGTCTCATTGCTTTCCCAAACCCCATCACAGAGTAAGTAAATTTATTCAGTAGATTAGAGAGGATGGAGTTAGCTTGAAGATGCCCAGACCTTATTTCATCATGATGATGAAAAAAGTCATGTCTTGAGGTGCTTAGGATACGATGATTAATTCTGCCAGAGCCACACAAACAAGTCAAACAGGAGAGGATGATCACATTAAAATCAATGGAGGAGAAAGATCTCAAGTCAAATGAACTCTGCTTACTGATACTCCCCTTGGTTTTGCTACGAGTGAAATAATCAGAGCTTCTGTCATGATTTTCTCAACAAAACCAGTAGAGATACTGAAAAGCTTAGCCACATATGTGAAGTATTCATCCTGATGTCAAACGGAAATAATAAGTGAACTATTTTCTAAACCTATGATTAAACCCAAAGTTGCTAAAATCAAAAAAGGCATTAGGATTACACTTATTAATGGAGTTACCTTAGTGAAAACTTCATAAATGCAATTGTGTAACTGACTAGAATGTGAATATGAAGAGTCTGACTCTGCTTTTTGTGGCACAATTTGGTAGTTGTTTACTTGTTTTAGAAGAAACTAGTATCTTATCTGTAAATGGTGGAATAATTCTAATTTTGTAGCAATAAGAAACAGATTTAGCGTGCTATATCCTGGTATGTCCGAGACCAACATTAAGTAAAACGCATTTCCGTAAGTACATATGATGCTAATTAATAAAGGAAATATTTTAAGATCTTGTCAACACTTTGAAGTAACCAGTAGTGGAGGTAATTAAACCTGTCATCAAGCCAGTTTGAAAGCCTAATACTGTTTCTGGCCACATCACAGAGAATCTTTACCTGGAGTTACAGATTCAAAACTACTTGCCATGGCAAAGAAATTTGCATTTATGATTTACGGAGAAATGTGATTTTTCTTCCATGGGGAGACTCATTCTCTCTAAACCAGACTTACCCTATGTACCTGATGCTGAAAGTAACAAGTACCAGACAAAAAATGAAATGGAAGCAATGCAACTTTCAATCTAATGTGAACGCATTGCCTGTGCTTTCTGAATTGCCTTGGCTCCCATTCACCTCCTAATGGAACTCCAGTCCTGCACTTAGAAAATAAGTTTTCAGTGTATATTTTGGGATCTAAAGACAAATAGAAACTCAAATTTACCCATGTCTGTCTTAGGTACAGGCAGGTTAGTCAGAATATAAAGCAGGCTTTTATCCAGATGACAATTTGAATTTATAATATGTTACTAGACTATGTTTAGCAATGAGTAGCAAACTCCTTTATATGTTCTGCCACTAATCTGGGAATTACTTGAGGCTTCCATGTGAACCTTGAAAACCAGTAATTTAATCAGAACTAAGAGAGTGAGAGGATAATCTTTCCCAATTATCTTTGTCAGTATAACCTGTGAATATCTTAGTACACGGTGGATGCTACTGAAAACAATGTGTCCTCTGACACAGAGTTTAAAGTACAGAATGTGCTTATGTTATTTTAGAGATTTCTTCGTACAGTTTTTCTGATGGGGTACAGCAAATATAGTGGCAGCCACAGAAATTCTGAACACAATAGATGTCAGAACAACTTTGGCAAACTATCTGCTTTGAATTAATCTCTTAATATACTGAAACATTGTGTTGAATGGTGGACGTTTGCTCCAGTTGACCATCAGTATGCTTCTGCTGTCTGGGTTGCTTAACTGCCTGGAAATAAAAGTGCAAAGTGAGCTTATGTCTTCTTAGTACTAGTCCTTCTGTGATTTCTGAAAGTTACACATATGGAAAATATGTAACATTTTCCTGACCCCCCACTGTTTCTATCAAGCACACACACTAGTTACTTTGCTTTTCCCCATCTTCCCTGGTGACTGAAGAAATGTGTCTGTGTTACTTTTATACAGAAATGACTTCTTACACAGAGAGACTGGCAATTCCAACTCTGTTAGACCAGGTTTAAGTGACTGCCAAGTTTTATAGCTAATATTAATGTGGTAACACTATCCTTTCCTTGGAAAGCTTCAACCATCAGCAATGTTTATTACTTTAGTGCAATGTATTTAGAATGAAAAGGTATATCTTTAAAGTTGTGAATGAAATAAATATGGCTTGCTCTCACCCTAATTTAAATATATTACTACAGGAAAGTAGGGAAAGACAGATCTGCAGTTAAGTGATTTCTTAGATTTTTTTATATTTTATTAATAATACTTTATTAAATATTCTGTGAAATGATAGTTACATATAATGATTTATGTATACATCACAGAATTCTTGTCTGAGTTCTCCAGAGAGGCAAAAATACAACCCATGGAAATTTTCTTGGCTTTTTGAATATGTAGATTTTAATTGACTACATAATTTCTAATGGTTTAGACAGTTGCACCCTTGTGGGTCCAGTTGGATCAATTTAAGAAATCATTTGAAGCTGTTTCTGATTGTATTGCAGCAGAACATAATGATCAGTGTCATAGCTGAGATGTCATTAGGGAATTAGATGACTATTTCTGTTCTGTTTCAGTGCAAAGTTAGCTGAGGCTTGCTGGAAAGACATCTAAACTTAGATTGTCAAGATTTAGAATATTTACATCAATGAACAGAGAAACTCAGCTAGAAAATGATATGAACTGTTGGGTGTGATGGTTTGTTAAATGTTTCTGATAGATTGGGAAGAAAAGATTATCCAACTCATAAAATTTCAGTCAAAATCCGTCTACTTCTTCTTAAGGTTTTTTTCTCTTGTTTTGGGTGGCAATTTAGTATATTTTAACAACTAATGAGACAACACTGTCTGCAAGTGCAGGCGGATAAAACTAAGTGATGTTTCTTTTACAAAAATATAAACAATGGTATGATGCACCAAATATAAATAATTACCAGCATGTTTGATGCCCTAACAAAATCAGAAAAAATTTCTTCACTTAAATCTTAAAGTGTAAAGCATCTGTCATCACATTTTTTAAAGCTAATTTATAATCTTCTTGTGTTTTTGGACTTCTGAATTCTGCAAAGATATTCAAAGTGCTAAAACTTGTTTGTGTTCTGCAGAACTGTCTGGGAAACTGCATTTTTTGTGAGATTCAAAGTGGTCACAGGATCAACCTTCAGGCTCAGTTAATAAAGCCAATTTTTACAAACGGCATACATGCCATGTAAAATGCAAGTCCTTGATTTAGGTATAATACCTGTTAAGGTTTAGTTTTAGTTTACAGATTTCAACTATGAATTAAGCTACCTGTTGAAACTTTTTGAGTTTTACCTACAACAGCAATTTAGGCTAATTTTCTGATTGACTTTTGGTGATACTTTAAATCAGGAATACAAACGTACATCTCCTTCATTTCATTGTGCTTGTAGTTGCTCAGTTATGAATTTTCGAGCTACTGAAAACAACCATGTTTTCTCACTACAGTTTAAAAGGGCACAGTATATCCTAGTATTCTGTCTAGCCAGATTATTTTCCAGTAAGATTACACGAAAATTATTCTGTTAAGTACTTTTAGGAATTGAATAATATTAGGTGAAGTTCATACACTATTAGGTGGTATTACAGTCTGTATTTACAGAATATAAGTGGCAATCTACTAAGATTATGACACATAGAAAGAAATACTGCTCTTTCAATTTCTAATAAATATGTTTGCTGGTATCTTGTCTGAGTGAAAAGGATGCAATTTTACTTCATACAAAGCACAGACAGTATCATCAAGCTTTTTTTTGTTGCTTTGTCTGAGCAGTGTACCAGTATTAGAAATGCTACCCAGGCAGAGTTATGGAAAGGAATTCATAATCATTTCATGAAGAGATGAAGAGATTTTGAAATTTGCCTTTAAGCTGCTTTTTTTTTTTTTTTTTTTTTTTTTTTTTTGTAAAGTCATTGCTATCTCAGTGCATTCTCTCTAGGTTAAAGTGAAGTTTCTAAGAACCTTGGCATTCTATCAAGATTTATATAGTACTTCAAGGTGAATCAAGACTTTTAAGATTTTAGTAGGCATGGAGGTTTTTTTCTCAGCTAAAATTGGTATACTAAAAAATTTCTGGTAATGTATGATGTATGAAATATATAAAATTTCACATACGAGCTTTGCTGTGATGCTGCCCTTTGAGTGAGACCTTAGCATACTGGCCTTGCCTGAGAACTGTAGAATTCAGTTATTGCTCACATTCTTTGATCTCTCTTCTTTATAGCATTTGTCAAAAAATGCATTGAGCTTGATTTTTTCTTGCATCAGTTTTAGTAACATCAGCAGCATTAAATTAATGTAAAAGATCTACCAATTTGCTCTAATTCTTAGAGTATAAAGAGAATTGGACCCCAAATCAATTCCAAAGATATATGAATTATGATGAGGACTGGATTATTTTTTTCCTCCTCTTTGATCACCTTGGCTTTTCTTCTGCTCTCTCATCAGTTTATATGAGCAGAAATTCTCTACAAACCTGAATGTCCTTCAGCGGCAGAGGAGGAAGATCAGATCTGATGATAGAGCTGTTTTGCAGAAAGCTTCCTTATGTCCTGTAAAAAAGACAATTTGCTAAATTTCTCCTTTTTTTGTCTTAATTGCTTGCTGGATTTACTTACAGTCAGGGTAACAGGAATTATAAAGGCATTTAATTTTAGATAAATATTTGAAAATAGATATTTATTCCTGAAAAACAGGGCATAATAACTTAAGCACAGTGCTGATTGATTTATCTGTGGAGCTCTCTGGAGCTTGCTTGCATCTGACTAGCTCAGAGCACAAGCAGACACTGTGGGACACGTCTGCTCTTACCTCTGTAGTTTGTGAGTTCCAGTGTAAAAAAAAAAAGCTTATCTGTTTTGCTGTGCTATAAGTGCCAAAAACTGTTGGTAAACCCGATTTTAAATTACACTGATTTTCTAAAGAATATCTTCCTGCTAATCAGAACTTAATGACTGCCCTAAGATAATTGCTGTTAACTTTTATAACTAGTAACACTGCATATTGGCTCCAGACAAAAAGTGCTTTTCAAGTTCAGTTTGTGCTTTTGGTTGAAAGTCTTACCCTTTTTGGGTAACCCTGTTTTACTGGGTCTGTGATTAATATTGTTTCTTAGAGATGCAGTTCATGGTGTTCTAATTAAAAACAATTTTAAAATACATATTTTGAATGTGATAGAAATATTAAAACTCTGTACCAGGATAACTGAAAGACAAGTAAAAAACATACCTCTTATTAGTATAAAGTATTAGAATACAAATATATTGAAATAAATATACTGTTCATAATATAAATAAAATTATCAATTAAAGAGGATCCTGAACCAAGAATATGTAGCCATCAGCATGTGAAGTTCATTATTTATTGTTATGAGGTTTTACAAGAGTTTATAGTTCTTGTAGTCAAACGTTAGTCCTTTCACTGTTTTAGCCTTCAAATTATTCCTTCTGAGTGCAGAAGGCCACAGATTACATCAAATTCTTAATACTCTGTATGAGCTTCTGTGGTAAGAGGTTTTGTTATGGGAGACACTTGGTTATTATATTGCATTATTACCTTCCATAGGAATGTTTAAGTCATTAAAACCAATGACTGTGAGTATTATTTTATGTACAGATACTATTTTCTGCCTGAATTTAACCTTTGAAACACTAATTTTTGAGGAGCTCCATATATTTATTTGTGAAAGGTTTCTGGTTTTGCATTGTATATTTTAGTGTTCTTGTTCTTTTCAAGCTCTCTTTTTGTTCCCAGTAGTGGTCTTGGTTATGTTTTGAAGGATAGTAAGGTGTTCACTTTATTGCTTAGGGACAAATGTATGCCAGTCAAATATAAAGAAGCCATGTAAACAGTCTGATGTTAATTTTGAATCTTACCAAGAGAGTGTGTTAATGTTTTGGGTTTTTTAGACCTCTATGGTGAGTGAAACTCACTCCCTCAAATTGTGATCTCTTAACCAGTATATGGCAGCTCCAATTAGCTTCACTCGGGGCTGAAGAGCATCTTAGACTGTAACAAGGTCTCCCAGGACCACTTAACACCACAAATACTGTAGTCATATTTTCTCATTAGTTCCTTTCAGTTGTCACAAACATGATTTTCCAATGGTTTTAGAATTAGACCAAAACCATAAAAGCTGCGTATGTAGATAGAAAAGAAAATTATTTTTAATAACTCAAGGATATCTTTTTTTAGAGGTAGAAGCTTGCACAGTTTTATTCATTAACCTTAAGCTTTAAGTGAAAGAATGTAGGGATCAGTTGGCTAAGAGATAAGAAAATCACAGGGGTTTGAATTACTTATTTTCTAATTTCTCTTTTCTTTTTTTTTTTTTTGTTAAGCTCTTATGTTTTGCATTACATCATGTGAAGTCAGAAACCTTGACGTTGTGAATTCATTGCACAGATTTATGTGTGGGAGCCATCAAGATGATGGGCCTAAATTTGAAGTTATCGGTAATCTCAGACTTGTGATTTGTTACTTTTGAAGGAGAGGCTTCTTTGCAGAGGAGCTTTATGCTAGTAAATCTTTGTACACTTAAGTAATTTTTCTGCTCATGTTTACTGACCGGGTGGGAAAAGCAGTATATGCAAGTACATGTTAGCGGACAATTTTCCATAGTTTCTGTAACCCAAATTGAGATTTTTTTCCTCATATTAATTGCTGGAATGTTAGCAACATCATAGTTATATCAATTTCTTGAAATTTGTTTAGCTTTTCAAGTAGGAAGATATTTTTAGAAATTAAAACAGTAAGAGGCAATCATAGGTTTGTTAGTCTCTGAACATAATGACTTTCAGGATGTTAGAATGTTGATGTCTTCAACATCACACTGCTGAGCAAGCTCTAGTTATCTTACAAACATTTGTCATCTCATAACTCTGTTTTGTATTAGCAGTAGGTAGGTACGGTTTTAGTTTTATTCTTGGCTTGTGAGATATTGTTTGATTGGTTTGTTTATGTGAAATCAACTTCTGCTCTTTGCCTTTTTTTTTTTTGTTCCTGATTGCACTGTGCATTTCATAGTGTATGATATTAATTTCTTACTTTTAGAGTCAAATGCAATAAAACTGAATTGCACATCAGTCTGTCAGAGAACAGCATTCATCAAATATTGAGTAGATCTAGGGAAAGCTTTGCATAAGCATTTGTCAGATAATATTTTCAGGTTTAATGAATAAGAAGTTTCTTCCTAAAATAAGTATCAAGTTCTGTGTTTTGATATTTTCATGTCTTACATGGTTCTAAATAATATTAATTTACACAGTAAGAACTGAAAAGGTTTTAGCTTTGGCCAGCTCTGATCCAGACTTGTATATTATCAAAGCTCTAATTATAGTCTTCTTTCTTTATTCCTTGGCTAATGAACTGTTGCCTCATTTTTGGTAATAAGCTGTTTTGAGTGTGAAAATTAGTTTTCTTCCTGGAAGAATGTTTATCTTTTAGTACCTTTGGAAAAAAAATGTAAAAGAAATATCTGTGTCCCTGTAACTTTCACTATTTCATCTAGATGTTCCATGTCTTTTTGTTCTTAAAATTAGTAGGATGAGCTGTTAAAAGCCAGTTCGGTAACCTTGAGTTAAGAGACTTAAAGAGAGCTCTCTGCCTTGGTGCAGAGCTGTTGCTACCATGTCCAAGAGGCATTGTATTAGCTCCCTGACAGAGAGGGGTTAGTCCCCAAGTTTTTCAGGGCTCATTTATCTGTTTTACTCACTTCTGTCATTTGCTACTGCTTTAAATAATAACTTTGCTTCTGTTACTTACCAGTATTATGCTGATGTGTTTAAGGTTAGGCCTCTGTTGTCTAATTCAGCAACATTGTAAATATAAAGACTTCCAAAGATAGATGTGACAATAATCTGATATAATTTTGATGGATTATTACAGCAGAATTAACATGACTTGATCCTTGCTTTCTACAAAAGGTTAATTTCATTTTGTTCTTTTAACCTTTTTCTTTGCTGCCATGTTTAACAAAGATTAAAAGGTAAAAGTAATAAATACACAACTACTCTTATTTTTCCTTACGTTGTAAAGAAATCGTTGTTACTAACAATTATGTATTGTGTGACCTTCTCCAGAGCAGAGGCTATTGAGGCCATATAAAGTGTTTCCTCTCTGACTGCAAGTTGATTTACAATGGGATGATCTATAAAAAGGATAATAGAAATTAAAACTGAAATTAGATTGACTTATGCAAGTTATAGAAGGCAGACCAAAAAATTATAAATTGAATATTTCAGCTATATTTAATGTTTTTCTTCTCCAAACTATATGTGTCATTATCTCATTATTTTAGATGTTAGGTGATTTTAATATTTTCAAAAAAACCAAAGAAAAATATGATGCAGTCAAAGGTACATTTTTTTTACTTTATTTTTCTGTTTAATGGAAATAGCTAAAGACTGTAAAGGTTTTCTTCTCCCATTAGGAGGAAGTGAACAGTATTTTGTTTAGACTCCTAGATGTCACTAAGAACAGGATTGGAGTCACTCAAGCCACTTGAAAAAACTTTAACCCTTAGAAGTGGTGCTATCTGGAAGGATTAAAGGATATAATTATAAAGGCCACACAGGCAAATACTTTTGTTCTTTGCTTCTGGAATCAAGTGACTGACTGCATGTAAAATTTCTTCTCAAACACTGCATTTCTAGCACTCTTTATTTGTTTAGACAAGCTTGTAAATGTATACTGGCACCCTTGTGGGAGGGGTGACAAAAACTACAGCTTCCTTTCTTCACAGTTGAACCAATTTTGTTTGAAGACAGAGAATGGCCAACATCCTGAGATTTAAGTATACATGGATGCTGAAGTACACAGATATGTCTGTGTACAGATAATACAAATTTGACTGATTATTGATTGAAAATTTGTGTAACTGAAGTTGTAGGGAAAATTAGGTAGTCTTTTATGTTATCTTGACTGTCTTGTGGTATTGACACTGATTACTGTATTGTATTTTTGATCAATTTGTTGACTCTCAGTAAGTAAAAAATTATCAGAAATAATTTGAAAACTGTAGAGTCATTAGATAAAATTTTTGAAATATTTTTCTAGGTTCAGAATTTTTATCCAAGGTAAGAACTGTCTCATAATCTCAGTACTCTGCTAAATTATATAGAATCATAGAATAATAGAAATGTTTTGGTTGGAAAAGACCTGTAAGATCATAAAATCCAACGTTAACCTAGCACTGCTAGGTTTAATAAAAGCTTATTTTAACTGCAGTGCCCTGAAATGTCTAGTGAACATATTGCCTAATAAAATACAGGATAATGATTTTCTACTTATTCATATTACTAATATTAGCAATCAGATCTCATTATTAGGAAGTATTTTTCTAGAACAAATAATAGAAAATCTTTTTCATGGCCTAGTTGATCTCGATAAGCCAGTTAACAAAGATGACTATCTTGTTCAAAATCATGTCTTACAGGAACAGAAGTCTTCCACGTACATAGAATGTGTTTAATGCTCTAAATCTTACCTGATTTTTAGGAAAATAACCTGATGAAAAATATAATTCTGAGGTTAGATTATATTAAAAAACATAGTCCTGGTGTAACTTATAAAGGAAAAAATAACAGTTATGCTTGCTAATTTGCTTAGCAGAGAAGTTGTGGGTTTAAACAAGTATAGAAATATTAGGCTCTCTCAGTTTTCAAGGTTTGAAAATGTATAATAGTGGTAAAGGAACTATGATTAAGGTACTCTTGTCAGAGGCATGCTGTTTTATTAGTAGTAGTGGATTTTCGTTCTAGATTTTAGAAGAAGGAAGCCAGAAAAGGACAAATAGATAGGGCTATCATTCAGTTATTTTGTTATTTTGAGCTACAGGTGGTTGCTTTTAAAACCTAAAATTGGCAGCATGAACAGTTAAATCAGATTGGGAGATAATCTGGTGGTGATGGTAAGTGGAGGAAAAAGGTCCCTGAGGGTGTAGGTGTATTTTCCAAAAGTTATGACAAATTTAGCAATACCTATTTCTTTCAAAATTGGCAAATAATTTAATTTTGTGTATTGTAGGAGGGTTGATTTAAGAGGCAGAGTAGCTGATTGGGTAATTGATGTGAAAATTAAAGAGGAATATATTGGATCAGAAGAAATTCTTATGATTTATCCTGTAAAATACACCTCTAAAAATGTCTGTAGAGAACAGCACAGTAATCATGTTAGCTAATCGAATGAACAGTGGTGCATTTTACATTAATGGAACTGAAAATATATTTTATGAACTATATTTTTGAGTGATACACTATAAACAATGCGGTTGTAAACATAACATTACTAAAGACTTGGTCGCAAGTATATAATAAACTCTTGTTTTACAAGACAATTTTAGTTTTCATATTTTCTCACAAGAAATCAAACAAGCAGATTAACAGAAAAACACATATTTCATTGCAAATTCATCTTAGTTGTGACAAACAAATGACCTATCTTCTCATCTATACAAGGTTCTCTAGCAACATACTGGAACACGAATGGCAGGTAGCATTTCATGAACTGATGAATGCTGACTTCTGCAATAATCACTGAAGAAATAGAAACATGAATTTAACATTACATTTTCATATCTTTTGTCCTCATTACAGTGCATTTATAGTTCTTCTGTAGAAGAAAACTCTCAAAGCTTAAATCTTGCAATAGAAACTTTCCAAAGTTACAGAGTAATAAAGAAATGTTAATTCATATTTATATTATTTTCTAAAGGACTTGTCTGTATATATTTCAAGCAACTCACATATTCAAAGACTTTGGGGAATATTGATATACAAGCATTCAATGTAAAATAATGTTTTTCTCCAGTGTATACATGTAGCCATATGCATTTTCAGTGAATTGTATGGAACAATTCACGAAATGAAGAAATTGAGATACAGTACACTTGTGGATTGTGCTCTTGCTATTTAAAAATTATCTATTGTCTTTTAACTGTGATTTTACTGTATATGTCTTCCAGATGTGTGGAGGTGATTGCCAAAGAAGGACGGAACCTGAAAGAGCTGTATTTAGTGTCCTGTAAGATCACTGACCATGGTATGTGATATACCTATATCTTTGTTTTTGTGAAGATTGAGCTCTACTAGCTTTGCACAGGGACTCTTATAAAAGTGTTGGAAATGTATAGATAAAATTTTTTAGAACCTTTATCCATAAAAATATGTACAAAAAGCGTTTGACGTGCTTAAAAATATCTGTGGTTAGAAGTATGAAAATCAGTGTACATATGTGCTGCAAATTCTTCCTTATAGAATTGACAATGACTGGGCAGACTGGGTAGTGCCCATTGAATTGTCCTGGAGACCAGGAAAGCATTTGAGAGAAAATCCAAAAATACGTATGCATTTCTAAATGCTTTAAAAGCATAACTAAGCAACTATAAGTGTGAATTGATTGCCTATTGTAGGCCAAAAAATTTGAATGAAATTGATGATCCCTTAAAAAGACTGTTATGATAAAATAGAGAGAAACACCTTAGGAACTAGGCTTTCTGTCTGGTAGGCCACATAGAGAGACAGAATTTGTGTTTGGAATAGGAAGACTTCTAGCACTTGAGCGTGTTTGCAGAGGCTGCTTTGTTCGATCTTGTTTTGGTGTGTCTTTTTTCAAATAAGATACTGACCTCAAGACACTTATTTCTGCAGTAAGGTCAAATTCTCAAATGCCTATCTCCCACTTACATGCCTAAATTTCAGTAGGATTTACAAACCGTGTCTTTGAGATGTTTTCCGATTATTTTGTTTCTCATTCACTCTTTTTTTTTATTTTAACTTTTTACTCCATAGCTTTTATAAAGAATTACTATGTCAAAGTGATAAATTACCTTTCCAGTGGTCACAAACTCATTCTTTTATTTTCCCCTTCAGATTTTGCACTTCTCTAGGGTTTGCATGGGTGTATTCAAGGGTATGTTGGTCTGCATGGTCTGCAGAGTACAGCTTGCCTCGTGTCCACAGTATTTGAACATGAGCTCACAATACAGCTGTAGCACTTGTGGGAGTTCTGGGACATGGCAGAGGAGAGGCAGCGTGGACCTATACCACCATTTTCTCTGGTCTGCAGTTGTTTGTTCTTCCATGTGCAGAACAGATCTTGCCAAAGTTGAAAACAGATTTTCTTGGCTTGATACCACTTGGCCAAGATGAATTTGTGAATTTGTGAAATAGGAACTGCCTGCTGGAAATGTCTGTAGAACGTAAAGTGACAATGAAGATGCTTCTTTTCACTGCTATGGTGCAGGACCTCAGTTGGAAGTGAGACTCTGCATTTGTGTATTACAGATCTACTAGCTGTACTTTTGTCCCTTCTGATTCCAACTTCCCACACAAAAAGGATTATTGTGAGAATAATGGAATCCACATCTTGAAGATCAATAATTTCTTGAACTGATTTCACCCTTCAGTGGCTGTAGTTATTGAGAGGAAAACAGGATTACTGCCAAAAGTAGGGAAACACACACTGAGAAACTGAAGAAAAGAAACTGAGGATAGGGAAAGTCTTGCTTATGAAAGAATGGAGAGAGAGAAAAGGAAGCATCCATGGCTAGATGAGAAGTGGGAAGCGCGTTTTACAGAATGAATGAACGGAGAATATATGTATAGTTTGGATGATTAGCAATCAGTCATCCAACCTGAGCTTCTATTGACTTCTGCGTACTAAGGCTCATCTCTCACTAATGTGTTGGATTCTGTAGTCATTCAACATTATTGCAGTCAGCTACTGGGACTTTGAGAACATTTTCAGTTGATGGTGTTGATACTAGGGTTTAGTATTCACTTAAAAATGTGTCTATTTATGCTAATAAGGACCAGTAAGACATCCAGCAAAACAGCTGTGATACTGACTGATTTTTGATACATTATTAAGACTAATTGATTGTCATTATAATCTTCAGCATATCACAGCATGCCAGCCTGACAAATATATTCATCTGCTTGTGATATCTGAGCTGAAAATGCAAAGTAAACTGTAGCAAAGTAGACTTTATAAGCATAATTTATACTTTGTAAGGAAGTCAAAACCTTGCCTTAGATAGAAAATGTGATAGCAAGTGAATATTAATTAGGTTAACAAGAGTGTTGCACCGTGGAGCCAGGCTTCTCCCTTTTTCTTTCTTCCTTTTTCATTTATTTCCTAGTACTTCAGTGGAAGACTGTCCTACATTTGTTTGTGATGCTGTTAAGTTAAAAAAGTGAGCTCCTTACAGTGCTGCGAGCTCAATTTGTTGTTGAACTTCCTTTATCAAAGAAGCTGCTTCTTTTCTGCAATGGGAAAAGAGCAGCCATTCTTTTCCTCAGAGGCTTTCCAAGTTCTCATGCCTTCTGCATCATTCTATTTGTGGAAAGTAGAGGAAATCAGCTGAGAAGTATGTGCCTGACTTCATTCAGGTGGTCTCCTGTGGTCTTACAAAGACTTACAACTTCACATGCATAGTTGTTCAAGCTCCACCAAGAAGCAGGTAAGTAGTTTCTGAAGCTCTGTGAGCCTGTGAGTGGGTGGGAGCATACAGCCCTATGCAACTTTGATTTTTTTGTTTGATAACCTTGAGGGTGAAACACATTAATGTCCTTGCTTTGGAATTGAAAATATTGATGCCAATTTTAAATGGTAACTGTACACATTTTCACTGGGTTTTTAAAACATACCTAGAGCTGCTAACCAGATTTTTTGCAGCTTGATGGAGTACAGATGCAGGATTTTAAAAGCCCTCTTTGAAACTGTTCAACAACAATTTTTGATGCTACTGCAGTTAGCAGAGTTTGACCTCTGGGACAAGATTACAATTGCTTAGCAATTGAACTGGAAAAAATAAGTAATAATGCTAATTTCCAATAAAATTTGTAATCATTTCAGACATTAAATAAGTAATAATTGCAGTAAACAAAATAATTACAGCAAAACCTGTTATTACTTGCCCTGCAATTAATGCTGTAGGTATGTACCTGTGAGGTAATTTTATGTACTCTAGCAAAGACTATGAAGTGTGAACTTCGTCATTTTACTAATTTCATTCTTTTGTTTTCTGATTTCTACGATAAGACATTATGCAAAACTACCAGAAATACATGCCTGTATGCAATTAGTATTTTTAAAACACACTAAAATGCTAAATTTTGAAACCTAAAACATTAATTAAAACCCCCTACACCCTGATATTGTAGCATGACTTTCTGTGACATTTTGCTGCCCAGAAAATTATTTGTTATTTTATAGAAAAAGACAGAAGAGGATTCAAAGAGGAATTGAAGTATGTGTACATACTAAGAGTTAACTTGTGAGAAAAAAAAGAGTATCTTGCTGTACTTCATGTTACATTACAAAATGGTTAATTTTTTGTATACAAAAAAGTACATTTTGTTTACTTCTGAAAAATTTATAGAATTATATCTTTATGTTTGTCCAGTTTAATTTTCCAAAATTCCATTTTTAATTAATGATGTTTGTTACACTGTAATATGCTAGGATGCTGAAAATTAGTTTAACAGTTTCTTTACATCCAGCACATTGTTAAATGTTAAATAATCACCAGAGTTTACCTAGATTGACAGGAGAGACTAAATTAGTATAATCTTTGAGATAAACACCTGTTTGCCTAAAAACAGAGTGAAGTTAAAGCTGCCATTAGTTCCTCGTATCATTTTACCCTTTTGTTAAACAGTCATGAATTAAGCATGGATTGTCAGTGTTATCTTTGAATTTCCTGCCTTTTGTCACAACCTTAACTTTACTTAAACATAGGAGATTTTGTATTTAAGCTTTTACTAAGAACTATTAAGAAAGCTAGGCTTTCTCAACTGTGGGGAGACTGTGCATCAAATGAATTAGGTTGATGTGAAGATGTAGAGCAGTGAGCTAGGGCAGCAAGCACACAGAGAATTGTGTAACTGTCTTTTCAATTTTATGCTCTAGTTCTGGATTTTATTGATATCCTTACTGCTGGGAATTTGTTTTAAGTAAATTATTACTTATAAAGTTTGTAATGGTGCAGAGTGCTATGCACTCTGAAACACAAAAGTGAGATTTTGTGTTCAAAGATGAAAAGATTTGATGAAACTAGCCTGTGAAACAGGACTAGATGTTTTAAAGTCTGATCTTGCAGTAATGTTAAGTGTAAATTTACTAAGAATTAATAAAAACCGCATTCTTACCAGTAGTAAAGGATAAAAGTCTCTGATGCTTTACTTCCACTTTAGAAAAGTAGTCAGACCAGAGATTTTTGTCTGTATGAGCAGAAAGTCATTTCAAGGCAAGCTTTAAATTGTGGGCTTCTACTAAGAGAAAAAAGAAAAACAAAAAAACCCAAACCAAGCCAGACACCACCATTCACCCCCCAAAAAAACCCAAAACACAACTTTTGAAAAAAGTTTGGAAGGAAGTGTTCAAAATCAGCACTTTGTACAGCTGCATGGTGATAAATCACTTAAGAAATTTCTGAAAAATCAAAGCACCCAAACTGTCATTAATTGGACAGTGCAGTTAGCACATTTTGGGGAATATGTTTATCTCATAACGATTCCTGTCAAGCAACCTGCAGAATATGGCAGTTGTCTCGATAGCTGTCTTGGAGAATTTCCATTAACTGTTAGTTCTGGATTTTGCCTAACTTAAAAAGTCTCTATTTCTAGCTGTAGAGTAATTGCACAGAGCTTTTCAGGTGGAACGCTTGGCACAAGGAGCTGAGATGAACTGTGGTATTTTGCTGATACCTTTAGAATTCTGAATATTGAAAAAGACCTCTCTAAATATGTAGCCTTTTTATTTTCTAAAATTGTTAGTATTCCTTTTTCATATTGTCTCTTTCACCGTTTATTGATATATTCAGTGTCTCTGAGGACACATGATTTTTTTTTTAAAAGGTTTTTCTTCTATGAGAATGTTTGCTGAAGCAAAAAACAAGTTTCAGCAAACTATACTTAGATTATATAGTTTTTATTTTAAAATGTTATAGATGGGGCATAGCTGTTACAAGTAGATGTCTGGAGGAATTAGATAGATGCATTGAGTCAAGTCCAACTGTCACAAGATAAAACACAATTCTAAGTTGCAATTTTTCTTCATAATTGGATTACGTATTCTTTTCTGAGAAGTGAGATACAGCTAACAATGTTGAAATAGTTTTCCGAGAGGCTGTTAAACTCTAATGTTTTAGAATTTAGGGTACATATGCTCTCTATTTTAAAATAGAATGTTTTAATTATCAGGGGATCAGGTCTTCCTACTGAGTAACACAGATAAATCCCATGAGAGTAGCTTGAGTTTTCTCTCTAATATTTAGCATTTGTCATGTAAATCATAAAGAATAAGCATACTGTGCGTATTTCCTCACAAAAGACTTTCATTTCTGCTTCTCACTTTGATTAGCAAGTCTAATGCTTGATCTCACTAAAACTATTTCTTTCCTAATTTTAGCTTTTTAAAATTATTTTGAAAACACCATGTCTTTTGTACGGTATTACTCAGAAGGGAAATACATTTTTGTGGGATAAATGCAGCACTTCTTATGGATAGACAGAGCGAAACAGATAGTAAATGCATTTTTTGAGTTAAAAAGATTTCATCTTCATACATTACTGGTTTGGAATCTCTTCCTTAATTTATATCATTTAAGAAATACAACTTTCATTTTCTCTTTCAAAACTATTTTGAATTGCTGCTGTGTTGAGTTCCTAGTTTCCCTTCTTCTCAGAATCAATCTTTCCCCTATTATGTTTTCTTATCCTGTGTGTATTTCTTTCTCTTTTGTACTCTTTTAATGACCCGATGCATGCAAACTATAATCACACAGAGAACTATGTGTATGCTTGTAGATAAGTGTACAGATAATCTTTTAAGGACCAGGGCTTCTGTTATCCTCTGTAGTGGTTATGTATTTAACATATATATGTATGTTTATGTGTGTATAAAATGGTGGTATTATATGGTTTACTTTATATATTTATTGCTATATGCATATGAAAGAAAAATAGTATCTATATATTGCTTTCTTATAAACTTATTTTTAATTCCTTTCTGTAAAACCATTTTCTCTCTACTTTTTGTTCTGTACTTATAATTATTCAGAAACCTCAGCTCACTGAAGTAAATCAGCAGGATCGTTGATGTTTAGTGCCACATTCTGAGGTTCTTTGCTTAGTTTTAAGGTTCCTTTTCTGTGGATAGGCTGCAACTCCAGTAGACTGTAAAAATAATTATCTGAAGAGTAAGTAGGTGGTAAGAGATCTGTACCCATACGCTGTTGTATGCATTAATGATACATACTTCTTTTGACAAAATCTTTAGCAGCTAGTAAAGTGGTTTTGTTTGCTTTTATATTGAAATGTTCATTCTTTCAGAATTCTGAAGCAAATATTTCTATAGAAATTCTGGTAATTGTAAGGAACAGTGAAAGCTTATTTTAACGATAGAGGTGAATTAGAGTTTTATGTAGTTTAACAAAGCAGCAATACACAGTGTAACTGACTATCCCTTCTTCCATTTAAATGGCATTACTGTTTATGTTGGAATGTGCAGAGTGAAGATTTCGAGTCTTTTCATGTATTTCAGAACCTCTGTGCTTTTCCCTCTAGGAGAAAAAATTACAGAGTACACAGCTGTCATAAGGACATTTTTCAACTTGTTTGTTCTGATTTTTTATTTTCATTTTATATTGTTGTTTTAGTTTGGAGTAGTTGTTCCCATGCAGCCTTGCATGTATTGACACCTAATTTTATTCCCATAAGGGATCCTGTTGACGTTGAAACCAAGAGAATTGCTAATGTGAGGAAAGATAGCTGTATACTGTTGTATTTTGGGATTGGAACCCTATCAGAGGACATCTTCTTTAGTTCTGTTAAGAATGTTCAAGGAGTGAATAGATAACTTCAGTCACCTGTCTGGAGTTTTCAGTAGAAATTGTTAGAAGGAAGAGTCAAATTAAAACTTTATCAAAAGTAATCCCTGAAGCAGAAAAGAGCCCTTGAACAATCTGCCAGCACCATATATAATTCATACCTATCAAAACCCAAATTTTCTTTGTGTAAGTTTTATCAGTATTCCCAATGTTGCAAAAAAAATTCCATGCAGTTTTCTTTAAAAGCTGATCTGAGATACCACCATGCATCTTCAAGACCTATACAGTGAGATAAATTACTGCAATAGCATATTACACAAATAACAGATAGTTGTAAATCCTTCGTCCTACAGTACATAACAGAGGATTTTCTCTTTGAGCAATGAGATGAGACAAACTTCCAAACTATTTTTTGTCATACTAGAAGGTGGGTTGTCCCCCTTAACCTGTACCCTTAAAAATAATGTTGTATAATAGCCAGGTGGAAGAAGCTGAATGAAGATGCACTTTTGAATCATCAAGATGAACAGAGCAGAAGCCTATGATTTGTACACAGTTTGGTCCCAGTTGATTGTTTTAAACATGGAAAATGGAGATATGTTGTACTTCAGGCTTGGTTTCTCTTGTAGAGAGATGCATAGGTAATGTTGTTTTAATTTAATTTCTTCTGTGGAAAACTTAAGTGATTTGGGTTGTTATTTCGATTGTTTGGTGACAAACTTGGCAGTAGTTTATCAATCATAATAGAAGGCTTAATATTGTGCTTTTTTTATCTCTAGAGAGAGGTATTTCAGTTAATCTTTGGAAAAAATGCACTTAATTTCTGAGTACAAAATCACAAAATATATTTCTGATTTAACAAAAATTGAAATAGCCACAACCTCTGCCTGTGTTTCCAGAAATATATTTTCAGGTTCTTGTTTATTCATTTGCTGTATTTACTGTGTTAGGAAACTATATTATAATACTGAACTTTCATTTGACCCAGGACCCAGCTTCTATTCCCTTGAAATATTTGTATGTCCTGGTTTATATGACTTTTAAAAAATAACATATAGATTTATTCCTTCAGTGCACATGTTAACCCCTATATTGAAAACAGTGTGCGAGGTGCCTCTTCAGTGAACTACTACACAGCAAAAATATTTTTGAAATTATTGTATCTAAAAACCTGTTGTTTGCAGGCTCGACTGATTTAAAGTGCATTACATGTAAAATGTATTATTACATGTAAACTATGTAATTATGATCATATTATGAACACTAAGGTCATTGCAATTTTGTTTTGATAAACCACCCCAAACTACCAAAGAAATGTATTGCCATTTTACATTTTTGTCTTCTCTTTCATTTCAAACAGCATCCGTTAATTTCACACTGCAATGGAGAATACCGTTCCCAACAGAACATTTTATTTGCAGTTAGAAGTAGATTTACTTGATAAAAACAAGTGTGGAACTTTTATTTAACATGAATCTATTTCTGGCTTCGTTAGAATACAATTTAATTTAAATGTTTAAAACTTAGCATTTTCTGACTAACACCAATAATGACTTGCATTAACATACTGCTGCTGTAGTCCAGTTTTATATTTAATTCATGGAACTTTTGAATTCATTTAAAATTTGCCCCTAAACCACTTTATTTCTTAAGTAGTGATTTCTATTATACTCAAAAAAAATCCATACATTAGCTATATTTATTCTTCTAAAACCTAGTATTATTCTCAGTGGGGATTATTTAAGGATCACTCTCATAATTCTAAATTTAAAAGCAGCATTTGTATTTTTCTGAAGTGAGAGAAAACTCAAAAAGGAAAAAAAAAAAGGAATTTACCAAGTGTTTTTCCATTTAATCAGTTATACAAAACTCTGGTTGATATATGTAATCATACAAGACTTGCACCATGTTTTAAAGTGGTTATTCTAATTTTTAGTTGCAATTTATTTCTTCTAAAATCTAGAAGCCAGTTTTATGATCCCCTTTTGAATGCACTATAAAATATATTTTAACTAATTACATTTTAAAATTAGTATGTTACTTCAGTGTTGCCTAAATAAAAATGATTGCTTCATTTAGGCAGCATCCATAAGGGAGATTTCCATTCAGAGTGCTTATATATGATAACTGTTGTTTAAACTTCTTGACAGGTAATATAGTTGTTTCAACATAATTACTCAAACTAAGTTAAATCTTTAAAAATATTATTTTTTTGGTGTTAGGATTGCCTTTCTGTATTCTATTTTGTAACTTCTCCTGGCTAGCTGTTTAATTCCAGTAATACTCATATTACTGAAGGGAAGTCTCATTTTGACCATAATCTGACTGTCAACCTGCCTTAAAAAATATATGAAGTATTTCATGGATGTACTAATAATGCAAATACTTTGAATGCCTAAATTTAGAGGGGGGGAGATTCTTTTAATAATTTCTGTAGTCTCAGAGATTTCATTAAGAGACTGAATACCTAGAAACCTTTTTTTTGTTTTTCTTTAAGTGCCTGAAAAAGTACTGGTTGTGATATTGATGTAGTTCACTAGAACAGAAATAAAACCAAATGGCTAATATCGAAGTAATATGATAAGTATTGCTTTAGAGCCTTACTTTTTTAATAAAAAATAAAAATGCTTAATTAATACAGTTCAAAATTTAAAAGTTTTTAAGAAAGGAAAGGAGAATCAAATTCTAAATCTATTACATCTCTGCCTTGTGGCATATTACCGAGTCCTTGTTATGTATGTACATGAATAGATCAGTTATGCTTAAGTATGGCATCTGTGGCCCAATATTTCAATATCAAAAAGTAGGAACTGTATAATTTTCTTTATTCATATTCATGTGAAACATGGATTATGAATCAACAGCAAAAATTCTAATAACATGAGGTCTTATCAACTAAGAACAGACTATGCAGCCAAAATATATGTTATGTTAGGTAATGAAGTGAAATGAGTAGCACTTCGACTCTGCATTCCTTTAATTGTAGTGATTCTGAATTAGCTTTGCTATGACAAAAACATTTGATTTTTACCTTTGTAATGAAATATACAAAAAAGTCCATGTTGTCTTTGTAAACTGTAAACTTTTTCAACACCACAGTACACCAGAGTGTAGAAACAGTTCTGTCACTGATGTAGGGGACATGATTCACTTCAAAAATAATCTGAAAGGCCAGTAATCATTTTGCTTTCAAAAATTAATAAATTGACATAAAAATTTTAGTTTGGTCATCTTCAGAATATTTGAAGAGTTTTCTATAAAAAATTAGTCTCAAAGTAGCTTTTAAGATATGTATTTTAGTTCCTCATAAGTCAAGTGGTATCATTGTAGCTTTTGAAATGTCAAGTATCTTTCCAAAACACTCAGACAACAAGATTGCTTTATTTGCAGTTCTCTTGGTCTTAGTGCAATCACCCCTAATTTTTAACTATACATACTAAACCATATTACCTTTAATTACAAGATGCCTACTACAGAAGCATAGCAAAGTATGTCCAAAATATGTAAGTACAAGGTTGTTAGTACAAAGAGAAAGGAATAAAAGTGGATAAAGGGAATTCTTGAATAATGTAAGAAAGCAAATTTACTATATATGATTTCTTTTTAAATATGCAATTTGGATTCTTCTGTTCATGTTTTATACATCTTTTGTAACTGATAAATGAAGTAACTTCCATGAAGTCAACCTGTTTAGTTACTTTAAAAAAGAATACAAATATTGGGAATGTTTGAATGTTGTTAGCTAGATATAATGATCCAGTTTTACAAACTTCTAAAATTTTTCAGTAATCTGAAGCTATTAATACTTTTTTGTCCAGTTCACTGGGTTTGGGGTTTTTTTTTTAAACTTTTTTAATAGAATTTATTTGTACCAACTTACATGCTAATGAACACCAACTTGTCAACAGTGCTAGCAGTTCACAGTTCCTTACCTGTGTTTTCTTAAATAAGTGATTAGTTAATGCATCTTATTTTTCAAGTACCTGAGTTAATGCAACTCAAACAAAAGGATTTTCTCAGTTTAAGCATCTGCCAGGTATCTCAAGTTGCCTACTCACTCACATACAAAGAAAACATCCTAGAATAACTACTTGCTGTTTAAAAAACTATTCTCCTTAAGTTTACCAAGCAACCAGGAAACAAAAACATCAAGCATGAAATTAGAATTGTTCATTAGCTTGTTTATGGTTTGTAAGAATTTTTTTAAGACCTAAGTGTTGCTGCATTAGGGATTGAACATGAACATTAGCCAAACTATTTATATGGTGGGATCAAAAAATCATAGAAATTTTGGTTGAAAGGGACTTCTGCGAGTCATGCAGTCCAGCCTTGCACTCAGGGTAGGGCTGTCACCAGCCCTAGATCAGGTCCATTCTGGCTCTGCCTGGCTGTTTCTTGATGACCTCCAGGGATGGAGGTTCCACCACATCTCTGAACAATGTTTCAGTGCTATACTTACACTCCCAAAGATATTTTATTTTATTTTATTTTACACTCCCAAAGATATTTTTTTTTCCTAATGTCTAACCTAAACCTCACAAACCACACTGTGTGGTCATTGACCTTGTTAGATCTTTTGATGAGCTTGTGAATTAACTTTAGTTCTATCTTTTTCATAACCACCAATACAACTCAGATCTTACCACAGTATTGTATTTGTGGGAGGAAGAAATGATTGTTATTTTTGCATTTTAAATGAACATGGAACTTAATAAAATTGGAAATGAACAAATGTTAACAAGTAGTCTTAAAAAGAACATTCTATTTTTTTGTTAGCCAACCAATTGCTTTTCCTATCAGGAGCTTTTTATGCTGCATATTTATCACATTGAATTTTTCCTTAGGCCACAAGCATTTTTTTCACTATTTCCTTTTAACTTAGTAACTTATTATTTAGAGAGAAAAAATAACTAATGCCTTGTGAATTAATTATATTTTGTTTCTTTTTGCAGTTACCTTGAAACATCCTTAGAAGTCAGCAACAGTGTAGCCTATAGCTTTGGTTTAAACCAGTGGGGATATTGGGGAAAAAAAAGGAAAAGCTTATTTTGGCTGCTTGGTTATTGCTACATTTTCATGCTGGTAAACCACGAATTCTTTTTTGTTTTGAAAGCAAACACAATGAAGAAAACTTATATATGAGCAGCAATACATGTTAAAGTTCTCTAACATCCTGACCTACTAGTTCTGCTGGTAGCATCTCTGTTATGAAGTGAAAGAGAGATCATAGTGCTTAAAGGGTGCTGCCTAGTAAAAGGACACATAGCATAATTAAACCAGTTGCTGTTCTAGTGCAACAAATCCCAAATTATGTTTATTGTATATCTCCTATACGCCTCTCGTTTTTCATCTGAATCCCTGCTATTTCCCTAGAAGCAGAGGTTTGTACCCCTTTTGACTAATGAAGTGGAAAATAGCAGTGGAATGTAACCTTTACTGTTAGTCTACAGTTGGCTCTTTTTCTTTTCTTCTACCACCATAAAACTTGTTGTCTGACTTACTGTATCAGTTTTTCTTGATTAATGTTAAGGAGGAACAAAAACAGTGTAACAGAGTTTGGATGCTATTTCCAGACCCAAAGTTGGGGAGTCTGAGTCATACCTAATGATGTCCTGAGCTGGCATTGCTTTACCTAAGTTTTGGGAACTTGGTCACATAGAGGAACCCAGATCTGCTGATTGGGAACACGATATCCTTCAGATTTTTGGGTACCTCAGATGGCCAGGTGGAAAGATGACACTAAGGAAAAACGAGCACAGTAACATATTTAAAATTTCACTCCCTTTGATTTGTGCATTTTAGTTACTTCACATTCATTGATCAGAGTGATGGTGACTGGTGTGTTTTGTGTTGAATTTGGTGACACTGGCACATATAAGGAGTTCTTTGAGTCCCTGTACTGGAATGACTCCATGGAGGACTCTGTTCTTTCTTTCTGGATCCACACAGGACTGTTTAGATCAGGGCAGTTCTTGTATATGCTGAGAAAGTGGAAAAACATGTTGATAGGGAATTTTCAGTGAAAAAGAGGTACTTTATTTAGGGTGATACTTTCAGCAGCTACTAACACATATACTTACTTGATCCAAATCTTGGATTGAAGTATGCATTTTTTGCCTATAAATCCTTGAAGTGATGCTTTTGTCTGTCACTGAAAGAAATTACAATGCCCACAGATTTCACTTTGGCTACTTAAGTGATACCTTTTTTTTCTCTTCAGTAGTTCAGGGACAAATCACTTCTTTATTTTTCCTAGTTGTATTTTATATAAACAGAACTTGTTTTATCTACCATGCTGTGTTCTTGTCAGATAATTAAAGGAGGAGGATTAAGAAACCATTCTGATCAAATGTTATTACGAAGGAAAAAGAAGAAAAAAAGAAATAGATTTTGTCCTTTAGTCAATAAATATACAAGTACACTTTGAAACTAATAGAGACTGCAAACTGAAAGAAACCTAATTCACTGAGGTCTCTATTCCCCCTGCAATCCATATTTTCTTATGAGCTGTGATTTATGGCCAGTGAGGTTTTGCACGGGTTTTGTAAAAGAGGCTAAAAGATACATTGGCTTTCCATCCACACAAAATCTTTCTGTGACCTTAGATAGGGGGTTTTGCCAACAGCCATGTGTTTGCACATGTATGTGTTTCACCATAATTGCACATGCATGTATAAATATGCACACAGAAGAAATACCTTGAATGAATGTTCATTTTTTATATTTGTTTCTTATATAATCATAATTGAAAAATTGCCTTTAGAGTACAGAAATAGCACACATCTTTCAATGATGTCTTTAAGGGAAAAGAAAGAAGATTAAATAGTAGTTTAAAATAACTTTTTTTACATATTTGACTTATTTATAATGCAGTTGAATGTTTTGTAAGTCAAGTACATTTACTGGTGAATTTCTTCACATCCATTCCTATTACTTTTTAATCAAAATGAAAAGGTCAACAATGTAGTCTTTCTGGTAAAATAAAGTACAATTTGATTACTTTCTGCTAATATATAATAACATTTAATTTGATTTTAGGAAGAGCAAGGTCTCTAATGGAAGGGAAATGGACTGTATAAATTGGGTGTGCCCTCTTATATTTACCTCTGTTCATGCAATTGTAAATATTGCTGCTAGAGCCAAACAAAGAAATAACAATACTTGAATTATAAACAATTGTGAGAAATATGCATGAAATGTGCAAGCACAAAACCTGTTTCAATTTTACAAAGTGCCTGAATCTCATTGAGGTATCTAACTGCACTGTGGTATTTAAAAAAATTTAAGATAATTCTGAAAGTTATGGGGATTAATGATACAAGACATCACACAAGAACCCAGCTCCCCAGTTCATGGAGATTTAATTAGTTATATGGATCGTATAGAAAAATTAATAGTTTCAGATAACATACAGAAACCCCATAATAGTTTTTTAGTATAGGTTCACATAGCTCTTTCTTTAGATGGGTGAAATTACCTATCCATACATCTATAGTCTGTTCCTTATGTAAGATGCTCATGATTCTCTAACCATCATAGCTGCAACTTTGTGTATTTTCAGTCATCTGATTACCAAAGATTCCAGTACTAGAGATTTTGAATCACCTTGCAGTTTGCAGATAAAAAGTCCATAATCTTGAATCAAGATTTAACAAAGAAGCATTTGTGTATTTCCTATGGGAAGTGGCTTAGAACCACACACAGCAAGTTAAGCTTATTACTGTACTTGATAATGGAGCTAGTGACAGGTCATTTGTTGAATGAGAGTTGGTGCATATCACTTGTTAAAGATGGAAAGCCTTGTTGAGTTTTTTTGCTGACATAGACTTTAAATCTTGAACATCTGATGATATCACATAGGGAATAAAAGCAGCTTTAGATGTATGGGAATAAAAGCAAAAGAATTAAAAATAAAACCAGTCACAGCAATAACATGCAGCCATGGTTTAGGGAAAAAATCCTTGGATTTTTTTCTGTCAGCTGGAACCTTGATCTGTTCTGGAAATCAGAAAATATTCTCTCTGCTTTTCAGAGTTTTTAATTGATTATGTAATACATTATCAAATTCTGCTGATCTGAACACAGTTTATGGTAAGTTTCAACTCTGTTGATGGTCTGAAGGCAACCTTGATCTGTTTTGGACACATCAGCCTTCACTGCTATGTTCCAGAATGTTTAGGAGAAAAAAAGAAAAAAAATCAAGTGTTAACTTTGACCACTGCAACTTTTGGATATGTATTGTTGAATTTCAGTCATCTTGTATGAGGAATGCCACTGTAGGTGCCCTCTCACCTAGGTCTATCCTCTTTTCACTTTCCTAATGTTTTCATAAGTGCAGCATAGGTATTTTCAGTCTCTTCCAAAGTTAAGAGCAAAATCACCCTTTCTCTGAAGGGCCAAGCAAGATAGCAGGCTCATCTAGAAGCCACTAATAGGTGCTGGTGGCCCTTGGGAATAATGGAGGAGAAGAGAGATCCAGGGATTTGATTGCCTTAGCAGTTTGGCCCATATGGAGTTAGGATGTAGTTTCAGCCAGGGGAATCTGGGCTCTGAGGTGAGACCCTTAAGAAAATCGGGGAATAGGGAATTCCTGGGCTGGAAAGTACTCATGTATTAAAACATACATAATTTTATCTCGGGGATAGCAGGTATGGATGTTAGAGTGGAAGGGGTAGGGAGAGGGTCTTCAGCAAGGGTTAGGGGATGCCCAGGCCATTCCTTTGCTTGGGGAAAAGAATGCACAGACAAGCACGTGCCCTTATCCTTCTTGTTCCCTGTTCAGGAATGTTAATTCCCAACCCATTCAGCTTCTCTGTTGCTACCAGAAATGTAGTATGTAAGAGTGTTTTCAATAAGCATGCCCTTTCACCCCCGCGAATTTAAACAATTAAATCAGCCTTAGCTCTACTATGATTAAATTCTTTCTTTTCCACATGAAGACAGAGAACTAGAAAATGGCACCAATTTGCAACAATGACACGTATACATCATATATTCAAAAGCTTTTCTTAGAATCTTGTGCTTTATATGATAGGTGTTTCTAGAGATTTAGAAGAAAAGTTGCAGAGAGTCAGATCTGTGTTCTGAAGCTATGGAACCTCTTGCTGTCTGATGTATTGCAAAGCCAGTACTCATTTGGTTGTAAAGCTCTGTGTAATAGCAAAGTATTTTTTCCTTAAAAAAAAGACTTTGGTATTTTGAAAAAAATAGAATAGTCTAGACCATCTGGTACAAATACTGACAGGAAGAAAATTGCCGTGCAGTGGGGGGATATTGGAGTCAGAAATTTACTGAAAGTCAGATGCTTTTCTTAGGTTTTTTTCATTCTTCATGACTATTGTAAATTCAACCATTTACATTCATAAACTCTTTAGCTACTCTTCCACTTTAGGCCTGCTCAGCATTTTAATAAGTAACTTTGTGTGTGTGGCTAGATGTGAAGAATCTCTACTGTCTTTATATCCTTAGACTGGAAGTTATAATAGATGTCCATCTCTGTTTTCAGTTTACAGTGGCATTACAAAGATCAGCTTTACCACACATTCTTGTTTAGCAAGTAGGTAGTTTAGAGAGTAAGCATTTCTGCTGCCTTTCTGTTGTTGTTTTTGTTGTTTTCAAATTAGAGTTTCTCTAATTTGCCATTGTTTCCTGCATATTTGCAGAAAATTGGCTTAGGTTTTATAGATTTAAACCACTTGTTCTTCAGATATGCCCTATGCCCTCAGTTGTAATTTGTTCTTACAAACAGAAGCAGAAGAATCCCCTATTCCAAAATGGCTTCTCTGTGATGACAAAGAAACTTAGTTTTTTAAGTTGTTCTTTCCAGCTCCATGCTCATGTCTAATTTCAGCTTTCAATATATGGTACTTAGATTTACCTTTTCCATCTTACCTCTTAGTGTAGGAGCAAGCAAAACAAATACTCTCACATTTTAGCTGTGATAGTGAGGACAGAATACATCTGAAGTTGGGTTTTGTTTCTGTTTGCAAACAGCAGTAGAATAAAAGGTACATAGTTCTGACTTAAATATTTACATGTGTATTTTGTGACTAGAAAATCAGTAATCTGGTTAAAACTAGATGCAGTATTTATGAGTTCTGCAATAACTATTGGGCATACAACTTTTAAGCAGATTTCAGAAATATTGTTTGTGTCATCCAGCATTTGAAAGCTGTTTTGTGAGCTTCTTGTGAATATCAGGATTGTCAGTTTAAAAGTAGAATTAGCTAACAGACGTTTTTAAACACTCTGCCTACCCAAATAGCATCTGAGCACCAAGAGAGCAATATTGATTGATAAAATATTTGTTGCTCTGTCTAGAATCTTTGGCACCAATTCATTGTTCTTACTGAAGAAAGGACAGGCTAAAATTACATAAAACTAGTTAGGTGGGAAAAATTACTGCATTTGTGGTAGGGATACATAATATACATAATAAGCTGTTTTATGTAATTATTAGAGTAGGGATTGCTCTTATAAACTATAAGTAGTCAGAGTGACATTTTAAATGAAAAATTAAGATTGAAAATTAAAAATGGATATAAAAGTGGTGCGATCCACAAAGCTCACAAATTGATCTGTTTCTCTAATAGTTTAAATAGAGTACTAAAAGCTTCTTTCTAGCTTGATTCATGAACAGCAGAAAACTTAGTATAGGAAGATGTGAAATATTAGGAAAAACTCTCTCCATTGAAAGGAACCTGGGAAATAATTCTCTAGCTATTAAGGTCCAGGAGACATCTTTTCTGTCCTGTAGGCACAGGTAAGGCTCAAACTGTCTGGCAGCAAATATACAGGGAGAATTATGCACAAAATGCATGTCTGCTTTGGAGTCCAAATTAGACAAGCTGACCTGCAGAGTCACTGCTTCAGAAAGAAAAATGGACACAGCCTAATGTAAGAAGCTTTGCAAATGCGTTAGTCAGAGAGAAGTCACCAGGACTGAAAAATACGAGCAGCAGAGGGATTTATTTTCCCTGCTTTGTAGAAATTGGCTTCCTGAAGTTTTGCTTTTGGATATCATAGATGGCTAGAATTATTTGGAGCTTATCAAATCCCTCTCAGCCAGCAAAATAAGTAAGCACTAGAACATACGCTATAAAGAAGCAGACAGTTTTCATGAGAAAGACCATGATATTTTATACCTAGAAAATACTATTTTCATAGTCCCAGATGTCAGCTACACTATACAGGCACAAAACCAATCATCCATCCTGCCTAAATGTTTCTCCATTGTCTTGGAAACTGACATCTGTTATTTCCTGCAAAGATCTGCTTTAATTTTAAGGCCAAGACTCCTCCTTTTTGTAACTCTTTGGTTTCCTGCAGAATTGTAACAAAATTCATGAAGAAGTAAGTTCTTGTGGTTTTTACGCTTGAAAGATAAGGTTGCTGTAAGTGGTGGAACTGGAAGAAACCTGAAAATTTTTCTTCTTCAGGTCTTTATCTCTTCTCATCTATTGCAGTGGTAGCACAGTTCTGAAGTCCCTATGCCTTGATGTAAAAATCCAAGCTTGCCTGCCATGATTTCCTGGTTGTCTGTGCAAAGCAGAACATTTTGCTCAGTTTCTAGTCTTTTCTTCATGTCGTGAGTATTTTTTAGTCAGGTTGTTCATTCCTGCCCACTATTACTGCATATTTGACTTCTGCTCAGCCTCTCTTCATGTGGGTGATGCGATTTCCTAGGTTTCTCTTCTACTGCCTCTGCTAGGAAAGACAAATTATGTATGTTTTGAGGTGCAGAATATCTACTCAAGGAGTTAGCGAAAAATAAGATTCTGTTTGCTCTCTCTGTGGAGAGTAATTTTTGGCTTTATATACCAGAATAGTTCAGAAAAAGGGTACAATCAAGCCTTAAGAAGAAGTAAAGGCAGAGATTGAGAGAAAAGTTTTGAAGAAGCAAGAGGTATTTAAAGGAAGGTGGAGGAGGGGAGTGAGGAGGAGGAGGTATAGAATATGACATGATTAAAAAAAATTAAATTGTGCAATTGTGCTTTGACATGTAATGCACTACTTCTCTGCTTTTGAATTGTCTTCCCAGTCTTGTTACCTACTGGAAAGACAGATTCCAAAATTGACTGCTGTCACTTTTCCCTTTATTCTGCTTCTTCCTAGGAGAAAAAAGGAATAAAAATTTGATGTTTGGGGTTATTTATATCTCTTGTAACTTATATAATAGAAAGTATATGTCCTCTATTGTTACTAGTACTTTCCATGTGCTATTCAAGGAGCTTTAAATGCTTTATGTTCTCTATGTGTGGGACAAGACTGATTATGCATACTTTGAGATGCAGGATAATTGTCTACTCAAGGAATTAATGGAGCATAAAGTACAATTACTGAATTATTTTGCTATAGCTTTCCTAGGTAGGTAAACCAGAAGAATTGTAGAGCTATCCTGCACCTTCTGGATCAATACTACATCATGCACCATCTGCAAGGCACCAGTCTGACCTACATTGTATGTAACAAAGTGGTTTAATATCATCTTTTAGTCCTATCAGATAATGAGCAAAGTCTTCTCTAGGTTAGAATCATGTTTTTGAAAGGAATGTTTCTGTGTTATATTAACAAATAATAAAAAATCCTTTCATAAGGAAATCTTATGCAGCTACATGAAAACTGGAAGATACAAAAGGAAACAGTTAATCAAGTAAATCTTTTTGTAATGTTTTTCATTTCAAGTACCTAAAAGATTTTGTTGAAAAAATTTTATTCTGTTGTTGATGGTGTTTGGTTTTTTTTTTTACAAACAGCTGTCACAGCATATGCTAGGGTAAAGCCTAAACCCCTTAAACAAAGCCTTAAATGGAAAGGTGACTTAAGTGGTCAGCAGTGTTTTGATTTCATCACTGTAATATCTCATACTCTCTAGGGAATACAGATGTATTAAATTGAAAAATGGGATGATGATTTTTATCAAATAAGCAGTCTGGTAATTGTGATGAGGTACTTCCATGAATGGAACAGTTTTCCAGACATGCAGTGATTCTTCAGCAGATTTCTGCCTTATGATTTAGACAAGTAGAAAAGTGTTTGTTGAACTAGCAAGGAAAAAGAGCAATTTCTAGTATTGTAGGAAACATTTTTCTTACAAATAAATGATCTATACTGAGATAGCAATTTATCTGGCATTGAAGAAAACAAGCTGTTTTCAGGATTTTTTTTAGCAGTTGAAAAAAATGATAAAAGCTAAATGTCTTCATGCAATGTGTTCACAAACCAATGTCAACAGTCCTACTTCTGTTAGCTGCAAACACAGTTGAGGAGAGCATTTTTGTTCAGGAAAATACTGACGTACCAACTGCTATGAATAGAAATGACTTTAAATGCAAGTGTAACTATTATCTGAAAGAATGCTTGTATTTGCTACATAGAAGAATATTACTAGTTATGTGTGGTACTTCTTTATTTATTGGTGGTGTTTGTTAATGACCTTGTAGTAAGTGTATCTAAACAAGTTACGTACACAGTTCCAGATGATTTGTCTCCTTGTGACTGTTTTTTTGCTTTATAAATGTTGTTGTTATAAAATGCAGTCCAAGCACTGGGCTGGCACTAGAAACATTTACTTCTTAGGTGAGAAAGCAGAGAAAAATAGTGTGTCTACTAGAGCAATTATTGACTTGCATGTTTTCAAGTAATGTTATAATCTGAGGTACAAGGAAACTGAAAGAGTTAAATAAGCAAAGATAAAAACATAGATGCCTGTACTTAGATGTCTTGAACTCAGTAACTGACACATTAATTTTGTATCTTGATTTTTGTTTCAATGAATATTGTTTTTGATGTGACAGGTGGATTTTTTATAAAATGGAGGATAGTTATTTTCAACAAGTAATACAGTTTTCAATGCAGATCTTATCAAATATTCTTTATAAATATATTCTTTATAACTTATATATAGATACTTTATTGTGGAACATAACTGGAATACAGCTTTGCAAAATTGTCAAGATCACATCATCCTTTACAAAAAATGTCTAACAGCATTTTTAGAATAAAAATATGTAGGGACTAGGTAATCCTTTCCCCTCCTACCCATGCAAGCATTGACACTGCATGCAAAGTCACCACCGGGCTATCTTTCTATAGCATCTTAAAACTTCTTCACACAGCTATGTCCTTGGATATTTTGTTCCATGTGCACGTGATCTCAAATACATACATACCTCTACCTACACTTTCTTATGCAAGCTAAAATTCTTCTTTTTGCCTGTATGTATCATCCTTACCCAAGACAACCAACCCATCCCACTGATTTTTTTATCCCTTATTCTGATTGCGTCACATGCAAACTATTTAAGTTGCTACTTGTATTCCTCCATATGAGAAATATTTTCTATTTTTTCCTGTCGGATATGCTGGGAAATATCTAAATCATTATTCTGAATATTGCTCGTGTTTTGGTTTCTTGCTGTGGGGAAAGATTAAGAGAATCGGCTAAAAGAACTAGGAAGCAAGACAAAGACTTAAGCAGCCTATCAGCAAAGAAGTACAATACACAAGTTAGCTGTACAGAAGGTAGCTGTTTGGCACCAGAGTTATCTTCATATATAGAGGTTCTGTAGTGTCCGGGTTCTGGCAAGGATAGAGTTAGTTGTTTCAATGTCTATTCCTCATATGCAGGAGATTTTGCATCTACTGGTCTTGCATTTTGATGTATATATTTGACTAGCTTCTACCATTAACTTTGTATGTACTGCTAATGCTATTGCAGTCAGTGGTATAGACTGTAATGATATAGGCTGTCCATACTTACTTATCCTTAGTGCAGTAGCAGTTCATTTTGTTTAGGTGGTGCTTTGTGAAAATATGAGTGATATGCATGTGTATGTCCAGGTGGAAAAGTTAAAAATAACATGTGAAGTAGTGCTGTTTACCACATTACTACGTAGTTTGTAATGTGAAAGGGGAAAAAATTCAAGAGGCCAAACGGAGATGCTTCCTAGCACAGTCTCTAGCATATCAAGGAATGACACCACTTCAGAAGAGTCAGACTGTTCTCCAAGGTAGCCCAAGAATAGCTACACCGTCTGTACCTCATGTACTCAATTTTTAGTTTTCTCTTGAGATAGCTGGCAATGTGCCATAACAGCCTGATGCCAAAAGTAAATGGCTTGTCATCCCTCAACACCCTACATATCAGCCACAGAAGTGTGTAATCTTTCAAAAAAAATCTGATCACAAGACTGAGACATCTTCTTTCAATTAGTTTGGTCACTGAAGTTTATCAGTCATCTTCATCCTCTCACAAGAATTTGTGATAAACCTGTTTCACATGGATAGACCTAGTTTCATGTGAAACTGGGGTGCAGTGGTTTATTTTTTAGTCATTTCCTTTTTGACACTTTCAATTTGAAATTGTCCATGTGGTTAAAAAGAAACCTCACATTTGCAAAACTGCTTGAGAAGGAATTGGTTTGTACCTCTGGCATAATGACATAGTGGGTTATAGTATTCCTCATGTTAATTTGTTCTGGTTCCATAATAAAGTTAATTTGTTATAGTTCCACGGTTGATTATGTTTCTAGGATGAAGGAGGAAAGGGCAATGTGGGGAGACAGAAGTTATAGCTCTTCATGTCCTGGTTTAAACTCTGTATGTGTTAAACACTGTCATTTATTGTCTCACAAAAACCTAACATTAGTTGCATGATCTTCAATATATCACACTGAATATTGAAAATTAATTTACCAATGCTTGCCACATATTTGGAGCCATTTCTGTGACAGAACAGTCTGGAATGGATATGGACCAAAACTTAAGTAAATATATTACTTTGATTTTTTAATATGTTAGCATCCTACTGTTTTTTTCCAGCATCTTGTTCTATAAAAAATAATTCTACTTTTAATGAAAATGCAATATGTTCATATGATTGTAACTGCTTCATATATAACCTTTTTTGCAAGATATGTGTGCTAACTGGGCCAACTGAGCCAGAAATGTTAACTTGACCTTTTTATTGTGTAATAATTAACCAAGATTTGAGTTTCAAATACAGAAACCTCAGTTGACTTAATCCCATGATACATAAACTACAGAATTCAAGACAAATTTTTAAGTGTCCTCAGGCTAAATCTATGATAGTAAACTATAGCAGTAGGCCTTTTGTTTGTATTATTTCAGTTTGTCTCCCTTTTGAATCTTTCTCACTAAAATTTAATGTTATAAGTTATTGGAATGTTTTATAAACTTTCTTTCCCATGAGTATGCTTACAACTGAGGAAGATATGTATGGTCCCAGTTATTTCAAGAGATGACTGTATCCCAAAATGATATAAATGGCAGATGCTTTAGCAATAATGGAGACTTCTGTCTGATGATCTTACTTTGGCATTACTTAATTTCTACAGATTTCCTATGTACGTGTGGAACCTCAGTACAGCTTAGCTTCAGTCCTGTATTTGTATGTATTAATCTCCTTACATCAAAAATGGGGGAAATTGTTATATAAGGAAGATGGAAAGATGTTTTGTAAATCTGAAGAATGTCAGCATCATAGATGGAGGTAGTTCTTGAAAAATACATGCTGCTGTGAGGAAGTGTACCTGACAGCTTAATGATTAGGTCAGGAGCTAACAGTTGTTTTGGGGAATTTTAAAACTCATCCTTCTCATACTGATATTGCTTGTGACTAAATTTTTTGATGTGCTAAGTGCTGTATAAATGCATGCTTATTACTTAAAAGCTAACATTCACAAATTACATACCTAATAATTTATGCCTGATGTAGGTAGAAGGTGAAGATATTTTATAGTGGAAATATGACAGAACTTCAGCTGGAAAGGCTGTTCAGGGCATTGGTGTAATTCATCACCTGTTTTGTACTTTTAGACTGTTTTCTAGAAATCCATTAAATATGATAGGAAGATGGATTGTGGTCTATTTCTGAATGACATTATAATTGGTACCTATGGTAATTAAGAACAACTTACAGAAATGTCATCTGTGGGGTCCATCAGTTGCCTAGAAATTTGGAATAAACTGAGGTGGGTGGAACCTAGTAATTTCAGAAGAACTTCTAGGTGTAGAAATACATTCAGTATGCAACAAATATTTTTCTGAACTTCTGATTTCTGTTAATATATGTGTAATTTCCTCAGAACACGTTAAAGTTCTCAGCAATGTTTCTGATGCTTAGATGTGAACGAAGGGCTTTAAAGCTGTAAAAGCAAACATCCACTTAGAACATAAAGGACAAGATTGGTGTTTAACTAATGATATGTCTTCTGTGAGATCTTTGTGTTACCGTGTCTCAAGTGGATACCAAATGGCACAAAATTTATTGTTGTCATCATATTCTGCTTTCGACTTTAATCCAAACAAAACACAGAAATATGAAATATTTAAAAGGTAATATGACTGTAAGTATATATTCTATGTCACAAAAACAACTTAAAACTGAAACTTCAGATACCTGAAAAAATGTATCCCTTTTGCTTGTAAGTGTAGCTTGACAAACACGCAGTGGAGCATGTGTCAAACTACAGCATAGCTGAGCAGTGACTGCAGTTGCTATGAATTAAAGGATATCCACACAGGTTTGTGCATTATTCATGCCATCGCTTTCATGTTTCCACAAATGTTAGTGTCTTACATAAGTTTGAGTCTCAAAGAGGTTGAGAATTATTTACAAAATGGACACTATGAGTGTGAATATAACAGTGTATATTCTGTATACAGTCTATAGCCAGCCATCAAAAGATGCAAGAGTGCAGCTCTGTATTACATTTTATTTATATTCTTCACAAATTTTTAAGGGACTGCTCAGTGAAGCTTCTTTTCTTTGAAAAGGAAAACCTAGCAGCGGAAAAGATATCCAAGAGCTGAAATGTGTAGTCTCCTGTAATATTCTTTCTGGCACGTGTCATGGGAGAATAAATGAGCCTGATATCAGGCCCTGAAGTTTTATTAACACTGAGTATTTTGAACCTGTGTCGTGGTTTAGGCCCCGCCGGCAGCTGAGCGCCACGCGGCTGCTCACTCACCCCTCCCCCAACAGGATGGGGAGGAGAAGTATAACAAAAGGCTTGGGTCGAGGTAAGGACAGGGAGAGATCACTAATTACCATCACGAGCAAAACAGACTTAACTTAGAAAACAGATTCATCTAATTTATTACTAAGCAAAACAGAGTAGAGGAATGAGAAATAAAATCAAGTCTTAAAACACCTCCCCCCACCCCTCCCATCTTCCCGGGCTCAACTTCACTCCTGGCTTCAACCTCCGCCCCCCTCAGCGACACAGGGGGACGGGGAATGGGGGTTACAGTCAGTTCATCACACATTGTCTCTTCTGCTTCTTCGCCCTCAGGGGGAGGACTCCTCTCATCGTTCCCCTGCTCCAACATGGAGTCTCTCTCACGGGAGACAGTCCTTTACGAACTTCTCCACCATGGAGTCTTTCCCACGGGCTACAGTCCTTCATGAACTGTCCCAGCGTGGTCTCTTCCATGGGGTGCAGACCTTCAGGAGCAAACTGCTCCAGCGTGGGTCCCCCACGGGGTCACAAGTCCTGCCAGCAAAACTGCCCTGGCGTGGGCTCCCCTATCCACGGATCCACAGGTCCTGCCAGGAGCTTGCTCCAGCCTGGGCTTCCCACAGGGTTACAGCCTTCTTCAGGTGTCTCCACCTGCTCCAGCGTGGGGTCCTCCACAGGCTGCAGGTGGAATCTCTACACCCCCTCATCCTTCCTCCATGGGCTGCAGGGGGACAGCCTGCTTCACCATGGTCTTCACCACAGGCTGCAGGGGGATCTCTGCTCCGGCGCCCGGAGCACCTCCTGCCCCTCCTTCTGCACTGACCTTGGTGTCTGCAGAGTTTCTTACACCTTCTCCCTCCTCTCTCCAGCTGCAAAAGCGCTCTCTAACTCTTTTGTTTTCCTTGTTAAATATGTTATCACAGAGGCGTTGATTGGCTTGGTCTTGGCCAGCGGCGGGTCCGTCTTGGAGCCGGCTGGTATTGGCTCTATCAGACACAGGGGAAGCTTCTAGCAGCTTCTCACAGAAGCCACCCCTGTAGCCCCCCCACTACCAAAACCTTGCCACGCAAACCCAACACAACCTGAAAGAGAAGCTTCAAACAATACATTCCTTTGTAATCCATACCGAAGTTTGGATACAGCAGGCATTTGTCAGTATTTCGGTTAAGTTTTTGGTCGTTCCAGAGAGTCCCTATTATGAACTAGGACCCTGTTGTGAGGTACTGCAAGGCCGGTGTTTATACTTTAATCTACAGAAAGCAACAGAATTAAAAATAAAAACAAAACAAAAGATGGATTGTCATTATCAGAGTCATAAAATTTTACACTGAGGAAAATCAGATGGAAGTTTATTTATAGGTGGGAGTGGTAGTATCCTCTATTACTAAAATATCTTAGCATTCATAAAATAGTTGAATCATATGACATTTTACAAAGCAGTAGCTTTAGGGTTGACATTTTACAATATTTAGTATTCATCACAGGCTAACCCTTTTGTGTTGGTCAAAATGGTTAATTATTTTGCAGAACAGTACAGAAGAAAAATATTGCTTTCCCCATCTTAAATGCTTTATAGACCTTTTTGCTTGAAATGCAGTGCCACCTACAGACTTTGGAAGAGGGACTTGACATTTAGAAGAACATGCTCTTAGTATCAGAGACTGCCCCCCTCTGGAAAATCCACTCAGTTAATCTGTTATAAATCTTTGAAGCATTGCAGCTCATACAAGCTTCTAAAATTTGCAAGAGTGAAAAATCTGAAGCTTTATTAGTATTGGGCTTAAGTCTCCACTGCTCCCTGAGCTGACCAGGCCCACCACAAAGAACAAATCTGGGAGAGTGCTCCAGTGCAGAATGTAACCTGCCTTGCCTGCTGTCCCCATTTGTGGGCTGAGCTAGGGCTGGGTATTGTAACTGAAAGTAGAACATTTGTCTCTTCTTTGCTGGCAATAACCCTTTTGCTGACAATCTGGTATCATTACAAAGCAAGCTCTGTTTCCAAAGCTGAGCAGCCAAAACTATACTGAAGGGGAGGAAAAGGGAATAGGAAACAGTTCAAAGAATATGAACTGGAAGCTGGAAAAAAGGAAAACTCAGGAGTGACAGAAAGGAAGGTTGAAACTAAGAAGACAGAAATGAGCTAAGGAAGGATCAAAACCAGTAAAGGGAGGACCATAAGACTGGGAACAAGAGAGAGGGCAGACTGAGTGTTGTAACAGAGTTCCCAGCTTGCGCTCAGGCAATCCAAACTCGCAACTGTGCTGGCTGAAGCAGAGAGAAACTCCAAGAGTTTAACAGTAAGGTTTGCCCAGCCATGCCTAAGGGTGAGTCAGGCAGGAGCTGTTTAATGAAGATTAAATGAGTTTGATGGCTAGTCAATCTCAAATGCTTCTGAATCATTTGGACACTCTTCCGCACCAGCTCACAGGGATCTGTTACCTATGATGAACGTGGGATGGGAATGTGTGATAATGCAATTCTCCTTCCAAACATGGTAATACAGTATCCTTGGACAACTCCCATTACCTAGAGTAAACTGGTGAGAGCTGGAAGCTCTTAATGATAATTCTCTGGGTGTATATATATGTATGCATATATGCGTGTATGTGTATAATCTTGTAAAATCTCTCTTATGTATATATATGTGTATGTGTATAGGTGTATACTTTCATGAAATCTCTGATGCAGCCCTATCTTGAATACCACGTGCAGTTTTGCGCGCCTCAATATAAGAAGGACATCATACTAAGGGAGTGTGTCCAGAAGAGGGTGACCAAGATGGTGAAAGGTCTTGAAGGCAAGACTTCTGAGGAGTGGCTGAGGTCACTTGGTTTGTTCAACTTGGAGAAGAGAAGACTGAGGGGTGACCTCACCACACTCTACACCTTCCTCAAGGGTGGCAGCAGAGGGGGAGGTACTGATCTCCTCTCTCTGTTGACCAGCAACAGGACACGGGGAAATGGGATGAAGCTGCCTTAGGGACATTAGGAAAAGGTTCTTCATTGAGAGAGTGGTCAGTCACTGGAACAGGCTCCCCAGGGAAGTGGTCATGGCACCAAGGCTGTCAGAGTTCACGGAGCATCTGGATAACACTCTTAGTCCTATGGCTTAGTTTTAGGTAGTCCTGCGAGGAGCAGGGAGTTTGACTCGACGATCCTCATGAGTCCCTTCCTACTTGAGATATTTTATGATTTTATGATTCTATAAATGTTCATGAGGTTAGTGTGGACAGTATGTAAAAGTGCAGCAGACTCCAAGAGTGCTGGATCTCATGAAAGGGAGAGCCTTACTGAGACACATGCCCTGGAGGGGGCACCAGTTCTCACCAAGGATGTTGGGTAGGAACTAGCTGCTTATAAGTTAGGGCAGCTCTTTGACAAAGGAGTACTGACTTCTGCTTTGAAAGCTTTGGGATGTTGGAGGAGATAGAGCAGCATAAAGCTGTTGCCATTGTTTTAGTGTGACTTGGATTGAAAGTGCTGAGAATCAGTTACTACCATGTGGTTCAGGGATTAGGAAGTGTGGCCAAGAAGCATCAATGTATGAGCACCCAGAAGTGTTCAAAAATTCTGCCTAGCCCTTGATGAGGACAAAGTTTTTCTTCCTCCTAGGAAGAGATTCAAATGTTCACATCTTAGTAACCAGATATGTTATGGAAACACGCTATGAGTGACTTAAAGATGTGGGACAAGCCTGTTTGTATAACTAATCATTCCTTTTGCTAATCAAGATTGTATCCTGTATCACCAGAAATTCATTTAAACAACTTAGCAGAAACATAGCTTATTTTTTACATTTTTAAGTTAGAACACAGCAAGTGTCATATTTTCTAAATTTTTATTTGCATACCTGTGATTTGTATCAGGCATCATATACCTAGAAGTTAGTAATATGATTTAAATGTGCAAAACTATTTCATTTTTGGTGTTATTGGTGAAATAAAACTACTGTGAATGCATGGAATGCATAAGAAAATAAAAATACTTATCAAAACATGTTTCATAGAGTCTAAACACACTTAAATTCTTTAATCTCTAGGTAGGGCAGTATTCACAGTTCACTGCCTACCTATTGCCACAGGGACTAAGAGATGAATGAATACCAAATAGTAGGACTTGAAACATGGCAAAACAGATCGTAAGCTCTTATTTACCTTCTAAAAGAATGTCTGTTGCTTTTGAGTAAATACAGTCCCGTATGAGGAAAGTGGAGAGTTTCGTTATACCCTCATGTTTCCATCATACTTTTCAATTGCAAATGGTAATAAGGTGGTGCAGGACATTCCTTAGCTATTCAAGAGCTGTCCATAGCACAATGCATTTATTTTTATATATGAAGGTGTATTTCATTACAAAGTTGCTAGATAAAATCTAGAAGTGTGTTTGTGTGCTCTTGAAGCATGTCTGGGCTTTAACTGTGAAGTGATGCTGTACATGCCAGGACATTACATCTTAGACATAGATGCTTATGATACAGTAGCTTCCCTTTTCTTTCTGACAGAAATACATAATCTGATGTTTGGGAACTTTTCTTTCTTTCCTTGCAGGGATATTCAAGTATAGCAAATAACTTTTTGACCTAATTTTTCTTTTGCTTTTAAAGTTAATAGATGGTATTACTTGTGAGTTACCTTTTTGTGAAAAAACACCACTTAGTATTTCGGGAGTAATCACCCTGAGGATGTTGCATCTTAGAGTGGGTTTGCTAAATCTGCTGTCCGTGTAGGTAGGTTAGGTGACTGACTTACAGATAGACTTTTAATTAAGGAATGGAAGATTACTTTCACAGATGAAAGCCACCTCTTTAAACTATTTTCTGTATTTCTTCTGAGGCTGTGGGCTTGGCTGATCATCAGTTTTGGGATCTGAGAAAAGGGGCAAACTGCACTGAGAGTCCTACTGGGCCTCCAGAAGGATCTAGCTTTTGAAATTTAAATTGCATTGTTACATTTTGGAAAGTCCTGATGCAATACAGGAAGAGGCTACTGAAGGGCTTTATAACCCATCTGACTGGTGTTTGATTCTTGGCAGTCACATGATACTCATTTATTGAATGTCATATTACTATGATAATATAGTCATATTATTGCTTCTGGTCAGGTTGTGGCTTTTTCTACCATCTTCCAGGATACTGATACAATGACAGAATTAATTTTCTACCATATACAGGTATTACAGCATGAAGCATTTCACATCATTTGGTCAATTATTTTTAACCTTATCAATTATTTTAATCTTATCTTAGGTTGTTACCTATCAGTTCTGTGACAAAATTGGCTTTTAACTGATGTAACCCCTCCTTCAGGGGAGCCCTCAGGAGGTCCCAGTAGGGACCTCATCTTCCTGTGCACTGCAGCACCTTGTAGTTTTTGCTGAATACCCCTGATCTTTTGACTCTTCTTTTGACAATCTGTTGACTACCAAGATCTATTTGAGTCCTGATTTGTCTCTGTAGATCTGTTTGAATAACTACAGAGCTGGGAAAAATTCCTTTTTCTTATATTTCTTGGTGTTTCAGATTTTGGTAAAGACTCCAGAGTAAATGCCAATTATCAATTCAATTTAATGCATTAGATAGCATAATGCAGCCATTCATACCAAGATTAGGTTCCATCTATCTGATTAAAGAGAATTTTCAGGTTCTTTAGAAAAAAACCACATTTGATACATTAAATCATCATGGTTTTTCTTTTATGTAGATAATACTGGAGAATTCTTTGTGTTCTCTTCTTATTTTATTATTTCTTATTTTCTTTTCTTACATGGAATTACCTCTTTTGAATCCACTTTGATTGTAGTCAGCAAAGGGTCAAGTAACTGTGAGATACTGGAAAGTATTGAAGGCTAATCCCTGGAGTGGTTAGGATGCAAAAGTATTATTTGTGGCTGGTAACCAACCTTGCAAGTCAGGGTGTCAGTAGATCTTAAGGTTAGTCAGACCTTGAGGTAGGTATTTCAGAGACATGTTTTGCAAAGTGTTTGATGGTCATTAAGCAGTCTTTGTTGTGGAGACCTGGACTGGATAGTAACACTTGGGAAGAGGGAGATCATCTTTCTTTGCTTCACATATGCAAGGAATTTCTAATGCTAGAATTTGGCTGTAGGCTCAGTATCTATCATTTCTAAGTTTTTTACAAGGTGCTAAAAAGACAGGAAGATGAGGGGGTGGAGGGGTGGGGATGTGGAAATCAGCTAATGGGTTGGAGTGCACTGCTACTAAAGCAGGGGAAAATATGGCAGCCTCATCAGTATTCTATCAAAGCATTTGATTTTGTAGACCATACTGATACAATGTATCAGTGTCATTAGCAGTGACGCACCTTTTGCTTCCAAATGAATGTGTGCCATTTAGGTTTATTTCTGATCCTTGTTACTAGAGTTAATAGGTAAATGTTATTTGAAAAGATGGTCCTGAAATTTAATTATTATTTCAAAGCTGTTTTAATCATGTTTATAAATGCTAAAATGTTATGAATTGAACAATTGAGTGAATCATTCCATCATTGTATAATTAAGACTGACTAAAAGTAAAATTATATTTTAATGGCCCTCTTCTTTTCCCATCGAGGCCAATGGCAAGAGTCCCATTGACGTCAGAAAGTGCAGGATTAGGCCTTAATATGATCTGACTTTTTTGTGAGTAACTTCAATATAAAATGCTCTTTTTTTTAAAGATAAATGTTTAGCTGACTGTTCAGTCGCTTGTTCAAAGCTTGTAGATGGAAAAAATGCTTCTGAGCTAACATAAATATTTTTCTTAAAATCTAGCAGATGTTATCATCATTTTTTCAACCCTGAAAACAGATTATTAAAACATTGATCCTGTTGCCTGAGGTTTGTATATCTAACTATGTCACTAAATGCTACTAAAATACTAACTTTTTAGTCTGTGGAGAATTATTTAGTGAAACAACATTAAAATTACCTGGCTTGCTTAGACATGCATCCATCTCTTGATTCTGTTCCAGTGGCACGCAGCTGGGTGAAGCTCAGTGCCATTTCAAAGCAACAAGCTGGACACAGCCATTTTGGGCTCAGGTCAGCTCTTCAATTGTTGTTGCAAGTCTGGATTCACAAAACTGGAAATCTGAGTAGAATATTGAAGAGATAACCACAGCAGACTGCAATTCATCTCAGCAACATTAAGAATATCAGGCCAAAGAACTGTAGTAAAAGTATGGAACTGAGCAGAGTAATGTGATTGCTGTTGAGGTTCACAATCCCTCTATCTTTTAGCACATGCTCTGGCTATGAATATGTGAATGAATTGATTTTTTTTTTCCAACTCCTGAAAAAAGACAAAAATACTATTTTTTATTTGATGAAGTGAAAGAAGACAAATAGGACATTTGTTTGATGGTGTGTTGCATTTTTGCTGATGATTCCTCTTACGTATTTGTATGAAAAGCAGAGAAAGGGAAGCTTCTACTTCATATCACTCCAGAGCTGGATTTCTCAGTCCCTTCTAATGGTGCATCACTATTTTTTACAATTAACTTAACACACACTTATTGGTAAGCATGTTAAACAAAATTAGTCAGATCCAACTAGGAAGAATTGAGAAAGATCAAATGTTGAGTATTTTATATTAAGTTATTAATAGAGAGAAGAGTGATTAAGTTATTATCTGAGAATGTAAGAAGTTGGCCTTATTGAGGCGGAGTTTGAAGTTGTGCTTTCTGTACCTTGGTGATTTCCTGAGCTGTGAAAGAGGGACAAGGAAAAGAAGAAACAATAGAAATCACCAACTGCTTTTCTGACAGTTTTATGCAACCAAAACGCCAACCAAAACCACTGACACGTTCCCAAATACTTTCAGGATGGGTGAAACTGTTTTTTCTAAAAGGTGCTCTATTTGTCAGAAAGTTTGTTTTGTTTCTAAGTATAAATAATTATCTCTTATGAATCTTGTAATCTAAACATTGCAGCTATACTGTAAGCAGAGAGTCTTGTATGGATCTGCAAGTATCTTAATTCATCAAAACACTATTTTGCAGTAGTTAATGTTCAAAAAAAACTTTCAATGTTTTTTGGAAGGTTTCATATCTGTGAGAGATTGCTTAAAATGAATTAAGAAGTAGTGGTAGGACATTTTTCCTGTGAAGTGGAATATTAGTGCATTAAATAGTTTGTGTCCTTGTATTAGTGAGATTAAATTTGAGATCAAAATGTATGTTATAAAGAGGTCTTGCTTTTCAAATACTTTCTATGAAAGGGCATCACTATATGCATAATTTTGCAGCTCTTGTAGTGTACTACATTCAATTTATTCCCTTCATGAAATACATTTTTTCTCACAGAAAATTTTAAAATGGAAAATTCTTTGCAGCTGACACTCACTGCTACAGTGGTGTTAATTCTAAACGTATATTTTTAGATTTTGACCATGTAACCCAACACATAAAGAATACATACCTGCAAGAAAGCTTATGGCAGAGTTGACATATACAACCTTTTTGTAAATGGGGACAAAGGTCTGTAACCCAGCTAGTAAATTCACAGGTGTAAGAAGTGTTGCTTAGAGAGAAGAGTGGTAAAGACAATTTGAATAAGAATTATTTGTTCAGCTCATTATTCAATGTGCATCTTATGGCACCTTACAAAAACACCCCTGGAAGTGTTTAATGCCAGGTTGGATGGGCTTTGGGCAACCTGGCCTAGTGGAGGGTGTCCCTACCCATGGCAGGGGGCTTGGAACTAAATGATCTTTAAGGTCCCTTCCAACCCAAACCATTCTATGATTCTATGGAAAAAAAAAATCACATAAAAATTAATTTTTTCCACTTCATTATGAAAATGGGAAGAAATCTGAAAGAGCAGTCTGGTCTAAGTGTAATCTAACATTATTTTATAGTCTCTCCTCTATTTCTTTGGAATCAAAGTTTTGAAAACACAGGTGAAGGTATCCACACAAGATCTTAAACCTAGGTAATTTGTTTCCTCTGACTTTTACATGTTTTACATATTGTGCATTTAATAATGAGCAAAGTAGCTAGGCCAATAATAAACTAGTACAATATAGACAAAAGAGAACACTGATTTAAGGTCATTGTGTCAAATGCAGCAAAATACTCTGTTTATAGCATGTCAGGAATAGTTTCACAATTAGCACTAATTACTGAGAAAAAAATCAAAACAGCAGCTTTTAGGAAGGACAGTTTTCAGTGCAAGATCAAAGCCATGTCTCTACAGAATAACAAAGCTATTTAATTGCACTGAAGTGCTAATTGGATTTTGAGGTGCTTTCATGACTTCCCCCAATTAGCCAGTCATCCCTGACCAAATCCACCTAAGAAGAGATTATGAGTTTTAAAACTTTTGTCTGCACAGTTGTGACTGGTGCTACCTGTGTAAGAGCAGTAGTGCCTTCTTTTCATGTAGATCAAGATCTTTTAGGTCATGTTACTAGGCTTGCAGGGATGAATAGATGTGGAGCAAAGCAACCCCATACTATGTGGTAAACAATTACCTAGATACTCTGTCATCTAGGTATCAATGCAAGAAAATAGAAAAGCTACAGCTAACCACCTTTTTTGTTATTTAGTTCATTTGTATATAGCGTTAAAAGAGAGATTTTGATGCCTGAGGAAAGTCTTGTCTTCAGAGGCTTTATCTGTGCTCTGCTTTTCTGTTAATTAGACAAAATTATTTACTTTTAATATTTTTTAGGGAAAATTTGCAGTTTTTCCTAACTTTTTTAATAATTTAATTTGTATTTTTCATATTTGTAAGAATTACTGCAAGGATTTTTTCACTAGCCATATTTATGACTTTTAATTAACATCATACACATTTATAAAAGCATAAAAAGTCAACATTGTGATGACAATTGACAAAACTCATACAATTTCAGAAAAGCTATCATTTGTCAATAGTTGAACTATATCAAATACTCATAAACTATAAGCCCTCTAGGCAAGACGCAGATGGAGTGTTTTCCTAGCAAGAGTTCTTCTCTGTCCTCAAGAGTCTTGCTCTTCCTCCTCCAGATACTTAGACAACTTGCTCTCATCCAGTCATTACTGCAGTGAGATTTTGAGGAAGCAGAGACTTTTCAGCCTGATGGAAGAGGGGCATAAAGCAGATTTGTCTAAATAGGGATGTAGTGAAGCACTAATCAATATGCTTTTTTTTTCTGTGACTCACAGAGGTGGAAGAGTGACATCATGCATCCTTGAAGAACTTTGTATGAAATCTCATGAGAAATTGCTGACAAAAGTCCTATTGAAATTTCCCTAATAAAGCAAAAGGACTTGTGAAAACCAGAGTCCACCCAGATTACCAAGATCTTGCCATGCATTGTGGTGGTGGGATTCATCACATGGCTACTGTGCAAGTTACCCTACCTGAATTCTGACTATTCACACTGTAGCACCCTGCTTTTGTAGTCACAGTGTCCTGGCTGGTGCTGTCTTCCTCTCTGTGTGCTACAGAGCCCCTGGGATGTGTTTTGTGCTTTGTTAGTATGAGTTTTCCTCTTCAATTAATTACTTAATTGTAGCAGACTTGGACCCTTTGTGTGTGCAGTGAAGTAATTGCAGGAAGGTAGGGTGAGGTGATCAGGAGCTTTAAGGTTAGAAGCAGGATGGGACTCAGGTGCCAACCATCTGGATGCTGCAACATCTGCATTTTGAGACCCTCTACAGAAGGGACAGAAGATTCATGAAATCAGAAGAGTAAATAGGAACTAGCATGGTTCTGTGACCCTTTGATTAGAGGAAAACATTTGAGTTTCACAGAATCACAGAGTCACAGAATGGTGGGGTTTGAAAGGGACCTCTGAAGATCATCTAGTCTAACCCCCCTGCTAAAGCAGGTTCACCTAGAGCAGGTTGCACAGGATTGCTTCCAGAAAGGTTTTGATTATCTCCAGAGGAGACTCCACAACCTCTCTGGGCAGCCTGTTCCAGTGTTCTGTCACCCTCACAGTAAAGAAGTTTTTTCTGACATTCAGATGGAACTTCCTGTGTTCCAGTTTGTGCCCGTTGCCCCTTGTCCTGTTGCTGGGCACCACTGAAAAGAGTCTGGCCCCATCCTCTTGATGCAAGCCCTTTAGATATTGATACGTATTGATCAGATCCCCTCAGTCTTGTCTTCAGGCTAAACAGACCCAGCTCTCTCAGTCTTTCCTCATACGAGAGATGCTCCAGTTCCCTAATGATCCTCGTAGCCCTCCGCTGGACTCTCTCCAGTAGTTTCCTGTCTTTCTTGAACTGGGGAGCCCAGAACTGGACACAATATTCCACAATATGTGGCCTCAGCAGGGCAGAGTAGAGGGGGAGGATAACCTCCCTCGACCTACTGGCCATGCTCTTCTTAATGCACCCCAGGATACCGTTGGCCTTCTTGGCCACGAGGGCACATTGGTGAGAAGTGTCCTACTTCCCTCATAAGTTTGTGTATTTTGCATTAAACATGCAATTTCTATTAAACATGCAGTGATAAAATATAATATGGATATAGAGTTTTTCACTCAAACTATGGGATTTACTATTGTTCTTGATTACTTGGTAAACTATGGGGTTTACTGTTGCTCTGATGGTTGCTTGAAATTGAAGTACTCCACTGAGCAAAAACCCTTGACATGTCCTCATGCTATGCACTTGACTTTTTATTGTGATTAAGATCTTTCACCCAAGTCTCCCATAATTTGAGGCAACATAAGCAGCAGGCCTGTCATGCTGATTTCAAGATTTATTTTTTTTTCTTTCAGACCATTGCAAGACAATATATTACTGATTAGTCATTTGAATATTTGCTTGACTTTAAGGGAACATATAGTTCCCTTGAAAAAATTTTCTTTAAAGTTTTTTAATTGAGTTAGAATTTGAGAAACATTTATTGTTTTTAGAAACTGTTAACTTCACCTCGTAAGACGTAATTTCATTGCTTCTTAGTTGTGATAAGACACCCAACAGAGAATATCACAGGAATGAATTGCGTAGGACTTGCATGCAAAATACATACTTGCATGTGAAGTGTTCTTGAGTTGTAGTTCATTTTTATTGCTCTCAAACAAAAAGCTGCTATGCTAATGAAATGTGAGAATTTCAGGGCCCAAAGTACATAATTTTCTTACTAGACTAGACCAATAGGCCAATAAATCCTGTATCTAAGAATAACTAGGATCACATGTTTTACAGGAAGATAAAAATGAAATAACATGTCCATAGAGGAAGATTAATTCTAAGCCTAGCCTGTTAGCAATCAAGCTGTAGTATTTTCAAAGAAGTTGCAACATGAGGAAGTAAATGCTATACTGTAATGTTAACATAGTCCAATGGTTTATTCAAGTATTTTATCATACTTTTCTGTTAATTACATATTTTATGTTTATAATGAAAAGTAAATAATGTCACTGCTTATTCTTTCAAAAGTACTTAAAAAGTATTTAGAGTATGCACTATAGCTGTGTAAATGGTATTACTAAATTTACCATTTCATGACTTTTGTGTTGTATTTTATCAGCCTACAGTTGTTACCAACATTAACAGGAAATTGGTTTAAGATTATAGTCCTAGTTTTAGTACATTGTTCATTTCTATCTAATGTCATCTGAAATTCTTCTAGTATTTAGATCAAACATATGCTAAATATATGCATATGTAAATCTGACAGTATGAACTGTACCCCTACCACATGCTCTATGGCTTTGTTTATCCTTTTTAAAAATGAGAACTGTTACTTACCCAAGGATCAAGTATCATGAGAACAGTAATTCCAATATAAGCTTTCAAGCAAAAGACTTTTCCTATTTTATTTCTATTTCCCGTTGAATTATTCCTCTTTTTCACTAACAGATTTTATATTGGCTCAGCTCTTGGCCTTTCCTCAACTGAGACTGGCAACAGTTAAGAACCTGTAATTAGTGAGTTGAGATTGTTTATTAAATAACTTAGGAGCAGAACTGAAAAGTCTCAGCATTAATAAGAGATATTTCAAATACAGCTGGGACAGCAGACATACATTTTATGTTTAACACTTCTGCTCTTTCACATGTAAATAGTTAACAGTTTGTTATTACAGAATACATGCTTTGCACCACAGCTTTTAAGTCTACTAATGTGTTGAAGTGGAGTTTATTCACTGTTAGTGCCTGAGTTCAATCAGAAACTGTGTCCTTGTATGACCTTGGTCATTGGTGTTTTCATCCTTCTTTGCTGTTCAAAAACATATTTTTAAAGGAAACTTGAAAAGCACCAGCTTAACTGGAGCTATAGCGTTTGGGAAAAATTCTTTCTAAAGTCTAAGAAAAAAAGCTCAATTTGCATTAAAAGACTGAAGTGTTCCACTCCTTTATGCCTTTCTCTTTCTTAAATGATTTAGTTTTTCACGGTGTGTATGTGAACAACATTACCATATTGCTCTAAACATTTCAGATCCTGCCAGGGTCTGAACACAGTGAAATACAATGGAGAATAAGAGTGCTTTGCAACTTGTAGGAACATCCTTTGTTTGGATAGCCCTGAGGATGAGCATCCACTTTTTTGTTTTAAGTTCCATGAAGTCATGGTCCTTTTCAGTTTTCACCTCCCTATTCCATGTGCTGATGGACTGGAAGTGATTGGAAGTACAGGCCATTCTAAGCATTCCTATATAGTTTTTTATTCTGATTGAATTAAAGTTGGCTGCTATCTTTTTTCTTTTTTTTTTTTTTCCAATATAAATATTCTCAGTGTATTTTAGAAGCAAATTGACTTTCAAGCAGTTTATATGACTCCTGAAGAGCATCTCTGTAAGAGTAGGTATAGGGGGAACTTAGGAGTACAGATCTGAGTATTATCTTCAGAAAAATAAGCTTACTTTCAATGAAAGGATAGGTTTGAAATAAATAAGACACAGATGATACTCTATCACTATGAGGCAAATTTTTTGTTTAAAATAATAAATTACAGTTTTCCTACAAGTTGGAGCATTTTTCATGGAGAAGGGCTGTTGGTGACACTTTCTAAAGTGCTGCAACATTTTACTAATTTAAAAAAGTCTGCCTTAGATCGATTGCGACCTTATCAATAGGATAGTCTCATTCATCTCCTAAGCAGGCTGCTGTCGCATTGCACGCTAATAGCTTTCAGGTGCAGTTACTCCTTTTAGAAGATTCAACACTTAGTAATGCTTTCAAATGAGCTTTAGAGAAGGTGAAGCAGCAGTGGTAGCTTCCTTCATGACAATGCTTTTCACTATTAAATTCCTAAATTGCAAATGTAACTTACTAAACCTTAAATTACATGAAAGTAAAGTGTTTTCTTAGGGATGATTAAGAAACATATGGTAGGTTTGTAGTAAATAAAGTTTTCCATGCAATAATTAATACTATCAATAACATATTTACTTCAAATAGTTTTCCTAGTTGTAGGTGATAAGTATAGTGTAGTCCAGAACTATGGCTGTTTGCCACTCTTCATTAGATAGCCATTTCCAGTTTCTTACAATGTGACTAATGATGGGGTTAGAGCATTGGTGGACAAGGGAAGAGTGACAGATGTCATCTATCTGGACTTGTGCGAAGCGTTTGACACTGTCCTGCATGACATCCTTGTCTTTAAATTGGAGAGACATGGATTCAATGGATGGACCACTCGGTGGATAAGGAATTGGCTGGATGGTCGCACTCAAAAGAGTTGTGGTCAAGGGCTCAATGTCCAAGTGGAGAACAGTGACGAGTGGCGTTCTTCAGGGGTTGGTACTGGGACCGGCACTGTTTAATGTCTTTGTCAGTGACAGGGACAGTGGGATCAAGTGCACCATCAGCAAGTTTGCCAACAACACCAAGCTGTGTGGTGGGGTCGGCACACTGGAGGCAAGGGATGCCATCCAGAGGGACCTTCACAGGCTTGAGAGTTGGGCCTGTGCGAACCACATCAAATTCAACAAGGCCAAGTGCAAGGTCCTGCACATGAGTTGGGGAATCCCAAGCACAGCTACAGACTGAACAGTGAATGGATTGAGAGCAGCCCCGAGGAGAAGGACTTGGAGGTGTTGATTGATGAACAGCTCAACATGAGCCAGAAATACACACTTACAGTCCAGAAAGCCAACCATGTTCTGGGCTGCGTCAAAAGAAGTGTGACCAGCAGGTCGAGGGAGGTGATCCTGCCCCTCTACTCCACTCTTGTGAGACCCCACCAGGAGTACTGCGTCCAGCTCTGGGGGCCCCAGTACAGGAGAGACAGTGAGCTGTTGGAGAGAGTCCAGAGGAGGGCCACGAAGCTGATCAGAGGGCTGGAGCACCTCTCCTATGAGGACAGGCTGAGAGAGTTGGGGTTGTTCAGCCTGGAGAAGAGAAGGCTCCAGGGAGACCTAATTGCAGCTTTCCAGTACCTGAAGGGGGCCTACAGGAAAGCTGGAGAGGGACTGTTCATCAGGGAGTGTAGTGACAGGACAAGGGGTAATGGGTTTAAACTAAAAGAGGGTAGATTTAGATGAGATGTTAAAAAGACATTCTTTACTGTTAGAGTGGTGAGATACTGGCACAGGTTGCCCAGAGAGGTTGTGGAGGCCCCATCCCTGGAAGTGTTCAAGGCCAGGTTGGATGGGGCTTTGGGCAACGTGGTCTAGCAGAGGGTGTCCCTGCCCGCAGCAGGGGGGTTGGAACTAGATGATCTTTGAGGTCCCTTCCAACCCCAAACCATTCTATGATTCTATGACCAAAGCTGTGGGATTAATTTCTCCATGGGAGATACATGTTTCAGTCTAACCTTCTGAAAGATTTTTGTTCAAGCAGTTTACCAGTTTTCAAGAACTATATTGTTTTGTCCATTTTAACCATTATAAAATCATTTTATCGAATAGCTGTCATGACTTTGAAATGACATGGAGTTTGAAGGCAGGGTATTACTTGTGTAATTGCTCTCCTTGTAGAAAGTCATCCACATATGGCTAAATTATAGCCTAAAAAAAAAAAATCTGCTTGCATATATTCAGATAAGATTTATTAGAGACTGGCAGTACTCAGTCTGTAGTGGGTATTGTGTACCCTGTCATAGCTCTTCATGTAAATTGTCTTGAAAGATGGAACATTCTGTGGCACAAGTCTTCAGGGACTCTGGGCTGCTAATGGTAACTAGATAGTAACCATAGGGAAGTCAGAGAAGAAGATCTTTCCTGTGCACCTCACACTCCTCCATCCAGCATTCTGGATCCTGGCAAGCCAAAAGGAAGGAATTTATTAGGAATGGGGAGGAAAGAGCAGAGAGCTTCAAAGTGGAGGTTAAGGGAGAAGTCATGCAAACAAATGCTGGGAGGAGAGTAGAGGGTGGTTGCTGGAAACATGGGAGGAGGATAAAGGCAAAGTGAAGGGAAGGGATTAGAGCTACAAAGAAGGCGGCAACAGTTTGAAGGCTAAGAAGAGGGCAGAAAATGTTGGGGGATAAAAAACAGAAGATGATCAAAAGAATAGGAGAGAACAAGCTAGAGACAAGAAAAGAGGGGCATTGGGACAAATGAGTTTAAGCTCACTAGAGCATATTCCTCCAGAATCTAGAGATTTTTTGTCAGCTTAGTCTCAAGGAGAAACAGGATGTTGTATGTTTGTATGAGTCCCTTTGATGGTATTTGAGGATTTTTTTTATTTCTATACTTTTACAAATCTTAAGAAAATGGGAAAAAAAGGATATTTAACATTAGAATTCCAAGTACTTACAAAGATCAAATGTACCAGTGAGGAAAATTCTGAATTATTAGTTGTCTGGTTATTTTGTGTACATTGCACAATAGATTTTAAATATTTGTTGCATAATGCTTTTCATCCTTTCCTTTAAACAGGATGAATTGTGTACTGAGGACACATTGGGGTTGCAATGAGACTGTTGTCTGTAGTACATCTGCTTCTTTTATTGCGGAAGTTGGAAAATATGTAGTGGATGAATTGGAGACTGTAGAAGAAACTATAGTGTCATGCTAAGGCAGCTGAATGGTCTGCCAGAGAACTGAATTGCTGCATGCCTCTGCCAGAGGGTTCTTGTGTGATGCTAGACAAGGAATGTATCTAGACTTTTTACAGGCCCCTCTGTGTTCCAGTGTATCAGCCTACTATATTTAGGGTGCGTAGGTGAAGTCAGGATGCTCACATGAGATTTGGTGAAAACTTCTGTTGTCAGGCATTTCAACTCTGATGGTTTCAACCCTCTGGCCGTTTCTGGCTTTAATCTGCATCTCAGTTCTCCATGTGTAAAATTGTGATGATAATGCAGTTCTATCTAGTTCACATTATAGTTATGGACATACCATCAGATCTTAACTTTTATAAAGAACAAAGATACAGTAGCAATATCACCACATCCCTAGGTTGTAAACATAAAAGCTTACTGTATGCAAAAATAATGCTTAGTACATTTTGAGGTTAGTAAGAAATATTAAAAAAATTCTCATTCAGTGGCAAGCAATGTGTTCTGCACATTCAGTGTAGCAGGGGTTTGCTGAGGTCTCATGCTTAATTACTATTCTGTCATCATCATGTAGAGGCATGAAAGATGAAATTAAGCTAAGCAGCTAACCTCAGGAATAGTTTTGTGTAACTCATGCATTTGGATTTACAGTGTTCCTTATCATTCTGAGTTCTCTTCCATATTTGCATCTGTTTTCCCCCTCCTACAATTTTTTTTTTTTTTTTTAGTTCTTTGGCTAATTTCAGCTACCTATCACATGTATTAAGTTCCAACAAATTTCATGAAAACTTTTGGGTAAAAGAGAGAAGCACCAGTAGTTGCCTCTCTTAGCAAAATGCCATATGTCAATTTTTATAAGATGTCCAAAGATCCAGGTAAAAAAGAGCTGCTACGAGTGCTCTAATTGCTAAATACTAAATTAGATGTCATGGTACCTCATCCTCAGTCAGGCTTTCTTATCCAGTTGAGTTCTTTAGTCCTTGATAGCCTTTCCTTCCTATGTTGGCTCTGATATATAAAAAATTAGATGTTTTCCTCTACAGTCGTAGTGTGATGCAATTACAAACTCAATCAGCAACAACACAAATCCTTTGGAAACCAAGGTTCATTAAGTCATAAGATGATGTAGCTAGTTGTTTCATTTTCTATTTTAATTTTTTTTTTTAATTCATGTGATTTTTAAAATACTTTGGGAGGAACACTGAAAACCCTTTTGTAGTTGTGCCACTGCAAGAATTCATGGTTCAGTTGTTCACACTGTGGCCAGTAGATCCCATCATCATGCACATCCCATCTTCAGTGTAGGACTCCTAAAGACCAGGTTTGAGACCACCACCAAACTCGGTCCAGTCTAATGGCCAAGCTCTGGCCATGTCTAACGGTGTATTTTCTGCCTTGTTGCTTCTAATACCAGTACCAATGACAAAGTTTCTGTTCCCCTTACAGTGTCCTCTGTAGATATCTGGGACCAGGTACTGGTAGTGTATTTGGCACAGTATAATACCAAAATAAAGAAACTTGCCATGTTTGAAAGCATTTATTTTTGTTTATTGAAACAGTTCATTGAATTTGTTTGTGTGTGCGTGAGGGTAACAAATTACTTGGGGAAATGCCTGCTATCATGGTACTGTTATTCCCATTCACACTGAGCTGCACAAGAGCAGTCATTAAACTGTAGTGTTACTACACTATTTATCACAGCACCATGAATGACTGTAAAACCTCTAGCAGCAAACTGGGGAATCCATTTATACAAGGCATTGTTTAAAAGCAAACCAAAAATGTCCCTGAGGTCCTTGCCCTTCAGAACTCATACTCCATGTATGAAATTGGAGAGTAGGAGTAAATAAAATGAAACTGAAAAATACAAAGAATCAATGAGGCAATCCTGGTCAATATGAAAGACAGTAGTCATAGCATGCCAGTGGTATGACACTGATGGTGATTTTTGAGAATCTGTGATACTTAGCATGCTTAAACTAGCAAAAGTTACTAGAGGCTGGAGGATAAGAGATTGTAAGAGAATTTTTATTACTTGTGTCACATGCAGTTTCTGTAGGCTGACATATATTTAAAGTTATTTGAGAATGTTTTTTTCCCAAGTAGCTGTTCCTGAGCAATTGTGTGTATGATACAGAGTATGCTGTACTAGATGTTTTATAGATTATGAGGCCCTTCCAACAGAATTCTGAAAGTTTCCTGTGTGTCCTTTAAACTGTCTAACCTTTCTCAGATTTCTGCCACTCAAGTTCTTGGTCAGGATTTTTCAGCATGTTCAGTTTAGACAGCTTTTTTTTTTCAACAATGGAAGAAGCATGTGCTAATCTTTATGCTTTAAAATATTTAACTCATCCAGTCCCAATCTGTCTTAAAATTTTCTGCTAAAATTCTGTTTGGTTTCAGTCAATAATGGAAATGCTGAAGAGATATAAACAACTTCAGAACTTCCCTGTAATAAAAACATAATTATTAATGTTTCAGATACTCTTTCAAATCTGAGTGTGCCTGAATGTATGGAAATGTATACTGGATATAAAAAATCCTTATATGAAATCTTTCTTACATGATTGTTTAAAAAAATTTCATTAAAAATAAGATAATGGCTTTTTTGTTCTCAAAGAACATGAAAGAAATACAATGCCTAGGAAGGTGGAAAGATACAAAGATGATAACCTCAGTCTCATTGCTAGAGAAGGTAGTGTGTGAGATGATTGAAACAAAATGAGATAAAATTGGTCAGCGAATCTTGAAATCAAACAGAAACATGAATTAGACATACGCTATTTTTAGGACAAAAAAAGAAATTGAGAAAAGTATATGACAGAGTCTGGATAATTTTCTGGAATATCCTGTCAGTAGACATGATAATAAAAATGTACACCTGTGTAATTCAGCCAATTGTAATCTTGGTTGGGTTTTTTTTTAATTATTTTTGAATTATGGAAACCATTGTAAACAGAGGAGGTTACTTGCAAAAACAATCCTTACTTACATTCTTGTGTAAAAAAAATTGTGAGTGATCAGCGTTGTTGAATGTATAGAAGAAAGCTCTAGTAAAAACGCATTGCTGGACTTGGAAAACAGGATTGTGAGAAGTGAATTAGAATTCTCAAACACATTGCCCTGAGCTAGCAATAAAACTTACTTTATGCCAGTAACCTCTGACTTCATGCATGGGTAGTCTGGTATGCTAGCAGTATCATCTGTGTGCTGCTTGCTACAAGGCAAAGGTCTTGATGGCTTCCTCTGCTGTTAAATATGACCTCAAAACCAGTCAGTTCCTCAGATATGTATGTTTGTTCTACATAGAAAAGGCAACAGTTTTGAAACTCATAACTCAAACATTGCCTATATTAATATATGGCATCCAGAATTACAGACAACATGTGAATGAACTAGCATGCCTTTATTTACATGTGATTATTGTCACAGATAATGACTCGTTAATCACTACTGTGCATGAAACATAGCTTACAGTTACTAATATTCTAATTATTTTCCAAGTGTTCTATGTATTTACATCTCTACATATAAAATTACATATTTATAAACTATAAAGCTACCTATGCATTCCTAAGCTCCTTGGCACTATTTTTGTGTGTTAAATATCTTAAATTTAAGGAAAAACATTTCTAAAATGAGGAAGGCACTATGTCCGTGGACAGCACCAAGAGAAAAAGGACAAAATTCTTGAGAATGAAGTCACTGCAAAAAAAGCAAACAAATTTGTACATCTAGGAAATGCTAATCATCTTAAATATATTTCTAGCATGACTAAAATGAAGGTGAGGGGTATATGCATTTAAATGTATGTGTCTGTGGATATATATACATATGTACATAAAAGTTCTCAAAATAATAGTTTTGTATTTGGCAAAGTTTAATGATGATAATTTCTATTGAAAAGTATTTTACTATATCTCAAAATTAGGGAAGAGGGAAACTTTTATGTCAATTACCATTAAACTGTCTTCAAGCCTTGTACTGGTTTTATACCAATTGACAGCTTCTGATTAACTTATGACATTTATGTGTCTTTCTTTGTGAAAATATGCTATATTATGGAAGATAATTAAGATTTATGTTCACACTGAACTCCCAAAGTGATGCTTTCTTAGTTTTTACCAAACTTGATCAATTACTTCATGCCAGTGAGTGTTACCTACCACCCTTTGCAACATGATACAAAATGAGCCTTCTGATACAGCGTAGGTGCAGTGCTGTTGTGAGTGGTAGGAAGTTATGTCACAGCTGATGGGCTCATAGAGCAGCATTAGTTATACTGATGTTATCCATTGAGTTTCCTTATGTATACCTGTGGGGTTTTTCTTTAGCTTTGTTGGCTTTTTTCTGACTCAGGAAAGCTTTTAGGAAAAAAGAAAAGGAAGAATTAACCCATTCTGCATATTTCTCCTATGTGAACATCAGAGGAGTAAAAATCATGGGCTAATATTGGTAACAGTAACTTGAATATTGAAAGTATTTTAGGATAGGGAGAATGTATTTCTGTGTACTTTACCTCAGAGCCATTGTTTACTCTGGGCTAAAATGGCCAAGTTATTTAAAATTGGGTATACATCCTCTGGGAGCTGAGATTTTATGAGACATTAATAGAATACCACTCCTTTGTGCATCACTTCAAAGATACTGAGAAGAAATCTCAAACTTTTAGTTTAGTTGTTATGCTTTTCTGTTCCATTTAATATTTGTATGTTACAGTATATTGGGTTTAGAAAACACTTTATTTTCTCAGTGGCATAACCAATGAAGCATGGTGTCCTATGGATTTGCATTTGTGAGCTGAGCTCATGTTGAGCCCCTGATGTATGAAAGCAAAGATGAGTTCACACTGTAACTGTTTCCCCCGTGTAAGCATTGATGGGTCCTCAGAAAACAGTTCTCAAAAACCTCATAAGAAGTTATCATCTCTGAGACTCCTCCCCTTTCAGACTCGGTTGGAATTGAGCAATGAGTCATATTCAAAGGGGACACTGGGCTTTGCAGGTTTTATTGCTTTGTGGAGGTCAGGAGAAGGCAAACTTCGGCATACGGACGCACACAGGCACTGAATGTGCTTAGTTTACTATTTCCTTAGGGCACCATGCCAAAGACCCAGTGCCCGTTATTGGCAGGTCTGATTTTAGTCCTCAAGTGACTGTGCTGACAGTTTATGTAGGTGTACAGTCCACTCTACAGGATTATGAAGCCACGATAAATTTCCTGCAGTGATGTGACTATACATGGGTGTACATCATGTCAGTCTTCATGTGCCGTACTTCAGTCCTAGTAAATGAATTTTGTAGTCAACTCTGCAAATCAGTTTACTTCTATTTTCTAAAGATTCAGTTTTGAAACTGAGTGGAATTTAGTGGCATTTACATTGTGATACACAACTCTGAAAAAGAAAGAACAATAATCAGTGTTAAAAGAGCTGAAATTAAAAATCCTTTAAAAAAAATACAGAATCGAAACATTAAGAAAAAATGCAGGTTAATGTATTTGATTTGTTTTGTATGTTGGATTGTAAGAATATAAAACACATGGCAGAAAAGGCTGTTAATGACTGTCCTACTCCTTAAATTTTCTTCTAGTGAATTCCAAGTTGGTTTTTTTTTCTGCACTAATTATTTTGTTTCTGAAGTAAGTATTTCAATGATATATCATGAGATGAGTGGTGCAAATTGATCACAGGGTATAAGTAAATTCAAGATTGGAGGCTAATACACTATTGAACATAGTTTTATTTATGGCTATAATTTCTAGATAGAAATAGTTTTTATATCTTATTTACTAAAATCCTGAGTTATTGGAGATGAGATTTATTCATTTATCTTTTTTGGTTCTCAAAACAAATAAAGCAGATGTCTGAAATAATAACATACTGTGTTAATACACTTTAGGGCTCTTCTATGTAGTGATGAATTAGTGTATATATACACACATAAATGTGGGAAGTATAAGTCCAATTAAATTCATCTTGTGCTGCTGGCATAAACCAAGGGCAGAAGAAGAGAAATAAAATCACATTTGATGTAGTGTTGGGTTATATATGTAGGGCCACAAAGATGATGTGAGGGCTGGAGCACCTCTCCTGTGAGGACAGGCTGAGAGAGTTGAGATTGTTCAACCTGGAGAAGAGAAGGCTCCCGGGAGACCTAATTGCCGCCTTCCAGTACCTAAAGGGGCCTACAGGAAGGATAGAGAGAGACTGTTTATCAGGGAGTGTAGTGACAGGACAAGGGGTAATGGGTTTAAACTAAAAGAGGGTAGATTTAGATTAGTTATAAGGTAGAAATTTTGTACTGTGAGAATGGTGAGGCACTGGCACAGGTTGCCCAGAGAGGTTGTGGATACCCCCTCCCTGGAAGTGTTTAAGGCCAGGTTGGATGGGGCTTTGGGCAACGTGGTCTAGTGGAGGGTGTCCCTGCCCATGGCAGGGGGGTTGGAACTAGATGATCTTTAAGATCCCTTCCAACCCAAACCATTCTGTGATTATATATTTCATTTCTATATTTGGAATTTAACTCTGCAGATCTCTCACTGTAATAGTCCCACTGAAGTATGTTATGTTCAGTGTACAAAAAGATGCCGTTATATGCATTCAAATAAAGTAACTGCAGTTTATGTACTTAGATGTAGAACCTCTACATGTATTAATTGTGTTTACAATCATGATCTTAATTGCAAATTTGTACTTCTTTTTGAAGAGAGTGGATAAAAGTGTACAGAGAGACGTCAATTACAAGGCAAAGTTACTTTGTCCCTTGATGTCCTGCACTTTTATTATCATTTTCACCTTGTGTGAGCACTAGAAGGAAAGAACATACACTGCGTATAGCAAGACAGCTCTCTGTTTAGGAAGGTTGGTATTATAGCCTGATGTGTTTCAGCTGGGTAAACAATGGCATAAATCAAGTGAAAATGAACTAGGTGATTTTTTTTTATCCACATTTTGATAGATTTTTTTAAAAAATAATTCATAATAATGAACTTATAAAAACTATTGTTGTGTTTCTAAATAAGGACTGTAACTGCAAAATTTTACTGAGATTAAACATCTTATTAAGTGCATACTAAATAAACCTCAGATAAACAAATTTTCTTTTATCTTTGTGGGAACAAATCAAGCAATAGAACAAGAAATAGTGACATAATACTGAAACAGCACAAAATATATAATTGTTGATCAATAAAAGAATATCATGCTGTGAAAATGTTATTACAAATGGCAATAGAGAAAAGAGCTTCTGACTAGACTCTTTTACTGGACAATTTTATTTTTTAATATTTTTTTAAATTCAAAACCAATAAATAAAAGTATTTAGAAAGCTCTTGCAAAGTTGATACCATTCTCATCACTTCTCTTTTTCTTATGAGCATTAACAGTTGGTTTTAGTTACACTTTATAATTTGAGACATGGGAAGAAAAACAAGACATGAAAAAGACCTTAAGCTTATTTTACTTTTCCATGAGGGCATTTTTTTTTCCTCAGTAACATGGAGGTTCCTCTGCAATTGGATTTCAGGATGAGGGGTTGAGTCTTAGGGGTTCAGAAATAGCTCATCTCCATGACATCTGTTTCCTCAGACATGCAGGAATCTTTTAAGTTAATACTCTGTCATTCGTAGCCTACCCACTATCTTTTTCTGTGTCTGTAGTGTGTCTGAGTTTCTAGGAAGAGCCAGAGCTATACAGAGAGGACAGAGTAAGATGGTATGTAAATTGTATTGATTCCAGCTGTCTTTTTGCCAGTCTGTGTGTGAGGCGTGTGTGAATTCTACTAAACTAAAACATCGGTCTGCTGTTGTGGCCAAGACTCCTGAGTGGTGTAAGCGGAACGATGTAAAGAGGGGAGAGAATGGACAGAGTGAACAATCCTCTTCCAGCCCAGTCCTGGAGAGTACAGTCTTTTAGTCCCAGGCTCATAGCCTGAGCCTGGCCTGATAGGTAGGATGGATGTCCGAAGGGTCCCAGAGTCCTCCAGAGCAATGCTGCAGCTGCACTGAGATGTGAATTATTGAATCACCTTTAGTGTAACTAAATTCAAGAGTGAATGCTTTTTTTTTTTTTTTTTTGCTCTGTATTACATTAATAAATACTCACCACTGTTCTTAGGAGTAGAAGGAAAAATATGCATAGTCAACACTGAAGTCAAGAAATATTTCTCCTATTTTAAAAATCATTGCTGAAAACAGCCAAGAGTGTGGAAGCACTTCTAATGATAGCACTGCACAGAGTTCAATATAACATTCATTATTCTCGTCCTACTTAATGCCCACAGGTATTTCAAATACACAGTGAGAATGACAGTAAAAATACAAGGAAGTCTTTAAATTATACAGGTTTAAAAGTGAAACATATGGCTATTTCCTAGAAGATATGTTACTAGTAATATAGCATATGGGTGTCCATATGGAAAGAATTGCACTGCCAGTGTTGTAGAGATTAAACTAATATATCACTACTAAGGAGATACAAAAATGTGTCTTAGTCACCTACTGATTATCAGTGTTGGTAATGGAAGGTTTTGTTTTGTTTATTTTTTAAAGCTGCAGGGTAGATAGGGTGATTATTTGTAAAGGCATAGATTATAAAATTGTAAAATATAGCTATAGGGTATTGAGGTAGATTCATAAACTGAATCTAATTCAACTTACTGGATTTTTCTAACAGTGTACTTACTGTACTCTGCATCAGAACATGAATCTCTTTATATTCATTAAAACAAAGTGATTCATGCTATAGTGATTCATTTATACTCCACAGCTATGTTTCTTAAGCCACTCCTGAAGTTCTTTCATTTATTCTGTCCTTTCACTGGGAAGGATTCAGTGGGGCATTTGTGTGCTCCCCCGTTTTCATACCTGGCAAACAACCAATCCTCTCATGTAGTGTTTTTCTCTACCTTATTTATTTATTTCCTTGTTCAGATGATACTCATCTTTCTTGCTATTTTCTGTTGGTAACATTTGGAGCAGGAGGGTTTTCCTCTATATGAACTTGAGTGATAGGAGAAAATATCCAGACTGCCCTGACATTGTGCTTCATCAGGAACATGAGCACTTCCCAGCGGTATCTGGTCCAGAATTTGACTTAACAATTGTGAAGGCTAAAATTTGTGTTGTTATATATTTGATCCATCACAGACAGTAGGTGCGTCAGAAAGATATGGTAGTCAGGTACAAGACATTCTTACTTATGCCTTGGATGAATATTCTCCAACATAAACACTGGCTTTGGAGACCAGTGACAAGTGGCATTCCTCAGGAGTTGGTATTGGGGCTGACACTGTTCAACATCTTTGTCGGAGACATGGGATCGAGTGCACCCTCAGCAAGTTTGCCAATACCACCAAGCTGTGTGGTGTGGTCGACATGCTGGAGGGAAGGGATGCCTTCCAGAGAGGCCTTGACAGGCTGGAGAGGTGGGCCTGTGTGAACCACATCAAATTCAACAAGGCCAAGTGCAAACGTCCTGCACATGATTTGGAGAATTCAACTTTAAAAAAAAATAGTTTGCAGATGGGCTGATTCAGTTATTATTCACATTTCTGCTTACTTTTATTTTTAGCAGTCAGGGATGTTGGTGGCAAAACCACAATTGCTGGCAGAACTTCGTAGCACTTTCATCAAAGATTTTTTGGGTTTATTAAGGTTTTCAGTAATGGAAATAATCGTAAAGTAAAGCCATCTTGGGAAGAAACATTCGTAGGATTTTCTTGAAGGTGTACTTGAAGGTAGTTTTGCTGGTGAGGCTAATAATAATATTGGAATCTGATGACATTAAACTCTGTGCCCAGTACAGAACACCTCAGAGCCAAGCATTGTGTAGTGCATGTTTCTTTTTTCCTTTTTTTTTTTTTTTTAACCTGTGTAAATGGATTATGTAGTCATCTGAGGTGTATATCTGCAGCAACGTTCTAGACAATACCTACCTGTATCAATTAAAGAAAAAAAAGTATGCTTTTCTGGCATGCTAGCAAAATGCTAGTCATACAAGACTTGCTTTCAGTGCTAGTCTCACAGTGGTTCATACAAAGTCTACACAAAGATAAATGACAACACAAAATATAGCAATATATATAATAAAAAATGTATTCACTGAAAAAAGATAAAAATATGCTAAGCAGTTTTTGAGTTTCAAGAGAATAAAGCTCTCTAAATGACATTAATGTAAGATACGGGGTGAAAAACAATTCTATAAAAGAATCTTAAATTAGGTGGTTCTAAGTAAACACATTTGATCCTTTTATAAAAACCCCATCTTAGATGGAGTTTAAACCTGCAAACCTTTTATTACACATTGGTTCATATGCATCACTATCAAGTACCATATTTTAATAATCTGGATTTTGTTAAAGCAAAGCAAAATAAATTATACTCATAAAAACAATACTTTAAAAGTACGGCATGACTGTTATGACCATTCCATATGTTATGGCTATATACAAATAACAGCAATTTTCATAGAAAATATGTAAATAATTGTTCAAGTTGCTTATTTTTGCCTTCAATTTTTAGTCCAGTAGTGAGGGATTAATCTCACTTTGTGTTAGCCATGAGTCTAAACCATCTGTACCTCTTCAGCTGGCAAGGAGCGAGACCTGAGTCCCCAGAATGATTCATCTGTTTTGGGCATCTCCAGAAGTACCCCTCCACTGAGCTGAGTACAGAGCTTAGTTAGACAAACAGCAAAGATGAGATTTCTAATTTCCCATGGCTAAAATGAGATTAATCTGTCCTTAACTTCCATTTTAAATTTTATTACTATACCTTTAAAAACAGAATATAGCTTTATGTTGGCAAACAGTTCATAAAATGCTTAAGTGCAAAAAACACCTGCTGATATCACAAGCAAATATAATCCTATCTTTCACTTAGTACTATCAGTAGCATTTAACATTAACCTTAACCATGCAGTTAGTTGCCTGATAATTTGAAAACGGCTTACCAAAGAATACCAGAATTAGCAAAGAATACCAGAACAATTAGATAAAGACAAAGATGCTTGACGAAAAAGCACTTAAAACACCCAGCCCCCTTTTTAATCACTTTTTTAAATTGCAGATATATTTTTCTGTATCCTAGTGAATTATCAAATCAACACTTATTGTAGCATTTTTACAGAATTCTTTTTAAAGCACTAAAATTCACCAATTCAGAATTTTCTTTCAGAAATTTTAACTACAATTGTTTCTTTCATCCTCCTAAAAATTGAGAGGCAATACAGTATCTAGTTCAGTTGGGAACACATTATTAAATTTCTGTAAATGCTCCAGTTTTAAGCTTATGCAACCATTAACTTAGTGGCACATTTGTTATGAGGTATGTCTTTGTGAGAAAGGTATGTTTTGGATGCTAAATATTACACCAGCAGAGACTAAGCAAATTGTAATGGTGATGATATCAGGGGTCGAGGGAGTGATTCAGACACGTGTCCCACCTGTAACATCTTAGCTGATTCATCTAGTAGGATTGAGGTCAGAAAGGCATAAAGGCGTTTAAACAGCTTTTTAGGTCAAATCATGGAATTGCACTCAGAGTGGCAGTAAACTTCAAGAAGAAGAGAAGGATAGCTGCGAAATCAAAAAGAAATGGCAGAAAGTAGCATGGTGGAAAAAGAACATAAGGAGCAGAAGTGTCACATACAACTGTGCCAGCTGCAGTGAGTTTAGGTTAGTGTCTGCTTTGGGATTCTTGCTCCATTGATTAATGCGAATGAAAGACTCCCTACTGTAGCTGCCTTCTGTATTCTAGTGGTTGTGTATTTCTTTAAAATCTTGAGCTAACAAAGTTAAGGATTATAAAGTTAAAAAGCTGTTCATGTGGATATGTGTAGATGCCTTCAGTGCCTGTAGCTGCACTGATTCTACTCACGTACAAAGGAGGTGGAATATATGTGTTTATGAGACATGAGGGTACAGCTATGTTATCACAGCCAGAGTAAGACACTGTGACACTTCTGGACTGCACAGGTTTGCTCCCCAGCCGTAAGGTGTGGAGGACTTGCCCTGCAGCTGTCTGTAGATCCATGCTTCTCAAAACTACCAAGGATGAGCTGGTATGAAAGTTTGCTTAAAAGCATGCAGTAGCTACTGTTTTGATGGTAAGGAGAAAATTAATCTTGATGTCTTTTGCCACTGGTCATCCCTCTTGTGAGGCTCACCTTAAAATATATGTGGTGGAGACTACCACACATACACACCAGGAAATTCCCAGGCTAACTGAATTGATACATAAAAGATAAACTCTTTTTGAATACTACACTGGTATTTATGTAATGTCTCAAACAGATGCATAAGTTACATAGTGAGAAGTGACTTTTTAAAATGCCATGCTAGAATTCTACTTGTTTTGTATTTCATTTATACCCAGACCAGGTTTCCTCAATTCATAACTATGTATTTGGGGTTTTGGTGGGTTTTTTTCCTTTCTCCTTTTTCTGCTGGTCCTGCAAAATCCTTTGGCATCTGAACATTAATCTTAGTTCTACTGTGCCTCCTTCCAAATGCTAGTTACACAGTGTATGTACCCTTTATCAGCAAAGGGGTACCAAAATGGAAGCTATGACTGGTCTCAGTTTGCATGCAATACAACTTCGTATGCTGCTTTGCTTCTCTGCCTTGGGGATTTAAATCCTGCCCATATGAGATTTTACACTCTTTTAATTAAAATGTTTTTAAGTCAATATAGTTAAATCTGTTCAAACTCCTTATACAAAAGCACTTAAACCTGCTTAACCTTTGCTAGAATTGGTTTAGCTAACATTGATAAATTGCTGAAGTAAGCTAAATCAATTTAAGTGAGGTCTTAGCTGGGGTAAGTGCATTTACATTAGATGTTTGCACCAGTTTAACTGGATTTAAAATCAATCAGTGTAGTTAATTCGATGCATTTTTCCTTGTATAGGCATGACCTTAGTTAAATAATTTTGTTGTTGTATGAAGCATGGGTCTTGCAAGAAAAACCCCACCTTTTTGAAATACTTATTTTTGTTTCTAAGTAAATTGGCTGAAGGTTTGAGTACATAGTTGAGCTTAGGACAGGTTTGTGATATCTGTAAATCATGGTTAAGATTCTTTGGCAGTTCTACTCAGGATGGTTTTCACAGAATCATAGAATCATAGAATGATGTGGGTTGGAAGGGACCTTAAAGATCATCTAGTTCCAACCCCCCTGCTGTGGGCAGGGACACCCTCCACCAGACCACGTTGCCCAAAGCCTCATCCAGCCTGGTCTTAAACACTTCCAGGGAGGGGGCATCCACAACCTCTCTGGGCAACCTGTGCCAGTATCTCACCACTCTAACAGTAAAGAATTTCTTCCTAACATCTCATCTAAATCGACCCTCCTTCAGCTTGAACCCATTACCCCTTGTCCTGTCACTACACTCCCTGATCAACAGTCCCTCTCCACCTTTCCTGTAGGCCCCTTCAGGTACTGGAAAGCTGCAATTAGGTCTCCCTGGAGCCTTCTCTTCTCCAGGCTGAACAACCCCAACTCTCTCAGCCTGTCCTCATAGGAGAGGTGCTCCAGCCCTCTGATCAGCTTCGTGGCCCTCCTCTGGACTCTCTCCAACAGCTCACTGTCTCTCCTGTACTGGGGCCCCCAGAGCTGGACGCAGTACTCCTGGTGGGGTCTCACAAGAGCGGAGTAGAGGGGCAGGATCACCTCCCTCGACCTGCTGGTCACACTCTTTTGATGCAGCCCAGGACACGGTTGGCTTTCTGGGCTGCAGGCACACACTGCTGGCTCATGTTAAGCTTCTCATCAATCAATACGCCCAAGTCCTTCTCCTCGGGGCTGCTCTCAATCCATTCCTCACCCAGCCTGTAGTTGTGCTTGGGATTGTGCTGACCCACGTGCAGGACCTTGCACTTGGCCTTGTTGAATTTGATGTGGTTCGCACAGGCCCACCTCTCCAGCCTGTCAAGGTCCCTCTGGATGGCATCCTTTCCCTCCAACGTGTCAACCACACCACACAGCTTGGTGTTATCGGCAAACTTGCTGAGGGTGCACTCGATCACACATTGTCCACGTCACCGACAAAGATGTTGAACAGTGCTGGTCCCAGTACCAACCCCTGAGGAATGCCAGTCATCACCGTTCTCCACTTGGACACTGAGCTGTTGATCACAACTCTTTTGAGTGCGACCATCCAGCCAATTCCTTATCCTTTTTTTTTTTTTTTTTCTTCCTGAAGAGCCTTCCATCCCAACACACCAGTCACAGGAGCTGTCCCACTATGTCTCTGTAATGCCAATAAGGTCATAGCCTTTCAGGCGCACACACATCTCCAGCTCCTCGTTTATTCCCCATGCTCCATGCATTCGTATAGAGGCATTTCAGTTGTGCCCCTGATGAGGCTGACCTATTGGCTGGGGTGGCCACAATTTGTTTGATGTATCTTCACAGTGTTACCCTGTTGGTTCCTGTTGCATCCGGAGCCCCCGGCTCGTCTCCTCTAGGCTTCAAGTGTGCTATAGTGCATCCAGCACATCTCTGAGCAGTAGGCCGAGGGCCCTCGCCATCACCCCATCCCTCCAACCTGGGTACATCATCCCACAACATGTTGCGTCGCTGGCAAGCCTGGTGTTATCCCCCTCCCCCTTCAAGCCTAGTTTAAAGCTCTGTCGATGAGCCCTGCTCGTTCCTGGCCAAAGATCCTCTTCTCCCTTTGAGAGAGATGAATCCCATCAGGGTTCATCAGGCCTGGTGCCGTGTAGGTCGCCCCATTGTCAAAAAACCGAAAGTTGTGGTGCTGACACCAGCCACGGGGCCATGCATTTATGGACTGTGTCCGCCTATTCCTTCCAACATTGCTGCCCTCACCTGGAAGGAAGGAGGAGAATATTACCTGTGCCTCCGAATCCTTCAGTGACTGTCCTAAGAGCCTGAAGTCCCTTTTGATCGCTTTTGTAGTACGTGTCTCTGCTTCATCCCCACCCACATGGAGGAGGAGCAGCAGTGGGTAATAGTCAGAGGGGCGTACCAGGCTGGGGAGTTTCCTAGCAATGTCCTTAACACGGGCCCCGGGGAGGCAGCAGACTTCTCTGAAAGGAGGGTCTGCCCTGCATATTTGGCCCTCTGTACCCTTCAGATGGGAGTCCCCTACGACTATAACTCTCCTTTTCTTCTTTGTTGGGGTGGTCACGACCCGAGGCATGGGCCTTTTGGGCCTAGGTGCTACCTCTGGAGTAGCTTGACTGTCATCCATATTCTCGCTCGAGTGGCCTTCCACAGCCAGAGCCTCGTACCTGTTGCACAGGGGTACGTGGGAAGACGAGGTGGGTGAGGAGGAGAAGGTTCGCCTGCCACGCCGCACGTGGACTTGTTTCCATTCACTCCCCTCTTTGAGGCTGCTGCCTTCTGCCTGGCGAGGGGAGGATACAGGGTCCCCTTCACTTTGGCTTTGGTCTGTTAGCTGTCCCTGTTTCTGTCTCAGGGAGGGCAGAGCTTGGCTCCACCAGTCTCTCTCTCTCTCTCCGCCTCTCTGATGCTCCTTAACCTCTCCACTTCTTCACGGAGTTCTGCCACCAGGCTGAGCAGGTCATCTACCTGGTTGCACCTCAGGCAGCCAGTCTCACTACTGCCTTCCCCTGCCAGTGCCAAGTTCAGGCATGCCCTGCAGCCTGAGAGCTGGGTGGCTGTACGCTTCTGTGGCAGCTCTGTCTGTGTTGCCACATGCCTTCTGGCGAGCACAGAGCTTAGGGGTTTCTGCCTGGTGGGCGCCATGGCTGAGCTCCTTCTATGAGAGAGTGATGACCACCAGTGGACTCTCCTCTTGAGCAGGTAGACTGACTAAACCCCGCCTGCTCGCCCTGCCTGCGCGAACCGCCGCTGCCGCGCCACGGTCTGGCTGACGCGCCACGCCCTGTTTGCCCGCTCTGTTCGCGACGCTCCGGATCGCCAGCGCCCCCTAGGCAGCTTCTTATAGGCGTCGGGGGGGGGTGGGCGCCGTTGCTTTGGTAACGCCCAGGTCTCGTCAGCGGTTCCCGCGAGAGCAGCCGGCTCGTTGCGGGTGTCTTCCGCGTCCCTGGCGTTCCCCTGCCTCTGGAAAGTCAGGAAAAGGCCCCTGTGCGCCTGGATGTGTCGCTCCGCTGCGGGTCGGGCCGGTACCGGAGCTGCACTCTTCGGCGACTGACTGCTGGGCTCTGATTACAGCTCGTTTAAATCTCTCGCCATTGCTTTGGCAACGTTTTATTTTAGAGGAAGGAAACTATTCACCTTTTTGGAACTGAATGATCTAGAATCTCTACCAGCTGACCTTGTAATTTTTATCAGCGTTTCAGTCATGATGATGTGTACAAAATAACAAATACCTCACTAATTTGTCCAGAAGCAAAAATATACTTCTAGAATGATTTCACCAAAAGAAGCTGTTTAAGTTATTAAATAAACCTCACTGTTCTTTATTATCTGTTACTGTGGATTTAACTGATAGCAATAACATAATGCAGGCATATAATTCGAAATCCATGATATTTTTGAATATAAATTATGAAAGTCCATCCAAAAATCTGATTGCTGGAATTTATGTTGAAAATTTTTCAGCATTTCTGCTTTCTGGTCCAGTATGAATTCTTAGAGAATGATCTTGGGAACTCAAGTCCAACCCCCTAATGTCCTTCTGCATCCAAAAATAAATTTCAAGTATCTGAGGAGAAAAAGCTGATGGCCTAGGTAAATGTTGTTCCTTCATGAGATGTGTTATCTAAATGTTACTGTACTCCCTGTCAACAATTAGAATTTTTCAATTTTTTTAATGTGCTTGGGTTCAAGTCACACTCTGCATTTGACAGCAAAAGCTGAAGTAGAAATATAATTTGGTTTATGTAAAGGAGTTTGGATAATAGTTTGGGAAACTGTATTCAGCTTTACTTTGTCATCCAAAAGTAGAACAGTGTACATAATAGTAAACAGGGAAATTAATTTTTAGTTATTTTTTTAATCTTCTATCCCCTAAGATTCAATTAACAAACATTTAGCTGCATTTTTTTGCAGGGAAGTGAAGTAATTTCGATCTTTCAAGTCAGAGACTTAACTAACTGCATTTATTTTATATGCTAGAAAATTAAATTTCAATTGTGGTTTTAACAACATTTTTAATAGATATATTTTGCATATGTGTTGCTAATAGCAACATATGCCAGTTGTTATTAGCTATGCTAATAACACATATGCTGCTAATCATCCACCTATAATACATGTCAGTATTACTGAACAAAGCTGCTCTTAGGTACCTGTGACTTCCTAGGTGAAAAGGCAGTAAGTATTTTGTCTCAGCTTTTAAAATATTTTGGAAGATCAATGCTGTGTTCCTTAAAAAATTGTTTATCTCATTGAAATTGTCAAAGGCTGCATAATAAAACTTTAAATTTGTCATCTTTTGTTCCACAAAAAAACCCCAGATTGGCAGTGATCCTTTCTTAGACAAAGGTTCCCGGGGGAAAGTAATAGAAATTATGCAGTAGTGCAGCTCTTTGGAAACAACATTTCCAGGAGAATAGAGGACGTCTGTTAGTCCATGCAAATGGCTCTGATCTCTCATAATACCCCTAGGATTCTTCTGCTTTTAAGGATAACCCCCATAGTTTAATTCACATCAGGTAAAAAGCTAGAGCCCTCACAAAGACACTGGGAATCCTATGCAAAGGGGTTAGAGTTTGGCATTTTGTTTTCTCATCTCATGAACTACCATCTGCAGAAGAGAAAAATCAAATACACTTAAAATTTTCTTTTATCAGCATAAACTCAAATTTCTTTTTTCACATTAGAAAAAGTACATCATTTTCCTGAGATAAAAGGTTTTTATTTTTTAGATTTCAAAATAGATTTGTAATACTATCATATTGTGAGACTTATGCCAAATTACTATCTTCTCCCAACTGTCTATTAGTGTAATTAAGTTTCCATTCTATAACTCTTCTTAATGGGCTCTGGATACTCTGCGGCACATGCTGGTTACTGGGCTTTTGCCCAGTAGAGCTTGAAATCTGAGCTATTACGTGAATGATCCATCTCTTTTTATATTCAGCAGATGCACTTTGTCAGGATTTCTGTTTTCGTATCAAAGTTCATGATAAAGAGTCTGCAGTACTTGTAATGCATTTGTGCTGATTTCTGTATTCTGGGTTCTTTTGGTACTACCATGCTGATACAGCCTTGAAAATGTTTCAGTGACATTTGCAGCTGCACATATATTCATAGCACGGTTGAAAATAAAGAAAAAATGAAAAGACCCTGGACTCACCGAGTTTGATCCCAGCCATGTAGTTAGCATCTGATTCTTAACTTTTAATGTAGATTTCTGCAGTTGGTTGTGAAGGTGTAGCAAACAATTCAAGATTGTGGCATGTTCTGACATGTTTGCCACAGTTATTTTCCCAGCTGTTTAAATCGGCCTCTGCCAAATACTCATTGTATATGTATGAATGTTCTCATATAGCTCGGGGAGTGCTCTCGGTATATGCCTTGTCTTATTATGTCTAATTACACTAAACTGCAGTCTCAATATTTTGTTTTTGTTTACTACATACTTTTAAAGGGAAATTGAAGGCAGACCATTTAGCTACGCATTTGCTTGAAACTGTTAAAGTTGTTAGTAATTCATGTATTGTTTTGGGAAGAACTCCCAGGACATAAAGTATTTTAGATACACAAAATTGATGCATAAGAGTTAGGAGTGATAAAATGTTTTGACATACAATCTCTGAATCCCTTTCTTCCCAAAAAATGAAATAGAAAGATCACTTGCTTGGGTACAAAGTACCAGAACTGGTTATTGTGTCTTTTCAGAGTGCTCAGTATCGACAGTCAGGTTTCTTTTTACTGTTGATATGGCAAGATTCTTTGAGGGACTATACACAGATAGAGAGAGAAGGAGACAGATTTTACCTTTCATTGCCAATATTTTTTGTCCTCCATTAAATGACCTGTCGGTATATAAACCATAAAAGACTGTGTTTGACAAAGCAAGGTTTGAATTATTTGGTCCTTTATTCTATACTTTCAGTTTGTATGTGTAGACATATGCCAAATAAAGTGTCTTTTTGAAGAAATCAGTTATAAATGGATATTTTAAAATGTGGTGCTTTAAAGAAGCATCTATATGCTGTTTGAATAATTGATGTAATTATAAGTAGGTATGCAACTAACTGAAATGTGAAAGCACTCATTTTAGCAGTAGGAAAAGATTGATTTCTATTCTCTTTGTAAGAAGTAATTCTAGATCAACAGTAAGCCTGTTAATGAAGAGATCCTTTTTCTGAAAGCATGAACTGTCCGTCCAACTACTGTCAACTTGTTTTAATGCCTCTGCTCAAAAAAGCTGCAATAATTTTTAAAGGCTTTTGACCTAAGTTCATATTTAAACATTAACATTTACAGAAATAAAATTGCTCTGTTTAAAGGCAGTGCCTGTGTCTACAGGTAAAAGGGAATTTTATTGTTATTGTTTAGAAAAGAAATCTCTATTGAAAATGAAATCAACTTCCTGCTTGCCAAATCAAATTATAAAACAAAACTATCTTGCATAAATGCAGCATAAAAAAAGTTTTAGAGCCCTGAGTGGAACGGATTGCTACTGTATACTCGCTTCACTGCAAAGCTAGTCAAAGGATTCAGTTTCATTTCCCTTTTTAATCTTGGTAAAAGCTATTCCTGAGAGTTTGAACATGCACCATAGGTGTCCTATTTTCCCATTATTTGCCTCTACATGCTTCTTCTCTTCACGAGACTTTATGATACAACCAGGTTTCCTACACCAGTGGTCAAAGAGAAACAATATATTCTCACACTTATTATTATTTAGAATCTCTTTTGTTATGGATGAGAGTATGTCCAAAAGCTGCTTTTCCCAGGACAATGCTAATGTTTTTAAATGGCCTCCGCAGGCAACCGGAACTTCAGATCTCTGAGAGTGACACATGCAGCCCTGAAATACTTTCTTTTCTGCACTTAAATGCCAAAGAGGGCCAGGGAAAAAAGCCTAGGTGGAAAAAGTGTAATTCATGCTGTTGCATGGGAAGAGTGGTAGTGCTTGCAGAACAAATGCTTGGCTTTGAATTTAAAAGCAGTGTTTTATTATTCCTCTCTTCCCTTTCTGGCATTCTGCAGCAAAACTTGGAGTGGCTATATATCAGTTCTAAAGATACAGAAATTATTAAATAAAAATATTAAAAGCAGTGAACAGTGCATAACAATGCCCTATAATTAATGTCAATTAAATTTGATTTTATGTTTATATTGCATATGGAGAAGGCAGAATGTCAAAAGACTAAATAAACTGAGAGAAAAATACCAGAAAAACATGCTTTCTTCCTGTCCCCATCAGAGATTTCATTCTGGCTTAGGAATTACACTCAATCTGTCTTGTTCTGTTTTCCTATCTGATAAAAATACCTTTTCTAAAAGGGCTTTGAGATTATATATTCTACTTATGATACCAATGCTACACACAAACCCTTATTCAAGTCCATTTTGTTCTAATCAAATGTTTACGTTGGAATAGTGCTTCAAGATCCTTACCAAGACTGAAATCTCATCTTGATGCGTCACCAGTAAGTGTTCCTGGTATAGATGTCATCAAATGTTTTGGCAGTGCAGCACAGCACATGAACTGCAGACTCCAGCAGTTGCCGTAGTGTAAACATGGAATTTAGATATGGGTTTGTTGTTACACTTGTTTCCATTTGCTGTGAGGAAATTGATACAGTGAAGAAAATGGTAGAAGTGGGAGAGCAGGCAAATCGGTGGAAAGTTGCTATGGGATTACTGTGCACATGCAGACTTTCAAGTCTTCTAAGTACTCAGACTTTTTATATCATTAGAAGTAAAAAATAGGGACCAAGTTTTTCCATATAAAGAGTATCACCTGTGAATCCCATTTCTATGGATGGTATGTGTTATTAGATGCACTGCATATGTTGTTGGAAGACACTTGTGTAAACTCCGTAGTTAACCTTGAAAAGCAGTGAGGTTTTTGAAGAAGGGTCAAAACAAATGCACTATGTAAATTCTTGAGGAAAGTGGTCCTTTGATAATGGGAAAGATTAGCTTCAAAACTGTATTTTCTCTTTTTTTTTAATCTTTTCTGATAGTTACTGTATTTACTAGTATAGCTAGTATTTACTGGTATAGCATAGCAAAAGCTTCAGATAAGTTGATATGCTTTTCCAAGTTTTTAAATTGTGCAAAATAATGTTCAGTTTGTCCTCTCAGCAGAAGAAGAGATGAATGAATACCACAAATTAATCAGATATTGCATTTTTATTCTTCCTGGAGGGAGACTTCCAAAATCTCTTCAGTCAAAATAAAGAGGACCTGATCCCATTCTTTTTAAAAAAATATCAGTGGAAACTTTATAGCTGACTGTTGAAAAGGTATTGACCCTGAATGCAGCACTATTTTTGTAAAGTGATTTTCAGAACACCATGCAATAGTTCATCAATTGAGGAAAAAGCCTATAATCAAAACCTATGCAGATACACAAGAGGGAAATCAGCTTCATCCTGATTCTTTGGCATTTTCTTGCTTTTGAGTAGATATAAATAAAAGTGTGTATATCAGCTTTTCAGTAGTTACCCTGCAATCAGCTGGCCTAAAGACACATTTCACAAGTTACATTTTTCATCATTTTCTCATTGAATGTTACACTTGGTCTTTTTCTCTCCCTCCGTCTCTGTCTCGATCTAAATATAAAATAGAAGGATGAAAGAGCAAAAACGTAATTAATGAAGAGATAAGAAAAGAACCTGTTGAAATTGATTGTAAATTATGCTTATTTCTTATTACTAGTGCAACTATTTTACAATAATTCTCAAGTTTGCAACTAGAGCAGTCAGATCAAAAAAGATAAAAGAAAAAGAATGCATTATTTAATTAGATCATTATTTTTTTGGTCTGTGAAAACTGTTTTATAAAGAATATACCTATTCCTTTAAATAGCTTAGTTTGATTTAATCTACACATTTTTACATTCTCCAATCAGGAGAATTTTTATTTCAGCATCTATATCTAAATGATATAGGAGATTATATTTGAGAAAACTGCATGTGCAGGTGTCTCTTTTACAGTCAGAAAAATACTACTACTCAGGAAAAAATCACAATAACATAATTTTTAATATGTTTTGAAGTAAGTTCTATGGGTGTCCTGGTTCTGGCAAGGATAGAGTTAATTTCCCAAGGAGCCAGGACAGGTGAGCCAAGCTGGCGGGGGGGGGGCTACTCCATACCATGTGACATCATGCTCACCACAAAAGGGGGGGCTAGTCGGGCAGGGGCCGGTACAGCGTGGCTCCGGGACGGGTTGGTTGGTCGGTCGTCTGTCCGATCGGTAAATCGTTCTCTGTTATCACCCATTGTGAATATCTGTTATCAGTACTGTTGTTGATTGTTTCCCTCTCCCTTGCTGTCCCAGTAACCTGCCCTTATCCCAACCCTCGAGGCTTTGCCGTTGTTTTTCCGTTCTCCTCCCCATCCCGCCGGGGGAGGGGTGAGCGAGCGGCGCGTGGCGCTCAGCTGTCGGCTGGGGCTGAACCACGTCGTATGTCACCTTTTTATTCTTCAGTTACAGAGATACCGCAACTATTTTTAATTTTAAAATGCAACATCAAATTTAAGATTTTGGTTTTGAATATAGGAAGGTCTTAAAAAATCAGGATCTTGATGGAAAGCAGTGGGTTTCAGGAAGAAATCATCAAATTGTGCTTAATGAGAACCACCTTTGTAATAGTCCACATCCCAAACTGGTTTTAAATGAGCTACTCTTTTTCATAGATATTATCCATTAAGTTCTCTTTTGGTCAGCTTCCTGTTCTTGACTCACCTGATTAAACAGGTTTCCAAGTGGTCTAGTCAATATGTAATCTGTTCAAATGCGAGGTGTAAGGGTGAGCTCTTTTCTGCTAGAGAACCTTTTGGCCTTTATTTCTACTGCCCTTTTGGAAATCACTTCAATGAAATCGGCTATGAGTGGTGCATATATACTTGTTACATTGGTATACCTGGCCAAGTGTTGAAGTATTTCTTCCAGGTTCTGGTGTCTGACTGTACACTATCCTGAAAGCTGGATCACCCTTTTCAAGAAACCTAAAAAGTTATCTCAAATTTTATTTTCTGTAAGGTGTTTTTTTTCTTCATTATTTGTTACAGTCCCCCAGAAATTGTTTGCCTAAGCCTTCAGATTTTGGTGGTTTAGGATTCTGTGCTGATATGATACACCTAAAGCAGAGTGAGGAGTTTTTTTAATGACAGTGGTTGCTCAGGAAAGAAATATTGGTTTATATATATTCTACTTGTCAGTAATGAGCTGTGTTCTACCCAGTCTGTGATGGGTGTGGGTAAACCTTCCTGATGAGATAGTGGTTTGGAAAAATACAGTATTTAATGTAATTTAATGCAGCCACAAAATGGTCTACATCCTTGGTTGTGAAAACCAGGATAGTACCTGACTGAACTGAATGAAACCTGAGATTATGACAGGTTAGTTCTGTCCGAAAGACTGATAATGCCTATTATAATGTACTTGTGCTGCCATACTAAGATACTGTTTTCAGTGCATCTGGAAAATGGACTGTGGGTGTGACTGGAGAACAAAAATGTTTAACAGACGTGAAATATTTCTCATACTTTGCTTGAAGCAAGTTTCTCAGATTCAAAGTGCTCCTGCCAGCCTGTAATGCTGAAAGTAATAATTCTTAGTGATGATTTTGTGGAGTACTTATTAGGGAACAATTTTTCTCTGGGAATAACCTTCACTTATTGCTGAGGGAGAATACAGCTGAAGCTGTTGTCTGATAACATCCATTGGTGTTCTTTCAGAAATTTTCATATAAAATATCAATGCCAGGAGAATTGTAATTTTTGTTTCATAAAGATAGCATGTAGAGGAGAATTGATTTACACAAATACAAAATATTTACACACTAGGATTTTGTTATGAGTCCTTGAATCCTGGGGGAACATTAATACTAACCTCTGTCATTTCTGCTGCCTACTTGACCACGTATATAACTGATGTTTGCAACTGCAGGCCTTCACCAACCAAAAATGGCCACTATTATCTCTGTAGAGTTGCTTGAAGAGAACAACATTCTGTGAAAGTATCTTAACTGATTGTTTTCCTTATTGTGCTTATTGAACACTACAAGCCATTGATTTCTTGATAACATTATGCAAACTGAAGGCAGCTGCATGCATGTTAGCTGACAAGTTGCTGCAGTGGGAGTTGTACCTCTGGCACTATCACTCCAGTGACCAGCATCTCACTTTTGTATTATGTCTGGTCTATAGTAGTTGGATCTGAGCTGTTAATTTACTTCAGAACTAAAGTATTTCCCACATCCCAGAGAAATTCTTTAAGTGTTATTTCAGAAAAATGTATATTTTACATTTACTAAATCCAAAAAATTGAGACAAATCTTGTTACTGTTTTGCATTAGGAAACATCATCTCATTGAGGTGAAAGGCTATAAAATCATATTAAGGGATTTTTCCAGTGCCTGTTTTTCCCCTAGTATTTAGTCTGCCTAGTTCAGGGACAAATATATTTAAAAAACAGATGACTAAGGCAAATGTGGTTATGTATGCTCACCAATATATTTCGGTGTCCTAACATTGTGGTTAACCCACTTTTGCTAAGATTATGTGTGAAGTTTATCTGAGTGTAGTCTCACTAGCTAAAAGATTCCAGAGGTTAAATAGAATCATGTCAGATGGATTCATTAGTCTATATAGTTTACAATCCCTGTAGAAATAGAGTTTGCAAACAGATGCAGATGAAGTTGGCCTTACATCCGAACTTTGTAAATCTATTGGCAGTGAACATATATTCTAGGGAGATAAGCGTCATCTAACTACTTAATAAAAATGCAGGCAAGTGGGAAATGATGTGAAACCTATGCTTGGAAACCTGTGGAACTGGCAGGCATCTCTCCTAGTTGTTCTGACACAGGGAACTTGTACAGCTCCTAGTGGAACTATGCAGCTATTTGCATGGCTTTAAAGTTGCAGCAAAATCTTCTACCACTGACAGATTATGCTTTGGAGGCCTGTTAAACATTTAGCCGCAGTGAACACTAAATATGGCTTAGCAACAGGTTTATTGCTATATGAGGTACTATTTTCAGATGACTAGGTTCTATGTGTAGTATTGATCTGAACTGGCGAGCAGTTCAGTTGATTTAGAACAGGTTATTATATGCATTTAATTTCTGAAAATTGTCTCTGAAGTCTTGCAATGTACAATACCTATTGTTTTAAGAAATTATTTCTTTTAACAGTACTCATTAAAAACATTTTGGCTACATGACTGTATTCTCTAAAATCGAGCAGCAAACGCATTAACATAAGGCTTAAATTGCTGGGTTTTTTTTACTCCCAGTAGTGTTTGACATCTTTGAGGTATTTAGAATAAACAACAGGTAACAGACCAAAATCTAGGAGTTTTTTCCACTGATGTCCAAGGATTGGTTAACATAATAAAGTAACTCTTCTTCTATGGTTAATGCACTCCCTTCTTTAAGGTCTTCCAATGTTTTCCTTTAGTCAGTGGGGAAGATGCTTACTTTTTTGTTTATAATGGAACCCAAATAATACAGTCAAGTTTGCATTTTTCATTGAGATGAAAGAAAAAAATTCTTTCTAATTCAACTGTGTAATAAGGCCAGAGATATGGAAGAGGGCTGCCTACATAGCTGTCAAGTTATAGTATGTAAAAATGATCATTTTCAGCAAAAGCAATTAGTTTAGAAGAAGCACTCAAATAATTGGTTTTATACCAAATGATACTTACAATAGCTGGTAAAGCATTCCGTATATGAAAATTTTTCAGTTGTTCTCTGCCTTGAAATTATTAAGTAGAAGTAAACAAGCAGGAATTATGTTTGATGAGGAAGCTTCATACTTCTTCCCTAGCTTTGGTCTCCAATCCATTAACTTGTCTTCATCTATTGACTTGACAGCATATTAAGGCAGTGTGCTCTTCTTGAAGCTATGTTTGAAACCTGTTACAAAATTCTGGCTAGAACAGAATTTTGCTGCCTGCTGCTTCAATGGATTCTCCGCAGAACTTTTTGATACATACTCCAGAGCATGCTCTAGCTTTTAGGTAGTTTCTAACTGCATTCAAGATGTTGATTTTACTGTAGGACTTTGTATGATTTTGTTCCAGATAATTTCTCTAGGCATGTTCTGGCCTATAATTTAAATTTAGTTCAACAGCTAACTTCCAACAACTAGAACAGACAAAGATATTATAGTATCTCATTTTAACAGACTGATGATTTCATTCAGGGTCTCAGGATCCTGGACTTTAATCTCCCAATGAACCATAGAGTGTCTGTCTTTATAAGTGTAATGTTCACATTTTAATCTTTCTATTGAGTCTTTTTAAAGAGGGAGTGGGTGTCTGTGGAAGGCTTGGGGGCAGGGAATATTTCTAGATTTTTAGAAATGTTGAGCCAAGTGATGAAGCAATTGATTCTCTGGTGCATTGTGAATCTTTTTAAGATGTCTGTGCAGATTTGGTTAGTATGTTTATACACTTGTGTATCTAATAAATGCATGATTTTGTTTAAAATTAAGCATCTTTGATACATATAATATGGTGGATTTGCTGCTTTAAATGTGACAGTCAAATTGTCAACAAGCTCTTCCAGGCCTCTAATGCATTTATACAAAATATAAATGCACTTCTCTTGTAAATATACCTACATCAATGTACCTATTTGTTCATACTTGTGGTGTTCAGCCTTCTTTAATTTGTGGATCTCTGAAAATTTTCTAATGGAAATATGGGCATTCTAGAAATATGGATAGATTACTGCATGTCATATTTGAGTCTTCCATGGAGCCTTCAGAGGTATTGCAGATTCCTACTATCTGCAGAACATTGTTTGGAAAACACTGCATATAACCAACAAAAAGCTAATCTATGCTCATTCTCTCTCAACCAATTCATGCAGTCATAGATTGAGTGGTATTATAGAAATATGGATTAGTTCATTGTTGCATTTGAAAAATATGAAGAAAACTTTGTGTTATAAGCAAAATGATTTTTTTTCATGACAGATTTAGAGTGTAATTCTGTTAAAACTCTTAATCATCTTGGCTGTACTATTTTCTGTTTGTGTTATGCTGTCACCTCTGGCTGTTAGAAAGATAAATGGAATTTGTACCTAGTATAATTCAGACTTCTGCCTCTCCTTTACTGAGTTTAAAACTACAACCAAGATATAACTTGATATGCAACAAGATATACTTGAACATGACTGGATTAATTAAACAACAGTCGGTTGCTTACTATACTATTTATCAACCCTTACAAGGGCCATCTGTTTATGACATAGTTATGACTTGTCTCGTTTTAATTCATCTTCCCTTCTTACAACTTTCAGTGTAATTTTTCCCATGAAAACAATCTATTTTGTTTTGTTTAGCTTTTTGAGGTGGGAATAGGAGGAAAGGTTACTTTCTCTTTATCGAGACATCCCAGAAAGGGAATATTTATTTAAAACAATTTGATTTGCGTGAAAAATTAAATTAATTCTTAGACAAAAAGGGACCATGTCTTAGTGATGTACCTATAATTACAATTCAAGACTAAATTCCTAAGTTGTCATCTTAATGAAAGGGTTTCAGTAAAGGAATATATGTTATATTAATGGTACATGATAATGCCATTCTCCAATATAATCAGTCAGAAACACACTCCATTTCAAAAAAAACCAACCAAACAAACAAAAAAAACCAAACATGATGATGGATGAGCTGGGGCTTTTATCACTGAAACTGTTACATGAAAGTTAAGTGTCTTTCTCATCACTTTCACTAAAGTTTAGAAGACTGAAGAAGTGGTCTTGCAGTTTGGGGATTTCATTTGCTGGAATTTTCTGTCTTCTTAGAGGCTTTGGGAGTCACTTTGTCATAAAGTTTATGGAACCTGGAAAATAGAAGAGTAGAGAAACTTTGACGTCTGCAAATCTCCAGCTAGCTTTATTTTTTTCTCTTTTTCTTACCTTCTTTGTCATGGATCTATCATCCTTTGGATAGTAATAGGCCAATAGCAAGGGACAAGAGTGTCCACAGATTTCTTCTGCTTACAGCAGTTTGGTGGCAAAAAAGATTTGTGTGTAGATTAAGATCATCAACCATAATGGAGTTTATGTCTCCCAATATTAGTGAAAGTTAGCTGCTGTACATGTATGAAACTTTTTCTGCATGTGAATAAATAACTTTTTTTTTTCCCCCTTGAAGATAAGGCTTGCTTTAGTGAAACAACTTCGGTTTCCTGAATTTTTAATGTGGCTGTGTTGTGGAGTGCAGTGAAAGAGGATTATGGCTTCTGTTCAGTTTACCATTCTTCAAATTAAATACTCCATACACCTCTGAAATATATATGGCGCTAGCCTTTCAATGGCTTCTTATTTCCTGGGTGATTCTGCAACTTAACAAATATATGGACATAATTTGTTTGCCAAGGTAAATTATAAAGTAGGTGTATGGATAATTTTTAGTTATCATAATTCTAGTGTCACATGCACTGGAAATAAATCAGTTGTTAATAGTATATTCTTATTGTTCTTTTGGGTTTGGGTATTCTTTTGGGTTTGATACCCTGTTGAATTTTACTGTTCAGAGGAAGCACTTAGTTTTCATAATTACCTAATACAGTAGGAGCTATTATGTTCTTGAGTACAACTCTGAGCAACAAAAGGGCTGAAAGAAAAAAAAAGTAGCAGACAGAATTGACAGAAAATATTTGAAATGGCTGGCTTCAGAAGGCTGGAAGAAGAACAACCACATGTAGACTTATCAGAAGATGCTGTTACCTAGCAGTGTCCTGACTGATGTCCTAGGTAATAATGGATTTTACACAGTAATTTCTATGCAGCATCATATTTTTTTGAACAGCCAAAAAGTTTAAGTCCAAGGGTTTACAGGAGTAAGCCCAGAGTTCTTGCACAAGTACTGTTTTGGATGAAAAGAAGTATAAACTTTTTTTTTGAAACAATTACTGTCAAAATGATTGAAGACAGAGATGGGCAAAAAGCAATAACAACAAAATGTGGTGGAAGTCCATTTCAAGTTTGGGGACGTATTGTCTGCAATATAGTAGAACAAAAGACATCCAGAATAAAAGCAATGCTCACAGCTGAGAAAAACAGAGATATTGATCTATTGCAACGATCAGAATTATTTTTTTACACTACATGCACAAAGTTGTGTTCGGTGTTGAAAATTATCTGTAGCAGCACTGTTGATATTTCTGAGTAATGGTCACAGAAATTTATGGCTAGCAGAAAGAAAAGGAAAAAATACTTCTTTAACCCCTTTACAAAAGTTAGTCTTACTTTTTCTCTTCTTATTGTTGAAGAAAAGAGGAACTATGGATTTGAGCTTAAATGTCATTATATTGACCTTTTCTTTTTGTCTCCTTCATGCCTGGTAAGTAGTTTTTGTGAATGTATAATTCAACTAAATAGTAATACTTTGGGAATTTCAATAGCATGCAAATTAGATAGAAGTTTGGAAATAACTTACCAATGTATCTCCCAGAAGAAAATTTCCTTCATACATGCATACACTTGGAATTTCTTGACTCTGAATGTTTAGTGAGGACTGGGACCCTGTCACCCATACACCAAGTGGTCTGTAATGCAACATAGAATGGTACAGTCCATGTAAAAGCTGTCAGAGAACAAGCCAAAGAAGAGTGCATTTATCTGCTGAGATCATGTATCTGGAAATTTCAGGTATTAGCAGTTTGGCTTTCACTTTCTTGGTCCCTGTTATGCTAACACTACAACTGCTTACCCTTCTGGATTACAAAACAGAGAACAATTCACCACATTCTTCCTCATAAAATTCTAAAATTCATGCTCAAAAGTATAAATAATATTGAAAGGAATTATTCTTCCAGCAGAAAGGGGCAAATGTGTTTCTTCAGCCTATGTGACTGCTTACACATCAAGAATGAAATAAATGAAAACTTACAGTGTCATTAAAAACTTCCAAACGTTATTGAGTAATGTCACATCCACGATTTATCAGGGACCTTTTTCTTCTTCCCAAAACTTGGCACAGATAATACTCATAGACTTTGCCTATCATTTATGGCAAACTTGTATTTAATATGATTTTCAGACCTGCATAAGGGAAATTTAATACTTTCTGTATCAAAATTTTTTATTGCCATGACAGCACAAGCTGTAAAGAAGTGGCTGACACACAAATAGACTTTATTACTGAATCATGTAGCTACCCGTATACAGCTTCAGTTGACCTTATACCTGGGCCACTGTTTTTATCACAATTTGCAAAGAATGTATTTTTCGGTATTAAGGCATTCTACTTTTTGGAAAAATTAGTACCTGATACAAAATTGGAGAAGTTTTTACCTTCTAAACTGGTGTTGTCTGTGTGCATGCCAATTCTTTATGTAGCTAATTTGAAAAAATGAAGAAAGTTTTTTACTTCATAAAGACTTGATTTTTATTTCAGTTTTTTGTTTCTTTCAAACAATGTGTCCTGAATGAAGTTATTAGGTAAGTTATTGCATTCTTACATAATAACATAAAAGGGAGAAATTTTTGTGTTTATATTAAGCAACCAAAAGGAAAATTAATGCCCACTAAGCAACTTAGACAAGCAGTCACTTTAGCAAGTGGCATGGCTGTGCATTATTATTTTATTGAAATCGTATTTATATCATAAACTTGGAATTTTATTAGTATGTAGTACTAATAATTAGAAATTACATAATTAGCATAAATTTTTCTATATTTTCTGATCTGGTTAGATAAAAATTCCAGGTTTTGGCAGAGAGAAAAGGTTCTACTGTGCTGAACACTGCTCTCCTGTATATTTCCCAAGAAAATTGCCTTTATTTTAAGGGAATAGATAGATTCCTGAATGTGAAGTACACTGGAGAAATACTTCATAACACAAGTATTTTTCAAGCCCTTAGGAACTAACATTTTTTGTTTGCATTTCATCATGCTAATTATTGTTTAAAGAGTTCCTTAGGTGATTACACTCAGCTAATTTTATGAAGTTTCATTCTATTCATTATACAGGACAGCTAATTAATGGAGGAAATGTTCTTATTCTAAGATTGTGTAACCGTTCAGCTACAAACATCTTGCAGATGTACTGTAGGTGTCATTATTTGAAGGCACTTTGATGACTGCACTGAAATATTTTTTAAGAAATTACATATCAATTCATTTTTTTCATGGAAACTCATCTCTAGCTGTCATACTAGAATACTCACAACACATTTCAGATACCTAACAGGAAGGATCTTCAAAATGAGTTCCCTGAAAGTAGTTCCTTCATTACTTTTCAAGCTTGCTTGTGATGATTCACAGTATGGAACCTTTTAAAATTATCTTCATTTCTCCCTGTCAGTTGTACTCACTCTCAGCATCCAATTGTATTGATTTATATGAACAACCTCAGTTTCATTAGTCATAATGAAATTAATGGCAAGTTACATCACTGTTCTCGTGACTATGTTTTCCAAAGCAGAACAGTATAACTGCATTGGAACGTATTAAATGTTATGTTAACAGACACAAAACCCTGTGTTAGAGTTAATTTATGTTGAGCTGTGGAGTGATACATGCTGACAAAAACAGAAAAATGCAAAGTTGAGGCTGACAGTCTGTCCTTCACTGATTGTATAGATTTGTTGCAGCACATGCAGTATATAACTTCATGCTGTGATTTGGGACCTTAGCAACAATGAGCACAATAGGACACAGTCAGAGCAGTCTGTCAGCCACTGCATCAAATTTTATTGTCCTTTTTGGATGTCTTTAAAGATCTAAAAGATAATTCCAGTAATATACTTTAATTTAGCAATTTTAAGAAAAGTATTATATCAATTCCAGGGTTCATCAACTAGATTGTGTATGAAAGCATGTATTTCAATCTTACTTTATTTTTAATTAAAAAGTGACATAAGGTTACATCTTGACAACGGATATTATATATAAATAATATATATAAAATATATTTTGGCAAATATACTTGTGATTCTATTATGTATTACTGCACATCTGGAAGGCTAACCTGGACCTTGGAATTAATTGCATGAACCCTCTTTGCACCTTCTTCCATGGGTGTCCGGTCTCCTCTAATTGTGAAGATTCAGCTCTCCTTGACAAAATGCAGTGCTTGTACTTCTGCAGATCACTGCAAAGCCTTTAACAGCAAATGGTATTCCCAGAGCTGTCTTGAACACTCATGTACAAATGTACTCAGGCATAATTAGGTAAGTCTGCACAAGCTTAAGGCTGTAAAATAGATACTATCACTGCCTATATTCATATCATCCTGCCATATCCTCTCCTGTCCTGCTTGGTTTTCCCCCATCAGCAGTGGAAATAGAAACAACATTGTTCCCACTATACTTGGGCTGTATGTATTACTCCTGTGTAATTACATTGGCTGATGACTGTCTTCAGAAAAATGTTGCTGGTGGTCAGATTCAGTTTGGGAAGAACTATGTTGTCCCATAGCTATAGCTGTCCAAATGCTTTTGAATCATAGAATCGTAGAATTATTTAGATTGGAAAAGACCCTTAAGATCATTGAGTCCAACCATAAACCTAACACTGCCAAGTCCACCACTAAACAGTGTCACTAAGTGCTACATCTACATGTCTTTTAAATACCTCCAGGGACAGTGACTCAGCCACTTTTCTGGGCAGCCTGTTCAGTGCTTTCAGTGAAGAAATTTTCCTAATATTCAATCTAAACCTCCCCTGGCACAACTTGAGCCTGTTTCCTCTTGTTGTATCATTTGCTACTTGGGAGAAGAGACTGACAGCCAGCTTGGTACAACCTCCTTTCAGGTAGTTGTAGAGAACGATAAGGTCTCCCCTCAGTCTCCTTTTCCCCGGGCTAAACAACCCCAGTTCCCCCGACTGCTTCTCATAAAACCTGTGAGACCCTTCACCAGCTTCATTGCCCTTCTTTGGACACGCTCCAGCATCTCAATGTCTTTCTTGTAGTGAGGGGCCCAAAATTGAACACAGGACTCGAGCCTCACCAGCTCTGGGTCTTTAGAGAAAGTTCCTAAATATATTAGCCATATTATTAGTAGTTCCATAGATAAAAATTCATCGTGCATGAAGGGAAAACTAGTGTACGAAGTTGCTTTCCTCCAGTTAAATAAGGTAGAAATTCAAAATAATATCAAAGTATCTGAAAAGTAAGAAACAGTTGAAAGATCAGTGATGGTGCACATGCATTAGTTCGTCTGAATGCTGTATTTCAGACTTCTGGTTTTTAATGCCATGGAAATGTCGTAATACTATCTCAGTGAGATCACTAGGTAATGTCTGTTATTGCTGCCATTTTTCAGTTTGCTTTTCTAATATAAGCCTAAGCATATCTTCATTTCTTCAATATGTTTTAGACTAATTCTGACTTTTCTACCACCATCTGAATCTGAATAATTTCTTCTTTCTCTTTATGGACTTCTTGAATCTCCTCTTTTTGAAATAGTGGCTTTCAAACTGTCATCTTCAAGACTGTGGGAAGCAGCTGTTGGACCACTATTAAACACACAGGTCTTTTGCAGACAAATTTGACAATCAGGATGTATGATGGTTTATGGGATATGTTGGGTCTTGACATTGAAGTGGTTTGTTCGTTCACATTTTTACCAGCTCACTGCACAGCCAAATTATTACAGAGGTTCATGGGGCAAGAAAAATACAGTGTTTGATGCCAAATATTTTTTATTTTTTTTAGGAAAAAATGGGAAGAAAAAAAAAAGAAGACCCCAAAATAGTTCTAGAGGAAATATAATGTGCCAGGGAATGATATTCCAGGGCTGTAAAGAGTTTTAATAAAGATGTTAATATGCTATGTTATCATATATTCATGGATTTATGTGGGCTATACAGATATGTCTATGTATATAAGTGTAGGATTTTTTTTTGTTTCACTTAATTTCATTCTCTTGTCTACTCTTCTTTCAAAATGTGTTTTATTCCACAACACATGTTTTTTTTTCCATTCTGTTCAGTGCTGTTCTGTCAAGCCTTTATTCCTAGTTCGTAGGCATACAACTTTACAAGATTACACAACAATTCTAACCCTGTTGCATGAATCTCAGTGTTCCACTCTCCACTTACCATTTTGCAAGAAGACTGAGTAAGGAAAGTGAATATGAACTGGTTGACTTAGAATGCAGTATCCAATTTTTTCATTAAAAATAACCTGTATTCCTGTATAGAACTGTAAATACTGTATCAATATCTTTAAAAGGCATTGGATGTGTTTCTCGGAGTTAAAAATTGCCACCCACAGATGTTTGTTAAAGTGCATAAACAGTCTGTCTGGTGTAAAACCTCATGCTTTACACTATGTTTGGTTTTATTGCCTGTTACCTTTTGTATGTTTTGGTGAATAGTCAAATGCCTACCCTCTTGCTGAGTACTGAATAGTTGTACACTTGGAGTTTTACAATTAAAACCAAAGCTTTTGATAGCTGTTTTCTTCCATTTTTAGATTGTGTACCTAAAATTTTATTTTTGTAAGCAGTTTTTATCTTCTAGTAAGTATTTAATTGACTCCTTTGTCTCCATTTGATTCAATGTTTTATATACTAAAAATGTATCTATTGTATTCTATTTGTTGCTAAGTTCATAGAAACTTAAGAGTTGTTATACTGAATCATGGGTTAAGTAGTCATTGTTCTCACCATCAGTGTGAAATTCTTTAGTCCGCAACACAGAAGTAACATGCTGTCACGCATTTATTAGATCTTCCTCCAGTCTTCTAGACTCTTTGATGTGTAGTCTTTCAAATTGATAAATTTATGAACCCTCCTTTTTGAAAGAGCAAAATGCACAATTCCATTGTTCTGCAGTTTAGGACCTCTGTTTTCAACATTTTCCCTTTGTGGCAGACCTCTGTCACAGATGTCATCCTTTGTCTCAGCAAGTATTTGCAAACCAGCGAGCAGCCTTTTCAAAGTCAGTATTTATTAATCAGAAGAATACAGTAGCTAGAGTTCTTACGTGAGAAAGACAAAGCTAAATTTGCAAAAAGATATGTTCCCACATCATTTAGGATTACTTTCTGTCATTCTCCAAAGAGGCGCTCTCTTATCTTGGTTGATCCCACAATTGAACAGGCTAAACAGTTAAATTCCCTCGCTGTGAAAACTTCTTCTGTCTCTACCCTCTCTTACAGTCCTATGTGACTAAGAACTAACTAGTTTTGCTTTTTTGACAATCAGCATCTCAACATCCTGATTTTTATTTCTTCTGTGAAATTTGGACTTGCCAAACTCAACTTACTAAAAGTTTGGAATAATAGGAGATGGTTTATAACGGATTGTAATACTGTTAATTATATATTTACATGTTAAATATGTACAGTTATATACATATTATGTAATATGTTATAATTGTATATTAATAAATATATCTTTAATAAGTAATATACAGTGAGTTTTCTAGCGTCTGCCAGTTTATCGTCTCAGGCTATTCCAGCAAAACATTAAGTGAACTTTACCTCTGGTCTGTGTGTGATACTCTGCATTCTGTGACTGTCTCTATAGCCCCTGAAGTGCTCCAAGATCCAGCTTTTTCAAAGCATTCACAGAAGTTCATAAGCAGTGCATACGCTAGTTCTCCAAATGATGCCAGATTTCAAAAAAAGATTGTTTCTTTCCTATCTCTCTAGGTTAATGCATTGCATGTACCTCACATAATTCAGGGTTACAGCCTTTATTTTTAATGCTGTCTAGATCTGGGTTTTCACTATCATCACTCATGACTGTCATCTCTGAATTCCACTAAACTCCTGGATGCAACAGGAACTTGGAGTAAGATCTTTCATAGGTTAGGTACATGTTGTTTAAATAAGCTCAACCCGTATTATCTGTTTTGAAAAGATTCTATTTAAATTTCCTTGTATATCTCTTGTTCCTGTTTTAAGCAGTTCAGGTAATTGCTGGTGTCTTTCTTTACCCTGGCACAACATTTCTGTCTTTGGACTGGAAAAGGAAGCAGTCATCTTTAAAAGTGTATAGCATTTCTTCTCAATACTCTCCTGATTAAAAAAAAATAAAAAAATTACATGTCCCTTTTCCACAGAGTCAGTCATCTCATCACAGAAAGGCAATCAGGTTGACCACACTTGGTTTGCACATGGTAGATCTATGCTGTCTGTTTCCAGTCATCTTTGTGTCCTTCAGGGTTGGCTTCCAGGAAAACTAGCTCTATAATTTTCTTGGGGATCAAAGGCAGGCTTACTGTCTTCCATTTGCAATCAGACTATGTTTGTGGCAATGATGGAAATTACTTCTATGCAAAATAATGCAAAGAAAACAAGTTATGTTTTAGCATCCCCAGGCAGGTGAAAATAGAGCCAATCTGTTTTTAACAAGTTGGTCTACAGGGGCTATTTTGTCTTAAGACCATGGGGTTAAAACCAGCGGCTACTATGACTTTTGCAATCCATCTCTGAATTTTTGATATTTTTGTGAGAGGTCTACAGTCAAGACAGAACCAAATATACTGCATGCCTTTCAGTTTCCAGTACAAGTATATTTTTGCATGCTTATATTGAAGATTTTGGAGTTTTCTTTGTTTTGGTTTGTTTTTTGCTGTTGGAATGCATTGAGTAAAAGATGTTGTTGAAATGGCTGAAATGTCACAGAGCCTTTCATCTGCGCTGATAGAGTTTATGTAGAATAAAGATGTATTTAGCATCAATTCATTGCTGTCAATGTTGAATTTTCTTCTTTAGAGTCCTGTATAAAATGCAACAAACCATTTTGTATGATTTTGTCCATAACTTAGCCTTGTTCTTAGTGTGGACTTCTGGGTAAACAGCTATTTAACGCTTGTTATGTTAAAGATGATTTTGAAAGATCACTCTTTTCTGCTTTTGCAATTTCATTTCTAGTTTATGGCAGAGTTTTGCTTACATTGTAGGACAACAGGTAGGGTTTTTTTAATAACCTTTGCACAAATGTACTATTTTGTGTATGATTTTAGTCTGGCCAAATATGCAAAATGAAAAAATAAAACAAGCACTAAGATTAATTCTCCTTGGGAAATCATAGCCCTCTAATTGCTCCGTGTTTCAAGGGGTTTGAACTGTAGGACAAAAGTTGATTTAGCGATTGTTATTTTTCTATCTACCAGCTAATAAAGTTGGCATTGAGTACCAGCTTAATGGTAAGCCTATACCATAACCAAACCATAGCTAGGTAAATATATGCCAATTACTTTTATGTGTCTTACAGAAAAAATGAAATATTTACCTGTATTAAATATATTTTTAATTTAAAAAAAATATGTCTTTTCAGTTCCTTGGGACTTTTCTTGCCTCCAGGGATTTTCCTTAGGCTTCTTTAAGTAACCAGTGCTTAAAATATTGAGATTTTATTTTCAATAGGGAAACTAGAAATATATTGTTTTAAAATGTATGTGTTATTGCTTTCAAACAGATTTTTAGTCAAAATTACAGTAGTATCACGGAGTTTGCCACCATACTTCCACATAAAGGTCAAAATATTCATCCAGCGAGAAGGGATTTAAGCAGATTTCCTAAACTCTTGGAGAAAACAGATTTGCTCAAGGGATACAGTCTGTCTTCTTTTCATTTCCTTGAGGCATCTTATTAGATTGGTTTCCCAATGTGGTCATGCCCCTATATCTTTCTGCATTTTATTGCAGTCCCATACTTCATTCTCAAGAAAAGTTGCCCATAGCCACATATACACAAAGGTATAACAATAAAATTATCACAGGAGACCTCAAGCAGCCTGAGGCAGGTGAACACAATAGAAAAAACAAAATACACCAAGTATGTTAAAATGCAGGCTTGCCATCCAGAGAGATGATACAGCATTCCATTGGGAAAATTTTTCAAGCTGGGCAGCTTTTTTCCTAACCTTCTTCAGGATTTACAAAAGCTTAAGTCTTTACCTATTTACATACCTTTCTGGTAAGCTGTGTTCTCTGAGCACTTGCTATAAATATTAAAGTACCACTGGTGTAAAATATAAAAAAAAAAACTCCACTGACCAATCTCCCTGTTGCAACACTGCCACACCATGGGGAGAAGGACTTAATTGCTTCCCTGTCTTCTGATTACATGGATGTATGTACTGTAAGGGAAACTAGTTAAGGAATTAAGACTGACATTTGATTATGAGAAGAGTGAAGTTCATGGTTACCTTGTCTATTTATGTATTTACTTTTATTTCAAGGGAACTGCTCATACAGTTAAAACCAGGAATGTGTTTAAGTGCTTGATTATCCATGGGGTTGGTGGAGTTCCCTGGTAGACGGCCAGTTCTTGGACAAATTCTCTCTCTCTTGCTTTGCTGTTTTGCACTGAAATGTAGCTGTTATGTGAGGTCATAATTATAAAATATGATTATATGTCATACTGCATGTCAGCTGAACATGCAAAAGCTTGAGCAGAATTAGGCTTTTGGCTGGGAAACCAGGACAAACTGAAAATTTTTAGTGATATACCCATGGTAACCATCTTTGGTAGCAGATGAACTGCAGTGCTTGATGCATAATTTGTATTGGTATATAGAATCATAGAATGGTTTGGGTTGGAAGGGACCTCAAAGCTCATCTAGTTCCAACCCCCCTGCTGCGGGCAGGAACACCCTCCACCAGACCACGTTGCCCAAAGCCTCATCCAGCCTGGTCTTAAACACTTCCAGGGAGGGGACATCCACAACCTCTCTGGGCAACCTGTGCCAGTATCTCACCACTATAACAGTAAAGAATGTCTTTCTAACATCTCATCTAAATCGACCCTCCTTCAGCTTGAACCCATGACCCCTTGTCCTGTCACTACACTCCCTGATCAACAGTCCCTCTCCATCTTTCCTGTAGGCCCCTTCAGGTACTGGAAAGCTGCAGTTAGGTCTCCCTGGAGCCTTCTCTTCTCCAGGCTGAACAATCCCAACAACTTTCTCAGCCTGTCCTCATAGGAGAGGTGCTCCAGCCCTCTGATCAGCTTCGTGGCCCTCCTCTGGACTCTCTCCAACAGCTCACTGTCTCTCCTGTACTGGGGCCCCCAGAGCTGGACGCAGTACTCCAGGTGGGGTCTCACAAGAGCGGAGTAGAGGGGCAGGATCACCTCCCTCGACCTGCTGGTCACACTCTTTTGATGCAGCCCAGGACACGGTTGGCTTTCTGGGCTGCAGGCGCACACTGCTGGCTCATGTTAAGCTTCTCATCAATCAATACCCCCAAGTCCTTCTCCTCGGGGCTGCTCTCAATCCATTCCTCGCCCAGCCTGTAGTTGTGCTTGGGATTGCACTGACCCACGTGCAGGACTTGGCCTTGTTGAATTTGATGCGGTTCGCACGGGCCCACCTCTCCAGCCTGTCAAGGTCCCTCTGGATGGCATCTCTTCCCTCCAGCGTGTCGACCACACCACACGGCTTGGTGTCGTTGGCAAACTTGCTGAGGGTGCACTCAATCCCACTGTCCGTGTCGCCAGCAAAGATGTTGAACAGTGCTGGTCCCAGTACCAACCCCTGAGGAACACGATGAACAAACATTTATTTAGTCATCATAATACCATTATAAATTTGAAACAGGAGTAGATAAATTGTATAAAAAGTTGTATCATGGAGAGAGTTTTATACGAATGTTTTTTATTTAAGGCAGAAGCAATGTGAATTGTGAGCTATGATTCCTCTGCTGGGTGAGCAAAGCAGCAGAGAACTCAAGCAGTGATCTCTTCAACTACTCTCTGTAGTTAGAGCATCAGAACATCTTCTGACACATGGAAATAGGATTAGGCATGTTTTTTGGTTCTGCACATAACAAATTAGCTAAATTGGAAGACCTCATGTAATTTGCATGGCAGATTACCATCAACCTCATCGATGCAGGGGGTAAACACAAATCCTATCTGTTAGTATCATGTGGGCAAAATTATTAAGCTTTTGCTTATGGCATCAAGATTTGCTTTGAAGAATCAAATTCTGTTGCCCTGATTCAGGGGAAAAACTGAAGTCACTGAAAAACTTTCCAAAAATAAGTTTTTATAGGTATGCACTTGTAAAGAAGAGCCTTTTCTATGTATAAGCGATATTTATGTTAATGAAATATTCAATAGTGTAGAGGACAATATTAGCATATATGTTACTATTATAATTTGTAATGATAATGATATATTAAAATTAGATGGCCGTATATTGTCTATATACTCAACTGTATTTTACAGTTGACAAGTGTTTGTGTCTAATTGCAGGCTAATTTAGAAATGCTTTTCCAGAAATCACTGGAAATGGAATATCAAACTAATTTTGGTGACTGGTGAAGCTTCAATGCATTCAAATGTTTATAATTTATCCTCATCGTTTACATCTTTCTCTTTTGTTTCTAACGCAATAGAATAGCGTAAAATGAAAGATAGAAAAGGCCATTTAAATTGGCTTGTTCAGTCTGTCTTGTACAACATTTTCTTTGTAGCTACTCCAGAGCTTTGTCCACTTGTATTTTAAATAACTCAAGCAGATGAGAGTAACTCCGTAACTCAACAGGAGAATATGTCACAGTCCACTAGGGTGAACTGTTATACCATTTTCTTAACATCTGAATGTATAGTTTTCTTTGCTAATTTTCTTTTTATTACATCTGCTTATTGCAATTTTAACTCTCATAAACTTTTTCCCCCTTTTTTTTTTGTACATTAGGCTCTTCAGGAGCTAATGGTGGCTGTCAAAGCCACCTTAATAGCTTTTGGCTATATAATAAATAAAAGATAATGGAAAGTTCCATAAGAAGACTATTACTTGGTAATACTTGGTTGACTGATTTCTACTCTGTGTAAAACCCTTAGAGAGGTTGGAAATTTTGAATTCTAATTCTTGGACATTTAAATGCTTTTGACATTAATGATAAAAATAACTTAATAAACAAATGCTAGAATGTTTTTTGCATGAATGCATATATATGTGTAATGCCCTGGTGTCAGGGTGATGTCAATCATAATCAATTTTTTAAAACATTTCTATCCTGTCCTCACTGAAGGCTGACCAAATGTAGTGCCTTTTACATATGCAATATGTTAGGTGATGACAGGAGAAAAACAGCAACACAGTTAAACAGAGGTTTATTTTCAGTTAAATTGAACTAGCAATTTATTAAGGAAGTACTCTATTCTGTAATAGGTACATGTCAATAAAAATATGTGTAATTGGATGTAATTCTGCTTAATACACTAGATTTCCAAACAATTTTATTTGGTAAAATTATGCAAAACCCGGAGTACTTTTTTTTCCAGATTTAAAGATACATTAAAATTGAGATTGGGCCAAATTTAGGTCATTCATACCAAAAAGATGTGCTTTTTTTTTTTTTTTTTATTGTAGTGACCTTATACTTGGAAGTGGTCATAACTAAATTATAAATATTAGATTACTGAATTTTTTAACATATCAGTGTAATATCTGTTTCTGGGTTTTGGGGTTTTTTTATATATATATACAAAATCAAGGAGGAAAGCCTCAAGATGATATACTGCCAACTATAGTTTCCCAAAACAATCCTGCAGAATAAACAGAGCAGTGTCATCCCTCCGGATTTTGTTAGATGCAAGAGCTCAGTGCCTGCCTAGGTCAGGTCCAGAAGCAGTTAACGATGACAACATTCACATTGCAACCATTGGTTTCACAGTTTACGTACAGTAAACAGAGACCTTTCCCCTTTAAGGCAGTCATTTCTGCCTGTAGTAGCAGATGCATTTAGCTATGTCAGTTTAACTTAATCAGTTTAAAATAAAATGAGGTTAAATTACTATTTGTTTTTAATGGTAGTGCACTAAGGACAAAATTTGTCTTATTTTTCAAACTATTCCAGCTGATTGTCTAAAAGATGCTACCTCTGCCTACAAATATAGTCCTGCATATGTTCTTTCACCTTCTCAGCTACAACAAAGTACCATTACAACTGGAAAACATTTTTGCTTAATATAGCTCAAGGCTGTGGGGGTATTTTTCCAATTCCAGTTAGAGACACTACACTTTATCTTCTGCTGTGTAGGAACTGTGCATCAGTTGATTTCCATTCCACCAACCTACCACTGGAAAAAGAAATATGAAATCTTGCTTTTGCCAAAAATAAAGGAGATAATTTTAAAAAATAAGATAAAAGAATTGGATACATTGTTAAATATTTACATACAATGAGGTGTCAAAGCCAGTATGTTTAAACTACATAGTGGATTTTTGTGTACCCACCTCTACTTACTTTCAATGTATCATGTTCTTCTGTTAGGTCACTCACTATGTTTTTAAGCCTGGTTGTCATTACTATTGAAACACACCTTTGACTGTTCTTTCCTGTTGATTGTGCTACAAGTTCCTAAGTCACACAATCCAAACTTGCTTTGTAAGGCTTTTACTGTATGTTTTCTTGTTAAATTACTGCCAGGCTTTCTGAGAATAGCAATGTATTCTGGTTATTGTGGGCAAATACAGAGAGGAAGAAAAGCTGTTTAGCAGCACAAACATTTTCTTAGCTGAAACTTGTTGCTTAAAGTATTTTGCTCATGCAAGCAGAAGAGTTGTGTGTACTCAAGACTTCTAAAAGAACTCAAGGATTAAATAGCTGAGCTTCTAACTGCACCATGTAATCCTTCACTTAAACCTGCTTGACTACCACAGGATTGCTTGGCAGAGGTATTTCAAAAAAAGTTTCAAGGAAGATCAGGAAAATATTAACTGATGAACCTGATGTCTGTATAAGGCAAATCAGTAATAATGCAGAATACAATTAATTAGTGAACACATGAATAAATATGACATATCTGGGAAGAGTTGGCACAGCTTTTGTTAAGAGAAGTCGTGCTTCACAGTTGTGTCAGACAGTGTACTTTGAAGAAGTCAGCAAGGAGTGAGGAAGACCTGGTTGATACAGTCAGCTGGGATTTCCAGAAAGCATTAGCAAAGGAACTAAGCAGTCATAAAAGGGGAAGTCCCGGATCAAGTTTTAGGGCAGGTTCAAAACAAACAAGGGAAGGTGATTTTTGAAAGAGAAGGTAACTGAACTGAGGGACTCCTTGCCACAGGATGATGTGGAGCCTAAAAGAGTTTGTGGATCACAAAACTGATTAGATGAACTTACAGAGGTAGAGTCATCAACCCCAGTTCAGAAAGTCCCTGACCACAATTTTTTTCATGTGGGGAAAGTGCTCTGGGCAAGTATTGTTACATTTTCACCTGTTCTCATGGCCTTTCTTTATCTCCCACTGTTGGGTGCTGAGAGAGACTAAATAGTGTATCTTTTCTCTGACCAAGAGAGTTCTTGTGAGGGTGAAGATGCACACACTGAAATTTTCTGAAAATATGTCATTGGTGTTTTAAAATGGCATACCCTCTATGTCTTTGATAGATGTACTGTTTCAATATATGACTACAGTTTAACATTGTTTACTCTTGTCAAAATATTTGGTTTTCCAGAAAGATGTCTGTTAATCTGGGGACAAAGAATTGCAAAGATACAAAATGAATATGTTATTTTCTACTAGCACATGACAGAATATTGTAAGTCTTCAGCCTTCTGTAATGCAGTAATTGATTTATAGTGTCATTTGTAATTAAATTAGAAAAAAAGTTGACAATTGTTCTTACATATTAAAGAATACCCAGCTATTTAACACTGCTGAACAGAAAATTAAATATGTGCATATGACATTAGGGGGCTCTCTAGGAAGAATGGTTAGGGTTGAGACAGCAGTGAGGAATGCTGCAAAGGAAAGGCAGCAGTCTCTAATCTAAACTATACTCCAGCCATGGTTAGCCTAAGACATACCTGATGCAAAGATCAGACACAGAGATTGATTAAAGCATGAAATTTCATTCAATTATTTACATATACATGAATGTGGAACACAAGTGAAGACTACAGATTAACAGTTGTCTGAAAATCAGTCTGGAATTTCTGCAAAATGTGTTCATTTAGAAAGCCCTGCTCCCCAAATGTCACAGTTGGAATTGTTTTGTTTCCATTCCATTTTTTATGTATCATATTGATACATAACGTCCTGAAGGTTTTTTAATTCCGTTTCGCATTGTTCTAGTAAGTATTGTTACTTGTACCAAAAACCATAGTGGTTTCATGGTATCATTAAAGTTGTGTTCTGGCTTTCCTGATAATTGACAGAATAAAGTCATGACAATGTAATCTAAAAATCATACATAAACACTTTGATTTGTGGAAATTTACGTATGCTTTCAAAATCCCAGGGATGATCTTTTTCATTCTTTTACTACTTCAGAGAACTAACACTAATAGCAATTGGCTGTTTAAAGGATAGATGTTCATAAAACAAGCAGTGAAGGCCAGTTTTGCAAAGAGACTTCATGATCTGTTATTTGATAATTATTTTGTAACTATTTCAATAATTATTATGTCCTTTTTCCATTATGTAAAAGGTAAAAATATTTTTATCTTTTTATTAAAAATCTATAAAACGTACCTGAGATTTAATTAAGATCCTAGTCTAGAAATTAAATACCCCTCAAAATTACAAAATACAGAGAGTAACATACCAATGAATTAACATTTTAAATTATTTTTGTTATAAAATTGTTTTCTATTAATATTCAGTTATAAAATGGTATATATGAATAAGAGAGTCAATCTTTTATTCTTCCAATTTGTTTAATATGTGCATGTGAAGATACCTGTGTGAGTTTTCATGCTTTAACCCATCTTTAAGCCCCCATTTAGAGCAGCTTCTTAGACTAATAGTACTCAGGTTGCATTTTAGTCTTGGGCATTCTGCTTACAGTATAACAACCTTTTTTGGTCTTTCAACAGCATCATAGAATCATAGAATGGTTTGCATCCCCTACTTTCTAATCTAAGTCTTATGAGGGAACTCCCAGAAATTGTATCTCTAATTTCCTTTAATGCCTTTACTAGAAGAATTCTTCACCAGTGTGATCTGATGATCTTTCATGTTACTGCCATAAAAGTATTCTTTGCTGATTTTCTTCTCTTTATCAGTTTTTTGTGAAGCATTGAAAATGACAGAATATGATTGTAACTTTACAAGAACTAGCAAAAATATTCAAATACAAACAGTATTTGAAATTTTGTTTAACTGGCAATATTCTAATGTAAAGGCAGGCTTTCAGTATTCCTGCACTACTTCAAGCCTATAACATTTTGTGTGGAATTACAATAATCTATAATTGCTATATCTTTTGTTATTGCAAAATACATGCAGAAAGTTTCTGTCTCTCTTTCTATAATTTTTATTAAAGTGATACTTTAAAAGGGCTCTGTAAAAAAAATGGCAACGTTTATGTTCTGCTATACATATATTTATGTATTTGCAAAATTAGGACTTGTTTTCTAGGGATGTACTGGGAAGAGAACAGGAAGTTGGTATTGTCCTACAAAAATTAATGAAACCATAATGAAACTACATAGGTGATTGTATCATAAGTTCATCATGTCAATTACAAAATTCAATTATTGTTACCCTTTTTGGTGAACTGCTGCAAGGAAGAAATTATGTACTACTGCACTTTCCACAGCTTCTGAGAACGCATTTGGCCTCTTTTGGCTTTTGTCTGCAAATCAAGTCCATCTAAATATTTATAAATTATCCAATTATCCTTACTGCTGTCTGCCATCAGTGCAGGTCTTTGCAGAGCTACTGCACAGTCAGGTGGGTTCTTTCTCTCTGCTTCTAGATCTCAGTTATACACTGATTAGCTAAAATTGATAGCTGGCATATCAAGAGCTACCAGCTCTTCATAAGTCCCTTTTTTTCTTTTTTTTTTTTTTTCCTTTCTGAGAGTAGGTGCTGTAGCATGAACACAAGTGGCCCACAGCTGCTGAAAAATCGTGCCTTTAAAGATATTTGCATTATTTGGACTAAGTCACTCATTCATCTTCCTTTTCAGCAACTGCATTATAACTACAGTTAAAAGCTGTAAACATCCTACCCCTTGGCTATGGGCAGATGGCTGACTTCAACACTAGAAACCTTGGACTTTTCTCTTGAGCTGAGAGTGTTGCTCATTTCTGTAAATAAATCCCAACTTGACTTAACAGTTGCCGAGCTTGTATTTTCTGAAATGTGTTCTAGTCCATGTGACCAAGGTGCTAGTGATTTGTGTCCTTTCTGTCGTTCCACACTAGCCATGTCATGGCAAAACCTTCCCAACTTGTTCAGATGCCTCATGGTTTCTCCTACCTACCATTTTTCAGTCCTTTCAGAACTTCCAGATCCTCTTTCCTTTCTTTTTATAAAAGTTCAAGTTTTTGTTTTAAATCCTTCTGGTCTTTTTAAATTTATTTTTTTTTAATTGGAAAAGTGTTTGTGAAGAAAACATGAAAGTGAGACATATCATTGTTATTACATCATCAATATAAACATTGGGAAGCAGACGCACTTTTTGAATATAGTTGTAAAATGTATGACATATCTGCAGGTTTTCTAAAACCATTTTTTTTTATTGACGCAGAATATGTCCCGTTATTCTCTGTGCTGTTTTTGCAATATTATTTTGCTGAAATAAAAAAAGTGTTAATCGCATAAAAACCAGTTATTTTTTCTGAAGAGTGAGGTAGAATTGTTTTTATTCCATAGTTATTTCAATTTCAATTAATTGATCCTTGATCTTTCCAAAAAAAGTAATTAAAAGAATTCATATAGAATATCTCTACTAACTGGTCTATTTGTCTTGAGTGATAGACAGAAAAATATATAGGAAGATCTGTTTATCTATGTGTTTGCATATGTGTGTATTCCTAATTTGAAGAGACAGCTATTTCATATTTAAAAATGCTGAAATACAAGATCTTTTACAAGGTACATGACAACTGCTTCTCAGAAGTTAATTTCAGCATCATTTAGTGTATAAACAGAACTGAGTTTACCATCTCCACAAGCTATATAGTTCATATCTTTAATATCTTTACAGCTCTGATAGCCATTGGACGATACAGCATGACAATAGAGACAGTGGATGTTGGCTGGTGCAAAGAAATCACAGACCATGGAGCCACCCAAATTGCACAAAGCAGCAAGTCTCTCAGATATTTAGGGCTGATGAGATGTGATCAGGTAAGGAGCATTTCCATGAACTGGTGCTTCCTTCTAAGTGCATGTGAGAGTGACTGTTCGTGTATGTATGTGTGAGTGAGGGAGGGACAGGAAGATTTATGTTTTTCTGTACATACAGGTTTGGTATTCACTACTGTGGTAACTCTTTTAGTGTACTGTGTTCACATATTTGGCTTAAAAAGTATCTAGAGAACTAAAAAGTGCATTATAAATTTTTGCTGACATGGATTTTCAAAATACACCCACAGGCTACACCTGCAGCCTGAGGTGCTCACAAAAATTTTATGTAAAATCTGCCCTCTGAGGGTTGTGAATATTTTTGGCTAAAAAGTGATTGGTATGTCATGTCATTATTATGACAGACTACTTTGGTTTTTATAAAGAAAGAAAAAAAAAGAATAGAATAATAACAATATTTCAGTGTTACTTCCAGAGTGATTTTCTATATGTCTTTGTTCTTGCTCACATATAATGGTTTTGAAAACACAAAGGCAAGGATTTGGATAAAACCATAATGCTAAAATAAAAAAAAAATACTTAATTTATTATATAGCTTTCTTACTTGGAATATAGTAAGAATGCCTGTAAGTTTAGCACTTTATCATTAGAAGAAGAGAGGAAAAGGCAGTCCAGCTCCACCTTACCCTGTATATGGGCTTCAGGAATCACGTCTCTGTTGAGAGAAGAGAGATCAAGAGGCCTGGGAACAGAGCAGAAATAGCTAAAAGTCATTGGGGATTCAAAGTCTCTGATCTCAACTCTTCAAATGTATCTGCAGGGATTATTTCTTTTCCAGCCATCATGAATGAAATGTCCAGCTTGTGATGCCCACCACAAGCATATCTCTCAGGCGTGCAAATTTCTAATTAGATACAGCCTGTGGAAACACAGGTTTTTGGTCTAAGAAACTTCATGCTCAAACCTTGCCTTGCATCTCTAGCAGTGCTTTATAGAAGACAGTTACAAAATCCAGTATTTCAACTGGCAAGGAATAATAATTTTCAGGTCAGTTGTAAAGTTAGAAACAGCATTTTGCAAACCCAGCCTTAGTTTCCAGTTTGAGGGGAGGTTGAGCACTTTGGAAGAATTGCTCTGTCTATTAAAGCTGACTCCACTTAATCTCCTAAACATTAGTGTTTTATAAGAGCCAATAGACGAAAAGAGCATGTGAGTGTCTTTGATGGATTGTGCTAAGATTATGTACTTAGAGAATGTTCAAAAGGTTACTTGACCTTGGGAATTAGATCTGATCCTGAATCACCTAGTCAATTTTACACATGTGTTTATTTTGTGAATTTAGCTAATGCTGAACAATCAACAAGGATCTAATAAGTGCAATAATTTCATCCTGTCTTCAGCTGTTATAGAAAATCAATGATCTTGATGCTGAAAACAAGTTTTACTACCTCATCAGTTAAACTATAGTTACTACAGTCTGTATTCCTCTAATTGCTGGTTAATGCTTTCCTAGTTTGTTACAAAGGATTATATACTATCTTTTGTGTTATGAAAGTCAATTGCGAAAAGGAAAAAATATTTCTTGAGAAAACTTCAAGGAAGATAGAAAAGCAGTGTTGACTGCATGCCTGCAAGTGTGTGTGCGTGTGTGTACACACATGCCTGTGTGCATGTATATGAGTATGCAAAGTATGGTAGCTAAAACTTGTTAAGAAATGAGTAAATGCTGTTACAGCAAACACTGTAGTAGTTGTACTACCATTGGGAATTATTTTTTTGCTTGCAAAGGCTTGATGAGAAAAATAGCTCCACAGACAGAATGAAGTAAGTATCCTTGACTTAAGAGTTTTTGGCAGCTAGAAGATGCCAGCTCCCTTTTTCCACTGCAAATGAACAGAGAAATTACTGAACAAAGTCATGTCTTCAACTGTCTCTCCCCAACATCATGCAGAACTAATTTTTTCCAGTGGCTGCTCTATTAAATTAAAAATGTCAGTGTCCGGCACATCATTAAAGAGAATTCTTGGGTGGTGCAAAAGGGTTTATTTACATGCCCCATTGACTGAAATTCTTGTGTTGGGACTATTGTCAGCTTGCAGTGAAGAGAGGGTTAGAAGATTTGCCCTTTCTAACTAGCCTTCCTTTACTAAGGTACTGACTGTTATGCTAGTACCAGGTAGCATTTATGGGTTTTTAGGAATTCCCAGGCATTGGAAGGGAAGTTACATAAATGTAGTTACATAAGGAACATATGTAAGTAGACTTCAAATGGTTACCACTAAAATACTGTTTATGACCCAGGCTTTTTGGAATTTCTTTGATATGCGGTTGACATAAATTAGAGGCATCAAGGGTCCTCCCAAGAAAGATCAGAGAGGCTGCAAGCCTGGGTAAAGGCAGGCTCTGTTTTATGCCATTGATTATCTGAATGCCTCCAGGCAATGTGTTTAAGTAGATGCAGAGCATTATTGATCTACACCATGAAAATAATCAAATTATTCATTTCTCATCAAACTGCTATTGCCATGACCTTTCTTTTTATCATGTTTCCTACCATCTAACATGCATACCACAGGTTTTTGCCTTAAAATAAATGTCATTGTGTTGAGAAGTCTCATAAAAAATGCTGACTTTACCATGAGATCATCATAATGAGGGCATAGATTTAAGTTGGAAGTTTTCTAATAAGCATTTTAACACTATTTTTCCAACATTTAAGTGTTGCTAAATAGCAACATAATCTCTATTTACGAATAACATACAGAAAAAAGTCAAAGATTATTACATGCTGAAAGCTCTTCCGAACTATCCAAAGCATAAGTTTGGTTTAGAAAACATGTTTATGCTGAGATACACAAAATCTAAATATTCTTTTCAATGTAAAAATATTAGAGGCAAGGTTACTGAGCAAATGTCTCTTCTTTTATTTCTAATTTTCCCTAGCACCTCAATGACTTAGTCAAATTCAGATTTCCCTGCACTACACAGCAGTGGTGTCTGAGGCCTGGAGAGAGCTCTGAATGAACCAGTACTTCTGGAAAGGCGGAGGGCAGTGTGAACACACGGTCATAAGTCCTGATAGCAGCTTAACTGCCAAAGTACAGCACCTTGTCCAGGGAAATTAGCACTCAGCAAGACTCATGAGATACTGTCATACAGATGTGGTAGCATTGCTTCCATTTCCATGAGTACCTCAGGAAATGCTAGCTTGATTTCTACAGGGTCCTGCATTGTACAGCATAGGTACAGTGAGACATGTACCATTAGTTTTCTGTATCAGACAGGCTCCTGAGACACTATGATCAAGACCTCCAAAAGTATTTAGGCATTCAGAAAGTAGACCCTAAATATTTTTAAGTACCTATATTTTGGACAAAGAAATTCCCTAGTTGCCTGCATACAAACATCAAAACGTACTCAGAAGCAGTTGGACCCTTCTCCCTTCTGATCTCTCACACGTTAATTGGTATCAACTGTGTGCAAATATGTATTTGTGTGCGTATGTATGTGGAGGTCTGTACCGGCATATGGCAGCACTTGGGACTGCACAAGTTATGTTTCATAAAAAGGAAATGCCATTCTGAGTCTCCAGTTCCTTTGAAAGCAGTAAGAGATAAAATCAGTAGTTATTTAAGGCCTAAGCAGGACATTTTAGATTTTTTTAATTAGAAGGACATAGTATTTCTGTTTTGCATTCTGCTGTTACCGCCTGTGTTGGTGCTATGCCCCACTCCCAGGGGCGGTGAGCCAGGCTTCATTGCCTCATAGTGCGGCTTCCCAATGCTCTGGCAGCACAGTGAAACCACAAACTCCGTGTTTCTCTGCACAGAGGAATGCTGTGCTGTTGTAGGCTGCAGCCCAAGGTTGTGTTTTGGGACTTGACATGAGCATGTGGGAACGTGTAGCTGGTTTGTATACCGCCAGGGTACATTGAAGCTCTGATTTGTCACCTCAGTTGTCTCCAGAACCAGGGGTTATGTTCAATTCAGCTCAGTTCAGTTCCCCCACAGCAGAAGGAGAACATGGCTATCCATTCTTAAGACCAAATTTTAATTGTAGCTGTTGTGTGTTGTTTTGTTTTTTTTTTAATCACAGCTTTGGAAAGTATATATTTTAAAGTATAATTTGTCCTTTAAATACTTGAAACTTTGAGAGAGGCGTAGGCAGTTATGGGGCATTTTCTTTTCTCCCACAATCACTAGCATTAGGATTCCTAAGAACTGTACTTGCATCCTGAGGGTATAAAATGATGCCTGCGTCAGATTCACAGATTCCAATCCACACGTTTCAAGCTTCTTTTTCGGAACACAATTCTATACATTTCTACCCCTAAACTGATTAGATCATACTTACTTGTTTTAATTACTTAGTTGATTATTTTTTATTTCATATTTCCAAAATAAATTGGAGAAAGAAGGCAATGTTCTCTATGCCGTTTATTGCTAGAATTCATTTTAAAGATGTCTTTGTAGCACTTCTTTATTGTGCTTTCACATCAACCCAAAAAGCTTTAAATAATGGCAGTTTGAAATCTTCACCTTTGTGGAAAATGGCTGGGTATCACCTAGGAAATAGTGGCTAAAAACTTGATCTGTTTTTCTGGCTGATAGCTTGACTGGTTGAACAATGTGTCAGAATAATCTTACCATGGAGTCTGCAACTTTTCTCACATGGTTGTTCGTATTTCAAGATCCTTTTCCTAAAGCTGTGGTGCTATTTGCAATGGTTATCAGCAGTGCTACCACATAAATGCAGGCGACATTTCTTGGGAAAATACACAGAAAAATGACACTGAAAAACAGAGGCCGCAAAATTCAACATTCACAGCTATGTGTGAATGAAATTGAGTGACAAAGTTGGCTGTGAATGGATACACAACTTCGGTTAATAAGTCATCATGGCCTTTATTCCTTGCTTTTTTCTTTTTTCCTTTTTTTTTTTTTTTTTTTTTTTTAGAAATTCAAGTTACTTTTCATGAAAATATTTCTGATAGCCTGTAGCTTATTCCAGATGACTTTCTCAAATGAATTGTAGCATGGATTTCCTATTACACTTTTACTGAGAAGTTAGAGCACAGAAATTGATGGTCAGTACAACTGACAGACAAACTCTTTTATGTTACTGCAGAGAGGAAGGAAGATAGATGAACCCTAAAAATAAAAAGAAATCATTTGCATCTTAAGTAAGACTAAAATTTTGATTTTTAGAATATCAATATATTTTTAAAATCGTTTATCACTTTATCCTTCTATAAAATCTGTTTTAGAAAGATTTATAAATATATATCCTGTGCTAACTGCAAATCATTAGCATAACTGGATTCAGCTCCTGTTGTATATAAGGAAATGCCAGCTTGTGAAAAAACTTACCAACTCAGGGAAAAAAGACTTTGCAATTAAATATACATATGTTAATAAGGATGACTGGAAACATTTTTACCCTTCATCTACAAACTTTTAATTTGCATAGATAGTCTGTAACTGAAGTTAAGTAAGTGAGAAAGAGATCTTAGGTTCTAGAGATACATCTTTACATTTCAAATACAATTTTGAGCTAAACTGTTCTTAATCAACAGTAGGAACAGTGAGAGTACAGAGCTATGGCTTGTGTTAATATAATTATCACAGTAATTTGCCTTCCACCTTCAGAAAAGGCTAACTATCATTAGCCTGATTAAAAAATCTGATAAATGGCTGCCATTTCTTCTTTTATATTTTAAGGGGTTCATTTTGAGATATGAAATTATGGGTTTGTGATATTGAGGAGGACTGAAAATATCCAATCCTTCCCTTTAAGAAAAGTTCTTTAGCACTTATTTTCTCTTAAATCACTATATTTGTTTGAGTTACGTTGCTGCATATTAAAAAGGATACTCTGTATTTTTTTAAAGTTCTATATGTATAGAAACTGCCATTGATATGTCTCTCTATGAATATGAAGATTTTAGATTCATAAAATCTGTGAATACCATTAGAAGGAAACGACAGTTATCCTTTCTAACCCACAACAAAAGAAAAATAGCGTTTATTTCACTTCGTTTTCAATACAACAATTTTAAAAGACTGAACAATACTTTTTTTTTCCCTAGCTAACTAGAATAACAGATCCATTACATGTGTTAACGAAAGCATCTGCTAAAATTTAAGAAAGGATTCTTTATCAAATTGAACTTTTCATAATTCTAGTTTAACTGTTTCTTTACCAAAAGATTTTTATCTTCCAGGCTGATAGTTCAGCAACATATCCATGGCAGTAGGCTGAAGATGGAATCTTCCTGAGTTAATGAGTCTGTCCTTGTTTTTAAAAAGCAACCACCTGATGATGTCATACTATAGTAGAAAAATTGGCACTTGTACTGATCAATAGTTCAAAATCAGGATAAGGCCAACTATTAAGGAAAAATTCAATGTGAAGTAGTTAGCATTTTTATGATTATAAAAAAGAGAGGGAAATTTTCAGAAGCATTGTCCTCTGGAACTTCCAGTCATTTTTGCCACCTGACAACTTTTTGAGAATGATTTCTCTGTTAATTGTACAGGCCGTCATTTTGACAAGTATTACAATAATGTGCTCAAATTATTGTTAATATAGCAGAATAAGAAGCAAAATATTCAATGCTATTAATTCAACAGACAGAAAGTAATTTGAAAGAATATTTATCACTATATAAATAAACACTGTCATTTCACTGCATATGGGCCTTTATTAGCTGCAATTTTTATAAGTAAGAACAAAGCAGCACACAGTTTCATCATAAATTTGAAATACTTATGAACTGGTAATATTTTTACCTTGAAATTTTGCATAGGTGGAGTCTAGAAGAAATTAATCAGAATGACATGAACAGAATTAGCAAACCAACGAACCAGCCAAACTAAAAGGCTCCTTTAGATTGGTTTCTTTGATTTAATAGAAAAATAAACCCTCACAATAAGCAAAGAGAATTGAGAGTGAAATCTTTATCACTTACACAACTTTAATGCTCAATATTGTGTTGGCAGTAATGATTAGGACAGCAAGGCCTGAAATGATGGCTCTGCTGGAAAACTATGCAAACTCAGAGACTTGAAGTGGATTATTTTGTTAGCTTGCAGTAATGTAGTGACTTCAGCAATTGTGCAGGGACTGTCAGTTTGAGGCAGTAGCATTCACCTGTGTTAACAACCACAACAATGAATTTCATCCCTCTAGGACTCTAACTTTCTGTTGAGATTTAAGCAAAGAACTGTAAAGTGACTATACTCCACAAGTAACCTTGCTCATTTTCTGAAACCCTTCCAGAAGTGCTATCAGTGAACTTTAGAGGGTTTGTGTATGCTGTTTATTTCACTTCACATGGCAGAAAAGATTACAGATATTTCTGTTTACTTGCTCCTTCCTCTTTCCAAATGTAAGTGGAAATTAATTGCTAAGATTTAACACAATTAAGTGGTTGAATGTCATGATAATAATAGTACATCAGACTGTACTTGTCAATATCGTTATGAGTCCACAAATACAGTGTTTGTATGTGCATGCATGTGTGCTGCTCTTTTTTTTTGCCTTTATTTTTTTTTCTTTTAATAACAGCATTGATTGAGTCAAATACATTCTTGCTGAAATCGTAAGGGACTTTATTTGGACTATAGGATTATTGTGCTAATATTGGTAGTGCTGTTATTTTATTAAAGTCCTAAACAAAGGTTCTGCCCCTGGGCATGAGGGCAGTCACTGAAACTCTGTGGAATATGTCTGCCTTAGCTGATCAAATGCACTTCACAGAAAACGTTTCCAGAAATCTTTAATTTTGTTATGGCTAAAGGCAACAGTTATAATTGGGCCACCTGAGAATATAATTCATTCAACTAATAGCAGAAGAAAATCAAAGTGCACTTTTTATAAGACACTGACTTGAGGAAGCAAACTATAGAGAAAAGAAAGTGTATATGAGAATGTATTTCTTAATAACTCCAAGTGTGTATATTTTGGATTTTGTTAAAACATTAGAGAAACTGGAACATAAAATGTGTCTGAAGTCCATCATTATGGATACACACAATGATTATAGAGTCATTTCTTTGTTCACTACATATAAATTTGGCTTTCATGTAATACTACTCTATGTATACTGAGACAAAAATGCACACAAATTTCAATACCTCTAATGCTGCAATACCACTCCATAAGCAAAAATGTCAGTAACATGATAAGAAAGCCCTTTTGGAACAAATCAGTTTGCATTTATTTTGTGTAAAGTTGGTTTTGTGATTCTTTATATGTAGAAATGTAATGATAATACTTGCACCCTGTTAACCTTTATTATTATACTTCTGTATGGCAGCTCTCAGAATTTTTTGGTGTGACTGTTACTCTCACCTGCTAACATTTCCCTAAAATTCTTTACAAGTACTAGATTTCTAAAATTAAGCTAGCAGTTCAAGATATTATTAATGCCTTTCTGTGCAGATATTGCAGACTAACCATATTATAACTTGGTTTGTTATTTTTTATTAATGATTGGCCTATAAAGTTATATAACTGAAGGTACCTACCTGTATTGTCTTCAGGAGAGTGCCCATGATGTCAGCACGCTCCAAAATCAGCTAACCATATTCCTGTTCCAAGGGCTAAGTTAGATATTATGCAAAAATTATTTCAGCAATCCATCACTGTGTGATGTTATGAACTGCTGAGGAGCATAGGCAAGTTTTCCAAAGAAGCTTTAATACTGCACCTTTGCACTAATCCAGTTTTGCAAGTCTGGGGTTTTTGCATGTGAGTTTGAGGGGCTTGGGTTTTTTTAGTTATAAGGCTGCTTATTTATTTCAGTTATTAACTTGGAATGGAGATAACCTTTTTTTTCAATTATCAAGTGAATTGGATGTTACCCTGAAGTTTTTCCACAGGTACTGCTAAAAAATATGTCCCCATCTTTCTTATAAGCCCCCTTTAGGTATTGAAAGTCCACAATAAAGTCTCCCCAGGGCCTTCTGTCCTCCTGAACTCTCTCGGCCTGTCCTCATAGGAGAGATGCTCCATCCCTCTGATCATTTTTGTGGCTCTCCTCTGGACTCGCTCCAACAGGTCCATGTCTTTCCTGTACTGGGGCCCCCAGAGCTGGATGCCGTACTCCAGGTGGGGTCTCACTGGGGCAGAGTAGAGGGGCAGGATCACCTCCCTCAGTCTTCTGGTCACACTTCTTTTGATGCAGCCCAGAACATGGTTGGCTTTCTGGGCTGCAAGCGCACACTGTCGGCTCATGTCCAGATTTTCATCCACCAGCACCCCCAAGTCCTTCTCCACAGACTGCTTTTAATCCCTTCATCCCCAGCCTGTATTGATAGAGGAGTTGCCCCAACCCAGATGCAGGACCTTGCACTTGGCCTTGTTGAACCTCATGCAGGTCACAGGGGCCCACTTCTCAAGCTTATCCACATCCTTCTGGATGGCATCCCATCCTTCAGGCATGTCAACCGCACCTCTGAGTTTGGTGTCATCTGCAAACATGCTAAGGGTGCACTCAATCACACTATGTCACTGATGAAGATATTAAACAGTACTGGTCCCAGTACAGACCCCTGAGGGACACATCTCATCACTGATATCCTTCCATACATTGAGCTGTTGAGCACTATCCTCCAGATGCAACCATCCAACCAATTCCTTATCCACTGAACAGTCTATCCATCAAATCTGTACCTCTCCAATGTAGAGAGAAGGATGTTGTGGGGGACCCCGTCAAAGACTTTACAGAAGTCCAGGTAGATGACATCCATAGCTCTTCCTTTTCCACCGATGTACTCACTCCATCAGAGAAGGCCACTAGCTTGGTACCACCTGCCCTTGGTGAAGCCATGCTGGCTGTCTCAAATCACCTCCCTCTCCTCCATGTGCTTTAGTATAGCTTTTAGGAGGATCTGTTCCATGATCTTTCCAGGCACAGAGGTGAGGCTGACAGGTGGACAGTTCCCAAGGTCCTCCTTTCTACCCTTTTTAAAAATGGGTGCACTGTTTCCCTTTTTCTAGTCACTGAGGACTTCACCTGACTGCCATGACTTTTCAAATATCATGGAGAGTGGCTTGGCAACTACATCAGCCAATTCCCTCAGGACTCTGGGATGCATCTTGCCAGGTGCCACAGACTTATGGGTGTTCAGGTGCTTCAGGTGGTCCTGAACCTGATATTCTCTGACTGTGGGAGGGACTTTGCTCCCTCCAGTCCCTGCCTTGAGGTCCGTCCACTTGAGGGGTGTGGGAAGAGAGGCTGTCAGTGAAGACTGAGGCAAAAATGTCGTTGAGTACCTCAGCCTTCTCTTTGTCCATTGTTACTAGTTTCCCAATCATGTTCATCAGGGCTAATGAAGCTATCAGTCTCATTAAAAAGAAATGTCTAGTTCAACTGATGGTTTCAATTGTAATCCCTAATTTATCTTAACAGGATTAGGAAAACTTGACTCCCTTGAATTTAATAAGATCTGTCCTAGGAACATAAAGGAATCAAAAGGTAAAGAAAAATACATCCTAGCCCCTTGGAATCATTTGATATCTTTAGAAATTCTTGACTTTAGAATCTAGAAATGAAAGAAAACGGTGCTGAAATTATCACCAGAATTCTGGCAAATGATATGGCATATTTAAAAGTAAAAACCTAAAAATTATCTAGTAACTATTTATGCTTGCAGTTTGAATTTTCCATGAGAACTCATGGAAGATGGCATAAAAGAAATTACTCATAGTGGTCTGTGGCAGATACAATTGGTGTACCAAATGAGTACGCAATTAGACCAGATGAGTAAGTCTAGCATACCAGATCAAAAATCTGACTAGATATTTTTCTGTGAGTAGCGTATTAATTGAAAAACTAATTTCAGTTTATACTGAACCTGAAAAATCAGCTCATAAATGCCAGTTAGTTTATTCTGGGAAAAATTATTTACAGACTGGAAGGGTTTTCCAACCTTTCTGTTGTAGGTAGATCATTTTACCTAAAGGAGAGAAAGAGTTTTGAACACCGATTTCCCATTTTTCTCAATATTTCACGCACATTATGTATATAGCAGAGCGAGATTAGAGTCCTCCAGAGGAGCATTCCCAAAACCCTTTTGTGGATGTTCTTCCACTTCACATAGACTAGATGAGTTCGTGTTCTTCTTTCCCAGATGAATTCCTAACTGTCACATGAGGAAGTGTTCTTTTTCATTAGTGCAGATGATATTTAAATACTCTTTGCACAACCACACTATCATCAGAAGAAGAAATTGAGGAGGTGCCACCCCAGATAATACTGGTCACAAAGTCAATAATACTCTCCCAGGAAATAGGTGACATGTTCAGATGTCTTTAAGCAAAAAGGATTAAAAACTGTGACTTGCAGGTAACTGGTCTAATTGAGTTAAAAGGAGGTGACATCACTTGGTCCTGCCAGTTTCTGTAATCCATTTTCTCCTTTGTTTTTGGTTGCTTGGTTGTTGTTTGTTTTTTTTAATCTATTCTTTGGCCTGAAATAAATTTTTATTTCAGCAAGAAAAAATGATTTTCAAACCAATCTTTGTTGTTGTTTTCTTTTTTCTGTTTGATGACCAGGATTCACACAGACCTATTACTTTGACTGTTAATGATACAGACTGCATTCTTTCATTATGTGTTAAAGCATAATTGAAGGGCTATTCAAATTCAAATGAATGATTATGTATTAGATAATCTAACTAGTTTATCTTCAGACAGCAGTCTTCCTTTTGACAACTCAAAAGATGAAGATTAATGAAAGTTCTGCGGAAGAAACATATAACATTTTAAAGTATATTAAGATGTGAAGATTTTTAGTTTTCATCCATTGAACAAGAATGTTCAAGCTCAGAAGGGAAAATTGCCCTGTTTGTGTAATGAATTTATTTTGGGAATGGCATTCAGTACTTTTGTTTTATTACCAGTCAGACTGCATCTTAACAAAGAGACAGAAGCTTGTGTTCTAATGGTTAGGCATAAGACTTCTTTTCATCTTAATCCTACCATTAGGGGAACCAAAGACAAGGATACTAAGGGCATTGACTTAAATATTATTTATCTATCTCATTCATTAACAAAGAACAACCTTTTGATTTCTCTGTTTTCCTAACGTTTAGATAGTGCAGTTTTAGTCCAATACTACAGAAAGTTTAAAATACTAGAAATTTTACACTGTCTTATTGTTCGACCTGACTTTTCTCATGGTAGACAAAAAGCTTTCAAAATCTTCTGATAGGGGATCATTTGTCCACATTTGTTTCTCATTCTGGGATCCATGTAGGTTGTCTCACTGCCAAATAAGATTCTTTTTCTCCCTGTTCTGTTGTGTAATCTTACATTGAATTTATTTTGTCCAGCATATTTTTTAACTATTTGCTGTTACTTTCTTATGATTAGAAATATTTACACTTAACTAAAAGTTGCATATATTTGATCATTTATCACAAAGCTTGGTAGGATAATTTTTTCCTCTATCATGAGAGTAAAATAAATTTTTTAAACTCAAAGTAATTTTTTTCTGTAACTGTTATGGTTCCAAATGTGTACATAGAATTTGTTGTTACTTTGCTGTTTAACACCCCTGAAGTTATTGTCTAGGATCAAACTAATAATTTAAAATGTTAATTTAACACTCCAAGAAAAATGAAGAAAACCTTCTACTATTCAGGTTTTGGTCATAAAATAGCTGATTTTGTCAGTGTCACTTCTGCAATTGTTTTACCTGCCTTCTGTATGCTCATTTTTATTTTATAACTGTATTTGGCACTCAATACCAAAAGTTTCCTTTTCCGGTTTAGTAAAGTAGTAATAGCAATTAGTAATAATTGTATTAAATATTATTTTATCCAGTAATAATTGTATCAGAAAAAAAATTAGGACAAATGGGTAGTACTAGACGGTTTACCATAGATTTCTTCATAGGCTTTAGCACTGAAAGATACCATTATTATCACCTGTCTCCCTGAGTTTCATGGGCCATGCTGTTTTGCTTAAGTTAGTCTTGTAGTAAATACATTAGCTTATATATAGCTAGAATGTAGCTTCTGTAAATGTGTTCAGTCTTATGTCAAAGACACCAGGACATGGAGCTCATTACCTATCGTGCTGTCTTTGAACATCATCTTTGTAACAAATTTGCCTTACTTGTTTCCTGTAACAGAAAATCTGCTTTAGGGTATAGGCTCTAAAGCTATAATATCCATGCGATTCTAACAAATAAAGCCCAGCAGGTATGCGTCAAATCATAACCACCTCTATCTGCTAGTAATATTTGCATCTATCAGCAGATAAACAATATCTCTTCTTTAAGTTTCCCATTAAGAAAGAGCAGAATGAGCAGCTGTCTGCTGTGGTAAGCGTCTTTGTTGTGGCTGAGTTAACCATTAAGAGAAGTTTCTGGTAGTATGATAGATTCTGCCATGGCTTTCTGCACTACAAATTTAAAGAAAAGAGGCTTTTGAGTATTTTTGAATAGGCAAAAAGTAGCAAATACTGCTACTTTAGAGGATTCTTCCCTACCAAGTAATATTTCTATGAAGTGTTGTTGACAGTTTGAAAGTATGTATTCAGCTATAAATATCAAATGTTTGTGAGGACTTGGGCTATCTCTGATTTAATTTTGATTTATTAAAAGTCACTTCTTGTTTTTCAGCACTGGAAGATGTTACTGTAATGCAGTAATTTGCCAAAAGAGTACAGTTTGTGCTATGAAGGGATGTTAAACCAGTTTTCTATCCAAGTCAGTCTCAGCTAGATGAAACTTCCAATGAAGATTGAGTGTTTCTATTATCAAAGTAGAAGAACTGGATATTAGACCTGTCATTTATCCTTGTCATTGAGTGCAATCACTGTTCAGAAGGATGTGCTCCTTGTTATCTGTTAAGGACAAAAATATTATTACATACTGTGGTCACTGTGCTTTCATAATATTATTCCCAAGATGGATCTTTGTAATGATAGTAAATATTTTAGTCTAGTTTTTTTACTTTTGTCCTTGAATGTGGAATACCATGGGGAAAAAAGCAAACAGTTATATCCATTGTACATCCTACTGATCTAGGTGGTTCAGTGTTTAAATGTAATATCGATGCATTGTAAAATGCCCGAGTGTTCAGCAAAGATTTCAAAGAGAGCTACCTAGAAGTTGTGATTCTTAGGTTAATCTTTTATTTGTCTAAAGTCTGAAGAAAACTGTCTACTTCTGTGATATGAACTGCAATCAGCTTAAAAATAATTGACAAATTAATCCCCTCACAGCACTGCAATTGTAAAGATGTTAGGTTTAGCTAGGCTTGTCTGATTGCCTTGTCTAATAAAGAATAAAGGTGCTACTTTTGATGGCTAAGATTTAGGAGGGACATCCCAGACCTGACAAGCTTGTATGTTGTAATTATTGATCCCAACATTCTGCCCAAAAAACCTTTGTGCAGTGTTAGCCTCACACCAAAAGGCTAAAATAAAAAATTCTGCCAATGATGTAGACATGCAGGACTTTTAACCTTTGGAAAGTTTGATCTATATTGGTAATTGGTAAATTGGTAAATTGATCTACCTGCAATATAGAATAGTTTGCATTCTTTTCCCCATGTTTAGTCATGTTATCTCTTATTTTTCATTGCAACCACATTGATAGCTACCATACAGTGCAAGTTCATTTCAGTAAGGTTAATTGTGGAGTTACTGCTTAGTATATGTAAAAGTATCATAACAATACCATAAATTAATTAATAGATGTAATCAATTTTCATTTTCCAAAGCCAAGAAAATACTACATTTCAAGCCTATGTCTGCTTGAGTGAGTTTGAATAAACATGCTTCTATTTCAAGACAGAAATTTGTTACCCTGGGCAGCACTTTGATAAACAGCATGGGTTTTCTTTGAATAATTAGGTTTGGGGCTCTGTGAGTGGCCAGCATAGTCAAGCGTAGAGTGAAAATAGTTTAATAGATTGTTAAACATTGTTGCAGTTTTCTAAACAAAGCTGTTTTCAAATGGAGACTATTTGTCTTTCCTCTTTGCTTTCAATCACAGCTAATCTACCTGCATTTACTAGAATGTTATATAAAACTTCTCCCTCTACAATAAAATTGAGGTGTGGGGGTTTTTTTCTCTAACAGAACATTACATTCTGTACATTTTGTTTTGTGATAAATGCACCCAAATCTGTAGTATCAGTGAAGAGCCCAATCCTACAAGTCATCCCGGGAGTCCGAAGTTCAGTCATTCATTTTGCTTGCATAATGTTGCCCATTTTATTCATTCTTTGCACATCATAGATTCTTTTCTTTGGTTGCAGGTGAATGAAGCCACAGTGGAGCAGCTAGTGCAGCAGTATCCACATATAACCTTCAGTACGGTACTACAGGATTGCAAGAGGACATTGGAACGGGCTTATCAAATGGGCTGGACACCAAATATGTCTACTGCCTCCTAAACCTCCTATACCAACATGATAGTTTCACTCTGCTGCATTCAGTAGATATAATGGGGATTGCAGAGGGTTCACAACCTTTCATATGATGCAATATAATTGTGAGTTTACAGAGGTTACATTAAAATGGTAAAAGCTGTACACTGACTTTAATGTACTGTACAACTAAATGCTAGTATCGAAGCAAAACTTTAGAAATGCATCGTATTTTTGTTTGCATAAAAGATATAAAAGCCTTTGCAAGATTTCTTGAAGTGGATTCCTACTCGTTCTTGGGATAGTTTGAGTTGTAGATATTAACCTTGTTTTCCTCTGTTTACTTTACTTTGCTTTGGTCATGCGTGTTTCCTTTGATTTGTAAGTAAGTGGTAACTCAGTGCTAGCACCAGTGCAGTTGATCAGTAGAAGTCTGTGTTGAAACTGGGAGCTAAACTTGATGCTTATTATTTACTAAAGCTACCCCAGCAGTTTCAAGATGCACAGTAATAAGAAAATCTACAAAGAATTGTGATTTTCTTATAAACATTTTTATAATTATACAAATAATTAATTTAAACAGGAATCTTAGTAAATGATTATAATGACAGAATTAATATTTAATGGACAATCTTATTTCTTTTATTTTCATCACTCAACAAAATTGATATCTTCTTTCATTTTTTTTAAATAGATGCTGTATAGATTTCCAAATCTTTCCACCTTGCCATTTTTATAAGTGAGTTAGCAATGCTTAACCTAACACTGATAACCAGCTCCACTTCATAAAGGCAAACAGTAATTGAATACATCAACTATAACAAATAAGTTAACAATTTTTAAATATCTGATTGAAAAAAATTACTTTTTTTTTTTTTAAGTGAACTTGTCTCCTCTGACTATGCTGTTATGTTACTGAATTTGGAAATTCACATCAATGGGTATAAGCCAAAAACAGGATTCCTCTCATTTCCTGTGTGGTGGTTGTTTTACAACCAATCTTACAATGCAAAGAGTGCTTGCTTACCTCGAGAAGACCATCTAAACATGAGTCCCATCGTGGGTATCATTTTATAGCATCAGATGCTTCCTAATACAGTGTATGCAAGAAAATACCCTGAGTAAATACATAAAACAATTAATTTTCTGTGTGTCACATTGCATTCTAAGGAGTTAAATTTGACATGGGGATAGTGTAAATACAGACATCGCAGCTTCAATTTGAAGTTGTATTAACTTTTAGAGTATTACCATTTGGTTAAGAATGTTTTCAGGTGTGTAACACTGGATATTTGTTTTTCAAAGGTTACAGCGTTTTAATCCAAAGTATGGAATGCTTAAGCTTCAGCTGAAGAGTTGCCATTATTGTCAGACTATTTTGCTAATCCAGAGGTCTAATGCAGCATAACCTAGAAGCTTGTTTAGTATGGCTGTATAACTCTCTGTAAAACTGTTTGCTGATTTCCATAGCATAATTTTTTACAACAGAAACATCAGCTCACCATAATTCCAGTGAGGGTGTTGAATGTTTTCTTACCAGACTTTTCAAAATGGGGATGAACTAATTTCTCTGGAAAAAATATATGGTAAAGTTTTTGCTTTAAATAAGTGGTAAATACATGTGAACATGTGTAATGCTGGGCGTTTTATTTACTCAAAAATGGCAACAATATTTTCAGAATAAAGTCAATGGATTATATTGCAGATATAGTACAGAATCTTAGTCATTTTTCATTTAACGTCTTTTTATGAGTGCATTAAAACTATTCACACAATTTGTAAGTTTCTATTTTTTCGTGAAACCTTTGATCTTGCAATGAGGTTTAATAAAAGAAAGATGAAAGATGTAGTGTCTTCTATTTATCTGTGCTGCTAACTGTACTTGGACTATGCTAACAGAAAGACTGAAATCTCCATCCTTGAATACGCAGAACTCATCTGGGCATGGTCCTGAGCAAACTGATCCAAGCTAGCCCTGTTGCAAGTGGCAGAGTTCAACTAAATGACCTTCAGAGATCTTTTTCGATCTAAAATACCCTATAAGTCTAATTCTTTTTATATATTACTGATTTAGTTGGTCATGTCTTTTCACTTCTGCCATTAAGTAAGTACTTCCAGTAGTTTTGCATTTTACTGGCTCTTCATCTCTCTCTTATTTTTCTGAACATATTAATCTTTATAGATCTCAGTGTAGCTAATTAATTTCCATGGATCTTGGCATTTACATAATTTGGAAGTTTATGTGGTATAGGAATACTAGACGGAAATGTGTTCTTCTAACTGCAGTGTTTCCACAGATAGCTTTTTAATTTCCTTATAATAAATCAATGTTTCCTAAGTCGTGTCATAAGAGCAAATAACAATGTTGCACACTCTTTAATTTTTGAAATGTCATTTAGGGGAAGTACCATTTAAGGGAAAAGGAAAAGCTATTGCCTCTTGAAAAAAGAAAAATTGCCCATTTTCTCTTATGCAAAACTTAAAACTCACAAGCAGATTACATGCTGGATTTCCTAGGTTCCAACAGGCCTGTTTTACTAACAAAATGTCTTTGTTCCTTCAAGATCTGTGTGGGAATCTGCCATCAAGGTATTTGCCTTATCAGAGACGTTTCTAGGCCAGAGGAGCTGACCTTGTTCAACGTGCAGAAGAGGAGGCTAAGGCAAGCTCCAAGTGCTTTCTTACCTAAGCAATAGGTGTTTGTAGAAAAAGACAGAAAACCTTTATTTTCAGTTGTTCACTCTTCTAAATCCAGGTATAATCCTGTTTTAATGCCACTCAAATAGTTCAGCTGGTGGTCACTCTACCCATCTCTCACCACTCAAAGGCGATGTGGAGTGTCCCAGCAGGGGAAATGGCTACCCTTGCGTTTCACATGCAGATTCAACTTCACTCTGTCCAGGCTCCCAGATTACTGGGAAGCTTAGCGAATTGCCAAATCCAAGCTGGCATACTCCTTCTCAGCAAGTGCTCTGTGTAGTACTAGGCAGCTTCTAGTCGTCTTTGAGCATGGACAAAGTGAATTTCTCTGAAAAAATATCATGGATAAGGATAAACTGATCCCAGGATGGCTACAGGTGGCTGGTGGGAGTGACTCAGCATTCTCAAAAGCATTGCCCAAAGGTCTTCAGTGATACTCCTACAGCAACTGAGTCTCCTTAACCTTCAGAGCTCAGCCATGGCCCCAGAATCCCACTGGGTTCACTCACAGAAAATATTTCTTCCCCCGAAGGTCCTACAAAAGAGCCATCCTTGATAGTTTCCTAGAACTATTAAACTTACCAATCTATCTAGCTGAGTTTTCAAAAACAGTATTTGGTAAAATAAGTTGTAATCCCTTTTGAATAAGAAAATAGCCCTAGTAAGAATAATTAACCAAAAGTTAATTTTTTCAGGCTCTCAGCTGGCTTCCATGTGAGCTCACTGACGTGCACCTACATTCTCAAGAAAAAAATATGGCCTTGCTTTTGCTTAATAAACTGTGGCATTGACAGGAACAAAAATCAAAGGCAGCAGGTCATGTACACAATAGTTACCTGAAAACGTAACAGAGGCACAGAGGAAGCTCTTTAGGAGGCGGACAGGGCCTTCTTCGGGTTATGTGATCTTGAACAAGAAAACATCTTACAAATAATTAGGATAGGACAGGACAGGATATGACACGATAGGATAGACTATTTCAGTTGGAAGGGACCTACAACGATCATCTAGTCCAACTGCCTGACCACTTCAGGGCCTGACCAAAAGTTAAAGCATGTTATTAAGGGCATTGTCCAAATGCCTCTCAAACACTGACAGGCTTGGGGCATTGACCACCTCTCTAGGAAGCCTGTTCCAGCGTTTGACCACCCTTTCGGTAAAGAAACACTTCATAATAAAAGAATGTCTTGCAAAATAACAATTGTAAAAGCATATGTAAAATGACTATGATGATGTCTGATCTTGTAAATATTCAGATTTATATGCTAAATTAGGTGAGGGTTTATGTTGCTCATTTATGAAATTCCATATTGACGGAGAGTGGCTTTAAAGCAGATTCATTTAAAGAGTCCATTAAAATAAAATTATTTAAAGCAATATTAATTTTTCCATCCTGTATTTGTTTTTCTCCCAGCTTTCTCCATGAGTGACCTGCTATATTGGCAGTATAGGTGACTGAGATTTTATTAAAGTTCTGGTAAATTTAGAAGCAGATACCAAATTTATTTTTTTTTCAAACCACAGATGCCCTGGGTGATGCTCCAGGCTTAAGCATGCAATCTCCCATAGGTTGGCACCACTTGAAAAACAAATAATGCTTTGTGAAGGGAGTTGTATTTTGCCAATATAAACACGGTGGGTACTTGGTGAATTTTCTGACTTCTTGTTTTTGTTGTTTGGGTTCGGGGTTTTTTTCTGAAAACCTGTAGAAAATATATTCAATGACTGAAGGCTTTTCTTCTCCCCTCCCTCTTCTCACCCTACCTTTTTTACACTTCTAATTTCTTTATCATCTAGGGAAATGCAGAATAAGCATATTAGGTCTGTCTTAAATAACAATGTTGGGTTGATGTGGCAATTCCCATATATGATAGCGTTATATAAGATTATAATAAATGTAGATATTTACAAACGTACTACTTTTTTTTTTTCCTGCAGTTTCACTGGTTGCAGATGTTAACTGACCCTTAAAACTACAACTGAGTCATCTGATGAGGAAAAGTAGCATTAGCTGTTGAATACCATATACCTGTTCACAACATAATTTCGTTGTATAAAAGTATATCTGAAATTATCTTGTATCAATATTGTACCTGATCTTGAGACCACAGAATATGATAAAAGTTGTTTAAAATACGGGCTTTCTGGTTTTTAGGTTTTTTTTATAAGTGGTGGAAGGTTAAAGTACTATTTTCCCCTTTTTTCAGTTTGTGTAGACACATTGATCACAAGATATTTATTTTTCATTGAGAAATATGTGAAAACTCTGCATTTAATTGGTTTTCAGATTGGAGGAGAGGAATTGGAAAGAGCTCGTGTTTGCCCAAATCTTGGATCAGGTTTGCAAGCTAAAAAAACTGAGGCCTACTTTCAGGTTAGGAACAGAACCTTTATTATTTGAATTCTGTGGTGTTTTCCTAGTTTTGCTTGATACATTATAAACAGCTACATTTGTTAAATTGTCTGTAGTTCTGCTGAGGAAAAGAAATAGACATTTAACTGCCAAAGTCTATCAAAACTAAGCTAAGGACTTACTGGTAAATTTTTGTTTAAGCTCGTAAATCCCTGTAATCTCTTACGCTTCAACTGTTCTTGAGCTACTATGTCATCTTTTCTCTGCTTCCAGTCAGTCTTACCCTGGGAAGTAGCATTGAGCTGAGAAGTGAACGTATACAAAGCAAAACATTGAGCTTTACAGACAGCTGCTTATTGACCAGTCAACAGCACACAATTTCTTTTCCTTTTTTTTTTTTCTTTTTTGAGAGAGAGACAGAAATGCAGAAAATATTTAATGCAAGTCCAAAGCAAATTAAAATACTCTAATTCCTGTCATTAAATAAAGATTAAAAAATCAGATTTTTTTTTTTTTTTAGATATCTATAACATATTTTATATGTCTCATGCTTGCAAGGCTAAATTCAAGCAAGAACAAAAAAAATACTGTTTCATAACTACAGACCAGGATGATTAAGTAGTGAGAAGAATTTCTAAAATTTCACTGCTGAGTTGTTTATTCTACAGCCAAGTAATTTTGACCAAACTGACTGTCTCCGCTAACTATCTTCAACAAAACTACAGGCATCAATAACCTCAGGGTAAGAAACTTACACATATGTCAAATATCCACACTTCAAGCAAATGAAATGATTCATTTGCTACTGTGTTTCTGTGACATTCTTTGCTTATACTCTTTCAGGAATTTAAAACATAATATGCTGTTCTTGAGCACTTCTGCTTTGCTTCATCCGCAGCTGCAATGCTGCAGGCAAAAAGGGGACGCAAGAACAAAGTGACTAAGGAAACAGAGTCATCACATGGATGAGATGTTACACAGCAGTTAAATGAGAGAACCCCAACATTTCATATTACAGCATGAAATACCTCCTCCTAAGTTCTCATACAAATGAAATGGGTTTTTTCTCCTTTTGGTAGAGAAAGAATAGAAAATGGGGACAGTAAAGTTAATTACAAGAATTCATTGGCTGTTAATTAAACAGTGTTTATACCAAGAGTGTCTGTCCCGCTTTTAGCAGACAGCTTATTATTTTAAGGGGTTTTTTTATATTTCCAAGTCTTGTTTTACACAAAACTGAGGGCACTAAATGATTTGAGATTCCTTACCTCCCTGTGCTCAGCTACTTGCATGTATTGTCCAGAGATGCAATCACCAGAGATGGTCTGAGTTGCTGAAGAACAGTCAAATAGCTCAGCTGTTCCTCTGGATCTTTGTCTGCATGAGGCTCAGATTAACACAAATAGATAGGCTGTCCCACCACTGCAGCTGTGGTTGCTTGACTGGAGACCCTTTCACAAGCTGGAATCAGCATCTTGTGTGATGCATGGTATCTGAACTGATATAAAATAAAAAATTCTCTTCTCTAAGGGATGGGTATTTTTTTTTCTCTAAAATAGGCAGCAAGGTAATAGTTACATACAAAACGAAATGCTTCTTTCCTTGGAGACAGATAAGAAACAAATATAGTGAATGTTAATCACCTTGCTTGATGCTTTGAAAGATGCTCAAATACTGAGGTGAACAAGCAAACTAGAAAATAGAAAAAAAAAATTTTTCTTGAAGAGAAATTTTCTACAAAGGAACATTTCTGATTAGGGAGCAAATGCACCTGGAAATCTTTAATGGCAACCAAAAAGGTTGCAGCTGAAGAAAAATTACTTTTTAATGATTCTGCGGAAGTGTGAAGAGAATTCCAAAGTCCAAATGCCTTCATGATCCTCCCAACAGAACAAAGGAAGGGTTTGTTCATTATGAGTTTTCAAATTTTACTCTTTTTTTACTACAGAAAAATAGAGGCCCAGCAATGAATAAAGATTAATACAATATCTTTGAAGCAATAGAAGTTGTGACAGCCTAGGGAAACTGCAGAGCATTCGGACCAATGCAGTTTAAAACAGTGGTAAGGCTGAACTGGAGTACAGAATGGATCTGAAAACCAGGAGATACAGCTTCAGTCTAGCAGTGGCCCTTGACTAGGCACTGTGTATTTTTTGGCATGTGACATTAGTTTCTGTGGCTACGCTTCTCCTGGTAACGTGAGCAGTGCCAGGAGCACTGCTGGGCTGTCAGATCACACCAGCAGTCACTGGCACACTCCTGGCCCATGACTACTGCCTCTCCTAAACAAGTTCAGTGCTGGTGATGCCCAGTAGCCATCTCAGGCTCACCGGATGCAGCCACTGCTTCCTGAGAGCAGGAAGGTTTAATAGCACAGGCATGTGCTGTCCTGTACCCATCAGCCTCAGCACCAGAGAGCTGTTCTGGGCAAGTTCAACTCTCTCATACAGGCATAGCCTTCATGGCTCATATGCTATTTTCCGATCACAGTTATCTATCAGAAGCTGCTTCTCTGTGTCATGGGTCCCAAAGCACAACCCCAGTCCTGTCCAGCACCATGCCCCTGAGCATCAGCCTGCTGCTCCATTGGGTTGCACTCCACTGCAGGGCAGTATCCCTTCCCCAGCCAGGCAGCGGAGAATAGGCCAAGAAAGAGCCCCTCACCAGGCCAGGTGCCAGCACCCCGTCTGCACCTTCGGCACATGGGTAACCGCAGACCCGCCATCCATCCTGCCTCTCTCCCCAGCTGCCATTCAGCCAAGCAAGGGCAACTGCATGATGGGATGAAGGCAGTGAAGGTACTAAGGCAGGCTCACACAAAGAGTACAGTGATGAGGAGGTGGTATCACCATGAGGGCTCAGAAGAGGAAACTGCTGGTAAACTGAAGCCTGTAACTTTATCCCCACACCTTGTTCATGAATTGAACTTTCCTGCTCTAGAGCAGAGGCTATCACCAATTCCCTCTATGATCTGAGTGAATCACTACTTTTTAGCAAAATTTTCCCGAAGTAGAACTTAAATTAAGGAATATTTCTGCACATACTGCTTCCTGCAACAGCGCAGGTATTGAAGTCTTTTGCTAGCAGAAAGAACAAATGACCTGATGGCCTTTCTTGAATATATGCCATTTTCTTTATGTTCTCTCATGTGTGGCTTCAGAAATAGTTAACAGTAGGCAGACTATTTGTATTGCATTAGCCAGAGATAGGGGAAAAATGCATTTATGGATCAGTGTAATCCAGGCATTGGTTTATGGTTGCAAAGTCCTTCAGGGACTGTCACAAATTCCCAGCTGTCTCTGAGTGCTAGATTTTGCAATTGCATCCCTGAGCTATCTGCAAGGCATGTAAAATCATATATAACCAGGCAGTTTCCTGTGACTTTGCATCTGCAAAGGCTTGAGAACTATTCCAGCAAAGATGTGCAGTAAATTAAGCTCAAGAAATTTGCCTGTGAAAATTTTGCCACTGAAAAATAAAGATCTTGGGTAAATCTTCCATGGGTGGAAGTCTCTTTAGCAGAGATAGAGCTGAGCAAACACAGGCAGCTGTTTAATCCTGAAATTATTACCAGCCCTCAAAAACTTACTTTTCTGACCTTTATGTGTTTGTGAATGTGTGTACCTATCTGATTCTGTGAATGTGTATACCTATCAGTTCTGCTGATATTCTTGAAAACTGGAAATATTACATCTGAATTCATTAAAAAAAAAAGTCATCTAACTTTCTTAAATATTCTATAATTCAACACGTCATGACATAAGATTTGGTATTTGGCAGAAACAAAGATGTCTTGTGTAGCATCTTTGCCCACATGACAGAATATGTTTGGGAAATGGCAAGGGCAACACTAAAGGAAGAGAAATTCTTCATAGGTAAGATCAGCCCATCTGTTTGTTTCTAGTCTGGGAAGCTGCCCAGTATACCTGGGGGAGGAGAAAGGTGTATTTCTGTAGTGTGAATGTGTGGGGATAAGAGAAATACATGAATTGGAAAAACAGAAAAACCCCCTTGGGACAGCTAATGACCATAAATGGTAACTCTTTGCATCATCAGAGTGTAACAGATAAGAATCACAGATTACTACTGGTATTAGACAAAGGGCAAGAATTTCAAAAGCCTCTGCATGACTTAGGTGACCAAGTCCTTGAGGCATTTTTGAAATTTAACAGAAGATGCTCGTATACTATTATAACGGCCATAGAAATTTCTCTCTTGCTCTTTCTCTTTGTAAGTCAAGTCTGCATCAATAAAAGCAAAAATAAGGACTTCCTCTCTGCATGTACATCTACCCTTCCCTTCCCTTCTTTGATGATGTCTAATAAAGGGATGATTCTTTTTCCTCGCCAGAAAGCACAAGTATAAATAAGAAACAAGTGATATGTAGATTTTCCTTCCTTTTAGGATATCTGCAAAACAATCAGCCTAACTTGGTGGCAGCTACATTGCAAAGACTGTTTTTTTAATTTATTGACTTGCCTAGAGTTGCTCCTAAAGTACTTTTTTAATCATCACAGTCTTTATTGTTTAAGGCTCAGGTAAACCCATTTCTAAAGCTATTGTTACTATGTTAACATTTTTATATATGTTAGCTAAAACAGGGACACTTCATTGTCATTACATTGATCTGTGTACTTATATGCATGTTAATGACATTTATCATCTCAGTTACACCTTCTTCTTGACCCTTTGCTTAGAAAATACTTAGTTAAGTACTAAGTACACAGCATTAGCATTTGTACTAGCATTACTATTAGTGCTGATACTCAGTAATACTGAATCTTCTCTGTATGTGAAGTCACAAAGCTTTAAGAGCCACCAAAAGCTTCCATAAAAGCGTAGAGCTGCTACCCATGCAATTTTGAGCAAACTTTGACCTTGGTCTTTTAAATAAAAATGCCATTAGACACATAGGCTATATCTAAACATTGTGGTATTTATTGTAGTTTCCAAGTAAGTAATGTACAGGAGGTAGCAGCTGGACTTACTAGCCAGTAATGTGTCACCTCTGCACTTGGATTTATGGATCAGGCTTGAAGGAGTGGTTGAGGGCTAACCATTTGACAGTCATTCAAAATGGAAATTTGGGCCCCTTTAACCTCGGTTACAGTCTTAATGCTCACTCACACCACCTTGGAGCTTACCTCCTTACTCCTCTAGGTCAGAATTTGCTCCTGTAAGTCTACGTAGTCTGAGCTGAGGACCTACATAGTGCCAAAGAGCATTAAAAATCCACAAACAAAAGGGTGTCTACTATTCAGTCTAACCTGAGTTCTATCAATTTTTGCAGACTCCAAGGAGACCGAAGTTTTTGAAGCCTGTGAAAAAGCCACTGGAGAGAATAAATAACATTTTCTCATTGAGAATCATAGCTTTTATAAAGTGCTTGGTGCTGAAAAGAGCAACAAGATCTTCCTCAGGTCATTCAGGAAGTGAGAAGAGTTAATACTACTTTTTAACAAGTTTCCAGTGAGACTTAACAGTGGCTTATACAAGAGAAAACATTTCGAAATTATTTTCACTCCTAAAATAAAGCTATCTCTGGTAGCAGTGCAAGACACAGTAATAGTCTAGGTATGTAATATAAATTATAGTTAACCTTTACCTTAAATCTTCAGACCAAGAACATACTATTAATCGGAAGAGAACTTTTTAAAGTGCTATCTATTTAAGCACTGGGTTATATTTTGTTCTATCAAGAGCTGTTGACACTACAACAATATTAATAGTTCTAACAAAACTAACAAGAGACCTTCTAAATTTGCTACTTTTTTGTATTTTAAGTGGTTAGAGAAGTAAGTCTTCTTCCTTCAAGTTGTTCTAACAAGCACAGTAGAAAAATCACTTAATTCCTTCTGAATGAAGGAAAAAAAAAAAAAAAAGGCGCTGTTTGCTTCTGCCCTCTTCCTAGATGCAATCTCTTGCACAGTGTTCATGGTCTATGGACATTTTTTTTCTTTTAAAAAAAAAAATTCACTATCAGTCATCTTGGTAGTCCAGTCTTCATTTCTTACTATTTTAAAGTGAATTTTTGTTTCTCAGCTTTGATCTTTTCAATAGAAAAAACAAACTATAAAACAGAGAAACAGAAAAGAATCTGGCATAAAGCCTAATCCCATCAAAATCAACAAGACCAAGAATTCATCAGCAAAATCCATCGTATGATCCATACCAGCTCCAGATCAATAGCAGACAAACTACTGTGGCTACTGGGACATTCTCTGAATTTGCTGGTTAACAGAAAGCTATGTTACTGCTGGTATGCATGCATTTACTGAAAATGAACCTATTAAATAATATTACTGGGCACTTGCACTGTAATACCTATTAATCTAAGTGAGTCTTGGCTCTTGAGTTTAATTGATAGGCCACATTCCTGCTGCTCTTTCTGCTCAGTTTCAGAGTCCTTCACTTCAGACTTCAAATATAATAGATTTTGGGGAAAAAAAATCTTTTGTTTCAAAGCTGCATTTAATAAAGTAATGAAGAAGGAAAAGCCCAATTTCTCTTCTGCAGCCATCTGGAGTTCAGTCTGTCCCTCTTAAATCCTGCAGTACTTATCTTCAAAGTTAAATTTATTTGATCCCTTGGATTCTTTAGCATCTTCCCTTCCTATCCTATTCTTGCTCCAATTCCTCAAGGGAAAATAAAGATGTAGTCAGAAGAAAGAAATGTTTAGGGTCAGCTCAGTACAGTAGCATTTCTTCTATTTCAAACCCTTCTCTATTTTGCTTTGTGGCCTGTGGCTGTGAAAAGGAGCACAGTTTCATGTTCCTAATGGAATAAAAATGATGGTGTGCTGCTTTTTACTACCATTTCCTCATTCCCTCAAAACAGAAAAACAATAGACCTTTGCCTCAGAGAAACTACAGTGGAGATGAATTTGGCCACATGCAATGAGATGAGCATTTTTCTCTTTTTAACTGCATAAACTTTCTCTCCTTCCAATCAAAATTTTAAACTAATTTTCCTATAATATTTACATTGATAAGCAAGTGGGCTTTTTAATAATTTACCCATGTTGCTGCAAAAAGGGGAGGGGGAAGGACTGGAAGTTTAAAACACAAAGGAGAAAAGTTAATTTAAAGTGATGTTTGGTAAAAAGTCCCCTTTGAGATCCTGTTGTGTAATTGAACAGATTAAGAGAACTGACAGTAACTTCACGGTATGCCTAAGTGGAGGTCTCTACGGGTCAACTCTTGGATCTTGTGCCGACACGTTAAACAAGTTTGTCAATTTTCCATCAGATTGATTTTTCTCACAGCTCTGGAAGCCTCGCCACATTTCATCTTATTTCCACAGGGGTTCTTAACATTGCAAACTGCCATTTACTTTTGTCTCGAAGTGTGAGGAATGATTTTTATCTCTGAGTGGCGATCACGGCAGGCAGCTCCAGCTCTGCTTATAATGTCTCACATTGTCCTCCTTCACCAACTGGGGCTTCTTTTGTGTTTTTTCCCTCTTTGGGAATGATGTGGATTTTTAGAATACATTCAAAATAATTATTAACAGAATGTACTTAGGGAAGATGTCTGTAGTCTCTGAAGTGAACAGAAAAAGCTACAGAAGCCGTGGGGTTTTTTCTTTGCAGTTTTCAGCATAATGAGGGGTCAGCTTGAGAAAATATGATGTCTCTGGGAAGGTCACGGGGAAGAGTATTAACCTCTCTTTACATTTCCATGTGTATTATCCCCTCCTGTTAATGTCAAGGGAAGTTATGTGCACAAAATAAAGACAGAGCATGCTTCTGAATAGGTGAATGCTGTTGAAGATTATAATGGTATATATTTGGATTAATTGCACTAATGGCAAGAATCTACTCTTACTCTGCACCAAGTTAAACGAGCAAAATTTGTCTCTGAGCCTGTGGGACATGATGATATTCTCATATGGTTGTACAACCATGCACTGCCCTTGACTTAAATTAAGCTACTCTGAACTCTAACCACTTGGTTGACCTAATGACCTCTTGTTGGAAGAAGACTACCATTTATATCAGTGGTATGAGGGTAAAATCATAGGAGACCCCAAACCCCATGTTTTCTCTTGCCTGCAGCTCTGTTAGCCATTTCCACTTGTGAAAACTGGCTGTAGTCAATCATTAGAGCCATAATCACTGTCATAGTGTTTGTAAGAATTTCTCACAAGAATCGGTATCTCTGTTAGATGCAAAGCAATGAGCCTGATTCCTACTTGCCTTGATGCTAGTTACATAGTTCTGTCAATAATACGGAGAGACTCATCAGCCCTTCTTTTGGAGCCTCATAGGATGCCAAAGTCTTAATACAAAGGCAAATAAGAGCCCTTGTTTTGTTCTCTGAAATATAATATACTTGATCTCATTAAGTGATCAAAGACAATGTGAATAGTTACCAAATCATTTGGTTATAGGCAATTCATCACTGTTTTAAAATATTTGCCACAATTTTAGAAATCTGTGTAAAAAATATGAAAAAAAAAAAAAAAAACAAAACCAGCACAACAAAACAAAATGTGTAGTGATGATTTTTGCCATCAGCATGACTAGGAAGCATTGCAAACCTGAAGGTTGATGCTGTTGAACTGGTGGCCCATGGTGCACTTCCAGCCCAGGAGGAACCACTGGATGCCATCCCAGCACTGAGCACCTGGCATGAGAGATACTGTCCCCTGTCAAAAGTCTTTCCATGGGACAGGTGTGCCTGTGGCTGTTGCTCAAGTTGTAAGGGCAGGCCCAGGAAGCCCTGCAGCTGGAGCCACACTAGACTGCCTCCTGCCTTTACACTGCGGAAGAGGTGGTGGAGACCTGGCCATCACGGGGAGAGGTGCTGCATAGCAGCAGGTGGGGCAGGATGAGCAGATGCCCTCGAGGTTAGTCCATAGGGCATGGTGGTGGGGAGGCCAGGGCAGTGGGTACTGAGGATGTGAGGGACTGGGGAAGGGTGGGGGGGCTGAGTGGTTCTGCCCTTCCTGCCTCTTCCCTTCCTTCCTTCCTTATTCAACCTTTAGTGGACAGTAATGTTCCAAGGGTGCTTTTCCTAGGAGACTTTCTACTCTCTCCACAACCTGCACAGTCCAAGATGTTCTCATGGAACTGACTTGCCTGAGACAGAAGGGGTTTAATGAGTTAACCTTAAAAACCTCTGCTGACCTCTGCAAATAACAGAAAGGGATATATAATAGATATTTTTTTCCCAAAAAATGAATCTCTCTCTAGTTCTTTTTTACATTCTTTCATTGCAGCTAGTAGGTCCCCGTCCCTCCCCCCCAAAAAAAAAAAACCTTGAGCAAAACTTCTTCATTTCCACATTGTATGTGAATGTGTTACTTGACTATAGTGAGGAATGACTTTGTTGTGTCAATGATTGTGTCCATGACAGGTCGGTTTGGTCTACATGGGTCTGCTCAATACATTTATTTTTTGGCAAACCCTCTGGAGAGTCTCCTGGGTGAGCACCTCCTTTTTGCCTGGATTTGCAAAAGCAACAGGCAAATGGCTGTGTTGCCCTGATAGAGCTTACCATGAAAATACACAACAGCAGACTGTGTTAGTAGAAAGGCATGTAAACAAGTATTTACAGGCTTTGGATCATGGTGTAGATGCTCCTAACAACACTGCCTGAAATGATAATCTATCACAGAGATAGTTTCATCAGATAAAGTGAGGTAGTTTAATGAGCTTTAAAATATAAAAATAGGTTTTTTTCAGCTATTACCAGTTTCTGTGTAAACACTTCCCCAAAGCTGAGCCTTCACCAGATGAATGAGGAACTGCTTCCACTGCAGCCTGGCTGCCAGAAGAATGGGACTCTGCCAGCCATCCCCTGGGGTCGGGCACCCCAGCCCACCTCCCCTCTCCCACCTACCTGGTCACCTTTGCCCAAGGGAAAAAGCCCCTTCCAATGTGCCCGTGCAATGGCAACAAGAAGACACCGTGCCCAGGTCCTGGGCTGGGTTGTAAGAATGAGAGAAGGGGTTTTTTTGTGGACTCCGTATGTGTCCCAGAAAAAGCAAATCACAGTTTCCTGGTTATTTAAGCATTTCAAACCTAGCATAGCTGTTTAAAATTCTTATGAGCAGTTCACTGCAAAGTTACCTAAATAGACATTTCTCACAATTAAATATTTTAGACGTCTTACATTTTTCCCATAATTCCAACAATAATTAGATCACAATATGGATTAATTTCTTGTCACATCCAATTTTTAGTGGCAAGATGTTTTGAGGGAGTGGAACACAAATGCAAGTTGCTGACATTTGTAAACTCTCCCTTTTGTTGTACACGTAAACATAAAATAGCTGACATTTGGCTCTTTCATCCTTCCTTTCCTGCTTGTTCAGTGCAAATATTATCCAGACAGACATGTTAAACAAATATCATATTATCTATAAACACAGATATATAAATCTCATTGCAACGGTCAGCAGCTCAGGACCAAACTATCTTCGTGAGCAAGTCTGACATGTAAATGACCTTGAGTTAATTGCTTTCCCACTTTGTTACATGAGGGTTACTGGTACTTTCTAATTCACCAGAGTTTGTTTATTTATAGGTAGCAATACTGTATCAATATCAAAAAGGTAACCTCTAAATTGTATTAGTATATTTTTATGGGGTGAAATTGCAGGATGATTTATAAGCAAATTGGTGACACTGTTTTCTTGTCACTGTAGGTGTACAAATGTAATTAAGCTATAATGAGTTTTTTAATCTATTTTTGGGGTGGAATGGGGTGCTGAAGTTGACAATTTTCTGTTCAGTGGCAGAACCACAAGCTCTCTGAAAATTAGCAAGACCTATGCCTGCTAAAACTCTGTACTTCTCAGTGCAAATGTACTCAGCAGTGCATTTCTTCAGAATTTCTGTCTTGGTGTTGTAATCTTTTAAAAAATACTGCAGGAGAGTCTGCTAGTACCAAAAGTGCCTGTCCTGTACATTCATTGCTGAACACTAAATGCTCCAGTCTCTCAAGACCACTTCAAATAAGAACACTGCAATTTTATGCTTTAATATTTTTGTTGGTATGTGAAAACATGAATGACCAGAAAAGCTTATGCTTTGCTTTAATGACAAGCTGCGGTAAGTAATATGATGGCCTCTGTGGTGACTTCTGTAAGTACTGTCAATGCTCAGCATATCCCAGGCTACCCCTCTCTCATAAGAAAGGACCAAATTGATTCAGTTTCCTGCTTTCTTATTGAATGCTTTTATTCTCTTTCATAATCAAGAAAACTCCAATCATATAAAATGAAGAGGTTATGGAGAAATGGCAGCAGTAGCTAATTAGAAGAGCCATTCTCCTCTGGGAGCTAATTCTGGAAGAACTGCACAATTTAAGGCCCTGATTCAGAGACATATGTCAATACTGTGGATAGTGCTTAATCATGAAATCAATACTTCAAATTAAGCACACGTGCTTACCACTTGGCCAGGAGGTGGTTTGCAATAGCATTTCCATACTGCTTAAGAACACAGTGCTAATTTCCTTTGAAACATTTTCTTATTGTCTTATTATTCAGCTCTCTGCAGAGCTGCTTTCCCCTCATGAGCCTCAGTAAAATCTGAAGAGATTATTAATAATCATGACTTTGAGCAACTTGAAGAGGGGAAACCTTCAGCAAAACATTTATTTGTGAACAGGTTTACAAGCCTTGTCTTCCAGACTCATACCCAGCAACTAGACACTGGTGGCAGAAGAGGATTCTCAAATACATTCTTTTGTGAGCAGAAAAACTGGCCAGAACCTGCTTATATTTGGGAAATTTTTTTTTGCCTTTCTGATGATATCAGCAGGCAGGAAAACATAATGTGTACATTTGGCTCACTTAGGTTTTTTCGGAGTCTGGGCTGTGCAGCCAGTGTGGCAGGTTAGCCATAGCTCAGGCAGAGACACAAAAGCAGACTGAAAGGCTTTGAGCCTTTGCTAAAATTTAGCCTGCAAATGCAAAAGTTGAGCAGCAAAAAAACCTCCTAAAACCAACAAACCCACCAAACAAAAAACAAACAAACAAAAAACTAAACCTATGAGAGCAAAACAGAGTTTTGGATGCTGAGACAAAACTTTAGAGATCCCAAACTGGTCCCTGTTGCACTGAGGCTTTCCTCTTACTTTGCCAGACTTTGGCAGCCTGCAACAGCACACCCGTTTATCCTGCAAGCTGGCAACCAAGCTATTTATGCCAAACCTGTTGAATTTACTTCATCTTGAAGGCGCTGGTCTGACCCTATGCTGGTCAGGAATCCAAGGCACAAAAGTTTCACTGTACAAAGGGTAGGCAGATTGGAAAAAGTAATATAGTTGTGTACACTTTTTCTAATTGTGGGCTTTGGTATAGATGTGACAAAAATTTGACATGTGATAAAATTTGATTTGTCTAAGATAAATGTGTGTGTTTATAAAGATACAGGGGGATAAATGTACACACCAAAGACAGGACAGAAGTCTGACATCTGAAATAATGAGCCACAATAGGTGATAGCAGCAGTGATAAGATAAATATTTAGACTACAGGTCTAAAACACTAGGAGAAAAACACTGTTCTTATTTCTTATGGGCAAAGCTGGCTTCTCTTGATAAGTTAATCTTTTCTTAGATAAAATTGTGCATGGAAGTCCTGATAGCATGCAGTTTAAGTGATATATTTTATGGATATCTGTAGGGCAGTTACTCTTTCCCAAGCAGGACAGTTCATTTTGAAGTGGCCATTGCAGGAAGAGCACATGTAACTGACTTATTATTCATATCATGCTTGCAGTATGCATGCAAGCATGCTTGCTCTCAGTAGCCTGACACTGGTTCTCCACCTGAAACCCAAGCTGGTTCTTCACATTTGCTTTAAAATCAGCAAATGATTCATTCCAACATGCTAGCAAAGGCAGAATACCACCAGGCTGAGGACACTGGACTGGCATCTTCTAGAGCTAAATGCACAAGATGTATTAAATCCAAGTCATGATCTGACACCTCAGATAGTATTAATGGGGAAAAAAGTTAGGTTTAGTTGGCATGAAAAGCCCACCCAGAAACACCAGTCTGTGAAAAACAGTCCCTTGCCTGTTTCCAGTGGCATTGAGCTGTGATGAAACCTTTAGCATAGACTGTATTGGCAGCCTACCACAGCCACTTGTGGTCTCACCATTTGGAAACAAGCTATGAAGACTTCATGCAGAGATGCTATCTGCTTGGTCACCTGATATTGCTACTGTTCTAGTCCTAGTGTCTTTCATCATGTTGCTATACATGCTCACCTGCTGGAAATCAAAGAGTAGTGCATAGATACAGTGAAATGTGTTTGTGTAGTGGAGCGGGGCTGCAGCTCTGAAACCACACGTTGAGGGCTGCAGGGCTGACTGTGGGGTGAGGTGGCTGTGGGGCTGTGGTGGGCTGGCCTTGGCTGGTACCCACCCAGCCACTCTCTCATTCACCTTCCTTTACAGGATGGGGGAGACAATAAGATGGAAAAGCTTGTATGGTTTGAGATAAAGACAGGGAGATCACTCACCAGTTACCATCAGGAACAAAACATACTCAACTTGGGGAAAATTAATTTAATGTATTGCCAATTAAGATAAGTTTGGAAAGCAAGA